>NC_065452.1:32530076-33202576 GCF_917563875.1 Diabrotica virgifera virgifera
TGAAGACAGGAAAAACAAAAATAAGAAGCTTGTTTTTTTTTCATTTATAAAAACTATATGTGTCCACTAGGTGTACTGATGTACATATTTAAGTTCCGACCTAATACAATAAATAATTTACATTAAATTAAGTTAGTGGCTCCTTTTTCGTTGTGATCAGTGTATAAACTATGAAATATTTGACCTAAAGGTTCGCTGGACTCTAAAAGGATAAAACCTGAACCGGATTTTTGTTATCTACCGAAAAATAATCTTTACGGAAACATTTTGACCTTGGTATCAAAAGAAATGATCTCGATATTTAAAATTGTCGTGTATGTCAGACGTCCTTCTTTATTTCCTACTTTGTTTCTTTGTTTTGTGGACTATAACAGGATGCTAATTATTGTTAAACATGTTAAGGTGTGTTTAATTATATAACTTCTACAGATATGAAACTATATTAAAATCACAATACAGATACATTAGAAATAGGTAAACAAACCAATACATATGGTGAATGTTACGAGGAGCACTCCGTAAATCATGATGTGTTTTACAATGTACCGGGTGTCCCAATAAGAATGGCTCTCGGCCATATCTCAGGAACCGTTTATAGTAGAGCTTTGAAATAAAAAATTTTATAACAAAAGTTGCCTCAGGAAAAGCCTGGAAATTATTTTCATAATTGTGGGACCACCGCTAGAGGGCGTAATTGAATATCAAAAATTAAAAAATCTAAATTTTACAAAATTTTCCTAATGAAGGGGCACTGGAAATCCGATCGTCGTATTCTTCATAAAATTCTACGCATATTTGATTTGACAAGTTTAGGTCTACCTTTAGAAATAAGAGGTGGGGGTGAGTGGGAACCTTGTTATGAAAAACTGGCTGTGAGTCCGGTTCTGCTTAATAAAATTTTGCAAACTTGGTCTTGTTGAAGACAGATCTTTTTCGTCAATGTAAGCGTGATAATTTTTAACCATCCTAATAAGTAATAAGCCAGCTGGGAGGCGTTATTTAATTTTTTTCAGAAATCTAGTTTTCTTTGGAAAATATTAAATACAAGTATGCATTTTTAATCATACTTTATAAAATTAAATTAAATTATCAATAGAATAGCGAAAACCACATGTCGATACCTTACATGAGCTCTCTTTCAACGCTCATTTAATACGATCTTTTTTTTATCCCCCACTCTACATACTTTTTGAATCAAAATTTTTATTCTCTTAATATTTCCACTTAAAAAAGATATACTACATTCATCTCGCTAAACTTAACTGTTTTCGAAATAAACGCATTTTAAGTCTGCGATGTAACATAATTTTTTGCATAATATCATTGCAGTTACACCCTAAAAATAAACTTAAAACCATAATAATTGTGCAAGTTCTCATATTTATGTTATTGCATCGCAAATTCCATTAGAAGAAATTTGCGATACATTTTTGGAAATTATTATGGCTTTAAGTTTATTTTTCGGGTGTAACTACAATCATAGATACATATTATGCACACAATTATGTTGCATCGCAGATTTAAAATGCGTTTATTTCGAAAACGGTTAAGTTTAGTGAGATAAATGTAGGTAGTATATCTTTTTAAGTAAAAATATGAAGAGAATAAAAATTTTGACTCAAGAAGTAAGTAGAGTGGGGGATAAAAAAAATTAACGTATTAAATGAGCGCTGAAAGATATATGTGGCGTCTCTGGGCAATACATCATTCTTGGTGGCGAATTTAGATTTCTCGTCAGGAAATATTCAAGAATAAATAAATTAAAAGTTTATCTTTGACACCCTGTATTTAAGTTATTATCAACTTTCGTACTAAGGTAAGTTAGCTTAAATCGACTTATTTTAAGCTCAGGAATATAAGGTTAAGCTATAGCCCATTCTTTACCAAACACCCTGTACATTGTAAATTATGATTTGGGAGTTCTCCTCGTAATATTCAACGTATCTTAGTTTGTTTATTTCTAGTGTATCTTTATTGTGATTGTAGTTTAGTTGAACAATTGGAAATAGAATATTGTTATATAGTTGTTGTTGTTGTTGTAACATAGTTATTTAATATAGATTATTTCATGATAAGAAAGACGATAAGCAAGATAATAGGTAATTGGTGAGACAGTAAGCCAATAACATAATTTTCTTGTGGTGATTTTGACAAGAGTTATAACCTTTTAAATAACACGTAAACGTGTATACTGTATCGGCCTGACTCATAGCTCTTGTCAAAATCCATTTCCTCTAAAAGTATTGTTAATATATTAAAATTAATGTTGCCCATACAAATGTCTTTTTATTAGTAACTTTCAGATTAGCTAAAAACTGTCTTTTATATCAGTCATTCATAAATAAGCTTTCATTAGTGGAGATATCAGCGAAATAGATTTTCTTAAATATGGAGCTTAAAAATAAATTTTGCCCGTACTATAAATGCGTACATTAAAAATGATAATATAAATTTAAGAAGTAGCATACGATATAAAATACAGTGCAAATACAACAGCCGATTTATAAGTTATGAAAATTTAGTTAGAATTGATCAATAGTAAATCAAGTGTTTGCGTCATAAGTGAAATCAACTAAGTAAAGAAATCGGATGGATATCCACAAGCAAGCAGTGCCACATATAAATTAATTAGTTCGCTTTACAATTCCTTATTGCACTTAATAAATGTTTTAGTTATAGTTTAATTAACCTAACTAGGTGAAATTATTTAAACAAGAATGTTGGATTAAGTAATACCAACAATTTGCTACTATGTATATACAGTAAAAGAATTCAGTTTTGTTTATTATTTGCAATTGGAAGAGAAAATTTTATTTTTAAACTGAACTATCTAAATGCTACAAAATATTTAACTATATCAATTTATCTTTACTAAACATAAATAGAAAATTCTAGGAAATCTTTTTGCAGCTTAGATGTACAGGGTGATCAGTTAAGGGAAGCGAACGGCCATATCTCATAAGATATTGGTCGTATAGATTTGAGAAAAAAATTCATGATAAAAGTCGCCAAGAGAAATTGATAGAAATTATTTTCGAGTTTGTCAAACGTCCGCTAGAGGGCGTAACAACCAACACAAAGTAGAAAAATGGGATTTTTATAGAATTTTGTCTAATGAAAGTTTATCGATGATATCATTTTCATATTTACAGACCATTTCCCTACATTTTTTGTCTAAAACGTTTTGTTCTATCTATCAAAATAAAGCGGTGGGGGAAGTTCAATTGTTTTTTTAAACAAACCAAGATTTCTTCCGTTTCGTTTGACCGATTTTAGCAAACTTAAGGCGGCTGCACAATTGCCCGGGAACGGGAACGAGAACGGAAACGGGAACGGGAAAAAAGTTAACCTCTATGTAAATTAATGTTGTAGATGCACAATAACCGACAACGAGAAGCTGTCCGGTAACGGGAACGGGAAAGTTGACCATGTTTTAACTTTCTCGTTCCCGTTGTATTCCCGGAACCAATCAGAAGTCAGTATTAAAAATACTGTCAAATGCCCAATAAAAATTTGTTATTAGAAGTGTGTGATCGTGTGTGATCAAGTTTTAGTGACAATTTTTATACATTTTGCATTAAAATAAATGACGAACGATTGATTTCTTTATTGGAAAAATGTCCTCATCCGTATGATTGATGTAGATCATAGCATAGTACACGTACTTATATGGTAATTAGATACAATAATAATAGAAATATTTGAATGATATGCTTTTTATCTTTATGCTGACAAACCTTTGCGATTGCACACATATATTGTGTAAATTAGTTCCAAGATTATAAAAAACGAAAATATAAAAGCTCGTCATCAAATAAATCCATATTTTTAGAGTTAACAGACATGTTCTTTTAATAAAATTAGAAAAAGATCGTTCTACAAAATTTATTTTGAGAAGAAAAATAAATTAATAGCACAAGTGACAGTGACACAAAACAGCTGTTTACCATTTAATTGTGAATCTGCTGATGCTTTCAGTTTCCGTTCTCGTTCCCATTCCCGGTCAATTGTGCAGCCGCCTTTAGGCTCATATGAAAGAGCATAATTTTCACTACAAAACGCTTATTTGGTTTTGAATTTTTGACGTTTGCTGTTGCCGCTAGATGGCGTTAACTGAAATGGTAGCAAATTTTTGAGTTTTTTTTTAAAAAACAAATGTAATGGTATATTAATTTTTATATATTTTAAAAGAGGATAAATTTCTCTATAATTTAATGAAAAGAATTTATTATCTACCTTTTTCTGAACCGTTGATATTGACCAAAATATAATTATATTACATTAAAAAATTACCTGTTTTTTATCAAAATAAAAATCAGTTTTGTAATCTCTTATTAGTTGCTAACAAAAAGAACCTCTTGACTTTTTTTCGTTAGACAAACGGTTTTAGATTGAAAAAAAAGTAAATTAGTATGTTTCGAGATATGGGCGCCCCATGTAAACATATCATATTTTTTCAATCCAAAACCGTTTGTCTAACGAAAAAAAGTCAAGAGGTTCTTTTTGTTAGCAACTAATAAGAGATTACAAAACTGATTTTTATTTTGATAAAAAACAGTGGCGTGTCATTTTTTAATGCAATAAAATTATATTTTGTTCAATATCAACGCTTCAAAAAAAGGTAGATAATAAATTCTTTTCATTGAATTAAAGAGAAATTTATCCTCTTTTAAAATATTTAAAGATTAATGTACCATTATATTTGTTTTTTTTTTGAAAAAAACTCATAAATTTTCTACCATTTCAGTTAACGCCATCTAGCGGCGACAGCAAACGTCAAAAATTCAATACCAATTAAGCGTGTTGTAGTGCAAATTATGCTCTTTCACATGAGCCTAAGTTTGCTAAAATTGGTCAAACAAAACGGAAGAAATCTTGGTTTGTTTAAAAAAAAAACAATTGAACTTCCCCCACCGCTTTATTTTGATAGATAGAACAAAACGTTTTAGACAAAAAATGTAGGGAAATGGTTTGTAAATATGAAAATAATGATATCATCGATAAACTTTCATTAGACAAAATGCTATAAAAATCCCATTTTTCTACTTTGTGTTGGTTGTTACGCCCTCTAACGGACGTTTGACAAACTCGAAAATAATTTCCAGCAATTTCTCTTGGCGACTTTTATCATGATTTTTTTCTCAAATCTATACGACCAATATCTTATGAGATATGGCCGCTCGCTCCCCTTAACTGATCACCCTGTACTAGAGATGGCGGTTTTTTACAAAACACCGGTTTTCGGTTATACCGGTTTTTTTTGCTTACGGTTTAACCTGGCGGTTATAACCGGCCAAAAAAAGGTTTTTGGAAAAACCGGTTTTCGGTTTTTTTAATCCAATAGGTTACAAAGTTACATTTACAATACACTTTAGTTTGCGATACTCCATTCGACTCGATATCAATATGATCAAAATTAGTATTTACTATCGAAAGAACATGTATTACTTTTAACACGTTTGTATATTTGTAGAATAGGTACATTTTAACTCATTTAATACTTCCTGTATGAGTGTATCGTTTTGAAAACGTAGCTAAATTCTTGGAGATTGGTATTCGTAATCAGTAATTCGATATTCATAGTCAGAGAATTATTTTTGGTAATCAGAAAAAGTCATTCACCCACTTTCAATGTTAAGAGTTAAGTGTGAAAAATAGATAATGTTTGCGTCTAATTCAACCAGATCACTTCTTATGTAAATATTATGATTACAAATACCTTTTCAAGGAAATATTATAATAAAATTTAATAATTGTTTCTGGCTGATGTGAGATTACACTTTCAGTTTGCTTCTGTATTTTATGAAATAAAATAAAATTTGAATTATGGTTTTGTTTGGAATAATTACTTGACAATAATAATTATGATTGGGATCCAAAATAATACCTAACCTAATCCTAATCACCGTAAAAACCTAATAACCGGTTTTTACTTTAAAAAGAAAAAACCGGTTATAACCGGGACAAAAAAACAACCGGTAAAACCGGTTAGAGCGAAGTAAAAAAAAGCGGTTTTAGGTTTAAACCGGTAGGTTTTTCCCATCCCTGCCCTGTACTTAAGGCAGTCTTTTTAATTCCCAAGTATTTGTGTTAAGTTTTTCTCTGTTATATTATTTTCTCATTTAAAAACAAATATACATTTCGTCCTATATTGTTGTCTCGAGTCATGGTTTAATATATTATTTTTATTCCTTCACTACAACATAACTCAGTACCTACAATAGAACCAGAATGCTAATAGACGTGGACGTCTGTACGTACTGTGAGCATTACCAGATTACAAATTACGGCACAGAGAGCTCAATTGGTGCTGTATTTAAAAGCAGATTTATTCCGGTGTTTTCGGTGCTAAATGCCGTGGTCTATTATGTATACCAGGTGGAATCTGTTTTGGGTTGGATAAGTCGTATATGAGCCTTATTTTTTTCCATTAATCACTTTAAAATATTATTAAAAATTATAATTATTTCACTATGTTCACTATTCTGTACAAGGTGAACTAAATTTTTTATCAAAAAATTTGTGGTAAAATTTAAAAAAATATTTTCTTTCTCTTTTCTTTACTGTATCTCGGCAGGTACGCATTTTAGCAAAATTTTGTGACGACAAAAAGTTTTGCTGTTAAATTTACTACACGATAAGAATTGTTTGCAAATTTAAAAATAATTCTCATTATTGTAAAATTAACAAAAACCATTAAAAAGGGCCAAAAATCATAGATTTTCAATAATCTTGTTCACGCATTTAAAGCCACATAGAACATACAAAATTTACTCAGAAAATCTTTTTAATATAAAAAACCACCAACAAAATTTCAGCAGAATCAATCAAGCAGTTTTTGCAAAATAATTTTGCATTCTAAATTTTTGAAAATAAATATTATTTTTTAAGAATAAAATAAAAATTCCATTTTTATTCAGTTGCAATGCGAAGGCAAAACAATATTATTTTTCACTTAGAATACGGAGCGCAGTCCAGCACTCTAAATCGACGATTTTCGACTCTGGTTGGAGTCTCTTCGGAGAGAACGTAGGCCTGCTACTCCATACTACAATTGACCAACACCGAGAGTTTATCCCCCACACCGCAACTGACGTGAATGGACTAGGTGACTAGCATCATCTGGCAATTGAAATTCAATCCTAATAGCAATATAAATAATATTTAAAAATATTAAAATATTACTAACAGATTTTTAAATTGAAAACTTATTGGTCCAAACATCCTCCATGGAGGTGTTACCAAGGAAATGGACCAATAAGTTTTCAATTTAAAAATATTTTAGTAATATTTTAATATTTTTAAATATTATTAAAATATAAAAATAAAATAAATATAAAAACATAAATAATTTTTAAAAATATTAAAATATTACTAAAAGATTTTTAATATTTTTAAATATTATTTATATTGCTATTAGGATTGAAAACTACTTCATGTTTCAATTGCCAGATGACGCTAGTCACCTAGTCCATTCACGTAAGTTGCGGTGTGGTGGATAAACTCTCGGTGTTGATCACTTAGAGCAGGGGTGGGCAAAAGCCGGCCCGCGGGCCGGATCCGGCCCTTTTGCTTACTTTATCCGGCCCGTTGAGAAATCCTGCAAGCAATTTTTTTTAAGAGCATAGGCGCAATCCTTTTTAAATGCATTCATTTTTTTCGAATCCTGAGAAAACTAATAAGTATTTTTGAAAAATTTAAAGGCTGAATGAAATATTATATTATTGCCGAGGGCCGAAAGTCCCTGAAAACTTCTATGTTTATTTTAATAAGTCATAGGGGTGAAAAAAAAAGAGAAAATTTAATATGTTTTTTAATTTCAAATATCCCATTCAAAAGAAAGTGTTTGTTTATTCTAAGGGATTTTCGGCGCTCGGCAATAATGAAATCTTTCATGCTGCGTTTAAATTTTTCAAAAATATTTTTTAGTTTTCTCACGATTCGAAAAAAAAGGAATGCATTTAAAAAGCATTGGTCCGAAATTTTGCGCCTACGCTCTTCATCTTTTTTATGCGATTTTGTTGAAATCAACAGTATTAATGTTCATAGTGTTCAATGAAATGAATCTCTATCTTCTGCTTTTCTTAAAAGCATCTATGTTTAACCCGGTCTAGGCGCGAATATTTTTTGGCCAGGGTATTTGTCGTCTACCGGGACCCTTTTCTTTCGATTTTACCCTTCATAGTCAGCTGCTGCAACAACTTACAACAACGTACTTATCATTTCTATGTATGTGCCCTTTCTCCTTGCTGTCTTTCTCCTTTTAATGATTTCTCACCGTTTCGTTCGTAATATCATCGGTCCATGGTATTTTCAAAATTCTCCTAAAAAGCCACGTCTCAAAAGCTTCCAGCATTTTCAATAAGTCAGCATTAACAATCCAATAAACGAGAATAGAGTGGACATACCATTTTTATTATTATCCCGGTTTTTGATAGGGTTCTCTGCCTTCCAGTTCTCACTTTCCAGCTTCGTTCGTCCGTCGTTGCGTTCGCCAGGGTGAAGGTTCCCTTTTGACATGCCACCCTTTCTGAATGCCACAGAGCTAGGATTGTTTCGGCCCTCCTCTATTCTTTGCCTTGGCGTCAATTTTAAAATTTGTTTTGGCAGCCTGTCGTCGTCCATTCTTTCTACATGACCATACAAGATCAGTTGTCTCCTTTGAATTTCTTCGATGATGTTGACTTGACATAACGTTTTACCATTCGATATCAGATTTGCAGATTGAATCTTTGGTTACTCAGAAATTTCCTTATCTTCATAAAGGCTGCTCTTGAATTTCTGAATTTCATTTTTTATCTGGATCCTTGTTATGGCTTAATATAATGGACCACATTAAAAATTTCGTAATTTTACTGGGAACAAATGGTTCGCATGTACACCCACACCCAACTAAGACAATTTATTATTAGTATTATCTATTATTAACAGTCAAATGTCTTTGTCCAAATTCTTTAAAATGATACTTATAGTATTGTTGTCAAAAAAATTTCTTGGGCAGAGAAAAACATCCACTAAAAACATTAGCGTGTGCGTAGCGTACATACTGGGTATGGCATAGGTCTCCGGCCCAGGAGACATTTTGAAAATTTCATTTTGGCCCGCGCTTAAAAGTATTTGCCCACCCCTGACTTAGAGTATGGAGTAGCAGGCCTACATTCTCTCCGATGAGACTCCAACAAGAGTCGAAAATCGTCGATTCAGAGTGCTGGACTGCGCTCCGTATTCTAAGTGAAAAATAAGATTGCTTTGCCTTCGCATTGCAACTGAATAAAAATGGAATTTTTATTTTATTTTTATATTGGTCGTTACTTTTTTGAGTAACTAGGCCCATTTTCTGTTGGAACTTACCAGCTGAACAGACGGGATCGTGAATTGTAAGTTTTTGAATTCCCTCTTGTCTTCTTCGCTTCAGCATCCATCTGGCTTGCAAATTTTAGAAGCCATGGAGGTATTACCAAGGAAATGGACCAAAAAGTTTTCAATTTAAAAATCTTTTAGTAATATGTTAATATTTTTAAATATTATTTATATTGCTATTAGGATTGAAAACTACTTCATCTATTAATTTTTAAGTTCATTCAGTTTAAAAATTGTGCAGTGCAAAAACATTTTAAATATTTGAAATTTCATTTTTCGTATAAAAGGGTATTCAAGCTTTCACATAAAATACGAATTATTGAAATATATTGAATTTTTTTTGGAACTTTTAAACAATTATTATACTATTTTTAAATAAATAAATAAATAGAATAATTTTTTCTACGACTGTTTGATAACATGCTTATTATTCACTGTTTTTGAATAGATAGTAACACCCATTACTTTCTCCGTGAGTAATACTTCATTACTTACGAGTAATTACTCACGGAATGAAGTTAGGTTCAAGTGGTGCATGCCACTCTTAATATATTAGTCGTATATAAACTGCAAATAAAATTACTTAAAGTTTACTTAATACAATAAGTATTGTAATTTATATCAATAATTGACTTTGAAAACTTTTTAAACGATTTTTAAATGTAACAATGGGTAAGTATATTTTTTACGTTTATACCTTGTTTACTATCAAGTTTGACGTTTATCATTTTTCAATCATAGTGACATTAACGAATATGCTGTGTTTATTGGAATTTATAATTTATATTGTGTTTATTTCATAAAGTTATATTGTACTTAATATATTATAACATATTTATATAGTGTAATTTTATATAACATATATAGTTAAATGTACATTATAACTTTATAAAATATGTCCACCGATAATAGTCATTTCCTATTCACATATACACAGTAGGCAGTAGGTACAAATTTTTGTTTATAATTTTTCGAAAACGAATAGAACTTGAATTGACTAGTTCTTGTTGTATTTTAACAATACATAAGACAGCATTTGCTAATAGTCAGTAATCAATTATTCAGCCGCGTAATATTGGTAAACAACATTTATTTTTGTAAATTATAATTTTAATCCCGAGTAGTTGATAATTATATTTTTATCTAATTAAAATAAAAAAGGTCGTAGAAAAAGTATAGTATTCTACTCGTATTTAATGGAGGCTATTACTCACTCTGATGAATTAATCTTAATCTTTATGATTAAAAACATAAAAAACCTTGACTTTGACCCTTTTCTAATGGTTTTTGCTAATTTTAAAATAATAATTATTATTTCTTCAAATTGCAATCCATCTTGAAGAAAATTTAATTAAAAAAATTTGTTAATTTTTTATTTTTATCTACATTATTATTAAATAAAGTATTTTTTCTTTCAGCCCGTTCTTTGAATATACATATCGTCAAAAATATGGACTGAAGCTCTTGTACAACTATAGTTATTTTCCTAAAACCTTCATTCTGACCCAATTTCTTAGCCGTTGTTTATTTTTGACACCAATTGTGTTAACATCAGATTTACACTCATTCTCTTATTCGTCTTAAAATATTTAGCATCAACAGTTTTCTCGTAACCTTAATACAAAACATTATGCAATGACTACAATATAAATTATATAACACTTTGTAAGACTCTGAGTACTAACCAAAGATTGCTCATCTCCGTCGGCAACAAAGACGAAATAATTCTCATTAATTACAATTATAAATTGTCTAATTATTTTGCATAGCATACTGACCTTTTTATGCCTGCAAATCTATCATCCAAGCTATGCAATCAATTTTTATTGGAATAAGAGAAGTTGATTACAAGAACTAACAGAAGAATATCATTAAAAAATTTATGTGTAATATTTAGTGTTGTTATTAATATTACTAATTAAGAATTAATTACATAACATAACATAAACGATGTTCCTCTTATACCGGAAGGTGTCGAGGTGTCTTCTTTACTCGTTATTCTCTGCGAACTTACGCCAGTTTTTCCTGTCCCCTAGATATTTTTTTGGCTTCCTGCCACGTCTTTTCTCTATTGTTCAATGTTTCCGTCACACTTATATTCCAGGTTTTCCTCGGTAGCCTTCTCCTGTTTTTCCCTATCGGCCTCGCTTCCCATATCATTTTAACTTGTCTGTTGTCATCCATTCTAAACAATCCATTTTAACTTCTGTTCATAAATTTTTTCCTTTAATGTTTTTACTTGTAATTCTCTTCTAATATCTTCGATACGTATTTTATCAGTTCTCCTAGCTCCCACGACTTTTCCTTAAATACCCCATTTCCGCGGCTTGTAATATCTTTTCTTGTTTGTCGTTCAATACCCAATTGTCTGCTCCGTATGTAGTGATAGGTACATAAATGCTTTTAAATATTACCATTTTAGTTTTCCTTGTTATCTCCTTTTTATTTAGGAAGTTTTTAAACAGGGAATGATATGTTTTTGTGGCTGCTTTTATGCTATTTCCAATTTCATTTTCTTGTGCCCCCTTCTTATTTAAGATTATTCCAAGGTAGGTATTTAAATGTCTCGACCTGTTCTATTTTGTTGCCTTAGATTTCAATATTTAGGTTAACTTCTTGTTGGATATTGCCATCACTTTTGTTTTTCCATATTTATTATAAGGTTGTATTTGTTTAATTCTCTCTCCCAAATTTTTATATTTTCTTCCAGACCTTTTTCAGTCCTTGTCACATTAATAATATCATCTGCAAATACACAGGCTTCGATTTTTATTTGTTGTAGGATTCCTTATCCCATGGTATATTTTTTTGTTTTTGGCCAGCACTTTATAATTACTTCAATTACATACACTGATAAACAGTAGTGGGCTTAATACCCCTCCTTGTCTGACTCCGTCGTTATTCGTAAATTTACTGGAAATAAGGTTGCCTGTTCTTACCTGATTTATGGTGTTGCAATACAAACTCTGAATTATTGTGGTTATCAGTTCCATATCTACTCCCTTATTTGTCAAGCTTTGCCATATTCGCTCTCTGCTCACCATGTCAAAAGCTTTTTTCATATCTATGAATCCCAAATGTACCGTTTCATCTTTTAGTACCTATTGCTTTTTCGATGATCTGCTGTAGAGTAAAGATATGGTCCTGGACGCTATGTGCTGGCCTAAAACCACTTTGAATATCTGCTAATTTAGGCTCGACTAAAATCCGGAGCTTCCGTTCTAGGACATAATTCTTCTTCTTCTTCTTCTTCTTCTTCTTCTTCTTCTTCTTCTTCTTCTTCTTCTTCTTCTTCTTCTTCTTCTTCTTCTTCTTCTTCTTCTTCTTCTTCTTCTTCTTCTTCTTCTTCTTCCTCTTCTTCTTCTTCTTTTACTGCCTATCTTTTATATAGGCAGTAATGCCTGTTTTTCTTCAACGGTGCCTTTCATTTTGCCCCTAAGTTGTCATTCCATCTTTTTCTTGGGCGTCCTATACTTCTCCTGCCTAACGGTGACTTGTCCCTGGCTATTCTTACTATCCTTGATTCAGTTATCCTGCTTATGTGCTCATTCCACTCTTCTTTTCTGTTCTTTACCCAGGTATTTATATTGTCTACCCCACATATGCGTATGATTTCCTCACTTCTTACCCTATCATGTAGTCCTTTTCCAGCAATCCTTCTTAAGATCTTCATTTCGTTGGTTTCCAGATGTCTTCGTGTTTTACTTGTATCTGGTCTTGATTTGGCCGTGTAAGTCATAACTGGCCTAATAACTGACTTATATATTCGGGCCTTTGTTTCCAATCTTAGGTGTTTGTTTTTCCAAATTGTGTCGTTTAGGCATCTGGCCGTTCTACTGGCTTTAATTATTTGGTCTTTTACCTCTTCTTCGATATTGTTGTCGGCTGATAGATTAATTCCCAGTTATTTGAAAGTCATTACCTGTTGTATAATTTGATTGCCTAACTCCAATTTGCATCTTATTGGTTCTTTGGCAATTACTAAGCTTTTTGTTTTTAGGGCTGATATTTTCATATTCATTTCTTTTGCGTTAATGTTGAACTCGTGCAATAATCGTTGTAGGTCGTCTTCGCACTCTGCTACTAACACGGTGTCATCAGCGTAACAAAGTATTTTTATCTCTCTATTGCCAATTTTGTACCCTCTTTTTTTCTTCACTTGTTTTATTATTGCATCCAACATTATGTTAAACAGTAGAGGGCTTAGTGAATCTCCTTGCCTGATTGTGTTTGTTTCTATGGGTTCTGTTATTATTCGATTGACTTTCATTTTTATTTTATTTCTTACATATATGTTTTATATCAGTTTTATGATATCCAGTGGTAAATTTTTGTCATATAGTAGGTGTATTACATCTTTTAATTGGATTCTATCAAACGCTTTCTCTAGGTCTACGAAACAGAAAAAGGCTGGTTTGTAATATTCTAATGATTTCTCCGATATTTGCCTTATCACAAAAACTGCATCGTTACATGATCTTCCACTTCTAAATCCTTGTTGTTCATCCGATATATTTATGCACGCCATTATTTTCTCCATAAGTATTTTTGTTGTGAGTTTCAGTATAGTGCTCAGTAAAATCCCTCTATAGTTACTGGGGTCTGCCCTATCACCTTTCTTAAATAACGCTATCATTTGGGTGGTTCTACATTCTTCTGGAATTCTTACTGTATTTATTATTTTACTTATATTCAGTTCTTTCTGAAGTTAGGATGAACCAACCAAAGAACCAACGGGATGCCTCGGAATAGGATAATTTCGTAGACTGTAGACTTTTAATATTGAACAGAGCAGCGATATGCCTTTGTAATTTCCACATTCTCTCGAGTCTCCTTTTTTATGTACCTATAGGCAATATTATAGCCGTGTTCCAGTCACTCGGTATTTTTTTAGTTTTCCATGTTAGGTTTAACAGTTCATAAAGTTCCTTTTTGCCCAATTCTACCAGATATTTCAATAACTCGGCATCTATACCTGCATCTTTACCTATTTTTAGTTGGGCTAAGGAATCTTCCACTTCATTCATTTGTATTTTATTGTCCCCATTTACATCTTGTTCTTCTATGGTTTTACTGCTGTACTTTGCATTTCTGTTGTTGTCTTGTCTTTGCTTAAAAGTTCCATAAAATTGCTCATTTCCGTCGTAGACGAAATAATTCTCATTAATTACAATTATTATAAATTGTCTCATTATTTTGCATAACATACTGACCTTTTTATGCCTGCAAATCTATCATCCAACCGTTCATTTTTTACTGAATGGCGAAAGGTATGCAATCAATTTTCATTGGAACACGAGAAGTTGATTACAAAAACTAACAGAGGAATATCATAAAAAAAATTTATGTGTAATATTTAGTGTTATTATTTAGTAATTAATAACTAATTAATTAATGTTAATATTATGGTTCGTACGGTGTGTGAATACATTATTATTAGCACTATACGCTAAGAAGAAAATTTACGATTTGAAGTTTACTAGCTTGAATTTTATGGTACTCCTATTTTTGAGGCAAAAATGGGAACTACATTAGAAAAAAGGAGAAACTACAACGCTAGAGAAGTGGGACGCTATTGAAGAGTTGTTCTAAAATGAAATGGAAAAACTAGAGAAATTAAAGAAAAACAAATTTAATAATACATACATTTAATACCACTTTTTTATGGTGCCTATCCGTTTCGGATGTTGGCAAGCAGCATGGCTATTGTGTTTCCTTGCAGCTGTTCAGACAAGCCATATCTCCGTTCATATCTCATAACATACCCAATCTAATTTGCGCGCTTTGATTGCGTTAATAATCTCGTATTTCTTGCCCATTTTACGTTGGACCTCAATATTAGTCACACAATTTACCCATGAAATTCTTAAGATTGGTTTGTAACACCACATCTCGAAGGCCTTGGGTTTTCCTAAACAAGCGTCAGACAATGTCCAAGCTTCTACTCCGTATAATAAGGTAGAAAACACATACCATCTGATGATATAGATTTTGATACCAAGTGACAAATCGTGACTTCTGAAAAGCGTGAACGCTGATCTTGGTTTCCCAGTGCATTGTTTTATTTCAGTTGATTGGTTGACTGTTTGTGTTAGTACCACGGTATGTGCAGCTGTTTACTTTGTCAGTTCGCCGATGGTTAACCAAAAGCTATGTATTTAATATTTTCTGCTTACTGACTGCCATATAGTCTATATTTTTATCATCTCTAATATCTATCACAATAAGTAAGTCTCTATCATTTAAAACCGCTTCTTTATCTGAGCTTGAGTACCATGTGTATAAAATTCTGTGTAGGAGTTTGAACTAAGTGTTAGTAATCAAATTCCCTAATCGGTCTGCTTGATCATTTCTTTCTCCAAGCCCAAACTGTCCTATATATCCTCCCGATTACCCTCTACCAATCTTGGTATTTAGATCACCCATAATCAAAGTAAAGTACCACACAAAATTGAAAAATTTTTGGATCCAACGAACAAATAATGATCGGCATCTCATTGATGTCTCATATATCTGAGAACATTTTAAACACCACTCACAACGCTATATAACAAACTTTGAAAAAGATAGAGATAATAGAAACAAAATTTAGCGTATCTTATTTTTCAAGTTATTGTTAAGTAATGGTTCCCTTATTCGTGACAGAATTGATCAGCAGGTATTAAGGAAAATGCAGAAAGGAGATAAATATCATGGTTGCATAGCCACCAGGAGTGTAGAAACTAAGTAGGTACCCATTGGACTTACGTTCATAAGTTGATGAGTTAAGTTTTTTTTGGCTTTAAGGTAAAACCCACACAGCCAGATACAAATTTTGTAAAAGAGAGTGCAAGGATTTGACACAAGGATTACACTCTTCTCGCCCAGGGGCCGATCAGGGCATTTTATAAACGATCAAAGGTAGGCCTCGGATAGATAAGGTATATAGTATATATACATTAAGGAAAGACATAAGGTAGCAGCAAAAGGTATTATTAAATTTGTATTTTTGTTACTCTGACGAAATATAACAACCAATCGTAAATTTCTTTTCTGTTTAAAGCAAGAAGATACATATTATGTTATATGGGCTTTCAATGTTCAATTGTAGAAGTTTTCTGAACAGCTCATTGGATTAAGCCCTATATTTTTGGCAATCAAAAAAGATGTGGTCCAGGTCACCGATTTTATTACAAACTTCCAAAGATCACTCTCAAGTATTTATGTAAGTGTGCTGGATAACATGCATGACCAAACTTCATTCTACTAATAGTGGTTATGCTGTTGCGATTATAGTCGAACTTATCGTACCAAGGTTTTTTCCTCAATTTGGTTTCTAGTCTGGTGTAACGTGTTAGATTTGTAAAGGTGTATTCTTGCCACAAGTAGGACCATTTTCTCATCATTTTAGTTAATTGGCAATTTATCTGTTCCCCCATTTCTATGCTTTCTTTGTTAAGTTCATAAAAAATATTTATTAAAGCTGGCCAAAACGAAAAAACTCATTTCAATAGATCAAACAATTTCCGTATTTATATGGAAAAGATAATTGCTTGTGATTGAAATTATTTAAATAAATATGATAATCAATGTTAACTTTTCAAGATCATTATTATGATTTTAAACACATTTTCATATAAAACAAGTTATATTTCCGCAATTTACATTAAAATTTAGGTAATTCAATCTCACAAAAGCCACTCCCCACAACATGTATTGCATATTTAAATAGAAACACGTGACATAGCTACGGTGCAAGGCCAAAACTGACCACAGAGCTAAAAAGCTTGCAGTATTTGGGATAATTGATAAAAATGTGGTATTATAATTTATAGGCGAAGCAATAAAGCACTAAAACCGGCCTTACCTCCGAAAAAAAAAACGACAAGACGGATCTTAATATATGTAATTATTTTTGCATTCGATTTGTGAATGCGTCAGGAAACTTTGTGGCCCCTAGCTAGGACCGTAACTACAATTTAAGGGGCCCCGGGGCAAAGGTGATCTGGGGGCCCCCTGCCGGTGGGTCTGGGGGTTTACCCCCCAGCGGAAGGCGGGGTCCGCAAAAATGTTTGATATATAACCACTAACGCATTTTAATGTATTCTATGACTGAAGTTTCTTGAACCTACATATTGCTATTTTAGTTGACCAACACAAAAAATTTTGAAATCACCTTATTTTTTATTCGCTTTAAAAAAATTAAAAGAAAAACAACAAAATGAACAGATAGTAAAACAAAATGAGATAATATAATGAAACAATAAAAAGAAAATTTCTTGAAACTTCAAAACCGAATGGAAAAATATGAAGATATGAAGGTTGATTTAGAGAAAATGTAGGAAGAGGTAAATCACATTGCTGAGGAGATACAGAAAATTGAAAAGGTGGAAGAAATATTCAAGGATGCGGTAAAATTCGATATGGAAAAAGTGGAAGAAAAATTGACGGGGATAGGAAAATATCAAAAAGGAGGAGACCGTTGGGAAGTAATCTAATGAGAGCAGAATCCTATTTTACCTTTATCCAGTACCTTCAGCAGTGACATTCTCGAAGGCGAATACCGTCACTGCTGTTAGATTTTTTATGCTGTGGTACTGGTAGGGCTGATTCCAATGTCCTCATTCCATCTTACCCTTACCTTTCTTTTCAATATGTGGTACCATGTGGTTCCGGTCACGTACCAAGATGTTGTCTGGGTAAATTGGTTAAGAAATAGTAGCTGGGACCGGGGACAGCTGTTCCGGTTGCAGTTTAGTTTTTATTTCACCAAAATAACTAATCTTCTCAGTAACAATTTATATTTTTACGAAAGGTCTTGGGGGCCCCCGCTTAGCCCGGGCCACTCTTCCAGTGGCATTTTAGGTTTTATTACTCCGAAATAACTAATTCCCTGAGTATTAATTTAAATTTTTATGTTAAGGTCTTGGGAGCCACAGCTCAGCTCAGGTCTCAGGGGCCCCTTCTAAGGGTTCTGTTCCAATTGCATTTTAGTCGAAAATACTAATTTCTTCAGTGAAAAATTAAAACTTTATGTTCAGTTCTAGGGTGCCCCTATAAGGTCTTTTTAAAATTGTGCCATTTGAGAATATTTCGTTGGGATCGGCTTTTAAATTACATATTTTTATTTTCCTCGTTAAACTCTATGCACGGTCAAAAAAGGGGCACCTGCGGGGCCCCCCTTGGCCGGGGGCCTTGGGACACTACCCCGGTTGCCCCAATGGTAGTTGAAAAAGTGCATACAAAAAATGCATTCTAAAAGTGCATCTCAAACAGACAACAAAAAAAATCAGAACTCGTCAATTATCGGCGGAAATGAATTCAATTTTGTCACTTGGGGAAGTTTTTGGGGTCGCTGAAAACGAATATGACGATGGAAATGATCTCCGGAGTACCTGGTGCCTAGGGTACTTACTGTTTACCTCGGCTGATGGAGTTTTCGGCAAATTCATTAGAAAATTAGCCAAAAATCATTACTCGGGGTGTTTTTGGTGTCGCTGAAAACGAATATGACGTCGGAAGTGATTTCCGAAATACCTGGTGCCCAGGGTACCTACTGTTTACTTCGTCTTCTAGAGTTTTCGGCAAATTTATTAAAAAATTAGTCAAAAATCATTACTCAGGGGTTTTGGGGCTCGTTAAAAAAGAAGATGACATTGAAAATTATCTCCAGAGTACCTGCTGCCTAGGATACCAACATTTTACGTCAACTTTTGTAATTTTCATTATACAATCAAAGAAACCTCTAAACTTGAAAGTTATTGGATTCACCGATAGTAAATTTCTGAATGTTAATGGTCTTCAAGGTACATAATACAGATTGCAGTTGGTTTTAATGCGAATTTTTTGATTTTGTGGGTATTACAAAAATACCTTTAATAAAAAACATACAATTAAATGGATGGATACATAGATGTTTATATTTCAATACTATCATCTTCTTCTTCGCTTTCCAATGGATTTATTAGACTATCTGTATTATTACAATTTACTCCTGCACAAATTTTACATGCAACGGAGCATTTAAGGCCATGTTTGATGCACCCACATGCATTTCCGCAGTCCGTCTTGCAACTACAGAATATCAAATTTTTCATTCACAGTCATTTGTTTCGAACTTCTGTCATAGGTCGTATAATCCGTGTATATTAATATTATACGCAGATTATGCAACATATGACAGAAGCTCGGAACAAATGACAATCGATGAAAAACCCTATTGGGTGGACTAGGCATTTGAGTCATTTTTATGGGAATTAACGATTTATCCATTAATTCCCATCCCCAATGTGTTGGATCCAAACTGTCTTTATCTTCTCCATACATCCTACTTTGGACTTGGAAGTAAATCCGTTTTAAATGTTGGGTGCTGGCCTCTACAGTAGGAAGTATTTTACCAACAGAAATTTTTTATTTTTAGAAATTGCAATTTTTGAATAGATACATTCTGTATCTATACGTTTCAGCCAACAAATTAGTACTCAATAGAAATTCCTCCAGTATTTTAGGTTTTCTGAAACTTATTGTTTGTACATCGCGAAAAGTAGTTGAGAGCCATGTGCAACTACTTCTTCGATAGAAAGTGCACGCTCTTTAAATTTTTGTGCGTAGATTAATAAGTCAGAATTCCATAAGACGAGGTAAAGAATAGGTACCCTGGGCACCAGGTACTAAGGAGATCACTTCAGATGTCATATTCGTCGTCAGCGACCCCAAAAACCCCCCGAGTAATGATTTTTGACTAATTTTTTAATAAATTTGTCGAAGACTCCAGAATACGAGGTAAACAGTAGGTACCCTGGGCACCAGGTACTCCGGAGCTCTTTTACGACGTCATATTCGTTTTCAGCGACCCCAAAAACCCCCGAGTAACAAAATTGAACTCATTTCCGAAGATAATTGACGAGTTTTGAATGTTTTTTATTGTCTGTTTGAGATGCACTTTTAGAATGCGTTTTTTGTATGCACTTTTTCAATATTCTCTCGTGGCTACGGGCACAAAGTTTCCTGGCGCATTTACAAATCAAATGCTAAAAGAATTATTAAGATCCGTCTTGTTGAAGTTATACTTCTTTAGGCGCGATCGCGCGATTGAGGGTGAAATTTTATTAATCTGCGCGCATGCGCACACAGACAGTATGCAGTTCCTAACTAAATGTTTTAATTTATGTATGTATCAGCCGAGAAAAGGTGTGGAAAGGATATATTAGTGTTTTTAAATATATTTTTCTATAAACGTGTTAAAAATGCAATTTATAGCACTCCATAGGAGCGTTAAAAATGCTACTTTAAAACACCAGCGCTTTAAAAATTTTAAGGCACTGCAGTTAAAAGTGAATTGTCAAATTGTGAAACGTCAAAATATTTATATTTCATTTATTATTAATATTAATAATACAACTTTCGCAATTTGAAAAAGGTGGTTTAAAAGGTTTTTTTAAATTTAATTTAAACTGTATTATTGCATTTTTAAAACGTTTGTAGAAAAAAACTATTAAAATTTGTTAGAACATACAAAAATAAAAGTAGATGTTATTCTATAGTTGTTATGATTTACGTATTGACAGTATAAGTAGGCAGTTTTGATGTAATGTCAAGAGAAATATAAAAATGGAATGTCAGTCAAGTTCAAGTAAAAGTTTTTGTAGGTATTGTCCTGTAATTGAGAATGAATAAATTATAATTGTTGATATATAAGACCTTTGTAGAAAAAATATTGTATGATATAGTTGTTAAAAAGTACATTATTAAAGCACTCATGTGAATTGCAGAATGAGCGAAGCGAATCTTTCACATACGTGCCTTAAAATTGTGCTTTTAACATTTATATCATAAATAACTATTATTATAATTTTTGTGTATTTGGACTTGTCTACCTCGGGAATAAGATAATAAGTAATATTTAAAGTATTTTATAATTCACTTTGTATGTTTGTCACTATGTCTGAGAAATCTTGTAGCCCGTATAAACAAAAGGGTATAGCTCAGTGGTAGAGCGTTGGGCTGGAGATCAAGAGGTCCCCGGTTCAAATCCTGGTGTTTTCTAATCTTTTTTTAATTTTTGGTATTGTTTTAATAAAAACTTTTAGAGAATAGTAAGTAAATATTAATTTAATCTTTAAATAAAATACAAATAAACTGTCCGAAAGTATATTTATTTCATTTAAATCATATTTATAAGTACAACTTCTTACGTGCTTACAAAGTACACAAACATTCTTTTTCGTTTTTTTTTTTCGAAAGTTCAGTACTTTATTGCTTCGAATATTATTTTGTATTATAAAAAAAGTAACCAAGAAAGGCGTTTGCTACAATTAAAAATGTGTTGACAAGAGTTGACGTAATCCGTTTTAATTATTTATTAACTTTTAAACTGTCGCAAGAATTATTTCGCACATTATGTATTCACAAAAAATGCTGCAAAAATGTTTAGAGCATTGGTCCCTCCACTGTTTTAACTTTTTACAAACCTAGAATCCATTTTCTAGAACATTTTTTTTAGATTCTACACTTTTATTCATTGTTATTAGAATTTTAAATGTTATTTATGAAGCTGGTTGCTATCCTCAACAGTGGTTACGCTCTGCCTTTATTCCGTTACCCAAGAAAGCCAATGCAAAAAGATGTGAGGATCAGAGACTCATTAGCTTGATGAGTCCCACTTTAAATTATATTCTTAAAAATATGTACTATATCAAAGATTATACAAACAATGTGAATGGGACATCAGTGATTCTCAGTTCGGGTTTAGGCAAGGTTTAGAAACAAGGGAAGCAATAGTAGCAACACAGGTGCTGGTCCAAAATTGTTACGATCAGAGGAAGTATGTGTTCCTATACTTTTTAGATTACGAAAAAGCGTTTGATCGTGTCCAACACCACAAGTTAATGCAGATCCTCAAGAAACTTCATATAGTCCAAAAAGACATAAGATGCACTGAAAACTTGTACTGGTATCAAACGGCACGATTAAAAACAGACAATTGTATATCCAAACCCATGCATATAAGAGGGGCGTTCGACAGGGATGTATGCTTTTCACTCTTTGATTAAGCGTTTATTCGAAAGCCATTTTTCAAGAGTCTTTGGAAGATGCAGAGATGGGAATCAAAGTGAATGGAGTATTGATCAACTACATACGATATTTTGATGATGGTGTGGACTCTAATCGGAGAATAGAGTAAGCGAATGGGATTAGAAATTACCCAAAAAGTCCAAATTCATGATCATCTCCAGAAACTTGGATGCACTTGAAAACTCCACCATAAGACAGAATACCAAGTCCATTTAAAGAATCAGCAAAATTTAAATACCTTGGAACGTGGCTTTTTAAAGACTGGACATCGGACAGGGAAGTAAAATGTCGCATTGATCAAGCTCGACAAGCTTTCGTAAAATTCAGGAAGGTATTGACCTTTCAGAGCTCGATCTTCAACTGAGAGAAAAGTTTACTGTGCTACGTATTGTCGGTGCTGCTATATGGCGTAGAGGGCGGGAGACTCAAAACGAGGGATATAAACAGATTAGAAGCCTTCGAAATGTGGCTTTATCGCTGTATCCTAAAGATACCATGGACGGCGAAAGTCACAAATGTAGATTTCCTTAAAAGAATCAACCAAGAACGCCAACTTTTCGAAACTATCAAGAAAAGGAAAACGGCGTATCGGGGTCGTATCATGCGAAACGAAAAATACCAGTCCCTTCAACTTATAATCCAGGGTAAAATTGAAGGCAAAAAGGAATGGGACGCAAGAAAATGTCCTGGCTCCGAAACATAAGGCAATGGACACGGATTAACATACAATCTCTGATACATATTGCAAGAAACAGAGAGTTAATGTTATCGCTAACATCCATTAGTAGATTTGCATCTGAAGAAGAAGAAGAAGAAGAAACTGTCGCAAGATATATTTCGCACATTATGTATTCACAAAAAATGCTACTAAAAATATTTAGGAAATTAGCTCCTCAACTTTTTACAAACTGTTTTATATATATAATCAGTACCCTTATACCTTACGGTGTCGGGTTTACAATTTCTACATTATAATTACTAGTAGCTTTACTAATCATTTAAAAACTTTTTCCATTCTTTTCGATTCTTCGCCACATTGGTTGCCTCTCTCCTTGTTATTCTTTTCTTTTCTAGTATTCTTCTTACTCCCCCATCCCATGTTGTTCTTGGTCGTCCTCTTTTCTTCCTTTTCCGTATTTTTGATTCCCAAACCTTCCTCACTGGTCTCATTTTTCCATTCTTTGTAAGTGTCCCCACCAACTAAGTTGTCTTTTTCAATGTATTCCAGAGTAGCTTCTATATTTAGATCTTCTCGTATATCAGTGTTTCTTAATCTATCATGTCTGGACACACCCTTAACTCTTCTTAGATATTTCATCTCGACTACTTGGATTCTGCTTTTCTGTTTTTCATCCAACACCCATGTTTCACACCCATAGGTTAGTATAGGCCTGAGTATCGACTTGAACACGTTAATTTTTGCATTATTTCGCTTTTGCTGATGAATTTCTGGTTCATTGCATAATAAAGCTTCATTGTTTTGTCTATTCTATTATTGATTTCTAACTCAGTTCTTCATGTTGCATCTATTTCCACCCCCTAGATATTGAAACGATTTTACTTGTTCTATGCTAACATCTTGAATCACTATATTCAATATCTTTGGGTTTTCATGATTAACAATTACTTTTGTTTTTTGTTTGTTGATTTTCAGGTCATATTCTTCTAGAACTTCATTCCCGAGATTTTTAACAAACTTTTTTAAAAGGTAAAAAAAAGTAAAAAGCTTTACTTTTAAGCTTTACTTTACTTTTAAAAAGCTTTACCTTTCAATTGCCAGATGACGCTAGTCACCTAACCATACACGTCAGTTGCAATGCGGGGATAAACTTTCATGGTTTGGTCACTTCGAGCAGAGAGCAGCAGGCCTACGCCTCTCCGATGATGACTCCAATAAGAGTCGAAAATCGTCGATTCATAGTGCTGATCTGCGCTCCCTATTCTAAGTGGAGAATAAGATTGCTTTGCCTTCGAATTGCAACTGAATAAAAATGGTATACATTTTTATTTATTAAACTTTTTTAAATTGTAAATAAGTTTGACACGATAATGTATATTGCATATTTAATAGAAACACTATGGCATGGAATAGAAATCATCATATCTCATTACAATATGTACATAAAAAGGGCGACAAAAAATTATTGTGAAAACCAAAACCAAAACCTAAACCCAGAACCAAAGGAAATACTAAAATGACAACGAGAAGGAAAGAGAACACTAGGTAGACCGAGATGTTGGAGCGAAGGAATAGACAAAGGGCTGTAAGAAAAAATATAGAACAGGACCTATGAAACAACGGACTAGGTAGCTTATAAACCGACATGTAGTAGTAATAGAAAAATGTGAAATATCTACGGTATAAGGCCAAAACTGGCCACAGAGCTACAAAGCTTGCAGTATTCTTTGAGCTAAATTGGTAAAAACGTGGTATTGTAATACTGATATGTATTATAAAAAAGTAGGTACTCAAGAAAGGCGGTTGCTTCAATTAAAAATGTGTAGACAAAGTTTTACGTAATAATTTTTTAATTGAGTTTTATTTATTAACTTTTAAACTGTCGCAACAATTATTTCGCACAATTATATATTCACAAATGTCATTAAAAATATTTAGGACAGTGGCCCCTCCTATTTTTAAACTTTTTACACACTTACAATACATTTTCTAGAACTATTTTTTACATTTCACAAACATTTACTCACAGTTTAGGCAATTTTTAATTTTCATTTAAGTTTAAGTTTGACGGTAACGTTTTACAAAAGTTTCAATCAAAATTAAGCTCCTTTTTGTCTAGCTGATGATATTGCAAATATTAATATTGATGCCAATATTACGTTCATTTCAACAATCAAAGATGTAAGATAGGACGTCCCCAAAGATGGCTCTCAATGATCAAGGATTTTTGAAATCCATATAATTGACAGTTCGTATTGATAGATTTACTTATGAGGTCAGGTTTGCGATACCATTAGCTTAAACATATACTAATGAGACAGGCTATCATGTTCTTTTTTTAGTGTGTTTCATAAATCGGTATAAGACCACAAATGGAAGTTACATAATTCATCTGATGATATAAAATGATTTCTTATTATTAATAAATACTCAAGCTGTTAACAATAACAAAGAGTTGGTCAAGTAACCTACTTAATCGATACAGAATATCATTATGTGTTCTTTACACATATGTACAGTGATCTAGTTACATAAGGAAGGTTCTATTTCTATAATGAAATTTAGCAAAATTGGATCGGAAAAAAGTACCCGAGACAGATAAATTGTATGTTATTTGTAGAGACCGAACTTTATGGCAATTACATGTTTGTCGCATATTTAGCATATAATAATTTCTTTTTTTTACTGTTTCCGCATGTTTTGCAATATTTGGCAATATTTGGCACCGTTGGATAACGGATCTCCATGTCTAAAAGTACGTATTCATACGTGGGTGCTCCGTGGTCGGTGTAGCAACTCCACATAGTGGATACCTTGGTGCTCGCCGCTCGGCGCTCACCCTCTTCGATTTAACTGGTTTGCGGTTTATATGTAGGGTATAACGATCAGATGGACAAGAGGTCATGAAGGCTGAACCAGAAGGATCAGGACGATATTATCCTTAGGTGGAATAAGGAATGACCAAAGATGGAAAGGTCCAATCGCCTACATTGACGAAACAATGGCCACGTTGCTCAGTCGGAAGAGATGTGGGCATGGTTCTTTGGGTTGGGCTTCTGTCACAATGATAGATGTTAAATGAATAAATAATGGTATGCGAATAGAGCTAATGGAACGACGATAGACAAAAGATAAATAGATAACATTAATTGATGGTTTGACACTTGGACTCTAAGAAAACGTAAATACTGAATACACAAACGAAAATATTGGGCGCCATTAAATTTAAACCGTTTTAAATTTAGAAAGGAACAATTAACGATACGTAACGCAACAAAGAAACTAGTAACTCTACTAGGACACTTAATGCTACAAAAGAAAAATTAGCAACACTGCTACGACAAAACAACATTGCTCTTAGTCTTGAGCTGTAAATAAAATTAAATAAAAAGCAACATCGTACGTGTCAACGTAACATTTATTAAAATACTTAATAAAGGTATTCTCAATAACGTAGTACTCAATATTTACATAATATATACAGACAAATAACTATAAAATTGTTGACCAAAAAAATAAAACTTCAAATACATGTAATTATTACTGTATATAAATTGGTGTATTCACCAACACAGTAAAACCCAAAAAAGTACAAAATGTAAGTGAACGAATATAACTCTTATTAACTCAAACGAAAATGAACTGAATAGTTAGGTACTCAAAAAAATAAAAAGTCGATATTCTAAATAAAATCTGAAAATCTTACCGTTCACTTACAAACATAAAAGGAAAAGAGCTCTTTTCTTAACTCATAAATCTAATACATAATAATACTCAAAAAAATACATATTTACATAAAGAAAATGTCTTTATGCACCGAACTACATAGCGATCTATAAAAAAAATAAGGCAATGACCTTATATCATGTCAAAATGAAAATAAAGTAACTGTTTATCACTCACTTGCGAACTTAGGTAGAGAAAGCCCATGTTTCAGACTAGACAGTGTCCAGACTGTCCAGATGGTAGGATGGCAGCAAAACAGGGCTAAAGTTGAATTTCGGAAGAAAATGCATATCGTATATGCATTACGATATAGAGAGAGCTATTTACTAGCTCAGAAGAACGGCATATACATGAAGAATTATATTGACAACATAAGGCTAACTTAGATGGATAATAAAATGGGTGGATGGACCCGACAGAAGTCGGGTCTCGGGTCCACCAAACCAATGGCCACTCGAAATCACATGACTGCACTGTATCAAAACTCAACTCACCAGAATGACGCTGAATTTTCAGAATTGGTGCTTTTTATGGACCTTTGTCGTCCTTTGATAGGGGTGGGGTTTTAACCAATCAAAATTATGGGAAACTGTGAGACATATTCAAAAACAGATTTCTTACCACTCGTAAAGGGCTTAGCAAACCTAATACTTAAAATGAGTTATGGGATGCAAGGCCGATATCATTCACAAGAAAGCTATTAAGTCTAACATTTTGCATGAGAACGCAGCTATCGATAGCGACACATGTGTTTCTAAGAAAAACACGCCGATAGGGACTCTAAGCTCTAATCAGTTAAGATAAAAGCGTGAAATAAAGGGGGACCAGACCAAAATCTACACTGGGAAAACGTAAAAGTTACAAGGGGAGCGCATGCCGTAACCATTTGAGCAGCTACACCGCGCACAGAGCACCCACGTATGGATACGTACCTTGAGACCTCTGTTCACAAATTTATCCGATGAGAAACCTCTCCATACTACATGATTTCGTGTGCTATTCAAAGTCATTCTTACTAACTTATTCAGTTTTGCGGGTATGCCCAAAGGTGCTTCATACATTTTATTCCTTCTTATCCTACCATAGGCTTGTTTAAAATCTAATACCAACGCATGAAGGGATACCTTATGTTCATAGCAGGTAGTCTCGATTTCTTTAAGTGTAAAATTTTGATCTGTCACTTATCTATTAACTCTAAACCCGACCTGATATTCACTTAGTTTATCTTCAGCAAATCTGAGTCTCTTTCTTAGCATCGTGGCTAATATCTTGTAACAAGTATCCAACATAGCAACACCTCTGTAATAATTTTCACATGCGAATCTATCTCCCTTTTTGTATATGGGGCATAATAGAGCTTTTGTCCAATCTTTGGGCATATTTTTCTCTTCCCATATCCTCTTGATAAGGCTATACATCCTTTTTTGTAGTTCTTCCACTCTATTCTTTATCATTTTCGCAGCTATTTCATTTTTCTCCTGGTGTTTTGTTATTTCTTAGCCCACTGATTATACTTTTAATCTCTCCTTCACTCGAAAGTTCTATTATTATGCTATCATCCTCTATAAGAAAATTTTGTTTCTCATCTGAATTTTGACCTTTCAGTAGCTCACCAAAATGTCTCTTCCATATACCCATCACTGATTCTTTTTCACTCGTGAGTGTTCAATATTCTTGTTACATGTGTGAATTGTAATAATTATGGTATCCTCTTTCATTTTTTTAAATTTTTTGATAAAACGACCGTATTTCTTTTTTCTGAAATTTTTCCTCTATTTCCTGTATTATTTTTTCGTTGTAATTTTGTCTTTGATCTTTGTAACTCCAGTTCGTATCATCATTATTTGTTAATGCCAACTGCCTTAATATTTTCTTTTCCTCTGCTATTTTAAGGCATTCTTCGTCAAACTAATTCTTCGCTGACCTTTATTTGGTAGCTTTTTTATTATTTTCTTATTTTTTATTTACAGTTTACCTCGTCAATATCTTTTTTCCTAATTTTATACTCGTCCATACTAATTGTAGCTAAATTTGTAATTAAATACATGAATTTATGTTTTCCGGGTTTTTTTGTTTAAGTGCATTGTAGGAGCACCCTGTATATGGTGCTACCACCCTCGCCATGTATGTATTAGATGCAGTTGAACCATACCATATCGACTAACATATAAGGTGTGTTCTTGGTCAATAAACAAGTTTTTTCTTGAACTGCGTGGTCGGTTACATTTCCTTACTTAGATATTGGACGTTTGTAGGTACTTACTCGGTACTCTAGTTTGTAGATACGAAACTTTTATGCACATTTGAAGGCGTTAGTGGCTAAACATAAAATTGGATGATTTAAAGTAGATCCGTATAAAAAAACTTAATAAGACTCACTTCCTACTCAAAAGAATGCGATTTATTGACACTTCAATGGTATAAACTATTGACCTTCGGTTTCCTTGAGAACACAACATGGTGTTTAGAAATTAATTGATACTAGATTGATCAAAAATCTAAAATATATACGTAGGACGTCGAAAACTGAATAAATAAAAGATTTGACAGGCCTGCATAATATAGGTCCTCTATTTTCTACTGTATTTACTGGGAATGAACTACAATTTTCATTGAAAATACGTTAGTTTTGACGTTTTAATTTCCATTTCCCAAATCTTTCTTAAAATAACCTTACCTATATTATGGATTTGGTCCATCCATGTATCCCACGACCTTCCCTTGTTTCTTTTGTTTCCCATTTTGGCTTTATGTGTCTTCTTTCTTAGTCTCTTTTGCTCTATTCGCTCTATGGGGCCAAACGAGTTCAATTGTTTGTTTTTCTTCTCTCATACTTTAATATCAATTATGATTTCTATACCTGCATCATAATGGACTTCATTATGATACAAATTTTTATAAAGATACAGATTTTTAAGCAATAGAATCGCGAGATGACGTTTTGTCTAAGATGACGCATGCGCAATGAAGAATGTGTTCATTGCGCATGTGATCTGTGAACAAATGTTTACATTTTGTTACGATAAAGATATTAAAATTTTAACCTTAAATTCATTTTAATAATTGTAATATTCAAAATATAAATTAATGTACTAACACAATAATTGTTTTTAACTTTAACCGACTATTTTTTCAGCGCTATAACATGTGTATAAAATGTATGTACATAATTGTAAACGAGCGTTGCCAAAACGCGCGTATGCGCTTGCCATGTGAACGTGCCCTTACTCAGAACAGTTTCATTAAAATAGTATTAGTCGTCGTGTGACAAATATAAAGATATCACGATTTTTTTACAAGCAGTATATGTATAAAACTCTCATTTACCATCGATTACAATTGAAACAAGTCGCACAATTGTAGTATTATTTATTACGCAACTATATGTAGGTCTGTTTTTCGATATTGTGGTTTTAATGTACAAAAACAAATGAATTGCAGTAAGTGTGGTTTACATTACTGTCAGGCACATTTTCGTAACATTTTCAGCAATACTACAAGCAATTTTATCATGTCTTTTTTTCTAAGAAAAGTGTTCATACTAAAACAACAAAGTATGTAAAATATTTATACTTTTTGCATCTATACTTTTGCAATTCAAACAGTTAAAAAGTTGTTATAGTGTATTTTATAATTATTGACGCAAAAATCATCACATTATACACTATACGGTTAAGTCCCAGTATAGTCCATGACACTTCAACAGCCAGGGTACTGAGGCGTTTTTTCGTCAGGTAATACCTATAAGAACAAAGTGTTAACTATTTCCTGCGTAGGATCTGGCGGCCATTTTTATTTATAAACAATTTAGTGCCAAAAAACGGACTTTTTCCTTTTTTTTTTCAGTTAAATGGAAAACAGTGAAACTTATGGTTTTTTTAGTACAAACATCTTCGAGAGCATGGAAAAAGCTTTTAAATTGCGTATTTTAAAGGTTGATGTACTCATTTAGTGTTAATATAATTGCGAACAAAGGTCGAAATTACAAAAATATTAATTTCGCAATAACTGTTGTAAAAATAAGTATAGAGCTTTGAATTTTTTTTTTCAAACGATGGTTCTTGGGTGCTTAATATGTGACAAATTTCAAATCGATTCATTCCATTGTTTAAATTTTATTCAAATTGTTTATCCCAGAGAGCTTTTTTTTGCAATAACATAAGTCAGAAAAAAAATTGTTAGAACCATTCTACAGGTGTCAAATGAAAGAGCATGGTATCATAACTTTCAAATTGGTTTAAAAAAGTTAATAAAAAATGCATTTATTAGTTATAATATGCAAAAGTATGTTCAATTTTTCCTTATAAACTTTTTATTTTTTTATAGAATAAATTATATATATTTATTACAATTATTCATCAATTATTATATAAATAAGATTACTTGGTAGTTATGCACTTAAAAAACTGTAAAAATAGATTTTTTTGAAAAAAGTTATTCAAAAGTTTAACGGATTTGCATGGTTATTTATTACTAATAAATGCATTGTTTATTCACTTTTTTTAAACCAATTTAAAAGTTTAGTTCGTGCTCTTACATTTGACATCCGTAGGATGGTTCTAACATTATTTTTTGCTGACTTATGTTATTGCAAATTAAAAGCTCTCTGGAATAAACAATTTGAATAAAATTTAAACTATTGAATGAATCGCTTTGAACTTGAATTTTTTTCACATATTAAGCACCAATGAAACCTCATTTGACAAAAATTTCAAAGCTCTATACTTATTTTTACAATAGTTATTGCGAAATTAACTTTTTTGAAGTTTCGACTTTTTTCGCAATTATGGTAACAATAAATGAGTGTATTAAACTTTGTAATACGCCATTTTAAATATTTTTCCATTCTCTCAAAGATGTCTGTACTAATAAAACCTTGTAAGACCTGAGTAAGACTTGTTACTCTTTTCCATTAATTTGAAAAAAAAGGGAAAAAAGTCGTTTTTTGACACTAAATTGTTTATAAATAAAAATGGCCGCCAGATCCTACGCAGGAAATAGTTACAATTTGTTCCTATAGGTAATACCTGTCGAAAAACGCTTTAGTCCCCTTTCTGTTGAAGTATCACGAACAGGGTATATTTTTGTCTTATTACCCTGGCCTAGTATATATATAACAAATAGTAATGACACTCTGCGACATTGATGAAATCATGCATTTTTTTTCGCGCAAACAGATTCACAGATAATTGTACATTCATTTTAATATGTTGGCTCTTGAAGCTGTTGGAACTACTGAAATCATTCAAAGATTTGATAATTTATTTGACCTATTTAATTCGTCCAATATTTCTAACCCTAAGCCCTACAATAGGGTTTTAGTAACTCTGATTACCAGAAAGATTTTTTATTGAGCCAGTCCGGAAGTAACTTTTCGCTTCAAATGTCAGATAACAAGATGGTTGCCTCTACAAAACGAGTCCTCAAAAACCTTAAACTTAAAAAACTTAAAAAAAACAACCATAGTAGGTCTGCTAATAGGGCACCGTTAGGTATAGGAATTAAGCTGATGTAGAAGAAAGCTGTAACCTATTAGAAGAGCAGCCTGGCTGTGCGGCTCTTTGCATTAGTACACTTTCACAGTGGAAGCGGTTTCCGCTTACGGTCAATCCGCGCGGACCCGCTTTTAAACGTTTTCAAAATGAATGCACGTCTTTAAATGTACACGAACATAGTCAAAGCAGGTTCGCGAGGGGGGGGGGCAACCGCTTTAACCCGCCTGACCGCTTGTACTCGAATGAGAATTTAGTTTTTTCCGCGCGGTTTTAATGTTTTAATGTTTGTACAATGAATTATAGGAGGCATTATTTGCTGCCGTTTTTGAAAGATTCCCTATTTGGGACACGAGGGAGAACGATATTTCACTTTCTTTCATTATCTTTTTTTAAGTTTTGAAATAGATGATGATATTCTCTATAAATTATTCTTTCGCGATTAGGAAAATGTATACCAACTTGTTTTCTTTCCAGTTTAGCCAAAACAGAATCAAAAGCAATCGTATCATCATCAGATGACGAAATGTTGTTATAAGTTATAGACGCAACTGACAAATTTGAACCATTTTTCTCGCTTTTACCCGTCTTCACTGTGTTACCCTTCACGCGCGCGACAACTGCTCAAATTCGCGCGGTTTGTCCGTAAGCGGAAACCGCTTCCACTATGTTTGTCCCCTTAGACGTAGAAAAGCCACCGGTAAAGAGCTCCATGGAAGGTTCGGTCTCCAAGATATGTCGTAACTGATTGGTTATTATAATCATTAGGAATTATCTGCATGTCACAGGTACCTACTGAAGATGCGCGAGACAGCTGAGACAGTAGGCATCTCAAAAGACCACGTGGGTGATATTCTGTGTGAAATTTTGGGCATGAGAAAGCTATCGGCGCGATGGTTGCCGCATTTGCTTTCAGGACAACAAGCTCAACCATGAGACCATTTCAGAGCTGTGTTTGAGACTGTTTAAGCATAATGCGAAGGAGTTTCTATGTTATTTCATAAACGATGACGAAACATGGATGCACTCGTACACATTAGGGATCAAGGAAAGTGAAACAGTTGACTTCACCCACGAACATCTTCCGAAGAAGACGAACACTGTCCTATAAGCCGCAAAGGTGATGGCCAGCGTTTGCTGGGATTCACAACGTGTGATTTATTACAACTTTCTGGAAAAGAATAAAACGATCACAAAGTTTTACTATGCCGAATTATTGGGCTGATTCGACTCCGAATTGCAGAAAACAGCCCCACTTGGCGAAGAAAAAAATGCTCTTCCACCATGTCAACACACAAGCTCACACCTTCGCCGTCGGTATTACGAAATTGATCGAATTGGGCTACGAACTGCTGTCCCATCCACCGTATTCTCCAGATTTGGCCCTGTGTGACTTCTTTTTGTTTCCAAACTGGAAAAAATTACTCACTGGGCAGAAATTTAAATCGAATGAGGAGTTCATTTAAGTGTCAAGCTAAAAGGAGACTATGTTCAGAAATAAATAACCACTTTTCCCAAAATGTTTGTTTTTCTAAATCCACAAGGAAAATAAACTTCCTGTAGCTGGCTGTATACCATAAATCACAAAAATACTAGATTTGTTGTAAAAGGTATATTTTAAAATACCCTAAATAAGGGTCACAATAATACAAAACGTTTTCGGATTAAGAAATCCATCATCAGTGTTCTAAAAGTAAAAAAATAGCATGCCTGAGCCACCAAAATGTGTTGGGTAAAAACCCTTTAAATGTAAACTACATATGTTCTGTTACATATTTAAACAAAATTGAAATGATGTTCTAGATATGACTGGATGTTACCCAGGGCAACACAGGACTCTTCCCACGTGGTTGGCATTTTATTTTTTTTTTGAGAAAAATAAATTCCAACCACGTGGGAAGAGTCCTGTGTTGTCCTGGGTAACATCCAGTCATATCTAGAACATAATTTCAATTTTGTTTAAATATGTAACAGAACATATGTAGTTTACATTTAAAGGGTTTTTACCCAACACATTTTGGTGGCTCAGGCATGCTATTTTTTTACTTTTAGAACACTGATGATGGATTTCTTAATCCGAAAACGTTTTGTATTATTGTGACCCTTATTTAGGGTATTTTAAAATATACCTTTTACAACAAATCTAGTATTTTTGTTCGTTTTGTTCGTTTTTCTGTTGTAGGCTAAGTACTTATCGGACGGCCCTAGTATTCTTTGAACACAAAGTATTCTTGAATGAAAGGTATAAATCATTTTAAGGCATAAAAATCAGTCTCGTTATGAATAGTCGCATCGTAAATTCATCTTTATTTATTTTACATCATTATAATAGTGCCATTTATATTGCAATGAAATTTTTACTCTGCGAATACTTAGTTTTATTACCCACTGAGCTGATAACATACAAGATGTACGGTTGTTAGTGATAGAAAGGTAGGCGTACTGAATGGATTATGTATGCGGACCTTGTTTGACGTCTAACTAAAGGCATATTTTTCACTTTACAAGAAAGAACTTGGTACGGTGCCATGTTAACATATTAACTGAATGTGGAAAGCTTAAAGGCCATGGTCTTTAGAACAAATTATATTTTAATAAGCGGTTATATACTTATTAGGTATCAATTAGAGGTATTTACATGCGGACAAATTATACAATTCAGTACGCTTTTAAAAAAAGTACTTAAGAAATTATTATTACTTAGAAATCCTAGTGCGCAGGAGCTACAAAGGATGATGGATAATACTGAAGAAACATGACACAAATACGCCCTAAAACTAAATTGCAAGAAGACATAAATAATGATCATTAGTAAGAACACTAACATAAAATTCCAAATTACAATATAGTCTAGTCGCAACATAAGGGGGCCCGTGTAAACTTTTAGGTCGCCGCGATTTGATGGTGCTATTATAGGTTTTTTGAGTCTCTGAATCCAATGGAAGTGGTCTGGAAGCCCAAATGTGGTGCGTTTAATTGTTATTAACAAATTATGGTAAAATTAGGTGTTTTTGAGGAATTATTAGAAGCCCTGTAAATAAATTGATTGTGTTAAGGTCATCTCTGGTGTATTTTTGGTAGCTGAATCGAATGCGACTAGTCGCGATTACTCAAAATGTGTTCTTATTTTGTTAATAACAAAATAGTTCTTTATTCGCCGAAAAGCTCGAAATGCGTTATCTATAGCAAGTTTGTAGTCTTTTTCATAGTATTTTTATAAGCTAAATCGATTGTCACTAGTCGTGATAGCTTTCACACGTTCCGACTTTGTTATTATTAAATTATTGCAAAAATAGCGGTTTATAGTACGTTTACTCACGGCTTTTGCTCTAAATTTTAAAAAACCACTTGGAATGACATGAAATTTGGCATACACGTAGCTAATATGTCAAACAAAATAATTGATGTTGTGCCGATGTGTGCTTTTACCCTGGGGGTGAGTTTCCCCCGTTTCGGGGGTGAAAAAAGAAACCTTTAAAATAAGTCCGGAATTGGATCATCATCATTCTCTTTGCCTTATCCCTATGCGGGGTCGGCTTCCCTAATTGCATTTCTCCACCCAATTCTGTCTTGGGTCATATCAATGTTAATCCCCTTTACCAACATGTCCTGCCTTATCGCCTCCCCCCAGGTCTTCTTTGGTCTTCCTCTCCTACTCCTTCCAGGAATCTGCACTTCAGCTATTCTTCGTATTGGGTGATTAACGTCTCGACGTTGAACATGACCAAACCATCTTAACCTATGCTCTCTCATTTTGGCATCAATTGGTGCCACACCTAGACTTCCTCTAATATACTCATTTCTAATTTTATCCTTCTTTGTCACTCCACTCATCCATCTAAGCATTCTCATTTCCGCCACATGCATTCGTTGTTCCTCTTTCTTTTTCACTGCCCAACATTCAGTTCCGTACATCATAGCCGGTCTTATGGCTGTTTTATAGAATTTTCCCTTCAGCTTCATTGGAATTTTTCTGTCACACAACACACCACTCGCTTCTTTCCACTTCATCCATCCAGCCCTAATTCTACTGCATGCATCTCCATCTATTTCTCCATTACTCTGTAATACCGATCCTAGGTACTTAAAACTATTGCTTTTCACAATCATTTCACCATCCAAAGATACCATTTTATTTGTAGTAGCTCCATCTTTAAATGAACATTCCAAATACTCTGTTTTTGTCCTACTAAGTTTTAAACCTTTTTCCTCCAGAGCATGTCTCCACTGTTCCAGTTTTTGTTCTAAGTCTCTTTCACTATTTCCTACTAACACGACATCATCAGCATACATTAAGCACCATGGAATGTTACCCTGTAGTTTCGCTGTTATCTGGTCCAAAACTAATGAGAATAAATACGGACTAAGCACCGAGCCTTGGTGCAATCCTACTTTCACATTAAATTTATCAGTCTCTCCCACACCTGTCCTAACACTAGTCGTAACTCCCTCATACATATCCCTCACAATCTTTACATATTCACCAGGGACTCCTTTCGTATTGAGTGCCCACCACAGAATCTCTCGAGGAACTCTATCATATGCTTTCTCAAGATCAATGAATACCATATCAGCGCTTGTTTCTTTACTCCTGTATTTTTCCATCAACTGCCTTATAATGAAAATTGCATCTGTTGTTGATCTACCCTGCATAAAGCCAAATTGATTCTCGGATATTTCGGTCTCTTCACGTATCCGTCTGTCAATTACTCTTTCCCATATTTTCATGGTGTGGCTAAGCAGTTTTATAGCCCTGTAGTTTGTACATTGTTGTATATCTCCCTTGTTTTTGTAAACAGGTACCAGTATACTGCTTCTCCATTCGTCTGGCATTTGTCCGACTTCCATAATTCTATTAAATAGACCTGCTAGCCATCTTGTTCCTGTCTCTCCCAATGCTCTCCATACTTCCCCAGGAATATCATCTGGTCCTACCGCTTTTCCTTTCTTTATTTTTTGATGCGCTTGAGCCACTTCCTCGTTGGTTATTTTGGTGACCATTGCTGCTACTGTCTCCGTTGACTCTACAGGCTGTCTGTCAAATTCTTCATTTAATAAGCTGTCAAAGTACTTTCTCCATCTCTTTTTGACTTCCCTTTCGTGAACTAGTATTTTATTATTTTCATCTCGGATACATCTAATCTGATTAAAATCTTTTGCTTTCTTTGCTCTCTGTTTGGCTATTTTATATATCTTCGTTTCGCCTTCCCTGGTATCAAGTTGATCGTATAGGTTTGAATACGCTTCTGCTTTGGCTTTTGCTACTGCTACTTTCGCTTCCTTTTTCGCCACCATATAGTTTTGAAGATCTGTGTCGGATCTGGTTTCTTGCCACTTTTTATATAATTTTCTCTTCTCTTTTATTTTTCCTTGTACTTCGTTTGACCACCACCAAGTCTCTTTATCCTCGAACTTTTTTCCTGACGTTTTCCCAAGTATTTCAATAGCAGTCTCTCTAATACTACTGGCCATTTTTCTCCAAATTGTATTAGGGCTTCCTTTCATGTTCCAACATATTTTTTCTACTATTCTTCTCCTGAATAGACCTTCTTTCTCATCTTTCAGCAGCCACCACTTGATTTTTTGTGGTCCTCTCCGATATTTTTGTTTAGTTTCGCTTTTTACTTCGATGTCCAGAACAAGCAGCTTATGTTGTTGGCTTACTGTCTCACTCACTATTACCTTGCAGTCCTTGCATTCACGTATGTCTTCTTTCCTTATCATGAAGTAGTCTATTTGGGATTGATGTTGTCCACTTTTGTAGGTAATAAGTTGAGTTTCTCTCTTTTTAAAGAATGTGTTAACAATCACCATATCCAATGCTGTTGCTAATTCAAGCATGTCATCTCCAGCTTCATTTCTAGTTCCAAAGCCTAATCCCCCATGTATTGTTTCATATCCTGTCTTGGTTTGGCCCACATGTGCATTGAAATCACCTCCTATTATAACCTTCTCTTCTGCTGGAATATCACTCAGTACGTCTCCTAATTGATCATAGAAAGCTCTTCTTTCATTCTCACCCAGACCTGTTTGGGGAGCATACACACACACAACATTCAATACCTCTTTATCAATTACAAATTTCACTGAAATCATTCTATCACTCGTTCTTACAACTTCTACTACGTTATCTTTCATTTCACTATCAGCAATTATACCAACTCCATTTCTAGTGTTACTACTCCCTACATACCACAATTTGTATCCTTCACCTAGTTCTTTCGCCCTTTGTCCTTTCCACCTAGTTTCTTGAATACAAGCAATTTGGACTCTTCTTCGTTTGAGCGCATCCACTAACTCCAGACTCTTACCTGTAAGACTACCAAGATTCCAAGACCCTATCCTGATTTTTCTAACCTGTAATGGTGTTCCCCCTGAGATAGTCCTCACCCGGAGATCCGAACGGAGGCTCATTTTACTTCCGGAACATTTTACCTCAGGAGATGCCATCATTTCAGTATAAGTTTTTATTGCGTTTGGAGAAGGTCTTTTCATTATTATGGCCTGAAAAGATTTTTGGATATTTGATGCCTGAATGCCTTTTCTATCAGCACCATACCCTGCCCTGCACGTTTAGCCAATACACCACCAATGCAACCAAAGTGCAGTATTACCCCACACCCGCCTGCATTTTTCTGTATAGGCCAGGATCCCTACTGTAAGGACTGCCCTATAAGCCAATGTATTGTTGCCCGTATCCCGCCGCTAGGAGGCACGTACTTTGGTTATTTCGGGATACAGGTTATTTCGGGATACAACCGGATATATCCGGAATTGGATAAACTGATTAATTCTAAGCAACTTTTGTTCTATACAGTTTTTTCACTAACTCAATACTTTTTGAGTTATTTGCGAGTGAATATGTTCATTTTTCAACAAAAAACCAAATAACTCGAAAAGTATTGATTTAGTGAAAACATTGTATAGAACAAGAGTTGCTTAGTATTAATCAATTTATCCACTTCCGGACTTATTTTAAAGGTTTCTTTTTTCACCCCCGAAAAGGGGTGAAACTCACCCCTAGGGTAAAAGCAAACATCGGCACAATATCACTTGTTTTGTTTGACATGTTAGCTGCGCGTATACCAAATTTCATGTCAATACAAGTGGTTTTTTAAAATTTAGAGCAACTGTTCTTTTTGCAATAATTTATTAATAACAAAGTCGGAACGTGATTTAAGCTATCACTACTAGTGGCAATCGATTTTGCGTATTAAAATACTACGAAAAAACTACAAACTTGCTGTAGATAGCGCATTTCGAGCTTTTCGGCGAATAAACAATTATTTTGTTATTAACAAAATAAGAACACATTTTGAGTAATCGCGACTAGTCGTATTCGGTTCAGCGGCCAAAAATACATCAGAAAAGACCTCAACACTATCAATTTATTTACAGAGCTTCTAATAATTCCTGAAAAATAACTAATTTTACCATAATTCGTTAATAACAATTAAACACACCACATTTGGGCTTCCAGACCACTTCCATAGACCAAAAAAACCTATAATACCACCATCAAATCGCGGCGACCTAAAAGTGTACACGGGACCCCCTATGTTGCGACTAGACTACTAGATTAATAAGCGACTCACCTTTAGAAATAGTGGAAAAAATATGTTATTTGGGCTGCAATATTAAGGATACTTTCGATCATAGCTACGAAATAAAAACTCGTGCTATAAAAGCCAGAAGCTCTTTTAACACTCTTAGGAAGATTATCTCCAACTTATCTTTAGGTATCAATATACGCATAAGAATTCTTAGATGTTACGTCTTTAGTGTCCTCCTCTACGGAGTAGAAAGCTGTATTCTTACGCTAAATACACACACATCGATTTTTGACGGTCGATTTCTATCGCCCGTCCAAATTCCTATAGTGAATCACATGCGAGAACAATCGGCGGGTTTGAAATGTTCTGTTCTCGCATGTGGTTTGCTATCGGAATTTGGACGGGCGATAAAAATCGACCGTCAAAAATCGATGTGTGTGAATTTAGCGTTACAGTAGATGCCATAAAACGATTAGAGGTATTTTAAATGTGGTGCAACCGACGTATGTTGAGGGTCTCATATATACACCACACAACTAACATAACTATTTTCCTACACTCAACGAAAAAGGTACGTAATATTAATAAAAATATTAATTATATTAATAAAAATGTTAATTCAGACAACAAAAGCAATATGTATACGATAATATCACTTTATGGATATTACGAACACTGTTCACTGAGTCAACGGACACTATTAATTGAAACAACAACGTCGTTAATTGACCGACGAAGACTATTAGTTGTGTCAATAACAGTGTTATTTCTCCTAACGTATACTGCTTCATGCATCCAGTCAATTTCGTTTATTTCTACAATTATTTCCATTTATTCTTACAATTAATTCCGTTCATTTCCACAATAAATACGGTTATTCTTACAAGCAATTCTATTCATTTCTACAATCAGTTTCATTCATTCCTACTATGAACGTATTTTATATTAATAATTACTGAATACATTAACTCAATGCATGTTATTAATTGATTAATAATAATTTTGCAAATCCCCCTTTTTTTGTCCTAAACCAAAACCAAATGGACTTTACACTGTGTGATTTCTCATATGATTTCACTTATACAGTGCGCTGGAATAAGTGTTACCTCCCCCTTATTAACTTATTTATTTTTAGCACATAAGCAAAACGCTTGGACAGGTCGATTTTTAAAATAATCAAACTATATTATAACATCAATATTTCGAACTTTACGCGATCCCTGTTCAGGTGACAGACAAAACTTTGATTTTTTTAAATGGGAAAGTAAATCATGTGACAGCTCATTTAAAAGCGTTTGAAATAGTGATTCCAAAAATGTATAACACTTTAATCCTTTTTGAGAGAGCAGGTGCAAAATTTCGATCGAATTCCTTTTAAACGCATTCATTTTTTGTTTGGAATCCTGAGAAAACTAATAAGTATTTTTGAAAAATTTAAACGGAGAATAAAAGATTACATTATTACCGAGGGCTGAAAGTCCCTTAGAATAAACAAAAAGTTTCTTTTGAATGGTATATTTGAAATTAAAAAGCATACTAAATTTTCTCCTTTTCACCCCCGTGACTTATTAAAATAATCATTATAGAAGTTTTCAGGGACTTCAGACCCTCGATGATACTGTAATATTTTATTCTGCGTTTAAATTTTTCAAAAATACCAATTAGTTTTCTCAGTATTCGAAAAAAATGAATACGATAATAGACACACAAAAACTTCCTTCCAGTACGGACTAGGTACACTTGGAAACGAAATGAAATTATTCGGCACTTCGGCAGAGGTAACAGCATTGTTTAACAAAGAATTCTTTTTTAAACAATGGTAACACACAGAGAAGCTCGGGGTATCACGATAAGGAAAAACCGTTACATTTCAAATGGTCAAGCAAAACATTTTGTTTTAATAACTGCGTTTATTGTTACCATGACCGCATTGATTGTGGATATTAAACACAGTAGTAGATTGATTAATGCATTCGTTGTCACAACAATCAGTTTACATCAATAGAATAATCAAATATTACTCTATATTAACAACATTTGTACATTGTTTTAATGAAATTTGTACGTTGTCACGATATACCAAGGCAATTGCTTATTATCTACGAAATCAAGAAAGTGTTTTGCTGCCAAAATTACCATTATTTATTAAATATACGAAACTAACTTATTGGCTGAATAAATTGAGTGTTATTGATTAATGTACTCTAATTATTTTCACAATTATTATTCAATCATTATGACAATAACCAAATACATTCATCAATGTCTAAAAGTTCGTTGAAACAAAAAAATAAATTGTTGTTACAACGAAATACTATTCAATAATCACTGTTAATCAATATTACGAACTAAATTTTTTGAAAGTAAGGCTAAGAAAATACAACGAAATTATTAGTACCGTAAAGAACAGAAATTTGGCCACATTATGCGTCATAATAAATACCGACTTCTACAGGTAATTCTGCAAGGCAAGATTGAGGGCCCTGGACGTAGACGTATATCCTGGTTGGCCAATTTTAGTTAGTGGACTGGTCTAACGTCAACTGATCTATTTCGGACTGCTGTGAGTAGAATAAGATGTGGTCAATGTGGTCGCCAACATCTCTAGAAGATAGGCACATTTAAAAGGAGAAATCCTATAAACAGGTGGGCTATTATTGCACTGGGTGGGTGTAAGAAATTATTCACAATTCAATCTTTACTCATTTTGAGACGGCGCTACAGAATGGAACAAAAAACTGGGAGCACCAGTTTTTTTCTGGCTCTAAAACCCGTTGTGGGTCCTGGCCTTGGGCCACGATGGGCTGTAGAGCAATGGTCTATTTCCAAAGGTCTCCTTATATCAGTCCATATCCTCGAGTATACATGAATATTTTTTATCATATTAATGCTGAGGTGTTGACTCATTATGTGTAAAGCGTTTATATAGTTTTTATATTGAGATACCTGGAAAAATATTTCTCCAAATGATACAAAGACATTTGAAAACATGGATCAGTCCCAGAACACAAAAAACATGCAATCAAACAGGCACAACCAATCATTTTAGTAGAAGAAGTAGAGAAAGATCTCAACAAATTAAGAAACAAAACACTTTAGGGATAGATGGCATACAAACGGAGACTGTAAAAGCAATTGGCGAGATTGGCATGGATGTATTACTGGATATGTGCAACATGGTAAGTATGTATCACCGTTTAATGGTCTGATAAGTGGTGCGAATCAAAATTTATCCCTATCCATAAAAAAGCCTGTTAGAAATGTTTCCTCGCACAAGAAAAATCCTGCTACAGAATCAATGAACGGCTAAAGAACTTTATATTTTCATAGATCGCCGAAAAACAGTGCAGATCCGTACCAGGCAAAGAAACACGTGAAACCAGAAATATAATAGAAAAAGAGTGGAAAGACAATATTTCGTAGATTAAACAAATGGTGCAGATGTGCACGAAATTGTTTCTTCATCTCTGATAACTCAGTACTTATACATATTCGTCAGTGCTTTCCGCTACTTAGTATAATTAAGCCCGCAAAAATGTTTTAATGTACTAAAATACCGGATACCGTTTAAAATGTAATAAATAAGGCATTAATTTCGGTAGTAATTATTTAGCCTCAATTAAGGTAAATGTACTTAAGTTAATTAAAAATTTAAACAATAAATTATGAAAGCTATAAAATTATTAATTTGGGGCCTTGGATTGAACAATAATTTATTACGTGCTACCTTATAAATCCAGTTCAATGAAAAAACTGTTAAAACCTGTTTATTGCACAAGTAAAGTTATGTTCTTAACACAATATACCAGATTTTACAGCATATATTAAGTTTTGCAAGTTTTGCTAACTTAAGAAAAAATATATCATCATTTTGGCCTCTTAGTATTTTTTCGATACCTTATATCGAGATCGCTTATTTTTAATATGGTTCTAAATATAACTTAGAATGTAAATTATATGTAAAGTTTCATATACAAATACATATGTGGTGGATTTGACAAATATTCAAAAATCTCGAAAAAACTGCCTTTCGAAAAGTGCTAAGAGGCAAAAAAGTTTTAAAAACATTGTGTTTAACTAATGGTACCACAATAATAATTTAATTGGAACGTACACAAAAGTTTGGAGGGTTTAAGTGAACAAAACTCCCATAAAATTTTTATGGAGTGCACAAATTTCACTAAATTTTTTTAAGATGTGCCATAAGAATGCCACATGTCCATTTTCAATAAAAAATCTGTAATAGTTTTCGATATATTGAGAAATCGATTTTCATTTTGTAACTTCAAAGGGCTGTAACTTTTTCTGTGTGCACATTTGTACTAAGGTAAGTTAGGTTCACAGAATATGTTATTTAATTTATGACCTGTATTTTTGTTACACCCTGTATATACAGGATAAAATTGACGCTTGATATTTATCGTCAGTATTTTTTTCGATTTTGGAATTTTACACAATAGACTTATTGTTTCTTAGAAACCACGAAGTAAAATGTGAAGGTCATATATTATAATTCTAAAATCAAAAATGAATAAATACAGCATCTCCATCGCTGAATATTTTTGTAAATCATATTTATTCAGCATATTGTCTGTGTGTTTATTTTTTTCATAATCCACAGAATAATTTTTGACCTACAGAACAAGGAGGCAGAAGAATATTGAAAATATACAGGGTGTCCCGAAAAGATTAGTCATAAATTATACCACAGATTCTGGGGTCAAAAATAGGTTGATTGAACCTCACTTTCCTATAAACAAGAGTGCACACAAAAAATTACAGCCCTTTGAATTTACAAAATGAAAATTGATTTTTTTTCATATATCGAAAACTATTAGAGATTTTTTATTGAAACTAGACAATTTTCTAGTACTAACATAAAAGCTGCGTAATTAAATTTCCTACAATATAGAATTAGTTAAAAATTTAAAAAATAGTCACCCTAGTTGCAAAATAGCAATAATTGCGAAAAAACCATACAAAAACAAGTATTCGCATTTTACTTTTTTCAACCATTTATGCTACACTTAGGACCTTCACATTTCACTCAGAAAAACTTTATGATACAGGTAAACAATATTATAAATTTCATTAAGATCGGTTCAATAAAATTTGCAAAATAAATTTTGCAATCCAGCTTTCGCAAAAAAAAATTCATTTTTTCAAAATGTTACAGGACTGAAAATAAAGCAGATAGAAAGTTGAAATTTTTTTTGCTTATAGAAGTGTACTGTACCTTTCATTTTCAATTTACAAAATTAAAACCGATTAATTACCACGGCAACAGGAAATTTTTTAAATAAACATTAGTTTTTGGTGCTACGCGCAGGACAGCTCTGTTCGATTTACACAAGTTGATTTCCACCAAAGTTCTTCCAATCTTTATCTAATATATTATTTTCTTATTCTATATTTTGTTGTATTTTAATATTTTAATTCCACAAAAATCAAACTAATATTATTATTGTTTTTGAAATATTGTTGAAACAATTGCATATTATGTTTAAAAATAATAAACTTTTATTCTCTTAGTTAAAATATATGAACAAAGGAAGTTTTTGCTAATATTAAAGTGTTATTTCAAAGGATAGAGTATGTGTTTTTATTTTGCAATAAACAAATTTATTTATTTATATCGAAATGTAATAAAAATTAAAATGTATCAATCATTATCAAAGGTCATTGGAATGTCCAATCAGAGCAAACTATCCGCTGTCCTGCGCGTAGCACCAATATTTAATGTTTATTTAAAAAATTCCTGACGCCGTGGTTTTAATCGATTTAAATTTTGCAAAATTGCAAATGAAAGGTACAGTACACTTCTATAAGCAAAAAAAAAATTCAACTTGCTATCTGCTTTATTTTCAGTCCTGTAACATTTTGAAAAAATGATTTTTTTTGCGAAAGCTGGATTTTAAAATTTATTTTGCAAAATCTATGAAATCGATCTTAACGAAATTTATAATATTATTTTACTGTATCATAAACTTTTTCTGGGTGAAATATGAAGGTCCTAAGTGTAACATAAATGGTTGAAAAGCGTAAAATGCAAATACTTGTTTTTGTATGTTTTTTTCGCAATTATTGCTATTTTGCAACAAGGGTGACTATTTTTTAAATTTTTGACCAACTCTATATTGTAGGAAATTTAATTACGCAACTTTTATGTTAGTACAACTTTTCTCGGAAATGAATACTTTTAAAGTTATAATTAAAAAACGAAGAAAAAAATCGAATTTTCCCTTCATTTTTTGACATTTTGATTATTTAAACAATCTTCCGGACCTTTTTGAGAGGGAGGATAACTCAAATATTATTATTTGATTTATTTTCAAGCAATTTCTGCAAAAAAATTTGAGTCTCTCAACGTCCAAATGTACTAATATATTTACAGATGCGCCCTGGTCTAGTAGGAGATATCATCTGAACACGATGAAGAAAGAAATCTAGAACAAAGTTTTTTGAACTAAAGAAACATCGGGAAAGGTAGTGAAATTGGAACTAACTGGCTAAAAACTAAAAGGAATTAAGAAGTACGTACAATATATTGTACTATAAGTTTTATTGAACATGTATTTCTGTTGTGTAATGTTAAATTCTCGGTGTAAAATATTTAAATCAAAGTGTGGAATTGTGGAACTTAATGAAGACATAAAATTGATGACAGCAGTATACTTGACACACGTTCGCAATAAAGATATGTCGCTCGTTAAGTTCATACAAAATAGTCCAAATAATCTATGCCGCTCAATTTTATTGACTAAGATAATACACGCCTATCATTCTCGAATCGAAAGTGGTCGCTGACGTGATTTTTAATTGCAAAGATAATAATTTTAATTGCGTTACAGATCGCTAATAATTTCTACATTTGTCGAAGTCGAACATTCAGAAGTCAGAGTACTGAAATAAATAAAATTGTATTGGATTTACTGGTATTTCTAAAAAAGTAAATAATATACATATACAGGGTGTAACAAAAACACAGATCATAAATTAAATCACATATTCTCGGACCAAAAATAGTTCGAATGAACCTAATTTACCTTAGTACAAATATGCACAGAAAAAAAGTTACAGCCCTTTGAAGTTACAAAATGAAAATCGATTTTTTCGAATATATCGAAAACTATTGCAGATTTTTTATTGAAAATGGACATGTGACATTTTCATGGCAGGGACATCTTAAAGAAAAATAATAGTGAAATTTGTGCATCCCATACAAATTTTATGGGGGTTTTTCTCCCTTAAACCCCCAAACTTTTGTATACGTCTCAATTAAATTATTATTGTGGTACCATTAGTTGAACTCAATATTCTTAAAACTGTTTTGCCTCTTCATATTTTTTTGATAAGGCAGTTTTTATCGAGTTAAGGCTTATTTATTAATATGTTTACATAAAAATTTTATGGGGGTTTTGTTCCTTTAAACCCCCCAAATGTTTGTGTACGTTCCAATTAAAATATTACTTAGGTACCATTAGTTAAACACAGTGTTTTTAAAACTTTTTGCCTCTTTGTATTTTTTCGAGAAGGCATCTTTTATCGAGATGTGGCTTCTTTTTTAATATGGTTCAAAATATACCTAAAAATATAAATCATAAATAACTTTTCATATTTATTATTACAAAGTCTCCATAATCGTACTTAACCATATACAAATATCTGGTGGATTTGACAAATATTCAAAATGTCTTGACAAAAACTGAGTTTTCGAAAAAGTACTAAAAGGCAAAAAGTGTTAAAAACATTGTGTTTAACTAATGGTACTAGAAGAATAATTTAATTGGAACGTACACAAAAGTTTGGGGGGTTTAAAGGAACAAAACCCCCATAAAATTTTTATGGGATGTTCAAATTTCACTATAATTGTTTCTTAAGATGATACTGCCATAAGAATGCCACATGTCCATTTTCAATAAAAAATCTGTAATAGTTTTCGATATATTGAAAAAAATCGATTTTCATTTTGTAAATTCAAAGGGCTGTAACTTTTTTTATGTACACATTTCTACTAAGGTAAGTTAGGTTTAATCGAACTATTTTTGGTCCCAGAATATGTGATTAAATTTATGACCTGTATTTTTGTTATACCCTGTATATTTTAGTTTCATTGGGAAATGTGAATATGTGCGTTTATGCTCGACGTTATTCGCCGCCTTAGTACTATAACTCGATAGCTCCAAAATTGACGTTTTTGAGATAACTAGTTCACAAGATGTATTTTATTTGCCTCCATATTGTGTAAAAACTTGATAACTCGCTCCAAACGGATTAAGTATTTATTTATGGCTGACGGAAGTTGATAAAACTCAAATGCCCCTAATATTCAGTGTTAAAACTTGACAAGATAAGTTATCAAGCTATTGTTTAATCGAACTAATCGTGAATACGACATACACCGAATGCTACAACTAGCTAACTCCAGTTATCTAGTTGTAGCACGTATTTTTATAAAACCATTGAGCTTACCACGTAATTGCTATCTGTTTATTCGGTTCATGTGAATGCAGAAATTCGAGAATTGTTAGCAGATCTGGCAACTTCCATCGCAGAAGAGCTAATTTTCACCAAAATAATCCTTAAAATTTTAGTTTTGTTAAAAAGTTCACTTAGATGCAACTTTCTAATTCTAGTTTTCTAGTTCTAGTTTTAACTAGTCAAAACTACATTAGACTGCTAAATTCAGTTAAATTTCAATATTATATAGATACCTGCTGAAGACATGTTTGATATAATTGAAGCTATTGCTATTGGCTATGGAGGTTTTAAACGTTGCTATTGGTTATGGATTATGGAGGTTGGGATAGGTTGAAGACTAAAACTGAAAGAAAATTCGCAAATATAACAATTGATATGTTCAATAATTTTATATTAATGTTTGAAACCTGCCAACGGAAGAAGAATAGAGCGAAGAGGGGTCTTGTGTCGAAACCTATATTGCATTCAGAAATAAATAGTCGATGTTAGGTAGATTTGATCGATATGCAATCACAATAGGATCACGGCTACAAGTTTTTTACGGTTTATCAAGACCATTTAACAAAATTTGTTTTGTTGAAACCATTACAACTTAAAAGGGCGCAAGAAGTTGCTTATCAATTTTATTAACGAATATATTCTTGACTTTTGGCGCACCATGCATTTGGCCGAGAGTTCGGTAATGCAGTTATAAATGAGATAATGTCATACTGGCCTGAGAAAAAATTAGTTGATGGAAAACCAAGGCACAGACAGAGTCAAGGTTCAGTCGAGCGAGCTAACCAAGATATCAAGAAAATATTAGCAGCCTGGATGCAAGACAATAACACAACAACGTGGTCAAAAAGATTTGGGTTTTTTACGTTTACGATCTTGTCCAGAGTATTTTAAGTTTTAGAGAAATTATTTGCAAATAACCGGAGTAGCAAATTATTTACCGAGTTTTCGTTGAATCTGGAAATTACTGAAAAGTTTAGTAAAAAACTAGTTTTGGCTGAAATATGCTTAGTCTCAACTAGAATTAACTGAAAATATTATTTGATAGTACTAGTTTTCACTAGATAAAACTAGAATTGTCTAAAGCCCACAGTTAAAACTAGTTTTTCCTAGTAAATTCGGGTTTTAACTGAAATCGGGTTTTTACTGTAACATATAGACTTACATACATTACATACTACTGACGAATACGCTGATGAATCTTTTATGGATATATAGTATATGCTTAATTATGTATTATTGTTCTGAAACTATTTTCTTGTGGTTTTTACTAGAGATAGCTAAAATTTTACTTATTTTACTAAAATAATTTTATTTCTGACGTTTAGATTTCCACATCGGAAATCGTCCTAAAAAAATCTCCGAATGTATGTAAAATAAATGTATGGATTAGCCAAGATGGTTGCCAACTTTAATTAAAGTTAGAGCAGAGATATTAGAAGATTTAGTTATTTAATTATTTCTTAAGAAGAAAAAAAAAAGAAGAAAAAAGAGATGACGTTTAGATAAAACCTTAATAGCAGTTAGCCATCCAACTAACAGACTAAATATAGGTAGTTTGTAATCAACATGTCTGGGTACAACGATATAATAAATCACTTAAGAAGAGCACTTAAATGAAACATTTTATTGGTACTAGACAATATATTGCTGTGATTTAGCGACGACCTGTTATAGAACGCATTAACAATTACAAACCAAGCACAATCAACTAGAAAAATCGTCAGTAGCATTTTTGAAACAATTATACGCTGGCGCTGATACGTATAGCTTTGGGCAACGTCTAGAGTGGATTGCTAGTTGCTATGTGATTTTTCAGAGATAAATTGGAAAGATCTGATGAATCATTCTTAATTAAATGTCAGTATATATAGTTTATATTTTCTCCTCCCTTTTCTTACTAGATATGTCTCCTGATAGGTAGATCTATAGATGTCTTCACCTAACACGGTCGCTGCGTCTTTTTTTTAAGTACTTTTCACAGAACCTGAACTCATTTTTGTAATGTAATGTAAGTAAGCACATGTCGCTCATTGGTGACACCTGCACTGGAGAGAGAAACCGAAGATAAGCGACATGCGCATCGAACGTGTTAAAGGGTTTTTCATTTAAAATAAGTACGTTATGTTATTAAGGCTTGAATATGTTAATAGAACAATCTAATATTTTGACCACCCTATACAAAATTTTGTTACAATAATAATATGTTTAAATATGCTGAATAGCCTATTATTAACCTTTCAGAGTTAACGTGCGGACTATGATTCCGCTTGTCTAAATATTTGTCGATTTCTGACGATTAATTACGATCTCGCTCGTGGCGTGCTCGCTAGCTTCAAGTGAGGGGATACTCTACTCTATTCAGTACTGTTGTGAGAATTGTCTTAGTGCGTTTAGTTCTGCTGCTATATTGACTTGCGGAACGTGAGTCCGCACGTTATACAAGTTGTCGCAAATCTTCAGGTAAGATTCAATTTTAAAATATTTTGTTTTTAAGGTAAATATAAAAATGTTTATGTAATTTATAATTGGGAGTGATCTACTGATTACGTTTTCTGTATATTTGATTGATATAAACTTATTTTTGTTACAGATTTTTAAGATGAGTTTCGAAAAGCAACTAGCATATCTTGAAAAGTTGCATGCGGAATTTCTCTCTGATTCTGAGCCAGAAGCTAAACCTGATGATGATGATGCTAGTTTGGAAGGAGATTATGAAGAAGTACAGGACCACGATACCGACATGGAAGAAGACATTGAGGAGAGAATCTTAGAATCTCCGAAGACAGCAGCGAAGATGGACTTATTTCCGTTCATTCATGTATCTACTTTGCGCAGCTCAAACATTTGTTTTTTATTTAGTCATTGTTTAGTTTCTTAGAAATAATTGTTTTGTCTTTTTTTTAATTTAGGTTTTTGTGATTTATAGGACTCCAAATGTGAAAAGGATATATCCGTTCACTTTTATTTTTGAAGCATGAGTTTAAGTGCAAGTTATAATAAATTTGTTTGCAAATGTTTTTTTGTCTTTTTATTTAAACAATTGACAAGTCCTCAGACCGTTTTTCCAAAAATATTTAATTTTTGGACCTTTTCTGGATGTGCGGACTGTGAGTCCGCACGTTACACTTAATGTACCATCATGCCACGTTATCTCTGAAAGGTTAAGATTCAAAAAAAAATTTGTCACCGATTCTTAGATTCGTAGATATTTATTATTTATAAAACTTTACATTTTTATAAAAGTCGAAATAAATCAAAACAGCGTGTATTTAGGCATAGCGAACGCTTATAAAAGTATAGCTTATTTTTTAAGGGCAATTCAAAAATGTTATCAGATATAGGGTGCTCCATAAGAAAAAATATAACTTTGATATATCACTTTTTTGAACACCATGTATAATTCACATTATTTTTAGATTTAGTACATTGTACCTACCCTGTATAATTCACACTATTTTAGTGTTAATGGTCCTGTACATTTCTGTGACAACATTTTGTTTTAAATATCAAGGCGTTTTTCGTAGAGACCGAGGCGAATAAGATGAACCACCCTGTATATAGTTTTCTTATATAAACGTTTATATACAAAAGTCTCATTCGTAAATTTTATTATTTGTAGGAAGTAAATGATTAAAAAGGTGTCTTATTACGTACATACATATATAGCGAAAAATAGAAATCTGTGGTGCGCGAGAAATAAGATATTAATGAAGCATTATATGGGACAGTGCAGAAAAAAGATCAAGTATATAACATATAAACATACATTTTTTGTTAATTTGTTACGTTTATGTTAGAACAGGTTAGTCACAAGAGTTAGTACACACATGTACAAAAAACTTAATTGTTATTTCATGCAAGTTAATAAGTCTGATGATAATTTAGTTGGTTAAGACATTACGTGCAGTGTTAGTGTGGTTAAGTATATTAGACACGAAGTATTTTATAGTTACAATTATTTTAAAATTAAAGTTAATAATGAAAAATATATACAAAATACTAGAAAATTATATAAAGTCGTTGTTTATTCATTTAAGGGGGGTATGGTTTGAAATTAACATTTCAAGCACATTTTTGTGATTTTTTTAAACCACGGTAGAATTATTTTATTTTTAAATCAATAATTATATTCAGTACAATTGAAAGAATATTCAAAAAAATTGCAAATCAAAATATTTAAAAATAAGCCAACGGTGGCCAATATTTACAGACACCTAAAAAAAAAACGGATTTTGCTGTGGACATCAGAAATCGTCATTATGTCATGTAAAAAAAAAATTCAAAAAGATTTTTTTGGCCTACGAGTTTCTCGAGGTAACGCTGCCAATTTTGACATCACTCAGAAATCAAAATATCGAAATTTCTTGTAAAATGGGTGAAAAATCAACATATTTATTGTTGTTATACAAAAAAAGTCATAAAACAAAAAATATCTCGACAGCGTTACCTCAATAAATGTCTAAAGAAAATTTATGCAAAATTTCAGGTGGATTGATCAAGAGTTAACAATGTCCACCGCCTTTGAAAACAGCAGTTTTGAGAAAAACGCGTTTAAAATTTTGACAACATTATCTTCTATTACTTTTTGTCTGTCAAATCGTAAAGTGATGCACACCGGAATGTTTTATAATCGCGGAGTAATTTACAAAAGAGGATGAACAGCTGTTGAACGTCTCTCACTACGCTCAAGCGCGCTGGCGCGAAGCGCCTGCAAAGCTGCTTTATATTCAATATGCTGTATTTTCGGTAATTTTGATCCGATCAATCTGAAATTTTCAGAGAATATTCTTGAAGTTATGTAATTTTATTTAAAATACCTAATAAAAAATCGAAAATTTCAAAATTTTCAATCCATTCCCCCCTTAAGGAACCAATTACTAAATATACAGAATTATGAGAATATTTACAAAAACCACAATGAAAATAGAATTGCCCGTAGTCGGCTGTATGCCATTTATCACAGAACATTAAGTAAAATCCTTTATAAAAGGTATATTTATATTAAAAAGACCCTCATCATCAGTGAAAAATGTCATCATCAGTGTTGCTTACAGGTATACATGCTTGGGAGACCAAAATATGTGGTACAAGGTAAAAGGAAGAGGTGCATGAAGAAGAAGAAGATGGCAGAAAATAAAAACTTATGGAAAAATAAAATTAGGGAAGCAAAGGAATGTTTAGGATATTTTATGACATTCTGGCGCAAGGCAGTCAACTTTATTCATTAAATAATTTTTATTTAAAGTTCAAAAATATTATGTAGATGATATTGAGGGAGTTGAATACAAAATGGTAGTTTTGGTACTACTTCTGTATACAAATACATTTTAGAATTATTTACATCAGCTAACTACATAATTCTCTTGTTTAATATACATACGTTTAATTGCCAAAGGTCATGACGTTTACGTTGTTTTACCTTGTTTGTCCATTCCAATACCAGATAAGCGACATTGGAACATGAGATTTTCTTATATTATTATTTTTTAACAAAAAACTTTTACACAATTCAATTAATTTTGATCACAAAATAGTTTTTAACATGCATCACCTGTCATTTTGAAGCAGCTTATAATAAGTGTTAATGCATTATTATTAAATTAAAGAAGTTTCATTAAAGATTTAGCGCAAAAATTTTATTATTTTATTATATATTATTCAATTATTATCTCAATAAGTGATATTCAATTATGATTATTAAATTAAAGAAGTTTTATTCTCCCAATAAAAATGGTAAATAGTATTATAATAGCATAAGATAACTTCAGAGCAATATAAAGGATATTTATTGAATATTGTGAATAAAAAAAGGGGAGTCAGAAACGAAATACTAAGGATATTTAAGATAATGACCAAAAATATTGTGCATCAAATGTTCATGAGTCAAAAACGAGACGTTAAAATATTTGGAACAGAAAGATACTTAAATCCAACAATATCTTTACAACTATACCGTTGTAGAAATACTGAAAAGAAAAAATTCCTTTATAAACAAAGATCAGGTAAAGAAGATTAGATTGATATTTTAAAATAAATAATTACGTCCAACAAAAGAACATTTTGAGAGAAAATTTCAACTAATTTTGAATTAAAACAAAATAAAATACAGTTTACAAAAACTGTAATATTAAACTATTCAAAATTAATATATATATAATGCAAATAATTGAGTCAGATTAAATTAAACTATTAGAAGAATTTTTTTACCAAGCAACATAAACAAAATTTGTTTAACCTATGAATATTTTGTATTTTGATAACTACTTCCTACATGGAAGTCGAAACGTCAATAAATTAATTTCAAACTAGAATTGTGGCTTTATTTACCAAAGAAAACAGTAAATTACATTATTATGTCACAAAGAAATAGCTTCAGAACAATATGAATTTGGTGGGATGGCGCACAAGTGATAAAAAATAGGAAACCAGCAACCACAAGAAAGAAATAAAGAAAACCAAGGCAAACTTACAATAAGAAAGTTGGATCGTTATATAAAAAACTAAAATATCGAGAAAAGTAAGGAGAACTTTTACAGATTCAGAACAAACTAGTTAAAATTTGAATCTAGTAAATAAAATGTAAATTTACATAATAATATTTCATTTACTACCATTAAATATGGAAATCACATGGCAGCAATCACAAGACCCAAGGAATATGATAAAGATCTGAAAATAATTTTCTTTTATTCTAAAAGTGCATTTCATTCCATTAACACACAAAAATGATTAGAGAAATGCACACAATTAATAGGTAATATAATAAAACTTTTATGTCAGTTGACATAATATTAAAAAGTTCCAAAGCAAAAGTCAGATTCCAGGGTACTGCACCAGTTCTAAAGTGGATTTAGAAGGTATTACAAAAAAACACAGCTTTTCGCAAAAACCTTTGGCTAAAAAATAAATGTTTTTCAATTTCGAGATGTATATTAGATGTCAAACAAACGATAAAACAAACTCTACATAATGTAGAACTTAACGATAGATGTTAAATAATTTGGTAGAGTCACGTAAAAGGTACGAAAAATAGAAATGGAGGGAACGATATATCTAATAAAACCGAAAAAAAATATATTTTCAAGTTACAGTCGTAACTGTCTTTTAAAAGATATTCTGAGGAAACCAAATCATTCTCAGTCAAATAAACCTAGAAATACTGCAGAGATTCCAGAAAAAGTCCTTAGAACATTGCTAAATGCCCCTTGGTATGTGCCAAACTATGTGATAGAGCAAAACCTCAATGTGCCATCCATAAAAACAGTAATAACAGAATATTACAAAAAGTATACCAAGAGACTAGAATCTCATCCAAACGAGTTGGAGCCAGCAACCTCACTGATGACCATAATAATGCACGACGCCTGAAGAGATTCAAAGTAGTGGACCTAGCAAGAAGATTCGAATAATCTGTGATAATTAAACTTATTTTAACTTGTTTTAATTTAATTTATGTAAAGAGGGTGATCACTGGATCTCCCTCTACAGGCCAAATTTAATTTTTGTCAAATAATTTACTTCTCAGTTAAGGACAGATTTTAAATAAAACATTTTCAAAAAAAAAACGGAAACCAAACTTATATCACACTAAATTTATAGTAAACTGAGTTCAGACGATCTGGCATTAATGATAATTTATGACAAAAAAGCAAAAAATACTACTAGAACAATAATTGAATAAAGACGCAAAGAAAATGAGTATAAAAATAAATGAAGATAAAATAAAATATATTAAATATTATGTTTACATGGAGTTAAACCACAGTTATTGATGGTAATGAAAATTACATTTTTAACCAACTAATCAACTTGGTTATAGATTTTGATAGAAATTTATTCAAAATAATTTTTTGAGAAAGATTTCTGGAATGAAAGTCGAAACTTCAAACATTAGTTGGTTAAAAATGTAATGTTGGTAATGGCAATGTATTGGTAAAATAATATCTGGTAATGTCCATTACAAGCATATAATATCTCTGGCTTAACCCCATGTAAACATAATATTAAAATTAGACATGCCTCAAGAAGTTAGTTTCAGAACCTTGTTAAATATATCACACCATAAAAGCATAACAAGACAATTATTATTTAAGAGTATAAAATCAAAAATTCTAAACAATTTTCCTAGGACATAAAATTAAGCAAATACGAAATTTAAAGAAAAAATTTAAGGTGAAATCAGATCAACCGCAAAAACACAACATTTCAAAAAATAGAAAAGAGCAGAAACAAAGAAATTAAATCTGCAAAATATTAGTTAGACCCAAAATAATATATATCTTGAAAACAATCAAAATAAACACAGGAAAGAAGAAATCAACCCAAAAACACTAGAACATAAAATAATAAGAAATAAAATGAAAAAGAAAAATAAAATGATTTAGGTATTTATCGTATGACATCTCATAGGCTTCTTAAAATTGTAGTATAAAAAAGCAATAAAAAAGATAATACAAAAAATCACAGGAAATGGAATTATACAGGGTGTCCCGAAAAGATTGGTCATAAATTATACCACAGATTCTGGGGTCAAAAATAGGTTGATTGAACCTCACTTACTTATATACAATAGTGCACACAAAAAAAGTTACAGCCCTTTGAAATTACAAAATGAAAATCAATTTTTTTGCATAAATCGACAACTCTTAGAGATTTATCATTGAAAATGGACATGTGGCATTATTATGGCAGCAGCATCTTAAATAAAAATTAAAGTAGAATTTGTGCACCCCATAAAAATTTTATGGGGGTTTTGTTCCCTTAAACACCCCAAACTTTTCTGTACGTTCCAATTAAACTATTATTGTGACACCATTAGTTAAACACATTATTTTTAAAACTTTTTTGCCTCTTAGTACTTTTTCGATAAGACAGTGTTTATCGAGATATTTTGAATATTTGTCGAATCCACCACATATTTGTATATGGTTAAGTTCGATTATAGAGACCTGTTAATAATCTGAAATTTTATTTATAATTTACATTAATAGGTATATTTTGAAAAAGAAGCCACACCTCGATAAAAGGTGACTTATCAAAAAAAGACTAAGAGGCAAAAACGTTTTAAAAACACTGTGTTTAACTAATGGTACCACAATAATAGTTTAATTGCAACGTACACAGACATTTGGGGGGTTTAAAGGAAAAAAACCCCCATACAATTTTTATGTAAATGTATTAAAAAAGAAGCAGCATCTCGATTAAAACGGGCTTATCGAAAAAATACTAAGAGACAAAAAAGTTTTAAAAACGTTGTGTTTAACTAATGGTACCACAATAATGAATTAATTGGAACGTACACAAAAGTTTGGGGGGTTTAAGGGAACAAATCCCCCATAAAATTTTTATGGGGTGGACAAATTTCACTATAATTTTGTTTTAAGATATTTCTGCCATAAAAATGATACATGTCCATTTTCAATAAAAAATCTCTAATAGTTTTCGATATATGGAAAAAAATCGATTTTCATTTTGTAACTTCAAAGGGCTGTAACTTTTTTTATGAGCACATTTGTACTAAGGTAAGTTAACTTCAAACGAACTATTTTTGACCCCAAAATGTGTGGTATAATTTATGACCAATCTTTTCGGGACACCCTTTATAATCATAAACAGAAATTATATTTCAAGAAAATCGCCAACAGAAATAATTAAAATAATTACAAACTGAAAGACAATGAAGAAAAAGAGAAACCGAATAAGGCAGAAGAAGACGCTGAGACGATGCGTCGCGTCGTCTCTACGTCTTCATCGCGACGTAGAGGAATATCTAAAATGAATGGGAATTTTGAATTGAAGAATAGAAGGCAGAGTACAGTGGACTAGTATTATTACAGCAGCAATAACATATTCGAACCTATAAAAAAATAAGGAAAAGTAGCGACCCCCTTCATAAAATTGATAAAAAAGATGTAACACACATACATAAACACACTTATATAGTCTCTTTTATTTAAATTAATGTGTTATTTGATATTTTTTTTATTTATGCGCTTTCATTAAACGTTTTTTAAATTTTTTTGTGGACATAGAGGGTAGTAATTTTCGATGTTCGCATTTTTCCGTGAGGCATCGCAAATGTATGCGTGCACTACACCGAAACTATATACACATACATAGAGCGAAAATAAAAATCCCTTCACCAAAATTCGTTCGCTTACCAAAACAAAGAATAACAAAAATCGCTACACTGTGCACCATTTTCGTGGATATCGTGGCAAATATCACTTGAGATGGTCCAGACACTAATGTCACACGCAGGAGCTAAGAGCACTTCTCCATGTACGAATAGGAAAACGAAATTCTCCTCTTATGTGACAGCAAGAGTGCGCGCCCGGTTTTTGTCGCCGCAACAAGTGCTTAAACTGACTGGGTCCGCAGTTGAATTGAAAGTTTCTCTTAAGTCCGACTAGCCAGTGGGGACTAGAAGAGAAAACCAGATCCCCACTTTGGTTTTGGTAATATTACTTGTGTTTTTCCTTGGCTTTACTACACTATTGTAAACATTCACTTCTTCGCGAATTTCGCGAAGTCCTTGTTCTAACGCCTACGACTAGGCAATAAACATTTTCCAGTGCAGCACACGCCCACTATTCAGTCATAGATTTAAAGATTGGCGGAAGTAAAAAATTGGATTCTATTCAATTTTATACACTTTAAAGTTCAACAAATACAACCAATATTTTAAACAATATTACCTGAACAATCAGAAATTAAAACAATAAACCATCAATATAAACTGTAGGTAAATTGTGTTTTACTTCTTTCTTATATTTTTTGCAAATTATTCACTTTTGAAAGCAGTTTTTAGACCTTTCAAGTCTATAATTTTAATACCTTTTATTATTTTTCTAATTGTAAATTTCAAATTTAGGATACCTGCGTTCAGATCGTTTTGCCTGTGATTTTGTTTGTTTAACACTATCAAAAAATATCATTTTTAGTGCAACATAAAAAACATAATAAAATATGTAGTTGCAATTTTTTAATTAAAAACCTGCCAATAAATTTTAAGTAACAACAAAAATAAAATAAAAAATCATTTAATTGGATATTATACAAATTATTAACAAAAATTATAAAATTATATTTTTTAAATTCATTTTACGATGTGGATATTCATCGTTGGCTCTACAACACATGGTGTGTCTTGGCCTGTTCTAGAATCAGCTTCTATTACTTCCTGTCCTTCGCCTTGGTTTTATTAATTTCGTAATCTTAATACTCGTAAGTCGTCTTCCACTTGGCCCTTAAATCGTGCTCTTGGCCTGCCTCATGTGTTTCGACAGCTCTATCTCATTCATCCTCTTTAAGTGGCCTAGCCACCACAATAGCTACCAGCTACCTAGCTACCCATACTAGGCTCGCTATAAAACCGGCAAATCTCAAAATTATAGCGTCTACGTCATAATCCATTTTCCTGCACGACTTTATAGATATGTCTGATAATTTTACGTTTAAAACAGCCTAAACGTTCTTCGTCACTTTTTGTCATCTGCACGTTTCTGACAGATAAGTGAGGACAGGCTTGATTGTATATCAATATTTTCGTTTTTTTTTTGGGTGACTATGTTCTATGTTAAAAGTATCTTTAATCCTTAGTACGCTCTAGTTCCTAGATATGACCGTCTGATAACTTCCTGCAGCGACTGTATAACTTTGGTTGATTTTTGAGCCTAAATTATGTGAACTCTTTTACTCCTTCGAAAGTATATGTTTCCAATCGTTAGATCTTCCGGTTTTTCTACTTGATTATTGTTGTTACCTTCATATACTTAGTTTTTATTATAGTAATTAAGTGTAGCCCCAATCTTTTTGCTGCTGCTTCCAATGCCGTGAACGATTGAACCAGGTTCGCCTTTCTTCTTGCTATGATAGCAATATCGTCTGCATACGCTAGTGGTTGTACACTTCTATTAATAATGGTTCCTCTTGTTGTTATCCCCAAGTTCTCTAATAAATATATTTCTCTAGGGCAATGTTGAATATAAGGCACGATGGACTATCTCCCTGTGGAAGAACTATTTGTGTCTGAAAAATTCTTGATATTCTGTTCTGTACCTTACCCTCGACTGTTGAGAGGGTTGCTTTTACCAATTTCATAACGGGACGGTTTCACAAAGCAAATTTAAGAGATAACCAGAGGCCACCCCAATATATTATAATGGGGGAACCTCTGTTTATCTCTTAACCACAAGTTAACTTTACTTTGTGAAACCGGCCGTTAGTGTACTGCCATTGGGATATTAAATTCTACCATGGATTTGTACAGGGCGTTCTGTCTACACTGTCATAGGCACATCTAAAATCTACAAACATATGGTGAGTATCAAATTCGCTGTTGACTTGAAAGTTTCTCTTAAGTCCGACTAGCCTGTCAGGACTAGAAGAGAAAACCATAGATTTAAAGATTAGCGGAAGTAAAAAATTGGATTCTATTCAATTTTATACACTTCAAACTTCAAAAACTACAACCAATATTTTAAACAATTATATTACCTGAACAATCAGAAATTAAAACAATAAACGATCAGAATAAACAAAAGATAAGTTGTGTTTTACTTCTTTCTTATATTTTTTGCATATTTACTTTTTAAGTAGTTTTTTAGACCGTTCTGGTTTAAAATGTTAACACATTTTATTATTTTTCTACCTAATTGTAAATTTTAAATTTAGGATGCCTGCGTTCAGATGGTTTTGACTGTGATTTTGTTTTTTTACATTATCAAAAAATAACATTTTTTAGTGTAACATACAAAACATAATAAAATAGTTGCAATTTTTTAATTAAAAACCTTCAAAAAAATTGGATATTGTAGAAAATTATTAAGAAAAATTATAAAATTAGGTTTTTTAAATTCATTTTACGATATGGATACCTATGCGTCTTCATTGGCTCTACAACCAATGGTAGGTCTTGACTTATTCTAGAATCAGCTTCCATTCCTTCCTATCCCTCCCCTTGGTTTTCCAATTTCGCACTCCTAACACTCGCAAGTCGTCTTCCACCTGGTCCTTAAATCGTGCTTTGTTCCTGCCTCTTCTCCTCACTCGATCTGGTCTTTGGTTATAGATGTGTTTGGACGGCTCCATCTAATTCATTATCTCTAAGTGGCCTAGCCAACGCAGACTCTTTATTTTGATAGATCTACCAATACCTACTAGGCTCGCTATAAAGGTGGTAAAATTCAAAATTATAGCGTCTACGCCACAATCTCTTTTCCTGCATGCCTTTATAAATACAGGGTGATTGATTAGTAGGGTAAAGCTCAATAGCTCCGCTATAGTAATAGATAGCAATAAAAGTTAAAAACAAAAATTTTAGCCACCTTTGAGCTTCACATTACAAAATTAGTTAGAATGTTACAGGGTGTTCGATAACACAGTGGCAGACCTAACTTTTGTTTTTTTAAATGGAACACCCTATATTTTATTTTATATTAGAAATCCTGTTAACTTCTCCATCACAAAAATATAAAGGTTTGTAATGTTATACAGGGTATTTACAAAGGTATAACCAATTTTGTATGAAAATCGTAACAAGTTCAACTCCCTGTATAAATAAAAATAAGCACAACAGCAATGGTTTATTAATGCCATATTTTTTATTTATTGTCAAAATTTTTAAGAATTGTTGATATTGCTAATTTTCTTTATATCAAATACAGGGTGAGTCAAAACGCAAGTACATTATTTTCTCAGTAATGTTAAATGGAACACCCTGTATTTTATATCATTATTCAAAAGTAACATTAACGTACTTTAATTTTTATTAGACATTCCCTATGCCCAAATTTATTAGTTTTCGAGATATTTTCATTTTACAGAGCAAATTAGTTTAGGTGTTTAAATTTATCTAAATTTTAAGTAAGCCATGACTGAATTGACAATTGAAGATTACCTATTATCAATCCGGTAATCAATGTAACACTGTAGCAAATAAAGAAATAAAAATAATTTATTAGTAATACATTTTACAAACAAAAACACAACCACTACATGCAACATTTTTGAAAAAATTAAAAACTGTCTTTTTATGTAAATGCAACAAATAAAGAAAGAAAATTAGTAATCAATTTTACAAAAAAAAACACACAAACACAAAATACAATATTTTGTGAATACAATTAAACACTACTTTTGTATGTAAATGTAACAATGTAACAAATAAAGAACGAAACATAATTGATCAGTAATACATTTTGCAAAAAAACATGTTTGCAAAAATTAGAAGCAACTTTTAATAAAATATTTTTAATATTTAATTACATAAGGTGTTCAAAATTATCTAACCTAACATATTTATGTACGCCTAAAAGCGATCATTGAATGAGCTACTTACTCTACGGAGCATTTGTAAATTAACACATCGAAATACACTTTGTATTCTATTTTTCATCTCATCCCTTGTTGTTGGAGGTATTTTATAAACTTCATTATTAACGTAACCTCAAAAAAATCAGTCCAGTTTATTAAATTCTGGTGATTTGGTTGGCCAAGCTACTGGTCCATTGAAAAATGAAAATATCTCGAAAACTAATAAATTTAGACATAGGGAATGTTACCTAAAAATTAAAGTACGGTAATGGTACTGTTCAATAGTGATATAAAATACAGGGTGTTCTATTTAAAATTACTTGCGTTTTGACTCACCCTGTATTTGATATAAATAAAGTTAGCAATATCGACCATTCTTGAAAATTTTGACAATACGTTAAAAAATATGGCATTAATAGACCATTGTTGTTTTGCTTATTTTTATTTATACAGGGAGTTGAACTTGTTACGATTTTCATATAAAATTGGTTTTAACTTTGTAAATACTCTGTATAACATAACAAACCTTTATATTTTTGTGATGGAGAAGTTAGCAGGATTTCTAATTTAAAATAAAATATAGGGTGTTCCATTTAAAAAAACAAAATTTGGTCTGCCACTGTGTTATCGAACACCCTGTAACATTCTTACTAATTTTGTAATGTGAAGCTCAAAGGTGGCTAAAATTTTTGTTATTAACTTTTATTGCTATCTATTACTATAGCGGAGCTATTGAGCTTTACCCTACTAATCAATCACCCTGTATGTCTGAGAATTTTACGTTCAAAACAGCCTAAACGTTCTTCATCAATTTTTTCTTCAGTAACTTCTTTTACCGGGACCTGAAGATGCTTTGCTTATTATAGACAGCGAAGCCGATCTTACGATGTGAATAAACTGATTGTGATAACGTCTTTTATTTCACTACTTACTAAATTTTAATAAAACTCTCTATTTACATAAACTCTATTCAGCTGTGTCATTAATCATACTATAATCAACCCTCAGTTGTGTTTACTTTTGAGAATTACAAGAAATTCGTAAATTGTTGTTTACTTTTGCGATCTTCATACGTTTATTTATTTCATATGATGTAAGTTTGTTAAATTTTTTTTGAAGTTACTTCTTCAGGCGCGATTGACAATAAAATTTCATAATTCTGCGCTCATGCGCACACAGACAGTATGGTATACACGTTATACGGGATCTGATTGGGTGTTAAAATCATCTGTCAATAATTGTTCAATATGGAGATTTTGGATAAACAAATTAATGTTGTGTATATTAGTTTTTATTGTTGTGATGGCAGAGAAAAATGCAAGTTTATAATATTGTAGTGACTTTTTAAATAGTTTTTAAAAGCGACAAGTACGTAATAATTGTTTCAATTGAAATGTTTCAGTATCCTAATAAAAAATTTCATAGCTAGGACCTACCTATTTGGAAAAATTAAAAAGAACCTACTAAAATAGTATGTAATGCTTTGATTTACATAATTTGATTACCATCAAAATTTCTATCAATCTTCACCTAATATATTGTTTTCTTATTCTATGTTTTGTTGTATTCTAATATTTCTTTCAATTCTAAATAATTTCAATTCAAAATCAAAATAATTTGGTTAAATTCAGAACCGTCAAAAGTTTAATCTGTTTAGTTAGTTAATCTTCGCACATGATGACACATGGTCTCCGTGGGTAAAAGTTTAAGGTGAATGAATTTCAATACTAACTGCGCTGATAAGCGGGTTCGAACCACAATGGAAACTTTTATTTTTTATTTTTTTTATACATTTTATGATTGCAAGTTTATTATATATTTTTTTTTTTCAGAAAATACGTATTTAGTTAAAAATTTTTCCTACATTGTTCAGAAATCATTTGTGGCGTTTTTCAATGTGTTTGTTTTTGTGTGTTTTATTCTTTTATTATTTTAATTTTTGGCACTGTTTTAATAAAAAAGTTTGAGAAGTAGTATGTATTAAAATTAGTGTAATATTTAAATAAAATATAAATAAACTGTTTAAAGTATATTAATTTCGTTGAAATCATATAATAGAAGTATAACTTATTACGTGCGTACAAAGTACTCACACATTCTTTTTTAAATATTATACAATTATTTGCAAATAATAATGACACATTTATAAAAAATACACAACATTTTTTAAACAAATTATCAAATATTGAAATTAATCCAAATAATATTTTAGTAAGTTTTGACATAAACAGTTTATTTGCAAATGTGCCTTTAGATAAAACTTTAAACATAATCAAAACAAAATTAAAGAATGATAACACATTGACAACTAGGACAAGACTAAATGTATTAGCTATAATGGAGTTATTGACATGTACTAATAACACCTATTTTCAACTAAATAATGAATTCTATAAACAAATTTTTGGTCTAGCAATGGACTCTTCTTTATCTCCATTATTGGCTAATATATTTATGGAGGATTTCGAAACTAATAAACTAATATCATTTCTAAACAAAATTTAAAACCCACAGTATGGTGGAGATATGTAGATGATGTATTCTCAATATGGCCTCATAGATCAGAATTGTTGGACACATTCCTAAATATACATATTATAAACGATCAAGAAGAGACAATCAAATTTACAACGGAAAAGAAATATAACAACACCCTGCCTTTCCTTGAGGTTTTAGTCTCAAAGAAGGATACTGGATATGAGACTCAATTGTGTAGAAAATCAATAAATACCACCAGATATCGAAATTACAAATCAAATAACAACATCAACGTTAAAAAGGGAATCTTTAAATCCTACTTGTTTTAACGAAAATTCATTCGTAGAAGAAAAACAATTGTTAACATCTGTTCTATTAAAAAAAATTATCCTTTGCCGTTTATAAATGGCCGCATATGAAATGCCTCCCGAAAAAGCGTATCTTACCTGTCGCTAAAATGGTCACATATGAATTGCCTCCCAAGCTTTAATAATAAATTACATGCTTCTAATCTTTATATGAAGGTAAAACGTTGCCACATCTTCGTCCCTTTGTAAATTTTTGCCAAAATTGGTATTTTGTTATTTAATTTTCAACCTTTATGTATTAAACACTATTCACACTAGGCGGTATTTATAAATTTCAACCAACTACTTATACATAATATACAATTAGTTTTATAACCATTATAATATATTTTATAATAACCATTATTTTTTGTTATTATAGTTATAAGGTACCAAGGGTATTATAAGGATAATAACGCTTGGGGTCTTTGGTGTATAGACCGAGGGCCTTCGGCCCGAGGTATATACGTTGACCGAAAGCGTTATTATTATAATACTCGTGGTGCCTTCAACGTTTAATGTCCAACTAAATTATTCTCTACTTATATGCAAAAAATTTGCATGAATTTTGAATTAATGAGTTTTCAAATAAGTACATTTAGGTACCAGAAATAGTCGTAACGTAATTGTGGTAACCATAGTTTTACTTAGAGTTTTATTTGTCAAATTGACAGTATTTAACTCGTTATTTAAATTTAATAGACCCTAGGGCGTTATTTTTCAATAACACGCCCTTGGGCGTTATATCGTACTTAATAGACTTCGCAATAATGTCATTATTTGTCAAATAATAAACCAGTCGGACATTAATAATTTAATGTCCGACTGGTATATAATTTGACAAATAATGACATGATTTCGAAGTCAGTTAAGTATGATATAATGCCCTAGGGCGTTATTTTAAAAAACAACGCCCTAACGCCCTAGGGCATTAAATTTAAATGGCTAGTTAAATACTGTCAAGTTGACAAATAACAACCTAAGTAAAACTATGGTTACCACAATTACGTTACGACTATTGCTGGTAAATGTACTTATTTTAAAACTAATTAATTCAAAATTCACTCAAATTTTTTTGCATATAAAAATAATTTAGTCGGACATTAAACGTTGAAGGCACCGCGGGTATTATAGATAATAACGCTTTCGATCAACGTATATCCCTCGGACCAAAGGCCCTCGGTATATACACCATTGACCTCAAGCGTTATTATCCTTATAATACCCTTGGTACCTTAATAACTATAACAGAAAATACAAAAACATAATAAGTACATATTTTATAGATTTATTAAAAATAACATCACAAAAAACTTATTTGGAAAATATTACAAAATATGTATAGAAATATAAAATTACAAAATATTTTTCCTAAATTTATATGATAATACTTTGACAAATTCTAATCTATTTATTTTACATTCTCTTAATTCTAAAATTTTTTCATTTAGAAAATTTATTTTTGCTTTATTTTCGGCAACATTTTTTTTGGTGTCGAAGCAGAATTCATTTTAATATAGTACCTATTTATTTGAAATTGTAAAATTATATCAATAAAATTATTAATGTTGGGATGAGGGCAGTAGAAAGAAGAATTATACTTGAAAACTTTCGCATGGATTTGTGGTTCTTTGTAACGATGAAGAGTGCACAGCCCAAAGATGTGGAGGAAATGTTGAATTTTCAGATATGTAATTATCAACAAGATAATCACAAAATTGGGTGACTCGTTCATCGACTGGTTTAATTTCTGCCAAATTTATAGCAAAAAAATCGCTAAGAACTTCAGGATATAAGAATGAAAGACTAAAAATATAAATAAGAAAATGCGTAATTTCGGTTGAGTTAACACCTCTTTTCTGGTATTCTGGAGCTAATCCCAGTGCTTCAACCTTTCTATACCATGCCCGTCCCAAATGAAAACGACATCCATGAAGATCTGCTTCAGGAAATGCCATACGAATACCATTACGAATGGAAATTTCAAAGTCTGAAGTTGTTACTTTAGAGGATAGAGGACAATTAATTGTAAAACATTTTTCTATGATATATTTAAAAGCGAGATAATATAAAGATGAATTTTAATCTTGAAGTAAACAAAAGACAAGAGGAATATAATGTCCATTTTTCAAGCCATGTAGGTATACTAAACAATTGAGTGAAAGAACGAGGACAGTATTCAAAGTTCCGTCAACATACCAATTGGAAACAGTCGAAAAAAAACTAAGATTTGAAAAGCATGTTAATATAACAATATGATTATCTTTGTCATTTTTAATTATAAAATTTTCATTTCTATTTGTAATAATAGAAAATAAATCAAGAGCTTGATGAAATTCAGATATATTTTTGGGAAGTTTAATTAAAGAATCAGTGGTTCTAGCATAATATAAATTTTGTCTCACCTTATTGATGATATCATTGATAGTAAATGTCCCTATATTTGTCTTCTTAAGTTCTTTACAGATGAGCTTCATTGGTTTTTCGCTGAGATCTTCCACGGCTGCTCTTTTTATTGGATTGCTTACGGCTTTTCTATTGTAAACTTCGGCAGACAACTTTTCGTGGTTATGAACTAATATTGATTCAATTATCGTATTTTCACATCCCTGTGTTTTCAGCTTTGCAGGTTTTTTTAGTACATTAGTACATATTTAGTGCATATTTAGTAAAATATAAACAAACAAAAAGATTAAGGTAAAAGTACCTATTCATGGAATCGTTAAGAAGAGATAAGAATCGGAATTGGAATTACCCAGAAAAGCTGGCTATTAGATTGTCGGAACAAGTTTCTTTTCTTTTCTAAAAAGAAATATGTCATACTGTGAAATAGTTGTTACCATATTTTATGTACATTTTAGTACCTATTTAAATTATGATTTGGCAACATTGTCTCATTATACAGAGATTAAGTAGACAAAATATCAGCCTAAATGTTTAACAAACCGGAGGCATTTCGATTGTACATGGGAGGCATTTCATGTATGAAAATATTTACCTGAAAAAGTGGGAGGCATTTCGATAACGCCGTTATAAATAAGGAATTGTCAAGATTGGATCGAATGGAACAGAACAACTTAGAACGGAATCCTATAACATTCACAAGAAATAATACGAGGAAAATATCAATACCATAAATAAACGGACTATCCGAGAAACTTAAAACAGTAGTAAATAAATTCAACGTTTTAACAACATTCAAGACAACGAAAACACATTGAGATCCATTTTATCTAAAACTAAACCTAACAATGAACAATAAGGAACAAAGAGTTGTATTTATAAAATACCTTGTGGATGCGAACAAGTTTATAAGACTATTAAACGTTAGAATAAGTGAAGTTCAGTTTTATATTAAAAATAGAGAAATTGATAGATCTCAAGTATGTCAACACGCATGGAATAATGAACATAGAGTTCAGTGGAGATGTTATAGTCAAAGCCCGAATTTCAGGCACTCCTAGGTTTGACTAGGCAATCCTCAGGTCTGACTGACGGTCTTAGTCAAAGCCCGAAATAAAGTTACAGTTTCGGCCTTTGACTAGTCAAACCTAGGAGAGACTACGTTGGTCAGGCAAAGGTCGAAATTTAATTTTATGAAATCGGGGTTTGACTTGTCAAACCACGATCAGCTATTAAAATGTCGTAATTTGTTAGATTTTTTAATTTTAATGTTTATTATTTTTATATTGTCGTAATTAAAATAAAAGAATTAGTGTTAATTCTCACATGTTGAGGCATTATAGCATTTAGAGTTGCACAATACGTTAGACCTTTTACACTTACATAATTTTGAAGAGTATTTCTTGTTGCAGTAGCATTTTATAAAGCCTTGTCCTCCAAATTTAGAACGTTTTGTACAAATTTCTCTTTATAGAGACAGCTTAACATCTGGAACATCTTCTAAATTGAGAAAATTCTCTTATTTGTTTTCTTGAAAAATGTAATTTGGTTTAACTAAGTATATGAATTTTATTTTAGCACAAATCGATGGAATGGGAATGTCATCGTCAACTATGAAAGAAGATATTGCAATTGAAGAAAAAACTAAGGATCACCATAATACTAAGAAAGCCCCTGGACCGTCGTCACTAGGAGAGGAAGAAAATTGTCAAACAATTCAGATTACTTCTTCAGAAGTGGTTTGTTGTATTTGCCAAAAAGAGAGCTCTGACGCAGATACGTGCATAATTTGTAATTAGGTGGTACATGTTGTGTGCGCTGACAGCACTTGGTGCATACTATGGAGTTTTTGACAGAAAAGATAGATGCATGCGTTGTGCACGGACAGAAAAGGTTAAAATAAATAGGGGAAAGGCGATTGAAGGTCTTCATGCCCAAGAAAATACTATGAAACAATTAAGGGAAAAAAATTTCCTTCAATTTCGATACTGTAACAATACTTCTCCCCAGCTTTGATAGGGTCAAAGGAGATGCTCGAAATATTTTGGATGTCATACAAGATAAAGCAATTGACGTTTATATAGAGTTGGTACGAAATTAGTAAACAAACTTTTTTTAAGAAATCAAATAAGACAATGCAAAGAGAAATTACTATAAAAACTGTCTCAAAGAGAAATTACTATAAAAAATTCTAAATTTGTAGGACAAGGCTTTATAAAATTTTATAAAATGCTACTGCAATAAGAAATGCTCTTCAAAAGTATGTAAGTGTAAAAGGTCAAACGTATTGTGCGACTCTAAATGCCATAATGCCTCAACATGTGAGAACAAACACTATTTTTTTATTTTAATTGCGACAATATAAAAATATTAAACATTAAAATTAAAATATATCGTTTTATTAAACCTAATCTAACAAATTACGACATTTTAATAACTGATCGGGGTTTGACTAGTCAAACCCCGATTTCATAAAATTAAATTTCGACCTTTGCCTGACCAACTTAGTCTCTCCTAGGTTTGACTAGTCAAAGGCCGAAACTGTAATTTATTTCGGACTTTGACTAAGACCGTCAGTCAGACCTAAGGATTGCCTAGTCAAACCTAGGAGTGCCTGAAATTCGGGCTTTGACTATAACAGAGAGATTCAAGTATAGTCCTAAAAGAAACAGATAGTAAAAAGAGACAAATCAAAGAAGCGGCTCTAATTATGCTAAATGAAACCCATTATGTCTCAAATTCCTCGGTAGAATGCAGTAGGATGTGGTTACCCATACTAAAAGAGAAGTTAATAGAAATAAAATACCACGATTACTAAATCAATAACATATGAAGCATAGTACATAATTTATATTTAATATTATTTATATATCTATGTATTATTAATATTATAATTAACTAGTTAGATGGGAAATAAGCCACAATTAATTTTTAAAAAAATTATTTTATTAACGTCTCGACGCCCAAACCGGGTGCCGTTGTTAAAATACAAAATACTACTAAATTAAACAAAAATGTTATTGCTTAGTAAAAATTCTTCTAATAATTTATTTAATCTGACTCATATATTTATATATCGGCAACTCAGACATATATTATACATTTTAAAGTAGAAGCGTTGTAGAAGACTTTAAAATGATATTGCCAATATTTATGAGTTGCGTTTATAAATAAGGAATTGTCAAGATTGGATCGAATGGAACAGAACAACTTAGAACGGAATCCTATAACATTCACAAGAAATAATACGAGAAAAATATCAATACCATATATAAAGGGACTATCCGAGAAATAAATGGCTTATTTCCCATATAAATACTTAATTATAAAAATGCCACGAGGAAATAGCTTCAGAACAACATTATTAATATTATTTATAATTTAAAACAACATACATATAAAATCAGAGTTTGGTGTTAGTTTTGAAAGTAAACTGAATCTAAGGTCAAATACTTACAATGTCGGGATAGTATCATGAGGTTTTTTCCTCGTGATTTCCTATGTAATCACTAACGCGAGAATTTTACTATCACCGTTGCATGTGGTTGTCTTTTTAGAGACAAATCACATGATATAACTTTTTTGTGACGGATATTCTTGAGTTAAAGTTGATTTCATGTAATCGAATGAACTTTCAATAAAGTCGTCCCAGGAACGCACGCAACTCATAGATATTGGCAATATCATTTCAAAAGTTTCTACTTTAAAATATATAATACATGTCTGAATTGCCGATATCAATGACTTAAATTAAATTAAATTATTAGAAACATTTTATTTAATTTAGTAATATTTTGTATTTTGATAACGACGTCCGAGTTGGAAGTCGAAACGACAATAAAATCGTTTTTTAAGTTAAATAGTCGGTTATTCCCATTTAGAACAATACATTACATAATTGCCACAAAGAAATAGCTGCAGAACAATATTATGGAGCAAACTGTAGCAATATTTTAACACAAAATGTAAATATCTGGTATTTATCGTTTATATTGCACTAGTAGTTTCATCGAAATCATCTTAAATTAATTCATTTAGGTACACTCTCGTGAGCTGTAAATATTCCCAGCGGATGCTAAAATCAATCAGTCCGTCGATCCCCCTAAAAGGAAATAAATCTTTACCATATTTAAATTTTTTCGAGCTTTGTGGTGATGTCTCTAACTCTATTTTAGATTTAGTAATAGGTTAGTATATCAATTTAAATTTATTTAATTTGGACATATAAATTAAGTAATAAACTACAGAAAAAGTCAAAGGTTTTGCATATGTTGCACAGTGTATGATCCTAGCTCCATTGATTAAATGCATGAGTTTAATTGTAGTTTTTATTAAACGCTTTTCTTTACTTCAATAGTTTGCATAAAATATTTAGACGTTAATTTGACTGACTTTTCTTCAATGCAAATGAATGAAAATTTGCAGACATATGCATTCGCGGGAACAATACACGAATAGTCAATAAAAAAATTTATGTTTATTAATTGTTTAAATAAAAAAAAACGGTTTTAATGGAAAATGCTTAAATTCTCTTGTTTTTTACAATGTAGAAACTTGAAACTTTTACGTATTGTAGCTAATGATATGAACTATACATAATTTTACTTTTTACGTTAATTGTTTACGTTATGCTTCATAAATAAACAATAAAGTTTCAAATTTTGAACGCTCATATATATTTGTTTATATACAGGGTGGTTCATCTTATTCGCCTCGGTCTCTGTACGGAAAACCACTTGATATTTTAAAAAAATTTCTTCACAGAAATATACAGGGCCTTTAATACTACAACCTAAAAATAATGTGAATTATACAGGGTGTTCCAAAAAAGAGTGGTATATCAAAGTTATATTTTTTCTTATGGAATGCCCTATATCTGATTACACTATTAAATTGACCTTAAAAAATAAGCTATACTTTCATAAGGGTTCCCTATACCTAAATACAGGGTGTTTTGATTTATTTCGATTTTTATAAAAATGTAAGGTTTTAGAAAAAAATAAATATCTACGAATCTAAGAAGCAGTAACAAATTCTTTCTTGGATCTTAATAATAGACTATTTACCATACTTAAACAGATGTTTATTGCAACAAAATTTCTTACAGGGTGGTCAAAATATGAGATTGTTCTATTAACAAATTCAAGCTGTAATAACTTACTTATTTTAAATAGAACACCCTATATCTTACTAGTCTATCACGTAGAAAATTTGCTTAGCTTTCAATTTGTATTAGGGTTTCTTATACCTATCTTTTTACAGGGTGGTCAAAATATTAGATTGTTCTATTAACAAATTCAAGCTGTAATAACTTACTTATTTTAAATGGAACACCTTGTAGCTTACTGGTCTATCGAGTAGAAAATTTACTTAGCTTTCAATTCTTATTAGGGTTTCCTATACCTATCTCCCTTCATTTCTTAAATATTTAAAGATTTCCTAATTTGTAAGCTTTAAAAATTAGAATTACATAAGTACCTATGTCGTGTTTATGTACAACACATCACCAACACCGGCAATATACTTAGACAAGATACTGTCATTAATAATAAAATTTTCATTGTTATCATGTAATCACACAGAGTGTTGTATTATTTTATTTGATTTTGGCCTACATGTGAAATTGAATAATACGTTTATTTTAAACTGCATACCCTATATTAGATGCCGTATTCAGGAAGATATTTAAATTATATTTCATTCCGTATAAGTATTTTCCATATCTTAACCCAACGGTTATTAAGTAAATTTAAGAACGCCACTTTTTGTTTGAATCTTTAAATCGCAATTACAAACAATTAAATGCAATGGCTACTTTGACGAAAACGAGCCTATTGTACAAAAATATGTAAAAATGGGTATTTACAGAATAACGTGGGAATTTATATCTACAGAATAACATGTGTATTGAGAATGTTAACATGGAATTGAAGAGATTTTAAATATCTACCATTATAAAGAATAGAATATCGAGTATGTCATTTAAAATAAGAACACTCTGTGTGATTAAATGATAAAAATGTGAATTTTATTAATGAAACTATCTTGACTAAGATATTTAAGTATACTGCCGGTGTTGGTGATGTGTTGTACATAACCACGACATAGGTACTTAATTCTAATTTTTAAAGCTTACAAATTAGGAAATCTTTAAATATTTAAAAAATGAAGGGAGATAGGTATAAGAAACCCTAATATGAATTGAAAGCTAAGTAAATTTTCTACTCGATAGACTAGTAAGATATAGGGTGTTCTATTTAAAATAAGTAAGTTATTACAGCTTGAATTTGTTAATAGAACAATCTCATATTTTGACCACCCTGTAAGAAATTTTGTTGCAATAAGCATCTGTTTAAGTATGCTAAATAGTCTATTATTAAGATCCAAGAAAGAATTTGTTACTGCTTCTTAGATTCGTAGATATTTATTTTTTTCTAAAACCTTACATTTTTATGAAAATCGAAATAAATCAAAACACCCTGTATTTAGGTATAGGGAACCCTTATGAAAGTATAGCTTATTTTTTAAGGTCAATTCAATAATGTCATCAGATATGGGGTATTCCATAAGAAAAAATAAAACTTTGATATACCACTCTTTCTTGGAACACCCTGTATAATTCACATTATTTTTAGGTTGTAGTATTAAAGGCCCTGTATATTTCTGTGAAGAAATTTTTTTTAAATATCAAGTGGTTTTCTGTACAGAGACCGAGGCGGATAAGATGAACCACCCTGTATAAATTGGCGTTTATTGGTGTCAAGTTTCAATACGATTCAATACGTTAAAAAATCAACCAAAAAGCAAAAAATAAAAAAAATTTAAAAAATCTAACACATTCGTCAAAGAAAAACGTGGTGCAAAAACCGTTTATTCGATGAAGACGCGCCACGCTTTTCTTTGACGAATGTGTTAAACTTTTTCAGTTTTTTTTAATTGGTTGCTTTTTCGTTGATTTTTTATGTTTAATTTTAGTCACTCGTAACTAAAGAAAACCGTTTATTAAAAATATTTTTTTCATATTTTTTTATTTGAAAGTTGTTTTACAATTTTTTTATACTGGTCTGAGACTCATATGTAAAATATACGTACACACATGCATACTTTTCTCTCCTATCGTGCTACAGCACAAGGCGGGCCCCCTGTCCTCCTCCAGCATACGCCTCTAAGTATCTCTGCCACTGGCTGATCTTCTCCAGTTATCCATCCTCAATATCTCACAAGACACAGTAACTGAGTATATCTCACCAGACACAGTGACAACCTGTAACGGGTAGTTCTTTCAAGACGACAGACACAGTAAAACAAAAGTTAAAAATAAAGTAAAGATATTAAAGATAATTATAAACAGTTTAAAACAAATAAAATAAAATATAATTCGATCTTCTGCAAAGGAAAACAATATTATACTTTATTACAGTTATCCGATCATAATAGCAACATTAAAATAAAACGATAAACAGTATATTTATATATAATAACAATCTCGCTACGTTAAATCAACATAGCCCTATATTCCGATCCGGAGATCATTCCTCGCTACTACCGCCTACTGCGATAACGATCATGACAAGACCCACGTCACTACTGTGGCGTCCGCCTACGCATAGTCCCACCTCACATACGGTGCATCTTTTGCCAAGCCAGCTAATGCTAGTTCAATACGCTAGCAGCATCTGTTGAGCCATGGTTAGTTCAATACGCTAGCCACGACTGATTTTATCATTCTCCTGGCTCGCCTTAAATATGCTGTCGCTGCCACTACTCCTTCGATTTCCCCCAGCCGCGCTAAGCGCCAACACGCATGCTCCTTCGGTCGTCTCTGGTAAAACAGCTCATCGCTTGTCGTGGCATCACATCGTTACAAACCTCGCCAAAATATGAAAAACACAAATATAACAAAAAATACTAAAGTCAATATAGTACCTATGGATCCTTGTTTTTCCAATAGTTATTGATGACTTCGCAACTAGGACTATTTGAACAGTAGATATAGACGAGGCAACGAAGCATTAAACCTACGAATTTTGTGCAGTAAGGTGAATCGTCATGCAACTTTTTTCATTCGATTCGAGAGACTGTCAGGCAATTTTGTGAAGTAAATTGATTTCGGGCAAAAATTTTTGTGCATGAGAAAATGCATCTTTAAAGTGCATCTCGAAGAGATGGAAGATAAAAAATTTAGGACTCAGGAAATATTGACGGAAATTAATTCAATTTTTATAGACGAAGTAGTTTTCAATCCTAGTAGTAAATTATTAATATTGAAAATATTAAAAATATTACTAAAATATTTTTAAATTGAAAACTTATTGGTACACTTTCCTGGTGACACCTCCCACACTTCTACAATTTGCAAGTCAAATGGATGCTGCAGTGAAGACGAGAGGGAAGGAATTCTACACTATTCAATTCACATCCCCCGTCTGCAGCTGGTAAAGTTCCAACGGAAAAATGCACCTAGTTACTCTACGGAGTAATACGACTATAAAATAAAAATATTATATTTTTATACTATATTTTTATTTTATAGTCGTATTACTCCGTAGAGTAACTAGGTGCATTTTTCCGTTGGAACTTTACCAGCTGCAGACGGGGGATGTGAATTGCATAGTGTAGAATTCCTTCCCTCTCGTCTTCACTTCAGAATCCATTTGACTTGCAAATTGTAGAAGTCTTGGAGGTGTCACCAGGAAAGTGTACCAATAAGTTTTCAATTTAAAAATCTTTTAGTAATATTTTTAATATTTTCAATATTAATAATTTACTATTAGGATTGAAAACTACTTCGTCTTTCAATGCCAGATGGCGCTAGCCACCTACTATCATCACTTCAGTTGCAATGGGTGGGAAATCCTCTCGATGCGAAACAGTTAAAATATGGAGAACAGTGCCTACGTTCCTTCCGATGAAGGCTCCAATAAGAGCCGAAAATCGCGATTCAAGGGACTGGACTGCACTCCGTATTCTAATTGAAAAGTAAGATTGTTTTGCCTTCGCATTGCAACTGAATAAAAATGGTATACATTTTTATTTCAATTTTTATACTTGGGGGTTTTGGAGGTCACTGAACACGAAATTCATGACAGTGATTGTCTCCGAGGTACCTGGTGTCCAGGGTGGAACTCGTCGCATGGGACGACCGAATAATTTGCGGGACGATCGAATAATTCGCGAAATGAAGACTGGATCAAAAAATTGAAAATACATGTTCTCCCCTCCCCCATTCCACCCTATGGAGGTGGGGTGGGGGTAACTTTAAAATCTTAAAGAGAAACCCCATTTTTATTGCAGATTTGGATTGTTTACGTAAAATTAAACTCTTATTCGAGACATTTTTCGAACTGTGGATAGATGGCGCTATAATCGGAAAGAACGATTTTTTCATGATACCATAGATAAATTATTATAGAGACGGTATATATCTCGAGAAATACACTTCCAAATAAAAAACCAAAAAATACATATTTACTATTTTTCAAGAACCTATCGAATAACATAAAACACGACCGTACACTCCACCCCCTGGAGGTGGGGTGGGTGGTAACTTTAAAATCTTAAATAGAAGCCCCCATTTTTTATTGCAGATTTGGATTCCTTACGTAAAAATAAATAAATTTTATTCAAGACATTTTTTGGAATTATGGATAGTTGGCGCTATAATCGGAAAAACACTATTTATTAGTGCGATCTATCCACAATTCTAAAAAATATTTCGAATAAATGTTACTTATTTTTTCATAAGGAATCCCAATCTGCAATAAAACATGGGGATTTCTATTTAATATTTTAATATTACCCCCACCCCTCCTCCAGGGGGTGGAGTGGAGGATCGTGTTTGATGTTATTCTATAAGTTCTTGAAAAATATTAAATACGTATTTTTTGGTCTTTCATTTGGAAGTATATTTCTCGAGATATTAGACCGTTTCTATAATTTACCTATGGTATCATAATAAATGGTTTTTTCCGATTATTGCGCCATCTATCCACAATTCCAAAAATTGTCTCGAATAAAAGTTGCTTATTTTTACGTAAGAAATACAAATCTGTATTAACAAATGGGGTTTCCGTTTAAGATTTTAAAGTTACCCCCACCCCACCTCCAGAGGGTGGAGTGGGTGGGTCGTCTTTAGTGTCATTCGATAGATTCTTGAAAAATATTGAATGCGAATTTTTCAGTTTTTTTATCCAATCTTCATTTCGCGAATTATTCGATCGTGCCAGGCGACGAGCTCCACCTTGGGCACCAGGTACCTCAAAGACCATCGCCGTCATGAAATTTGTGTTCACTGACCTCCAAAACCGAGTATAAAAATTGAACTCTTTTCCGTCAATATTTCCTGAGTTCTAAATTTTTCATTTTCCATCTCTTCGAGATGCACTTTGAAATTGCATTTTCTCATGCACAAAATTTTTTGCCGGAGATCAATTTAGTTCACAAAATTGCCTGACACTCTCTTGATTCGAATGCAAAAAGTTGCATAACGATTCATCTTACTGCACAAAATTTCTAGGTTTTGGGCTTGTTAGTGGTTCGTTGCTTCGCCTAATAGGAAAAAAATTTATGTATTTGTGATTGTGATTTAATGTTAAAGAAGAATAAGTATTACATATACCTTGAAGATCCGGAACAATGAAGAAATCAATTCTTATGGAAGTTCACAACTTCTTCACTGTTTCTTTTTTACAAAGATGTTAACCTTCTTTGGTCATTTTACTCACCAACGAGATGGGCTGATGCTGTACAAGATCAGCTAGATACAAACTTTGCTACTGCAGTACCAAGAATTAAAAATAAAAAAGGATAAAAAACAACTTCGAAATAGCAATAACAACCCTAGAAGAATATTAACATCCATAATCGCTGCATATCTGCTAATTCGTATAGAGTAGAATAATAAATATTATGAGAGGTTGTCACTGTTTTTTTTTCTGTAAAGAGGGTTGTTTTTGTGGAAACCCTGTATCACAATTCGAGCTTTCAAGCATAAAACAATAAATGCAAAATATTATATGTGAATATAATGCTTCACAAAACTATTCAGTCAAGCAGAACAGAAAAAAAAACATTTAGGTCATAAAATAATAAAGGGAGTGTCTGCTGCTAAGGAATAATATGCACAACAAAATCAAGGACATCCTCAGACAGGTTAGAAAAACTTAGTTTCACGCTACTATTAGCATAAATACTAGTTTCGACCAATTTATTTTAGTTAAATAATAAATGTATAAAACGTAACACTTATAGCAAAATATTTATTTTTTTCTATTATCACTAAATAAAGAAACCTCTTTACTTCTTATGCCGCGTCCGTTGGTAAATTTTTCGTGCGTACCAGCTGTTCGTCGCAAATTTTTGCGTGCTCGAAGTAAATTGTGCTAGTGTGGACGTGTTGGTCGCATAAGTTGGACGCAAGAATTTTCGACGAAAACAAGGCACACGCTCCATCGGTTATTGTTTTCGAGCGAAGATCAAATGATTTGAGCACCGCGTAAGGTGTTCCGAGCGATTTGAGCACCGAGAAAGACCCTTTCTCGGAAGCAACAATACAGGCTGGGGAGGAAATGTTACATGCGATATCCGCCAACAGAACGGAAAGGTGGTGCAAGCTGGTTACGAGTCTGGACATGAAACAAAACAGCAGACATGCCTGGAAGCTGATTCGGAATCTTGGCAACGATCCCGCTGCTCCGGCAGTCAACATGACAGAAGTCACACCCAATCAGATAGCCCATCGTCTTCTAATGAACGGTAAGACGATATCATGAAAGAACAAGGTGAGAGCTCAACGGAATATCGACGAAGAAAGAGATGTTCTAGGTAGCTCTTTTTGTCTAGAGGAGATGAGAATACCACCAAATGAAAGATAATAAAGCGGCTGGCCCGGACTACATACGAACAGACCACATAAAGAACTTTGGACTAAAAACCGCAGAGTGGCTCGTAAAAATGAATGAATTGCTGCATCCGTACATTACAAATCCCCAAAATCTGGAGGAAAGTTAGAGTGGTAGCCCTCTTAAAACCAGGGAAGGATCCGGCGGATACAAAGAGTTTTAGACCTGAATATGTGGAGACTAAAATTATTCCAGAACAAGCAGGATTCAAACCCGGAAAGTGCTGCTGCAGTCAAATACTTAATCTCACCCAACATATTGAAGATGGTTTTAAACGGAAAGGAATAGCAGGAGTAGCGATCATAGACCTAACTGCCGCCTATGACACAGTTAACCATCAATGGCTACTCGCAAAACTCTACGAAACTACAAAGGATTTCCGACTAACAAGGTTAGTAAAATGTCTCCTCTAGAGTAGACGCTTCTACGTAACGCTCCAGTCCAAGAACAGTCGGTGGAGGGACCAAAAAAAATGGGCTACCACAGGGAAGTGTCCTCGCGCCGATTCTATACAACATATACACTAACGACTAACCCATACACCAACAAACAAGGCAAGTCGAAGTGAAACTGACAGATGCCCTGGGAGACTTAGCTCTATGCTACGATAAAAACCATCTGAAACCCAATCCCACAAAAACCCAGGTATGTGCTTTCCACCTTAGAAACAAGCATGCCCGAAGACTGCTGGAGGTGGAATGGCGTGGTCAGATGCTTTAACACAACGAGACGCCAAAGTACCTTGGCGTCCGTCTGGATAGAACTCTGTCTTACCTATACCACTGTCAAGATATGAAGAAGAAATTAAGTGCCAGAAATAATATTATCCGCAAGCTAACTAATACAAAATGGGGAGCACAACCACACACACTTCGCACTTCTGCCTTAGCATTATGTTTTTCGGCCGCGGAGTTTGGAGCACCAGTATGGGCAAACTCTGCTCACGCAAAGAACGTCGACGTGGCTCTAAATGAAACGGTTAGTATAATATCGGGTTGCCTGAAACCGACACCTATCGAAGAGGTATACCCCATAGCTGGGATTGCTCCACCACCTATCAGGAGGAAGGTCACGTCAGAGGTAGAACGAAAAAAGCAGGAGACGGACCGAAGACACCCCTTATATGACCACCAAACTCAGCCAAGCAGACTAAGATCTCGGAAAAGCTTCCTAAAAACATCAAGATCCATCCCCGAAGCGGCAGAGACGCTCCGAATACACCTATGGCAAGCGTCAGCTACCGCGACACATTTTCCTTCCTCAGAGGAAATGGCTGCTGGACACAATTTACCGTATCGGACTTGGAAAGCGCTAAATAGACTAAGAACCGGCGTTTCACGTTGTGCTAGTAACCTGAAAAAATGGGGATACCAGGAGGACGATACCTGCGCCTGTGGCGCGGTCCAGACCAGCCGGCATCTACTATCATGCACAGAGATGAGAGATACCTGCACAGAAGAAGACTTAATTATAGCAAATGACAGGGCCATCTATGTGGCCAACAATTGGAAATACAGAATTTAAAGTTGTTGGTGTTCCGGACACGAAAAGTAAGAAAGTAAGGACCGCATCCTTAATGGTAAAAATTTGCGACGCAAATTCTTGCGACGAACCATTAGTTAAATACGCACGAAAAATTTACCAATGCGGACACGCCATTATTAATAAAAAAAATTGACCATTCCTGAACATAGTAATCAGTAGAATATATGTAATTAGATCATCTTCATTTAATACAAGATTCAACCATGGTTTTATCCCTTATGCCTTTTTGTGTAGTAAAAGTGTCACATAAGATAAGCAAAAAAAAAAAGAAATTTGGAGTTGCTCCTGGTTCGTTTTTCTGAATATTATATTTTCCTTATTTTCTGCAACTTTCTCAACGTAAAATTTTTCGATTTCACGACCTGATGATATGCCTTTTTCGGCAGGTTTCTTATCGTAAAAACTAACAAACTTTCAAGCGGCATGAATAAGAAAATGGCGGACACTAAACTATTCATCATCATCATCATGCAACCTCTTCTGTCCACTGCTGGACATAGGTATCTCCCATTCTTCGCCACTCTTCACGGTTCTGTGCTTCTTATTGCCATTCCTTGGATATTAGGTTAATGTCGTCCATCCAGCGTGTTGGTGGTCGTCCTCTGCTGCGTTTGTCTTCTTTTGGGCGCCAGTCAATTAGTTTTCTGGTCCATCTTGAGTCTTTCAGTCGCGCTATGTGACCTGCCCAATTCCATTTCAGCTTGGCTATAAGTTTAACGACATCAGTGATACCTGTTCTTTTCTTTAAGTCTTGGTTCCTTATTTTGTCTTTTTTGTCACGCCGAGAATCGATCTTTCCATACGCCTTTGTGCCATTCGCATTTTTAGTGCTGTTGTTTTTGTGAGTATGAGTTTCTGCTCCGTATGTCATAATAGGAAGAACGCATTGGTCAAATGTTTTCCGTTTCATAGCTGTCGGGATGTTGCTCTTAAAGATGTCTCTAAGGCTACGGCTCCACGGGCGAGAAATTGACACTAGCAGTAGCCGTAAAACGAACTTAAGGTTCCACGGAACGGAATAGGAATAGCCGAACTGAACCGACTACGCACAAGTCCTGTAGTCGGTACAGTTCGGCTATTCCTATTCCGTTCCGCGGAACCTTAAGTTCGTTTTACGGCTACTGCTAGCGTCAATTTCTCGCCCGTGGAGCCGTAGCCTTAGTGAACCATACGCCGCCCAAGAAAGTGTTATTCGTCGTTGAAATTCGCAAGTCTGATTGTCCTTGCCTATTCTGATTTCATGACCGAGATATATGTACTTTTCTGTCAATTCTACCACTTGATTTTGGATGGTTAGGTGTTCGCTGGGAACTAAATTTGTCATAAATTTGGGCTAATGTTCATTTTTAGACCTATTGTTGAAGATACGTTTTCTAATTCTAGTAGCATTTGAGCACAACAACAAATGCACTAAACTATTAATCTTTCATATTTAGGTTGTAATTAGAGCTTCACGATACGATACAATATCGATACTTTTTAAGTATTGAGTGTTGTATTGGTTATGCCATAGAAGTATGGTATCGTGTATCGATATCGGCAATACTTTCTTATCAAAATATCGTATTGATATTGATTTCGATACGATATCGATACAATGCTCGATAAAATATCGACATAAAAAGGATTAACTCAATAAAAAATGATTCTTGATTAATTTATCTCTATCTTTATTAAAAAAATCTCTTAAAATATACAATAAATAGGATAAATTATATTGTAACCTCACAATGATAATCCTTTAAAGAGCTCTTCATCCATCTGTTCACACAAATGAGTTCTTTGATACTTTTATCTTTTAAAGAGCATCTTTTATTCGTTAGTACCAACGCTGCTTCAGAAAAAACCCGCTCGACTGGCACGGACGTCGCGTGGACAGTGAACACACAAAATATCCCTATTCAACCGAGACAAAACGGGAAAATCACTACTATATGATTTCCGCCATAATAAAATACTTGTCTCTGGTCCAGGTCTTGGAGATTGCAAGTAGCTTTCAATATCCGTTTCAAAAACATTGATATTATCTGATGACTTTAAAAATAAAATATACAAATTGATTGACTTACTGGGTTCATCGTCCGTCTCTCTCGCACTAATGGAGAGCATACGCGCTTGGTTGTCTTATAACTCTTATAATATTTTAACTGTATAATAGGCCTTATGCAGCACTCACGTGGCGTTTTATTTTTTATTTTCTCGATATCTATATTCTCAATAATATCGAGGTAAGCGTATCGACAATACGTATTGTATTGATTTCAGGTAATGAGTATCGTGAAGCTCTAGTTGCAGCTAACCTCCTTAAATCCGTGACCCGTCAAAATGGCCCGGTCAAAACAGCTCAGTTAAAAAAACCCCGTCAAAATAGTCCGGATACAAAATAGCCTCGACAAAATAGCCCGTAAACAAAATAGCCCTGACAAAATAGATCGCACACAAAATAGCCCCGGTCAAGACAGCCCAGGCTAAAACAGCCCCGGCGAAAAAAGCCCCAATCAAAAGTTTTACCTTTTAATGGAGTAAGATTCCTTACATAACGGAGTACCCCTTAGATCATAAGAAACCCTTTTTGCCAAAATTTTTAAAAATAGAATCAATACTTCTCTATCGATTCGTAAAATGGAATAAGGGAGTAAATCGTCGCGGTGCGTACGATTTTCTTTACAAGAGAAAAATCAATTTTCACGCAGATTTGACTTCTATTGAAATTTAACGGTCTATATTGACTTACTAATTACAATGTTTACAGAGAAATTAAATATTTCAGCACTTTGAATGCTTAGACCTGTTATTTAAAATATTATGTTGGAAAAATAAGGGCAACGGTTGATAATTATTATAAGAAAAGCAATCTAACTTATGCTATGTATTTCCAGTCTTGCTGTACGGCGCAGAGGCCTGGACAATAACGGAAGTACTAACGAAACGCTAGAGGCATTCGAAATGTGGATGAACCGATGTATCCTCAAAATATCCTGGACGAACGTAGAGATATGGCGCCGAATGGGAAAACAAAAAGAAATATCTTTCACAATTAAGAAACGGAAACTTGAACACCTCGGTCATATTATGAGATATGATAAATATCTTATACTGCAACTGATAATACAGTAAAGTAGAGAGCAAACGCGGACCCGGAAGAAGAAGACACTCATGGCTTCAAAACTTAGGCCAATGGTTTGAACCTACATCGATCGAGTTATTCAGGAAACGCCGCAAAAAGAATTAAAGTTAAATAAAAATAGACGGTTTCGTTAAAAATAATTTTATTGAATTAAAAATTAAATTATAAAAAAATTAAATTTCGTTAAAATTAAATTTGCAATGATGATAGCCGACGTCCGCAACGGGCAAGACACATGAAGAAGAAGAAGAATAATGTAACCTACTCGAATAATGTCAGCATAAAATACGGCCTACGGAAACACTTTAACAAAAGCCTCGGTTACCAAACTGAGTGTCACACAGAGAAGAATAGAGCGGTCCATATTAGGAATAACTCTGCAAGACAGAATAAAAAACGAAGTGATCAGAAAAAGTACCACGGTGACTGACGTCATCGAAAGGATTGCCAGACTAAAATGGGGATGAGCAGGACACATAGCCGGAATGACAGATGGGCGATGAATAAAGAGGTTATTGGAAGGGAGACCAATACAAGAGAAGCATCGGTCGACCACCTACAAGATGGACTAGCGATTTAAGAAGGCTAAATAAAAACTGAATGAGATCGGCGCAAGATATAGACGGAGTTGGAACCAGGAGGAAGAGGCCTATGTTCAGCAGTAGACTTTTAAGGCTGGATGATGGTGATGATGATGAAAATACGGCCTAGACCTCAACATTAGAAAACCAAATTAATGGTTATCATCATTATGCCTTTACACCGTGTATGAGTCCTAGCCAGCTCCAAAATTATTCTCCGGTCATTTCTATATATCGCCTTCCTTCACCAAGCATGTATTCTCATATTTCTCACGTCTTCATTACTTTTCTATACGCCAAATAGAGTCTCCCGGGCGCAGCCCTTCATTTGGTTTAAAAGGTTCAGATAGTTCTCCCAGAATTTGCACTCTACATTCAACTTGATCAAAGGTTAGTTTTGTTAAATTTATCAACTGATTTGGTACTCCTAGCTCCTTCATGGTACGCACGCGCATATACGCGTGCTTGGTCGACTATGAAAAGACATTTGAGAGAGTTCAACGCCAAAAGATGATTGATATTTTAAAAGAAGCAGACTTGGACGACAAAGGCCTCAGAATAGTTTCAGAACTCTACTGGAATCAGACCGCATATATGAAAATTAACGGAGAAGAAACAGATCACATAAAAATACTACTTGGAGTTAGACTGGGAAGTATCCTATCGCCGTTGATATTTAATATGTACTCAGAGAGAATTTAAAACGAGACTCTATACGGAGCAGACGCAGGCATCCTTCTAAATGGAGAAAGAGTAAACAAGAACAGATATTCCGAAGACACCATGGTGATAGCAGATAGTTTAGAGGGACTTCAGAGGCTAATGGACAGAATCAACGAGTACAGTCAACAGTACGGACTAAACATTAATACCCAAAAAACGAAACAAATGATTATCAGCAAGGAGAATATAAACGGGGATCATTTATACATTAATGGAACGCAAATAGAGCGCGTAAAACAGTATTGCTACATGGGAACTATTATAATAGATCAGTGGAGCAATGTACAGGAAAAAAAAGTACCGCATAGGAAAGGCAAGGACGGTCTTTAACAAAATGAGTGCCATCTTCAAAAGCCACAACATATCCCTAGATAGAAAAATGAGACATTTGAGGGGTTATGTTTTCTCTATATTATTGTACGGAGCGGAGGCGTGGACGCTTACAGACACCACTATTAAAAAACTTGAAGCATTTGAGATGTTGCTTTAAAGAAGAATGCTGAGAATAACATGGACAGCAAGGATCGCGAAAAAGGAAGTTCTAGGAAGAATGAAGAAGGAATCGGAGATTGTGTTTACCATCAAACGCATAAAATTGCAGCATCTGGGATACATTATGAGAAGTCAGCACCGTTACTCCCTGCTGCAGTCCATATTGCAAGGTAAAGTCAAAGGTAAGCGAGACCCGGAGAATATCATGGCTGCGGAATTTGAGAACATGGTTTAAGAAAACCTCAACGGAACTGTTTCGAGCTGCAGCGAACAAGGTAATGATCGCCAATATGATTTCCATCATCCGAAACGGATAGGAACCAGAAGAAGAAGAAGAAGAAGAAGAAGAAGAAGAAGAAGAAGAAGAAGCTCTTTCATTGTCAGATGTCAGATTCAGATGTTTTTTCTAAAATCGGTCTCACGGTTGCAATCTGTTGAATTGTCGATTTACCACCTCTAAAACCAGCCTGCTGTTCTCCTATTATTCGTTATGCATATGGTGCCATACGGTGGCATAGTATAATAGTGGAGAATATTTTGTACGCTGCATTTAGAAGCGTAATTTCTCTATGGTTAGAGCATTCAAAGATATCTCTTTTTTTGTGTATCAAAGTACTTCAATATTCCAATCATTTGGGAGGAATTTCTGCATCATATTTCTTTCATGAGCTGCTGCAGTGCCATTATGATTTCATGGCTACATTTTATATAGTTCAGCTAGGAGATTATCTATTTCGGGTGTATTTACTCTTTCCCCTCATCTTTAAGCTTACCTCATCTCTTTTGTCTTGCAGATTTTCTTTTTCTTCCTTTATATTCAGCACCCAGTCAAAATCATCCACCCATCGATTCAATATGTCTATCCTTGTTGTTAATAGGACACCATTTAGATTTCTGCATTGGTTTTTAGTTGCCTTGAATTCTTTTCTGCCAATATTAACTTTCTTATAGATAGAATGCCCTAAATTATTTCTAATGTTAACGCTTTCTATATATTTAAGTGCCTTATTTAAGTAGTTTCATTTTATTCCTTTTTGTATCCACTTTTCTTCTCTTTACTTTGCTTAGTAATTCTCTAGATTTGCTCTAGTTCATCGGGTATGCATTTTTCTGTAGGCTTAATTTTTTCCTCTTGCTAGATTCTTGCGTGCATTGTCAAACAAATGATTCTTACGGGCATAAGTATCTGTTCTTATTTTATCTTTTACTACTGTTTCAATATAATACAGTGGAACCTCGATTATCCGTCAGGGCACCGGACCAAGGGTATGACGGATAATCGAAAAGACGGTTAACAGAACATTAAAAAAATTAAAAATCCATAGTACAGCTCTAAAATTTTATTCGTATGTTTCGTTTGACAATATAAGAGAGATTTGTGTTCGTACATTCTAATCAATTTGTCAGCTGTAGTCTGTGTCAGCTTCTGAATCTGCTTCCTCCGCCTCTGTTGCCATTTCAACGATTTCATCATCTGTCAACAATGGATAGCTTTTTGAGTTTGCAAACCTCATCACGAATTAACCATTCTTTTATGTAATTTTTAGGCCACGAAGACAAAACAGTTAATTCATTCTTAAAATATGGTGATAGCAAAACTGTACATTTCAGCGAATTTCACTAGGCCTATCGACTTATCGCAATGCTCAAACAAAATGAATTTAGGACTTATTTTTTTACTTCTGTAGTCAATACAACTTATGTACGGACCCTGACGGTTAACAGAGGTGACGGTTAATGGAGAGACGGATAATCGAGGTTCCACGGTATTCCACTTCATAGAATGTACGTAACAAATGTCCAAATTCAAATAAATTTATTATGGTTGATATAACCTTACCCCATTGTAGGTACTTATATTGCTAAAATCTTGTATTTACTAGGTTACCTGAAATGTTTTTCACCAGTTTAGGACAATTAAGATATAAAAATATTTTAGTAGGTATTACTCAAAACAGATACAACTCGTAGAAACATTATTGTTTAGATTATATTGTCAGTTGAGTAAAGGTAAAAATTTGGCAAATTTTTATATTTTAACAATTTTATAGTTTTCGTTTTGGGCCCTGCGAGGGCTGCGAGGTCCCCTTTGGGGTTGAGGCCCCTAGGCAACTGCCTACTTGGCCTAATGGTTAATCCGGCACTGCATGGACAGCAAGGATCACGAAAAAGGAAGTTCTAGGAAGAATGAAGAAGGAATCGGAGATTGTGTTTGCCATCAAACGCATAAAATTGCAGCATCTGGGACAGATTATGAGAAGTCAGCACCGTTACTCCCTGCTGCAGTCCATATTGCAAGGTAAAGTAAAAGGTAAGCGAGACCCGGAGAATATCATGGCTGCGGAATTTGAGAACATGGTTTAAGAAAACCTCAACGGAACTGTTTCGAGCTGCAGCGAACAAGGTTATGATCGCCAATATGATTTCCATCATCCGAAACGGATAGGAACCAGAAGAAGAAGAAGAAGAAGAAGAAGAAGCTCTTTCATTGTCAGATGTCAGATTCAGATGTTTTTTCTAAAATCGGTCTCAAGGTTGCAATCTGTTGAATTGTCGATTTATCACCTCTAAAACCAGCCTGCTGTTCTCCTATTATTCGTTATGCATATGGTGCCATACGGTGGCATAGTATAATAGTGGAGAATATTTTGTACGCTGCATTTAGAAGCGTAATTTCTCTATGGTTAAAGCATTCAAAAATATCTCTTTTTTTTTGTGTATCAAAGAACTTCAATATTCCAATCATTTGGGAGGAATTTCTGCTTCATATTTCTTTCATGAGCTGCTGCAGTGCCATTATGATTTCATGGCTACATTTTATATAGTTCAGCTAGGAGATTATCTATTTCGGGTGTATTTACTCTTTCCCCTCATCTTTTAAGCTTACCTCATCTCTTTTGTCTTGCAGATTTTCTTTTTCTTCCTTTATATTCAGCACCCAGTCAAAATCATCCACCCATCGATTCAATATGTCTATCCTTGTTGTTAATAGGACACCATTTAGATTTCTGCATTGGTTTTTAGTTGCCTTGAATTCTTTTCTGCCAATATTAACTTTCTTATAGATAGAATGCCCTGAATTATTTGTAATGTTAAGGCTTTCTATATATTTAAGTGCCTTATTTAAGTAGTTTCATTTTATTCCTTTTTGTATCCACTTTTCTTCTCTTTACTTTGCTTAGTACTTCTCTAGATTTGCTCTAGTTCATCGGGTATGCATTTTTCTGTAGGCTTAATTTTTTCCTCTTGCTAGATTCTTGCGTGCATTGTCAAACAAATGATTCTTACGGGCATAAGTATATGTTCTTATTTTATCTTTTACTACTGTTTCAATATAATACAGTGGAACCTCGATTATCCGTCAGGGCACCGGACCAAGGGTATGACGGATAATCGAAAAGACGGTTAACAGAACATTAAAAAAATTAAAAATTTATAGTACAGCTCTAAAATTTTATTCGTATGTTTTGTTTGACAATATAAGAGAGATTTGTGCTCGTACATTCTAATCAATTTGTCAGCTGTAGTCTGTGTCAGCTTCTGAATCTGCTTCCTCCGCCTCTGTTGCCATTTCAACGATTTCATCATCTGTCAACAATGGATAGCTTTTTGAGTTTGCAAACCTCATCACGAATTAACCATTCTTTTATGTCATTTTTAGGCCACGAAGACAAAACAGTTAATTCATTCTTAAAATATGGTGATCGCAAAAGTGTACATTTCAGCGAATTTCACTTGGCCTATCGACTTATCGCAATGCTCAAACAAAATGAATTTATGACTCATTTTTTTACTTCTGTAGTCAATACAACTTATGTAGGGACCCTGACGGTTAACAGAGGTGACGGTTAATGGAGAGACGGATAATCGAGGTTCCAAGGTATTCCACTTCATAGAATGTACGTAACAAATTTCCAAATTCAAATAAATTTATTATGGTTGATATAACCTTACCCCATTGTAGGTACTTATATTACTAAAATCTTGTATTTACTAGGTTACCTGAAATGTTTTTCAGCAGTTTAGGACAATTAAGGTATAAAAATATTTTAGTAGGTATTACTCAAAACAGATACAACTCGTAGAAACATTATTGTTTATATATTGTCAGTTGGGTAAAGGTAAAAATTTGGCAAATTTTTATATTTTAACAATTTTATAGTTTTCGTTTTGGGCCCTGCGAGGGCTGCGAGGTCCCCTTTGGGGTCGAGGCCCCTAGGTAACTGCCTACTTTGCCTAATGGTTAATCCGGCACTGCATGGACAGCAAGGATCACGAAAAAGGAAGTTCTAGGAAGAATGAAGAAGGAATCGGAGATTGTGTTTGCCATCAAACGCATAAAATTGCAGCATCTGGGACAGATTATGAGAAGTCAGCACCGTTACTCCCTGCTGCAGTCCATATTGCAAGGTAAAGTAAAAGGTAAGCGAGACCCGGAGAATATCATGGCTGCGGAATTTGAGAACATGGTTTAAGAAAACCTCAACGGAACTGTTTCGAGCTGCAGCGAACAAGGTTATGATCGCCAATATGAGTTCCATCATCCGAAACGGATAGGAACCAGAAGAAGAATAAGAAGAAGAAGAAGAAGCTCTTTCATTGCCAGATGTCAGATTCAGATGTTTTTTCTAAAATCGGTCTCAAGGCTGCAATCTGTTGAATTGTCGATTTACCACCTCTAAAACCAGCCTGCTGTTCTCCTATTATTCGTTATGCATATGGTGCCATACGGTGGCATAGTATAATAGTGGAGAATATTTTGTACGCTGCATTTAGAAGTGTAATTTCTCTATGGTTATAGCATTCAAAGATATCTCTTTTTTTGTGTATCAAAGTACTTCAATATTCCAATCACTTGGGAGGGATTTCTGCTTCATATTTCTTTCATGAGCTGCTGCAGTACCATTATGATTTCATGGCTACATTTTATATAGTTCAGCTAGGAGATTATCTATTCCGGGTGATTTGTTGCTGGCTTGTTTTTGAACTGCGTCTTTAACTTCAAGAATCGTTGGTATTTACTCTTTCCCCTCATCTTTTAAGCTTACCTCATCTCTTTTGTCTTGCAGATTTTTTTCTTCTTCCTTTATATTTAGCACTCAGTCAAAATCATCCACCCATCGATTCAATATGCCTTTCCTTGTTGTTAATAGGACACCATTTTAGACTTCTGCATTGGTTTTTAGTTGCCTTGAATTCTTTTCTGCCATTATTTACTTTCTTCTAGATAGAATGCCCTGAATTATTTCTAATGTTGAGGCTTTCTATATATTTAAGTGCCTTATTTAAGTAGTTTCGTTTCATTCCTTTTTGTATCTCCTTTTCTTCTCTTTACTTTGTTTAGTAATTCTCTAGATTTGCTCTAGTTCATCGGGTATGCATTTTTCTGTAGGCTTAATTTTTTCCTCTTGCTAGATTCTTGCGTGCATTGTCAAACAAATGATTCTTACGGGCATAAGAATCTGTTCTTATTTTATCTTTTACTACTGTTTCAATATAATATTCCTTCGTTATGGTCTAGTAGGCCTTCTTCAATTAGATTTTGATTCTTTAACCTCTTTGGTGATGTTGTCCGGTGAGTACCGTTTTGCAACTGTTACATCTCTCAGCTGTTGCATATATATAGCATTTCTTTTTAGCCATATTCATTCATGGTTATCAGTCGTGCAAATTTGTATCTCGGAACGCTGCACTACCTATATATGTACTTCTAAGAGAATTTCTCGCAATAACAAAAACTGAAGAAAGGAACTGTAGTGATCCGACTCAAAGGTTTTAAAATGTGAGTATACAGGAGGGTATTACTAATTCCATGTATAGCATATGATTTCTCCCAATATGACAGTAACAGAAACTGAAGAAAGAAAGTGTAGTGATGCGACTCAAAGGCTTTGAAATGTGAGTATACAGAGGAGGGTATTACTAATTCCATGGACAGCTAGCACATATGAATTGTTGTGAGATACTTTGCTCATATCATTAGAAGGAAAGACGCCGTGAAGAGACTGATCGTCGAAGATACAGGAGATCAAGAGGCTTCTGGGTAAGAAAGTATAGGTTTTTAAAGTTTATGTATCATATTGTGTACACAAATCCTTTACTAATTAAGTAATTTAGTTCATATTAATTTAAAAATTAATTTAACAGGTGCGAAAATGTTTAACGCATGATAAAGACCATAAAAAACTTCATTAAAAATTTAATACAAACGTTTTCTTATTCAAATAAGATTTTTTTTAGAATAAACTTAACAAAGTCTGTTTTTATAGTCAACTTGTATACGTAACCCTTATCTGAACGTAAAATGCCGCAATACCAAAGAAATTAACTGTTTTTATACATGGCGAACCGTTTACATAACTAAATCATATTCATATGCATGTGAAAGTCCTTGAGTCCATTTGTTATTAATAATTGTAACAGAAACAATCACATCCGGTTGCAACAATTGATTTCTACCGAATGTAGCCGGCGCTCTTTGCCATATACCACCACCTCAACCTCACTGTTTCTATTGTCCGTTTTGCACCACGTCTTGCTACACTCTAGGCATGCGGATACTGTGTAAGTTCTGTCCTGGGCAATTTACAAGGTTTTATTAGACTTGCTAATCATTATCTATAATTAAAGTCTATGAAAATAGTCGACGACTATTGTTATAAAAACATGAAAGGGACTGTTAATAATTACAAATATATCGGTAAAAACCGAAAAGTATAATACAGTAAAACCAGTGTCAACGGCCACCTGTCCAAAGAGGCCACCTGTACTAACGGCCAGTTCCAAAATTTCCCAAACCGATTATATGTATTAGATTCCCTTATTTTTTATGCCCTGATATTTACGACCACTTCTATACATAATACAGACTCAACCAAATAATCTCAAATTTTTAAAGCTCATTTACCTGCTAATGTCGGCCATAATATTTTTGTCTGTTGATAGAAATACCAAATACTATTACCTAGCGGGAAAAACTCTTAGAAGTGGGAATGAAAACTGCCAAAAAACGAAGAACAAAAGAAAATATATTAAGCAGCGGGACAGTTAAATTAATGGAAAAAAGACGAAAACTAATAAGCGAAAACAAAAGAAACACAGTAGAATACGTAGAACTAAACAAACTTATTAGGAGCAAAACAAGAGAAGATTTAAGAAACACACTGAAAATGAACTCGAGAAAGTAATTGAGAGAAATAAGGGCCTAAAATGTTTACGACCGAATTTAGGGAAACCACTACTCATTTCAATAAAGGATGAAAAAGGACGGGAAGAGAGGAGAGAAGATAAGATATCAGAAGAAGTAAAAAGGTTTTATAAAGAACTATACACCTCAAAGAAATACGTAAACCTCAACACTCAAGAATATATTAAGAACACAATCACGAATGTAAACTCAGAAACACTACCAAAAATAAAAAAAATATGAAGTAGAAGCACCACTATCACAATTAAAGAACAATAAAGCACCGACAAAAGATGGAATCCTTGCTCTAATGTTGAAAGAAGGGAAAGAAGAGATCTTGCTAACATTAAGAAATCTATTTAGTCAGTGTCTACATAAAAGGAGAAAAATACCCGACGAATGGAATGAAAGTCTTACAATCCTGCTACTTAAAAAAGGCGACAGAAAGGACATAACAACTTACAGACCCATCTCACAGCTGTTGCAAACGTATAAACTATTCATGAGGATTACCAACACACAAATTGGACTCATATTAACCAGTAGAGCAAGCAGGATGCCGAAAATAATATAGCACCACTGACCATCTTCTAACAATTCGGACACTAATAGAGAAAACTAACGAATACCATATTATATAGATCTGCACTTAGCTTTCGTCGACTACGAAAAAACTTTTGACAGCGTGGAAATGTGGGCTATAGAAAAAGCTATAAACAATTTTAGAATAGATTCCAGATACAGAATGCTAATACACAATATATAAGAAAGCAACAATGACAATTGGAAGAAACCACAAAACTTATAGCAATTAACAAAGGAGTGCGACAGGGAGATGTTATTTCTCCTAAAATATTTACATTAGCACTGGAAGATGTTTTTAAAACAATGGAATGGACAAACTTGGGAATTAACATAAATGGAAAGAAACTAAACCACCTAAGGTATGAAGACGATGTAGTAATAATAGCATCAAGTTTTGAAGAACTAAAAACCATGTTAACCGAACTAGCAAATGAACCCGAAAAAAAGGTATAAAAATGAATTTTACCAAAACAACAACAATGAAAAACACACAAGATAATAGAAACGTAATACTAAGCGAAACCACACATAGATGCGGTTAATGATTATACAGGGTGTCCCGAAAAGAATGGTCATAAATTATACCACACATTCTGGGGTCAAAAATAGTTCGATTGAAACTAACTTACCTTAGTACAAATGTGCTCACAAAAAAAGTTACAGCCCTTTGAAGTTACAAAATGAAAATCGATTTTTTTCAATATATCGAAAACTATTAGAGATTTTTTATTGAAATTGGACATGTATAATTCTTATGTCAGGAACATCTTAAAACAAAATTATAGTGAAATTTGTCCACCCCATAAAAAATTTATGGGGATTTTGTTCCCTTAAACCCCCCCAAACTTTTGTGTACGTTCCAATTAATTCATTATTGTGGTACCATTAGTTAAACACAACGTTTTTAAAACTTTTTTGCCTCTTAGTATTTTTTCGATAAGCCAGTTTTTATTGAGATGCGGCTTCTTTTTCAATATATTTACGTAAAAATTTTATGGGGTTTTTGTTCCTTTAAACCCCCCTAATGTTTGTGTACGTTCCAATTAAACTATTATTGTGGTACCATTAGTTAAACACAGTGTTTTTAAAACTTTTGTCTCTTAGTCTTTTGTTCATAAGTCACCTTTTATCGAGATGTAGCTTCTTTTTCAAAATATACCTAAAAATGTAAATTACAATAAATAAATTTTCAGATCATTAACAGGTCTCTTTAACTGTACTTAACCATATACAAATATGTGGTGAATTCGACAAATATTCAAAATATCTCGATAAACACTGGCTTATCGAAAAAGTACTAAGAGGCAAAAAAGTTTTAAAATTAATGTGTTTAACTAATGGTGCCACAATAATAATTTAATTGGAACGTACACAAAAGTTTGGGGGGGTTTAAGGGAACAAAACCCCCATAAAATTTGTATGGGGTGCACAAATTTTACTTAATTTTTTTTTAAGATGTTGCTGCCGTCAAAAAAGCCACATGTCAATTTTCAATCAAAAATCTCTGAAAGTTTTCGATATATGAAAAAAAATCGATTTTCATTTTGTAACTTCAAAGGGCTGTAACTTTTTTTGTGTGCACTATTGTATATAGGTAAGTGAGGTTCAATCAACCTATTTTTGAACCCAGAATCTGTGGTATAATTTATGACCAATCTTTTCGGGACACCCTGTATATAATTTGGGACAGATAATAAAAATCAATAAGGAATACCAAATAGCGGAGGTAAAAAGAAGGGTCAGATTAGCCTGGGCAGGATTTGGGAAATTAAAATGGGTGTTAAAGAATAAAAAAATACAATAATACTTAAAAACAAGAGTGTTTGACCAGTGCATACTCCCAATTCTCACATACGCATGCCAAACATGGACCTTGACCAAAGCAAACATGGATAAAATAATGAAGACACAAAGAGCCATGGAGAGAGTAATGTTAGGAGTAAAATTAACAGACAAAAGCAAAACAACTGGGTAAGAAATAAAACAAAAGTCAAAGACGCAGGACAACACATAGCCTGGCTAAAATGGAGCTTCGCAGGTCATAACGCCAGACAAACGGACAATAGATGGAATACCACGATACAACAATGGAGACCATGGATAGGAAAACGAGCAAAAGGACGACCCCAGATGAGATAAGGAGATGACATTAGAAAGATAGGAGGAACACACTGGAAACAGAAGCGAGTGGAGGAAACTGGGGTAAGACTATATTCAAAATTTTACGAATTAAAGGGTAAAAGAAGAAGAAGAAGATTACCAACACCTAAAAGAGACAAAATAAATATAATCGCTAAAAGTGAATATTATGGTTTAAGTTTAAAGTTGTGTGTCCATGTGTCCATATTTTGTTAAAGACTTTGTGTAACATTTCTACTGGTTCGTTTGCGTTGGCCTTTATTAAATCTTTTAGCCACTTTAAACGAAAAACGATGCAACTAATTGCGCAATTAATTGCACAATTTCTTGCATAAATAGAAATTGCATTGTGTCATACGAAAATTGCACAGAAAAGCTGCAACTTCTTGCAACAATTTCTTGCTGCAAGAAGTTGCAGTTAAATAGTACATGTCCTATTTTTCATGCAATTTTTTCTGCAATTTGGTTATATTTTTAGTGACTTTTAAGGCTGCACTGTTTGTTTTTCTAGCATTGACATTCTGTCATCCAAAATTTCAAACTAAACAAATTTTTTAACAAAACTAGAGGAACTTTTTACCAATTTCACGCTGCACAGATAACATTATTCTGGTGTATAACTTTAATTATGCAACATAGGGATTAAAAAAAGTATTTTCTATTTGTATTTCTTGCAACTTGTTTCCTTTTGTAAATGAATAATGTATTATAGGTATACATAGTTGCATTAGGTATTAATTGATTTTGTTATAATAATCTAACATTTTTAACCTAATATCTGATAATTCTACTCAAAAAATTACAGTTAATTTATAAAAATAACATAACCTTAAATTTATGCTATTTTCAAAGTTTCTGTCTATTTCATGTCAGTTTATGCAATTGTTTGCACCGTGTAAAGTGGCTATATCAGAAGGTTGACACTTCCAGCGTATTTGTCATTTTTTAGTTGTTTCAGTGTGTTTTGTATTTCTGTTTTCGTAATTTCATCTGTGCGAACGTTTAACTTCTCTATTTCATTTTGTTCGTCTATATCCAGGTCGTTTTCTTGCATAGCTATTCCTGACATTTTCAGCGTATCATTTGTGTAATTCCTTTTATCTTTTCTGGCTTTAACAGGAAAATTAAAAAATAGTCACAATATTAAAAAAGTATTTATTTGTAATAACTAATATATACATTCGCTAAAGTGGACTATATAACAATAAACACGATTTTAACATTAATATTTTTAAAAAATATATAGTTGTGGGCCTCGACGTTGATTACAACAACTGAGTATTACGTCGTTAATATTTAATGACAACAATAAAATTGTGCTACTATATAATACACTGCAAAATGGCGGTCAAAGAAAAGTCGACCAATATACAACGTTTAAAATTAAAAAAGAAAACGGGAAAAAAAACCTGGAAAAGTGGTCTATACAAATGGCGATACTTTTGCCGTCGCAGAACGTGTCGTATTGTGGTTGACTCACTGAGCTGAACCTGGGTCTGTCCATACCCTAGAAAAAAAAAACAGACACAAAACAGACAATGTATTAGTATGGTTGTATATATAAACAAAAACAACATTTACTCGAAAAAACACCTGGCTGCGATGTCATTAGTGGCTAGATTTAAAAATCAGTTTCTGAGAAAAGCTACTATAAAATTACTCTATCTTTGCAATGGAGTGATCAAAGGTGACAGAAGTGATTATGATACAAACCTGGCAAACCACCCCAATGGGTATACAGACCTATATAAGTCACTCCTGTGATTTAAAAGCTTTCTGAGAAAATGATCCTAAAAATACTGATCTGACTGAATAATTGAAGCCAGAAAGCAAGTTCCATCGCACAAATTTGGATTTGGAGAAAGCCATTTTAGTAGTGACCAAGTGCATAGGGTCAATAAATTCATAGAAATGGCATTTCGAGAAAAAAGTTTGCATCACCGTCTTCCTGGACGTGGCCCCAGTTTTTGACAAGGTATGGCATAATAGATTAGTATAATATAGTGTGGAAGGCACTTATGGAATAAAATTATTTCTGTCCTTGTTTCAAAAAATTATAAAAAACTCTGAGACCTGTCGATTTTTAAATAAAAATGTGCACTTGCTAAACATAAATTTAAATGTACATGGTGATTCATGTAAGTCTGGCAGAATTCATAGGCTTTAGTTTTAAGGGAACACCCTGTATATTTTTATATTTTAAAAAGCTGATTAATAACCTGGTTTCAACAAACGTTATTATGTAGCGTGTACTATGAATAATACAGGCATGGGCGCCCATATAAAAATTTTTAGGGGGGCAGACGTGAAGATGTTACCTACACAGTACATTTTGTATACATTGAATGACAATAATAGTTTAAAGCACAAGTGTGAAGATAATGTTCTTGTAAGATGTTCTTAGAAGCTACTTCACAACCTCATCTCAAAAAAGTGTATTATGTAGGGTTTATTATGAATCATACAAGGTGAAATTTTGAAATTATTTATAAATTCCGTCAAGACATTAAATACAAATAAAACCCAATATATTTATGCTTACTTTAGAAATGCCTTTATTTAAAGTAGGTATGCTAAATTATTAATTTCAAAATTATATGTAGGTATTTAATATCTTGACGAAAATTGTACATAATTTTAAAATTTCACCTTGTATTATTTATAATAGTCCCTACGTAACACACTTTTTTAATGTGGGGTTGTTTAACAGATTCTAAAAACATAAAAATATACAGAGTGTTTCATTAAAATTAAAGATCATGAACTGTGCTATACTTGTGTGAATCACCCTGTATATTTTAATTTATGTTTAAACAGTACATATTTAAATTTAAAGTTGATATTTCCTAGCGTTTTTTATAATTTTCTAAAATAAGGACACAAATAATTTTATTCCATAAGTGGTTTCCACACATTATAATTTCAAAATTTCACCCTGTATTATTCATAATACACCATATATGATATAGTTCGTTGAAATCAGATTGTTGAGCAGCTTTTAAACATATAAAAATATATAAGGTGTTGCACTAAAAATAAAGCTTATGGACTATGTTAGGTTTGCGTAAACCACCCTGTACATTCAAATTTAGGTTTAAAAAGCGTATACTTATATTTAAACATGGACGGGTCTTAGCGTTAAAATTTTTTAAAACAAGGACAGAAGTAATTTTATTCCATAAGAGCCTTCCGCCCTATATAAACTATGCTATTATCTACCAGAGCAATACTCTACACTCCTAGAATCGTATACACAAGGACAAGATACAAGATATTTCAGAATCAAGAAGGAGGAAGCATACCCTGATTTGAGAAAGGTTTGAGCTAATGTCCCACAGCTTCTTGGAAGGGAAGTGTCCTTGGATCAGCTGTATATATTTTATATACCAAAGATACCCTTGAACTAAAGATTTTGTTCAAGAGCTGGCTCAGAAAAGGACGTAGAAATGGTCATATAGACAAATCTTCAGCGCAGTAAAACGTCTTCAGCAAAACCTACTGTTGTTATGAGAAGATTCGATGTTACCTTGATACAAGACTCCTGAATTAAAAGCTTATAGAGTCTTCCCGAGGAATTGTATCATAGTTACTAGATGTACAAATGTACAATAAGCCAACAGACAGTTTTCGCAGTTTCAAGAGGATAAAAAAGATGCTTTTTGCTTCTAAGAAGCTACAAGTCAAAACAAAGATCTCAATTTTCAATTGCGCTACTTTCCTGCATCACTAGATATCAAGCTTGTACCTACTCATTTTGGTTTAACTACAGATATGTTTAGCTTCCACCAAGTTATCTTCGATTAAAACAGCATCGTCAGCCAACCCTAAATGATCCAGTCTCCCTTTATCGATGTTTACTTCAAGGTTATTCCAGTGGGGCATGTTTAAATATTTTTAGGATGACAGTAAACAATTTTTCCACCTACCTCTACCGAAAGTATACTTTTCCGGACCTGATTGTAGGGAGCAAAGTTGTACTTTTTTCCTACCTAGGGAGGAAAAGTAAAAGTGACGTCATGGTATTTCATTCATGAAATATAAATTATTGACGTCCTGTACAATATCTATTTTCTATTACGTAAGTATCTATACATTTTAAAGTTTATTTATAAAATACCCTGTATTTTGCAGAATGGTAAAAAATAGTAAATTGTTATTTCGATTTAACAATGTTTACATTAATAATTTGACTTATATTTCACAGTTGACAGTTATATTGTACCTATTTGTTAGTTTTAGTTCTAATAAATTTTGCTGGTTAGTTACATAAATAAATTAAGTAAAAATGAAAAAATTACTTGTTATTTGAGGAAGGTGGAAAAACCATATATATAACATGGGAGTAGAGTTCCTTTTCCTCCCTTGAATGAGAAACTTCATTCTCGGGAGAAAAAGTAGCACTTTCCTGCCTTGTTATACAAATAGCTATTTCCACCTACCTCTACCGAAAGTATACTTTTACTAACCTGATTGTAAGGAACAAAGTCGTATTTTTCCTCCCTAGAGAGTAAAAGTACTTTTAGTAGAAAGGAAAAGTAAAAGTGATGTCATGGAATGTCATTGATGAAATAGCTATTTGTATAACAAGGGAGGAAAGTGATACTTTTCCTCCCGAGAATGAAGCTTACTGCCCGACGCGTAGAGGAGGGCAGTAATCATTCAAGGGAGGAAAAGGCACTTTACTCCCATGTTATACATATGGTTTTTCCACATTCCTCAAAAAAAACAAGTCATTTTTTCATTTTTACTTAATTTATTTATGTAACTAACCAACAAAATTTATTAGAACTAAAACTAACAAGTAGGTATAATATAACTGTCAACTGTCAAATATAAGTCAAATTATTAATGTAAACATTGTTAAATCAGAATAACAATTTATTGTTTTTACCATTCTGCAAAATACAGAGTGTTTTTAAATAAACGTTAAAATGTATAGATACTTACGTAATAGAAAATAGATATTGTACAGGGCGTCAATAAGATATATTTCATGAACGAAATACCATGACCTCACTTTTACTTTTCCTCCCTCCTAGGTAGGAAAAGTACAACTTTGCTCCCTACAGTCAGGTCCGGAAAATTATACTTTCGGTAGAGGTAGGTGGAAATAACTTATTGACGCCCTGTAGCATATTCTATTATCTATTACGTGAGTATCTATACACTTTAACGTTTATTTATAGAGCACCTTGTATTTTGTAGAATGGTAAAAACAGTAAATTGTTTTAGTTTTAGTTCTCTAACATAATTTTGTCAGTTAGTTATAGACGGAGAGGCAGCGCTGAAAAATCTATTTCAATTTACTAAAGCTAGATTTTTCACAGTTGATTACTGTGAGTGTGTAGGGAAACATACTGCGGTCGGTCAAGCGAAACGTAGAACAGGGGTTACTGAGAGGGTATCAAAATTGCATTCCTACGATGGTAATTATTTCCATTTACTAAGGCTGAAAATCAGTACACACATTCTAAATTAAATATAAATAAAAGTTATTATAGTCGGTCAGCTGTATGACGGGACATAGCCGGTCGGTCGGCCCCAATAGTCGATTGAAGAAATGAAGCATTTTGGCTCGAAATTTTTTCGTCCAGCATGGATTTACTTGAAATTTTCACAGAAGGTAGGGAATAGTCCAAGGATTATGTTCTATATCATGCCGCTATCATACGCTAAAACCTTGGGGGTGGTTACCACCCCATCTCGGGGGTGGGAATTTTTTATTACATTTTAACTATGCAATTCGATGGAAAAAGTGATTCTAAGAAAAAAATGTTTTCTACATTTTCTTCGTAAAACTAATATTTTTCGAGTTATTCGCGCTTGAATATAACAGTTTTTCGACGAAAAAATCGACTTTTTTAGAGGGTTTTTTGAGAATACCTCGAAAAATATGCATTTATTGAAAAAAACTGTAGATATCAAAATTGTACCTTTTAGTAACACAAACCATAATATTTTCCAGTAATATATTTAAAACCAATACAAACCGAGATACGACATGTTAAAGATTAGCTGTTTTCGTCAAATGAAGAATTTGAAATATTTAAAGCCAAATAATGGGAAAAATTTGCATTTTTCGAGGAAAACTTAAAAAATCTTTTTTCAAGTAAACAGACCTTTCAAAAAATAATAATAAAAGGATTCTAGCATGAAAATTAAGCGACTTATAATCAAAAAAATGTCGGTACCTGCTTTTCTCTACGAAAAAATCAGTGAGAACAACCCCCTAACTACCTTCCTATTTCAAAATTGGTCTTTACCTTTCTGTAGTTCCTTTTATATTTATATTATCAATAGACTCAAGGAGTTTGATCTATTTAAATGGCCTAATTTTGGAAAAATTGGAGTTTTAAAGAAAAATTGATTTTTTGCAATTTGGTATTTTTCACCTTTGCTTCATAATATCTTCGAAAATACTGAAGATACGAAAAAAATTATAAACTGCTAAATTGTAGCTTTTTTAATGACTAAAATTACCCTGTACATAGATTTTCATTACAGTGAACAGTTAGTCAGATACAGCTGTTTAAATCCTCTATTTACCAGCAAACACCCCCTTATTTGAGCCCTTTAAACCCGCCCCAATTAAAAACTAAGCGATCTTACGGAATTTAATTTACACAATCTTATAGCTCTTTAAAAATCCTACAAAATCATTTTTGAACAAACTTTTTATCGCCAAAAATATATAGAATATTTTTCGAGGTATTCTTAAAAAACCCTCTAAAAAAGTCGATTTTTTCGTCGAAAAACTGTTATTTTCAAGCGCGAATACCTCGTGAAGAAAATGTAAAATACATTTTTTTCTTAGAATCACTTTTTCCATCGAATTACATGGTTAAAATGTAACAAAAAATTCCCATCCCCGAGATGGGGTGGCAACCACCCCAAGGCTTTAGCGTATGATAACGGCATGATATATAAAATGATCCTTGGACTATTCGCTACCTTCTGTGAAAATTTCAAGTAAATCCATGCTGGTCGAAAAAATTGCGAGCGAAAATGCTTCATTTCCTCAATCGACTATTGGGGCCGACTGACCGGCTCTGTCCCGTCATACAGCTGACCGACTATAATTACTTTTATTTATATTTAATTTAGAATGTGTGTACTGATTTTCAGCCTTAGTAAATGGAAATAATTACCTTCGTAGGAATGCAACTTTGATACTCTCTCACTAACCCCTGTTCTACGTTTCGCTTGACCGACCGCAGTATGTTTCTCTACACACTCACAGTAATCAACTGTGAAAAATCTAGCTTTAGTAAAATGAAATAGATTTTTCAGCGCTGCCTTGATCTATTACATAAATAAATTATTTAGAAATAAAAAAATGACTTTGTTATTTGAGGAAAGTGGAAAAATCATATGTATAACATGGGAATAAAGTGCCTTTTCCTCCCTTGAATTATTACTGCCCTCATTCTCGGGGGGGAAAGTAGCACTTTCCTCCCTTGTTATACAAATAGCTAATAGTGACATATTACCACTCATCCTGGTAGTGTCATCAGTATATTGCTTATATAGTATATTTTTCGTTTATTTTTATCTCTTTTGCTTTGTTTTGAATCGCTATCTGAAATACCTCACCTACAAAAACTTTGAGCAGTAGAGGGGGTACACCAGATAGATACCCTTGTACACCTCTTGTTATTTATATTTCTTTAGTTAGCAACGAGTTTTTATATACAGCTTTACTAATTAATTCCAACATACATTTTGAATAATTTGTATCGAATCCAATTTCCTTAAATGTGTCCACCATTGTTTGATGTTTCATATTATCAAAATCTTTTTGATAGTCCATAAATGCTATAAAACGTCTTTTCAGGTCATAACATTTTTATGTAGTCCATTTCATAAAGTATATGGCTTCTGCCGTACTCGTTGCGATTTTAAAACCACATTGGGTTTTACCACTGACTTCGTCACATTTTTTGTAAATTCTTGAATGAAGACTTTTTGGGATAATTTTCAAAGCATGACACATCAGCAGAAAACTATCAACGTGAATTGAAGCTATTCCGGTGGTATTACTCCTCGGTCATATCCGATAGAGATGTTCTAGTTTCATTAATTTCAATATTTCAGCATACATGTTATCTACCCTATACTACAATCACAAAAAAGATGCACTAGAACTAAACACGCCGACACTTTGAATGTTATGACGAGCACCCCCAAATCAAAATAATTTACGATGTATATGTTACTGGCCAAACCCAATTTCAGGATAAACTAGTTGGGTCTAGGCCAAACTAGTTTGTCCTGAACGCGATAGGATAAACTAGTTGATACAGACCAGGCTTTATCGTCGCCCCTCCCCACCCCGTTAGGTAAATTATTCCGATTCGTTTTTTTTTGCACAAACTTACTCAAAAAGAGGTCCTTATAACAAATCCACAGGGTGCCGGGAGGTGCCGCGGTCGGAAAATTGTTTAACACGTTGACGGACAGAACGTATATAGACGTCTTATTTCCATTAATATAATGTGACACAACGTCTATAAACGTTGCATTTTTCCCTATTCTACTTTTCAAAATACATATATAGTGTCACAACACTCGCTTATACATTTGACGCACTGTCTGTCAACGTGTTAAACAATTATTTGTTTAAAAAAAATAATTTTTTCACTTCGCACAACTTTTTTTAGATTCTTTGAGTCATTCTGAGCAAAAAAGGTCTCTTGTGATTTTTCTCTAAAATTGATTGTTGTCGAGTTTTATGCTATTTAAAATTTGAAAAACGCGAAAATAACCATTTTCAAGGTTTAATAACTGGGTTAAAAATAATTTTTATAAAAGTCAGAAACTGACCAAATCAAAGTTTAAAGTCTCCCCTACGTGATCCTGAAGAAATTTTGTGTCATTAATTAATTACTAAGCTGTTATTTTTAATTATTATCAATGAGCGCTAAGAGCGTATTGAGGCGGCGGCCGTCAATGTGAGTGCGAGTAAAATGCACCATTGTATTGCCGGAATGGTGCATCTCTTTCGCACTCACCATTGACGGCCGCCTAATACGCGCATAGCGCTGACTGTTAAATATTAAAAATAACAGCTTAGTAATAAAATAATGACAAAAATTTCTTCAGGATCTTGTAGGGGGGCTTTAAACTTTGATTAATCACTTTCTGACTTTTATAATAATAATTTATAACCGAGTTATTAAGTCTTGAAAATGGCTATTTTCGCGTTTTTTTAAATCGCATATAACTCGACAACTATCAATTTTAGAGAAATTTTAAGAGATTTTTTGCTCACAATGCCCCAAAGAATCTAAAAAAGTTTGCCCAAAGTGAAAATATTAATTTTTTGAATATGTTTAAAAAATTGTTTAAACAATTTTCCGGCCGCAGCACCTCTCGGCACCCTGTGGATTTGTTATAAGGACCTCTTTTTGAGTAAGTTTGTGCAAAAAAAAACGAATCGGAATAATTTACCTAACGGAGGCGACGATACAGCCTGTTCTAATAGGATAAACCAGTTTAGCTTAGGCTAAAGTAGTTTATCCTCATATTAAACCTAATACGGACATTGCAGGATAAACTAGTAGTCCAGAGAAATAAGGTTTTTGTCGGGACACTTTAGCAGCCAGGTTGCAAATGGATTTTTGGGTACTATATACCTAATACATTATAAATACAAAAATGCCCGTCACAGTTCGGACGAGAAAATTAGTTATTAACAAATAAGGGTCAAAAATAGCAGCTTTCTCGTTTAAATCGCTACAGGTAAAAATAGGGCAATTAAATATCTTATTTATAATATTCTTCTTTTTGTAGATGAGCCAAGGTTTAAAATGGCACTTTTTGAATTTTGGTCCGATCCTTTTTTGTTTCGGAAAGTGCAAAATAAGACTAAAATTTAAAAAATAAAAAATGTGCTATAACTTTTGCGAAAATGGCCTTAAGACTTTCATATTGCACAAAAATTTGATTCAAACATTCCATATAATGCACAAAAAATTTTAAGACGATTCGTCAATTAGTTTAAATTGTATTCAATTTGTTTATCACAAAGAGCTTTTTTTTCGCAATGTTGGATTTCTAAAGCTGGTATTTATACGAATTTTTGCCTAGGTTAATTAGGTTCAAAGTTAGCCACTTTTATTATTTAATTCGCACTTACTTCTATATACATCAAATTCTCCTGTAACAGTGTTAGTTACCATACTACTACGAAACGGCTTGTCCGATTTTTATAAACTTTTACACATAACTTATATATCTTCAACTTCAAAATAGCTCTAGTTAGGTTGCTTAATTGTTATAAACAAATTAGCCGTCAATTAAATAAAAGAAGTGGCTAACTTTGACCGTACTTAACCTAGAAGAAAAGTTTTTCTTTGAAAATTCGTATAAAAATACAGTAGAACCTCGATAACTCGGATTAATCGGGACCGCGGCCGATCCGGGTTATCGAAAATCCGAGATAGCCGGAGAATATGGTAAAAATTAATAAAATACGGTATACTTACAGATAAACTCCGTTAGAATTGAAATAACATGAAATATATTTATAAATATGCACAGTACCTACTCATTAAAATTACTAAAAAAAACACCAAACACAAACGGAAGCGAACAATACAAGACACACAATACAGTCACAACGATGTAATGTTATTTAAGAACAGTGAAAACTAAAGACCATTGTTTATAAAAGAATTTTTTAAATAGTCTTTCCTAAACAATGCTAAGACAGTTTGAAATAGAAAGGGATAGGTACTACAGACAGGTGGCTGTTGTTTCTGCGGCGTGTGCTACGAGTCATTTTTAATATCGTATAGTTCAAATTACACACATACACATTATCTCTCAAATATTATATTACATACATTTTTATTGTTGAAAGGTTTGTCTGATAATTAACTATTTTGATGGGAAATAAGCCACAATTAAATTTAAAAATAATTTTATTAACGTTTCGCGACACCCAAATCGGGTCGTTGTCAAAATACAAAATATTGAAAATCAAAATGTTTATCTGATGAAAATCGGTCCGGGTTAGCCGGACTTCCGGGTTAGCGGGGGCCGACTTATCGGGGTTCCACTGTACCCGTTTTTTAAATTCCATTGTAGTTTTAGCCTACAGTCAATATTAACAAAGTTATTCAATTTGTTTATAAGCCAAAAATGACTCTATTTTATTAAAATGTTTTTTTAAGTGATAAAAATGATTTTTAATGTTTTTTTAAATGCATTGAAAAGATGAATTTTCTTCTTTCATGTTGTTTTCACAGAATTGCTGTATCATTATTATTTTCTGAGCAATAACATTGCGAAAAAAAAAGGTCTTTGGGAAAAACAAATTGAATAAAATTTAAACTAATTGACGCATCGTCTTAAAATTTTTTGTGCATTGTATGGACTGTTTGATTTAACTTTTCATGCAATATGAAAGCCCTAAATTCATTTTCCCAAAAGTTATAGCAAAGTTTTTATTTTCGAAATTTTAGTTTTATTTTGCAATATCCGAAGCAACAAATAATCGGACCAAAATTCAAAAAACGCTATTTTAAACCTTGGCTCATCTACTAAAAGAAAAATATTATAAATAAGACATTTAATTACCCTATTTTTACCTGTAGCGATTTAAACGAAAAAACTCTCATTTTTGACCCTTATTTGTTAATAACTAAATTTCTCGTCCAAACTGTGACGGGAATTTTTGTATTTATAATGTATTAGGTATATAGTATCCAAAAAAACCATTTGCAACCTGGCTGCTCAAGTGTCCCGAACATGGTATATTTTTGCCTTATTTCCCTGGTGTATAGACCTATTATAAACATTATAGTATACCTACAAAGCCAACATAAATAGATAAACTGAATAAAATACTGTGTAATTTAAAAATAATCATTTTTATTAAAACAATAATGATTCGTCGTTAAAACTAATGGACAATTGGGAATATGTAATAGAGACAAATGCTAAGGATAAGAACAAATAAATGTATACCATCTGAACATAAAAAGTAGACTAAGAATAAAAAATATCAGAACAAATAATAGACTATTTTGGACATATGCTTCGAAGAAATGGTCTTGCAAATCTATCCATTCTGGAAAAGTAGACGACAAAATAAGTCAAGGTATGTAGATCTCCTACACGATACATGGGCCATTATTGTTACTATTATTGACGCTCCCTTGTCAGATAATGCTAGAATGGCAGAATATAGAGAAAAATTGAGAAACATTGGAAAAATCAGCTAATAGCTTCATATTACGATACCTGCAACAGGTTAACGGCTAAGAAGAAGAAGTATTTTTGTAGAAAATACTTTTTTCCCAATACCCAATACCCAAATTAATGATGTAAAAAAATGTCCGAAGTGAATTTTTTTAGTGAAATTGTTTAAACAATTTTTCGATTACGGTACCACCTGACACCCTGTGGATTCGTTATAAGGACCTCTTTTTGAGTAAGTTTGTGCAAAAAAATCGAACTGGAATAATTTACCTAACGAGGGCGACGATACATCTGGACTATAAATAGCACGATTTGAACATAATATACAGTAATATTATTTAATTTCTAGAATCGGTTGTTTGTGTGAATCAACTTTTACTAAATGGCATTGGGAAGAGTATACTTTAACTAGTTGGAGTCTACGTTTACTAGTAAATGTTGAATAAAAATCTTCATTTTATATTTATAATCAACTTTTACTAAAACCAGCTGTTTGAGTCGACTCGAACTAGGAAAAGTCAACTCCAACTGGATAATCAACTTGAACTGTAACATTAACATATATAGTAGGGGTGGCCAAACTGTGGCTCGCGAGCCACATGTGGCTCTTTGAAGGATTATTTGTGGCTCTCAATAAATGTACCTGAATTACTTTTAATTTTTGTGTTTCAAAATGTTCTACATTACTGACAACAAATGTAAAAGGCTGTGTAACATCAGAACTTAGACAAGGATACTCCGTATCACCGTTGCTATTCAATTTGGCCTTAGAATATGTAATAAGTAAAATATCATCTGAGTTGACAGAGCGATTTGCAAATCAAGGATCAAAATTGTTGTTGGCCTTTGCTGATGATCTAGTTGCAGTCGCTCATCCTACAAGAGATGTGAGAGAGATGTTTTCACAACTCGAGGAAGAAACAAGTAGTATGGGCCTTCGAATAAATGAAGAGAAGACAAAATACATGCTAATAACCAAAAATCCAATACCAAGAGTTAGGCAGAACATAACTATTAATGACCACTACTTTCGAAGTAGTAAAAGAGTTTAAATATCTAAGGACGGTAATCACAGATAACCAAATATAAAAAGAAGTCTCAGCAAGGATAGCTGCGTGGAATAGAGCATTTTACTCCCTATCATCATTATTGAGATCTAAGCTGCTAAAAAGACAATATAAATTAAGACTGTGCATGCCAATTATTCGCCCAATTCTTACATATGGAAGTGAAACATAGACTATACATCAGTGGGAAATAAATAAGCTGCTTGTATTTGAAAGGAAAGTTCTCAGAATGATATTTGGTCCTCAAAGAGTTTGGCCTCAAAGGAGCTTGGCCAGCCCTGAATATTAAATAATAGCGGTGATAAGACGCAACCCTGCCGCACTTCTCGCCGGATTCGTATATTTTCGGATTTTGTATGCTGTATTTGAATTATTGCCGTTTGGTGCCAATACAGTTCTGAGATAATCCACAAGTCTTGGACGTCTATTCCAGTTGTTCTCAGAATATCGCTCATCGTTTGATGGTTAACGTAGTCAAATAATATTCGTTAATCAATAAAACATGAATATACATCTACGTTCATGTCCTGTATCGTTGTGTTAATATATTTAAGCTAAAAAGAGCTTCTCTTCTATTCTTAATCCATTTCGAAAACCAAATTGTCTCTGAAACTCACAGTTCGCGACGATTGACAGGATCGTGGAGAAGGCGCCGCAAAACTGAATTGGTGATTGTGTATGTCTATGGTACTGAAAACATCGTCAGACATATAAAAGCTAAGACAGAGCCGTGCGGTACATCTTTTCAATATGATGCAAGTCTTCGAAATGCCGCCCCCTAAATATTATTGAAACCTAATACTAGTATTTATGTTTATTAAATGAAAATACACAAAATGAATGAAAACTTTTATTTTAAAAACAAAACATACTTAAAATTAAATGAAATATGTATTAACATTAAATAACATTTATGAAAATTACAATGTTATCCTTTTGATTTTAATTTTGGCAAACTCGTCAATCAGATTGATGTAGTCTAAAGTAGCAGCTAGTGAGGACTCTATTGAAATAAGTGCTAATTTTTTTAGTTTTGTTTGTCTTATGGAGCTTCGTATATGGTTTTTAATCATTTTTAGTTTTGAAAAACTTCTTTCCCGAAGTTACCGAGACAGAGAGTGTTAATAAAATTCTTAAGGCCGGTAGTTTCTGCACCTCGCATGACAAAATAACCGGGGTTTAATCGGGATAGATATTACCGGCCCTTAGTGATACAACTAAGGGCCGGGTACTATTTGGGTATAAAGAAATTAGGTTATTTTGGCACAAATAGTTCAAAATCTCTAAAGGTTTCATGGAGTATGGTATCATTTGGGATAAAGCATGCGATAATTCTTCGGGAAAATCATTTGCCTCTATATCCGATTCTTTTTCTATGAAAAGTATTGAATGAAGATTTTCTAGTATTTTATCATCTTTTCCTTTTCCCTTTTCTATATTTCAGTTAATTTAAAAATATCACATAAAAATTTAAAATTTTTATTATGAGTTTCTAAAAGCGAAAATCGATCAATCCAAGAATTAAAGGCAATGTCTAATATATAGATGAAAAAATTTCCTTTAAATAATTGTTCTTCCTCTGTTGAGAGCTGATCCACAGATCAAATTGACGCATTTGTCTCTTGCCTCAATATTCATTTTCAGCAGGAAATTCGGAACTTATTTACAAGATTTTCTGCAATTTCATTATCAGTAATTTTCATTTGGTCATAGCCAAATTGTCAGTAAATTTTCATTTTTTCCATAGTTTCTGACGACATTTTTACACAATCTGACAAATTTATAGTTACATGTTGCAACGTCTTCGAGACTGAATTTATATGAAATAAAATATCATGCCAAAGAGCTGCAAGACATATAAATTTATAATTTTTAATATTTTTTACTAATCCTCGTGCTTGGACTTTAGTTTCTGAATCATTGTTGACGTCTTCTACTATTTCGAATAAGGCATTATATATTTCACAAAATTGAAACCTTAGAGGTTTCAATGCATCTATTCGACTTAACCATCTAGTAGTACTCAACGGTTTTAGTGTTAGTTGTGCAACATGTTTTTTTAAGAACTTCCCAACGCTTTGTAAAACCAGAAAGAAAGTGTACAGTTCTTGTATAATACAAAAAAAGGTTGTTGTTTCTGTAGAAGAAAACACTGCGTCATTTATGACTAAGGTAGCATGCACAGGGCACGTAAAACGCTTTCGGATATTTTTCAAATATTCTGTTTTGCACACCCTTTCTTATTTCTTTTATATTAACCCCGTTATCATAGCCTTGTCCTCTGAGCCGTTTTAAATCAAGAACTAATTTTTCTGTACCAAAATAAGTTCTGTACCTTCACCGGTTAAATATTTTGGGCTGACACTTGGTCCTATAAATATTTTTAATTATTGAATTGCTCAATTATTTGTATTTTGATTTCACTGATTATGCCGCCCCTCTTGTAATGCCGCCTGATGCGGCTGCCTCACCGCATCATAGCACCGCACGGCCCTGAGCTAAGATAAAATTGGCAGGCCATGAGTTATAATATCAGAGGAAGAGTGTTAAAGACAGTGTTTTTGAGAGATAGAAGATTAGTAGGCCGTCCCAGAAAAAGATGATGAAGAATCGAAGTATACTGAACTAGTAAAAGCTGCTTGTAGAATTATTTGCATATTTGAAACAACCATTTTATTTCATTTAAAATTCATGAAATCTAAAGACTGGGAGAAAAATTTAATACTTTTTTACACTTTTTCAATAATTGTTTAATTGCGGCTTGTGAAAAATTTCAAATTTTGAAAAACGGCTCTGACTATCAAGGAGCCCTGATATATAGCATATAAAAATTAATAAAATTCATAAAATAATAAAAAAACTGATGATTTTAAAATACCGATTGCATAGCTGTTATAAATACCTTGTAGTCATTTAATTCTGAAGTGATATCTTCATCAGAGTAGCCCTTCATTGCTTTTGTTGCTACTGGTCCCATGTAGTTATTAACAACAGCAAATTCCATAAGGGACATAAATACAAAAACGGAGCAGCTCGACATCCAGACGTCTATAGCTTTGACGTATGAAACTGGCGGCAGAGATTGTTGAGACTGTGTGTTTTGTGTGGCTAAAAATATCAAAATAAAAAAATAAGTATAATTTATTTTATTAAGGTTATTGCATTAAATTCAGCAAACAGTAATGAATTGAAAAAATTCGCCACTGAGTATAAATTGAAAATTACGAACATATTCTTTAGATATAAAAATATTCAAGGAGTACGGTCCTGACAGTAATAATATACATCACGTTGTAAACCGCTGCGAAATTTATCAGTTTTTAAATGATAAAAACACAAAATTATTTTGTTAGTTCCTCCACATTGTTATAGTGGAAACACCATGTAAACCTCGCAAACCTGCCGTGAGTACCAAAAACCACATCATATTATATTTTTATTAATAATAATATAACCTATAAAATATCTAAGAAATATAAATTGGACCAGTTTTGGGCCAAGATCCACACCGGTTTTTGAACCGGCGACAGGGCCGGCCTTGCAACGTCTCCAAAATTAATCAAACATGACTTCGAATAACACCATGAACACTACCCAAACTTCATCTCACATCTCATATTCCAGTGTTGTTAACACGTTTAAACAACCAACAAAAGACGAAGCCATAGTTCTTTCTAGTATTGAAGGAACCAAAGTTCAAGAGTACATCATAGCCGTCGGTTCAATAGTTGGTTCACGTAACGTATCTTTCGCTTCCAGAATAGCCAACAATAGAATATGTATATATCTTTCCTCTAAAAATATGGTTGATTCATTGCTGCATTCCCACAAATATAAAAGAAACTCAAGTAGAAATAAGAAGACTTATCACTCCAGCTCAAAGACTGATAATATCAAACGCTGGTCCTTCTGTTCCAACCACGTTAATTGAACAAGAACTACGTAAAATGGGTATAAACACCGTCTCTAAAATGACTTTTCTTAGGGTAGGAATGCCTGAAAGCGAATATAGCCATGTCTTGAGTTTTAGAAGGCAAACATTTATCACACCTTTAGAAAATATGTCCATTCCCGATTCTTTCATGATCTCTCATGATAATACCACTTACAGACTATACCTTTCTATAGAAGGCTTCAACTGTTCAAAATTCAAGACTATTGGTCACCAGGAAACAGAATGTCCTGACAACGCCAATACAATCACTTCTAATGCTACCACTTCTAATGCAACCAATCTTGACTCAACCAATTCTAATCTACCCACTTCTAATACAACAAATCCTGACCCAACCAATTCTAATCCAACCTCTTCTAAAGCTCTTCCAGAAACCTCCCAAAACACACAATATATAACAAATCTACCTTATAACCAAACAGAACAAAAACTTTCTGACAAAGCCTTAATATCCACCTCTAACGATCACCCAGCATCTTACCAAAACATATTAGATCAGATCTCAGACGTACAGGTCTCTAATAACCAATTAGAATCTACCATAGAAACTGACGACATGTCAAGACCTACAAATAATACAAATGAAACAAACACTTTAAAAATCCCAACATCATCAACTTCCAACAAGATCAGCAATCTTACTCCATTAGAAATAACACAACCTAAAATTATTCCAAACGTCACAAAACATCTAAAAAGGCTCATCTCATCGTCTCCAGAAATCAACGAAAATACCACACAGTCCGATTCTCATATCTTCACTTCTCCAGTAACAAGGAAATCAAAGAAAAAAAAGCAAAAACGTCTAAAAGAAATTCTCGAGATGAACTTTTACTTTCCCTAGAGACAATTAAAGACAAAATCGCAAACAGATCACCACCATTTGTCCTTAACTTCGACGAAATATGTGACTTTCTCGAAAACACATTAAACGCAAAACATCCCGAAATAACCTCAAAAAACTATTGGAACGAAACAGCCGAATTAATTCAGATCCTTAATTTTGTTCACGCCTATACCCACAATTCAAAATTAAAAAATAATATAACTCGATTAAGAAAGAAACTAAGCCCCAATAATTTCTCTTCCACAGAAGAGACCGATGAAACACATTCTCAGTCAGAACTCGAAAATGTCTAACCCCTATATATTACAGTGGAATATCAATGGGTTCTATACCCATTTAGAACAATTAAAATTTCTAATAAATGAAACATGCCCTAAGATCTTATGTCTTCAAGAAACTCATTTTAAGCAATCCAATATTAATCTTCAAAACTACCAATGTTTTCCAAAAAACAGAATAGCACAACAGGCAAGTGGCGGAGTAGCCATCTTTGTAAGAACAGACCTAGAAGCTAAGCCAAAGAAGATCCCATAGAATCACAGACGATGACCTCAAGACAATCCTCACTAAAAAAGTTTCATCAGTGTTAACATATTTAAAAGACATCAAATTGTATAACTCTATTTAATGTAATACTTTGTATTGTTATATCCACTAATAACCCTGCGCGGTTGATGTGATTTTGTGTTTAAATAAATAAAAAAAAAATATTCATAAATATAATCGTTGGGTTGAAAAGTTCGTAGGGGCGATACAACGATTATAGTGGTCATACAACTTTTTAATACCATTTTTATAATACAATTCGTCTTAAAATAATCCTCAGTTTCGGCGAGTACCTCTTCATTGGTGCTAAATTTCTTTCCAGCGAGCATTCTCTTGAGGTCAGCGAACAAGTGGTAGTCGTTGGGTAGATATCTGGTGAATACGGTGCTCTTGAAATGAAATAGCACTTTCTTCTTTTTCAAATGGGGCCGGTTTTTCGCGATTTCGTCCTTTAAACGCTCCAATAACGCAATGTAACAGTCGCTGTTAATGGTTTTTCCCTTTTCAAGATAGTCGATGAATATTATACCATGCGTATCCCAAAATACGGATGCCATAATCTTGCCAGCCGACTGTTGCATCTTTCCACACTTTGGAGTCGGTTCATCACGTGCAGTGCACTCGGCTGACTGGATTGGACTTCGGTGTGAAATGTTGGAGCCATGTTTCATCCATTGTAATATATCGACGCAAAAATCCGGTTTTATTACGATTTAACAGTTTCAGACACTTCTCAGAATCATCAATTCGTTGTTGATTTTGATCGCATATGAGCTTTCGCGGCACCTCTTTGCACTGAGCTTTCGCATACCCAAATATTCATGCACAATTGATCCAACACGTTCTTGTGATATCTTTGATATCTAGAGTCTCAGCTATCTCGAACAACTTCACTTTACGGTCATCCACAATTACCAACTTCACTTTCTTCTTCTTCAGGTGCCATTTTCGCTACTGATGTTGGCAATCATCATAGCTATTTTAATTTTTAAGGCAGTAGCAGTAAACAGTTGTTTTGAGTTGCATCCAAAGAATTCTCGCAGGTTCTTCAGCCATGAAATTCCTTTTCTTCCGATGCTTCTTCTGCCATCTATCTTTCCTTACATTAGGAGTCGCAGGATGTCATACTTCTCGCCCCGCATTACATGCCCGAGATACTCTAGTTATCTTTCTTTAATTGTAAGTTCAACTTCCTTCTCTTTACCTATTCTTCTTAGTACTTCGTTGTTCGTAACTCTATCTACCCAGGAAACCCTCATAATTCTTTTATAGGTCCACATTTCAAAGGCGTTAAGTCATCTCATTGTCTCTACATTTAACGTCCATGATTCCACTTCATAGTATAGTACACTGTATACGTAACATTTTGTTAGGCGTACTTTAAGAGCAAATGTTAAATCTTTGCTACATAGGACCTTTTTCATTTTCATAAAATTAGAACGTGCTTTTTCGATTTTTACTTTGATTTCTGCAGTGTAGTCATTATTTTCTATTATAAGTGTTCCTAGGTAAGTGTATTTTTTTACTCTTTCGATTTGCTCGCCCTCTACTATCAAGATTTCGTTAGTATTATGGTTGTTTTTACTAATTTTCATAAACTTCGTCTTTTTGATATTGAGAGAAAGAGTCCGTACTCCCTACTACAACTTACTATTTTACTCATGAGTCTTTGCAGGTCTTGTAAACTATCGGCTATTATTACTGTATGATCTGCATATCTGATGTTGTTAACTAAGACTCCATTTACTCTTATGCCGACCGTTTCATCTTCCAGAGTTTTTCGCATTACCTCTTCAGAATAAGCGTTAAATAATAATAGAGGTGATAGTATGCAGCCTTGCCGGACTCCTCTCTTTATTTTCATTTCTTCAGATATTTCTTTTTCAATTCTTACTGTTGCTCGCTGATTGTAATAGAGGTATGTGTCTTAAATCTCTTTCATCTAGGTTTCTAGTTTTCAGAATTTCCATGAGTCGATCATGTTTTACTTTATCAAACGATTTATTGTAGTCTATATAATAGACATAAAGAGCACAGTTAACATCCAAACATCTCTGTGTCAGCACCTTGAAGGAGAATAATGCCTGTCTGCTACCCATACCATTGCGGAACCCATATTGAGTGTCACTAATATCCAGCTCCATTTTAGAGTGTATTCTGGCGTGGATAATTTTCAGCAGAATTTTCAAGGTTTACGGTCTTCAAGTTTCAACTTCACTTTACGGTCATCCAAAGTTATGTTGTGGACTTTTTTGATGTTTTCGTCGGTAACAGCCTCTTTGGGGCGTAGGGGTGTTCACGTGGAATACTCGAGGATACAGATCGATAATATTGTTACGCCAACTTTGCTACGCTCCTGATTGAAAATTCGCGATGTTCGGAGAAGGCTTTTCTGACTTTAAGAGAATTTACTGGGTTCTGAAAAAGTTTCGAACAGTAAATTAGAATTTAAGAGTTAGTCTAATAAATCGTATATTCGTACGGTTAAATAAATAAACGTTATAAATTAATAATTGTATTTTTGTATCAGTGCTAGAAGACTTTAAATAAATTAAAATAAACCTAACAATAGATTACACACTCGCAAATTAAAAATACAAAGCCAAGGAAAATACTTTAATATAGGTACCACTTAAATGGCATATCGACTCGTCCAACGAAGACTGTACTAACTCAATTTTTGGCGTTTTTGAGTTAGACCCCTGAAAAATTAGATAACCGTGACGCCTTTCAACGAACAAGGTTCTAAGTTAATTTGTTCACATTTAGGCAACCAATTTTGCACTTCGATATTGTACTAACTTGTCTATCTTTATATATTATTATCCAACGAAAACTATCCTATCTCAAAGTTAGTATAGTCTTCCTCGGCATTGTGGTAGACAAAACAGAAACCACACCATATTTTCACAAACGCGAAAAAACGTCAGTCCATCTTGTATGTTCCTGAACAATGGATTACTTTGATAAGAATGGCCAAAACTACCGGAAAAGCATATAATGTAACAGAAATGTCACAAGGATACTTCCTAGATTTCAAAAGTCTTGTTAACAACAAAAATTTGAAAACTGACAATGGAAAAGGAATGATCAAAATCAGTCAAATAAAGGAAATCAGGAAATCAGTACTTCACATAACACACCAAATATTGTTTTTTTTTTAAGTATGATTTAAGTTCCGATTCTAACAGGTGTGATCTAACAAAAGCCAAAAGGGGACGTCCATGTAGTTTGGATAAATTTCCAACTAAAGTATACACAAATCTTTTACCAATAGACAAGAAGAATTTAACTGGGTTACTATGGCTTTGCGATACTGGAAAAATTCCTGATATGTACCATGGCCTTTATAGAAATCTACATTGTGATTCATCGGAAAAATATGAAAACATTGCAGGCAGTGACGACGAAGAACTGCAATAACGTCTGTTTTTGTAGTAATATTTTGTAATTTGACTTCTATGTAAATCTATGTAATCATAAATACAGTTTCACAGAACTATGGTATGCATTATTTATTTTCCCGATTTTTCCAGCCAATACTGTACTAACTCATTCAATAACCATATAAAGAAAAAAAATTGACATATTCAAAAGCACAAGTGGAACAATACGGTAAACACAATGGATAAATATAAAAACAATTTAGTAAATAAGAACCCCTGATTTTTTGCATTAATCAAAACTTTATCTTGCTTTATTCGAAAACTTAAAAAAAATGATTTAGTACAGTCTTCGCTGGATAAGTCGATATATACATTCTGAAAACCATCCATTACTTGAAAAAATTAAAATTTTAAAATATGATATATATAACCATATATACATATAAAATAACATACATACATAATATATAATAAAATAAACAACCAAAATGATAACAAATAAACTGAATACAATTATAACATTAGCATAAGAACAACAAGGTTTAAGTCGGGAAGATCATGCACCGATGCTATATTTATAATGAAGCAAGTACAAGAGAAGTCAATAGAATACAACAAAACGGCATCTTTATATTTCGTGGACCTCAAGAAGGCATTTGACAAGGTCAAATTAAAGGACGTTGTCCATTTATTGTACTCAAGAGAGGTACCTCTAGGTATAATTAAAATTATCGAAAATAACAACCAAAACAACACAATAAAAGTAAAAGTCGAAGAACTAACTGTCCCAATTGAAGCTGGCCACGTGATAAGACAGGAGGATTCCCTAAGTCCTCTAGTATTCAACTTGATCATGGATGAAATAATCAACATGTAAAAACTAAAAAAGGATACCAAATGGGAGCAAAACAACTCAAAATAATCTGTTATACAGACGATGCAATGCTAATCTCTCAAAGTGAAGATGATTTACAACGTATGCTGCACCAATTTAATATAACCACCAGAAAATTTAACATGTGAATTTCCCCAAAAAAGAACAAATGCATGGTTATGTAGGTTTTCTTTAAAGACAATCGTAATAAAAGTCCGTTTGATGTTTAACAGTTTTAATTAATAAAATAGATGACTAAATTATTGATTACTATTAAATTGTCGAAATGTAAAAGTGTACTTTGCGACCAAAATTCTACGCGTTCTTATTCTTACAAAAGGGAAATATATTTATAGATAATTTGCGTCTAATCAATTTAATACCCGTCTAAGTATTATCCCTAAGAAATGCGTCTGTCTGTCGCTGAGATGTTATATCGACTGAATATATTCCTTCCCACACAACCAAAATTCTCTTATTTACTGCCAATCTTCCCCTTTTCATGGTTTAATTCGCTTTCGTGGGAACTAACCTATTAGTAATAAAAATTAGGTCAAAGGGCTCTACTTTGTTATTTTTATGTTTTAAAAATAAACAGAAGCTGCTCACTAACTACCCCTCGATTAGATACGCCCACCCATCTGTGCATTAGAGCCTCGCCGACAACCGCTCGTTTCGTGTTTGTAAATACGAATAATTAAAGGAATATTATATACAGGGTATCTTAAAAATTAAGATAAAATATTTACAATCCTACAGTTATAACAGCAAATTTACTAATATGCTAAAACTTAACCATGGCCTTTTTCCAGAGCATCTACATAGGATTGGAATCTATGAAACTCCCTTCTGTTCGTGTAACCATGAGTCCATCGGGGATCTGAACCATGTATTCTTTGGTTGTCTTAATCATAGGGATCAGACTCGAAACTTATATTTAGGTTTAATTAACCTTAACATTAACCTTCCAGTTAGCATTAGCAATATTTTATCTTATTCTGACAAATCTATATTTAATATCTTAATCAAGTTTATAAATGATTCTAAGATAAAAATTTAAACATATTTATAACAAAATTCTGTGGCAAAAAGACCCTTTGTCTAATGCCATCTCTTTCTCTCCACACACACACACTAATATGTAAATTAGAGCTGAAGGGTCAGATAATAGAACAAGTCATGGAGTTTGAATATGTATCTATAGACCAGGGTAATAAGACAAAAATATACCCTGTTCATGACACTTCAGCAGGCAGGGTACTGAAGCGTTTTTTCGACAAGTAATACTTATAGGAACAAATTGTAACTATTTCCTGTGCAGGATCTGGCGGCCATTTTCATTTATAAACAATTAACTGTCAAAAAATGGCATTTTTCCCTTTTTTTTCAAATCAATCGAAAACAGTGAAACTTATGATTTTTTAGTACAAATATCTTTGAGATTATGGAAAAACCTTTAAAATTACATACTACAAAGTTTGATATACTCATTTATTGTTAATATAATTGCGAAGAAAGTCGGAATTGCAAAAAAAATTATTTTGCAATAACTGTTGTAAAAATTAGTATACAGGTTTGAAATTTTATCAAATGAGGGTTCTTTGGTGCTTAATATGTAATAAAAATTTCAAAGCGATTCATTCAATTGTTTAAATTTTATTCGAATTGTTTATCTCAGAGAGCATTTTTTTCCAATAACATAAGTCAGAAAAAAAATGACGTTAGAACCATTCCACGTTGTCAAATAGAAGAGCATGAGCTATGTTTTCAACTTGGTTTAAAAAAAGCGAATAAAAAATGCATTCATTAGTAATAAATAATTATACAAAAGTATTCGTAAATTTTTCCTTATAAACTTTTTGAATAACTTTTTCCAAAAAAGTTAACGTTTTTACCCTGTTTTAAGTGCACAACTACCAAGTATGTTATTTATATCATAATTGTTAAAAAATTGCAATAAATATATATAATTTCTTATATAACAAAATAAAAAGTTTATAAGGAAAGATTTACGATACTTTTGCATAATTATTTATTACTAATAAATGCATTTTTTATTCGCTTTTGTTAAACCAAGTTGAAAATATAGCTCATGCTCTTTCATTTGACACCTCTGGAATGGTTCTAACGTCATTTTTTTCTGACTTATGTTATTGCAAAAAAATGCTCTCTGGTATAAACAATTTGAATACAATTTAAATAATTGAATGAATCGCTTTGAAATTTTTAGCACATATTAAGCACCAAAGAGCCCTTATATGACAAAAATTTCAAAGCTGTACACTAATTTTTACAATAGATATTGCGAATTTTTTTTTTGCAATTCCGACCTTTTTTTGCAATTATATTAACAATAATCAAACTTTGTAATACGTCATTTTAAAGCTTTTTCCATAATCTCAAAGATATTTGTACTAAAAAAACATAAGTTTCACTGTTTTCCATTGATTTAAAAAAAAAGGGAAAAATGCCATTTTTTGACACTTAATTGTTTATAAATAAAAATGGCCGCCAGATCCTACGCAGGAAATAGTTACAATTTGCTCTTATAGGTATCATCTGTCGAAAAAACGCTTCATTACCCTGGCTGCTCGAGTGTCATGGAGAAAACCTTATTACCCTGGACTACTAGGCACCACACTATCTAGCTATGAAAAGCTCGAAACAAAAGTGGAAGATCAAGTTAAAAAGAGAAAAAAAGTATTGGAAAAAAAAGAAGGACAGAATTTACAAAACAGTCATCAGACCATTAATGACATACGCGGCAGAAACATGACCTTACAGAGGGTACAAAAATAATGCTAAAAACAGTAGAGATGAAAACCCTTCGAAACCCTTTGATAAGATACTATGGCACAGAGCAAGTGCTGATATACGAAGCCGACGCAGATGCAAGGTGGAAAACAATAACTGAATAAAAGACAGAAGATTAGATTGGAACAACCAAATAAGTCGAATGACAAATAGAGTAGTAAGGACGGCGAGAGACGGTTCCTCAATAGGAAGACGATCAGTGGGAAGACCACGAAAACGATGGAATGGTAACTTACTGGACATTCTAGTTCGGATCTCTGAACAGTAAACATATCGAATACCTGCTCCGCATAGCAATTAGTGATAAGTTTTTAGTGTAATTACTTTTACGATTAAGGTTGTATATTTAGATTATAGTTTTAACAAACTATATAAAAGTAAGAGATTTTAATATATTTATTTTCCAATGAGCGTTACATCTGATGGGGGTAATAAACCCCCAGATGATATGATTGTTGAGGAAAATGACATAGGTAAATATAATTTGGATAACAAATATTCAGAAAATGATATTGGTCCCTATTATGTTACTGTAGAACCAAAAGAAAAAACAAACCGTTTGTCAGCGGTAAAAATGGGTTTCTATCTTTTTAATAATAATACATTTAAAAATGACCTTTTAGATATTAAAAATGTAGGGAAGGACAAAGTTAAAATTATTTTTAAAAGTTTTAATGTTGCTAATTCAATTATTGGTCATGAAATAATAAATTCAAATAAATTAATAGCGTACATTCCTCTTTTTTCAACCACAAAAGAGCCATTATACGCCAAGTGGATACATTCTTTGACGAAAAATATCTATTAGAACACATTGAATGCGATAGGAAAGTTGTTGAAGTAAAGAGAATGAAGCGCAAAATTATTGATTCGGATAAAGAAGTACAGTTCGTTCCTAGGCAAATGATTATAGTTAACGTTTTAGGAAACAGCTTACCGCAAACAGTAAAAATTAATTTGGTTCGTTTTACGGTAGAGCCGTATATTTATCCGGTAGTTCAGTGCTTCAAATGCTTTAGATTTGGACACACGGCAAAGTATTGCAGGAGTACAAACTTTAAATGTAAGAGATGCAACCAAGAGCATAGTTACGAGAATTTTCAGTGTAATAATGTAGAATTCTGCATTCATTGTAATAAAATTGGACATCAATATATTTCAAAAAATTGTCCAAAATATCAAACTGAACACAATATTAAAAAAATAATGTCAGAAAAAAATATAACCTTCAAAGAAGCAGAAACACTAGAAAAAATCCAACTTATCCTAAAATAGTACTTAATAATAGATACGATTTATTTAACAATCAAGAAAATTTTCCTTCTCTTCAACATAATGAGGATAGTAATTCATCGGCTAAAAATTGGGTACCTAAGCCAGTACATCATTTTCCTAAAAAGCGTAAAGCTAACTCACCCATAGAAGTTAAAAATGCACCTACTTTCACACCTAAAGCAATTACCCAACCATCTGCTTCTAAAACCATTTTACCCAATCCTTATAGAGACGAATTTCAACAATATAAAAAAAACTAGGAATTTTAGAGAAAATACCCAAAATCTTTGAAAATATTTTCAAAAAATTTGAAATGACGGTACCAAATAAACAATTGTTTTATGAAACACAAAACGAAGTAAAATACATATTAAACTCAATATCAATTAGTGATAGTGAAGACGATAACTATAGTTAAAATGTTACATATACTTCAATGGAATTGTTACTCAATTATTAAAAATAAAGCTAACTTACAATATTTCTTAAATTCTTCTAGCTTATCATTTGATATAATTATTTTAAATGAGACTTGGTTATCCAAGAAAAGCACTTTTTCTCTTAGTGGATTTAATTTTGTTCATGTGGATAGACAAGATGGTTACGAAGGGGTTGGTATACTTATTAAAGACAACTTATGTTTTTCGGAGTTAAATTTAATAAAAAATTATAACAGTGATATTGAACTTTGCGGAATAAAACTTAATACTTTCAAAATTTCTCTGGTTTGTATTTACAAACCTCCTAACGTAAAGGCTACTACAAATGATTGGTTATCAATATTTTCACAACTACATGGTGATGCATTGATATGTGGTGATTTCAATGCCCATCACACCAATTGGGGATCCGCACTAAACAGTACACAAGGGAACAAGTTGTCAGATGCAATCGAAGAGACTAAGTTAACTATAATAAATGATGGTAGGCCAACTAAACTAAGTCGTCCTAATGAAAGACCATCAGCTATAGACCTTACTCTTGCCTCCGGAAGCTTAATAAGCCAATGTGAATGGAACCCATTAGATGATGATTTCGGTACCTTACATTTTCCAATTGTTATTTCTGTAGGTAGAGACCAACATTCTCCTTCTCCTAACTTAACTAGGAAATGGATTAATCTACTGCCGATTGGCAGCTTTTTCAAAACCTGGTAAATGAATATATAATAAGCAATAGGGAAGATAAAAAACAAAATATTAATTTTGAATTACTTACAAATGCTATAAATATTGCAGCTTCTAATTCTATAAAATCTCGTACCTGCAAAGTAATTAATCACAAAAAACAAATTTGGTGGGACGAAGAATGTACCCGAATGGTTTTAGAACGAAAATCGGCATTGATTGATTACAATCAATTGTCAAACTTTCATAACTACATCAACCTTAAACATGTTCAGGCCAAGACGAAAAGATTCTTTAAGACAAAACAACAGGGCAGTTGGATAAAATTTGTTAATGGATTGAATAAAAATACACCAATATAAAAAATTTGGTCCTTTGCTAAAAAAATTTCAAATAAAAATTCTTTTTCAAAAAAACCACCTATTTCAGAATCCATTATCAATCAAATTTTCGATATAATATCTCCAAATCTTGCTCCGAACATTTTTAATAACTTTCATACAGATCAAAGAATATATGAAATTGAAAACCCGTTTGATATCATAGAATTGGAAGCTGCAATAAAAAATGGGCCGAGTACGGCTACTGGAAAAGATTTCATTACGTACGAAATAATTAATAATCTATCGAGTGAAGCTAAAAATATTTTGTTGGAAATATATAATGATTGGTGGGTTAATGCAAATTATATTAACCAACTAAAAGAAATAACTATTTGTCTCATTTTAAAACCGAAAAAAGATAAGAATATGGCAACTTCTTATCGTCCTATATCCATTATGTCTTGTCTAACAAAAACTTTTGAAAGAATGATCAAAACATGTGTTGAGTGGTTTATTGAACGAAATGCATTATTGCCGCAAAATCAATATGGTTTTTGTAGGGGTTGCAGTAGTTTAGATGCAGTTACCCATTTAGTTAATGATATTCAGATGACACTCTCAGAAAATAAATATTTAGTTAGTCTATTTCTTGATATAAAAGGTGCATATGACTCCGTGGATTTAAATTTACTAAAAAATAAAATGATAAATATTGGTCTCAGTGATAATGCTTCTCATGCTATAGTGCAGATTTATCACTCGCGCAATATTTACATTAGGGATCATAATAACGTATTACATGGCCCCAGAACTGTCTATCAAGGTATACCTCAGGGTTCTATATTAAGTCCTATACTTTTTAATATATATTCAGCTGATATACACTCCTTGGTTAACAAAATTCACGGAATTCACTGCATTCAATTTGCGGATGATATCTGTACATATTCCATCCAACAAACCTATGATGGTTGTGTGGGGGCTTTGGAAACCATGATGCAAACTGCAATTAAGTGGACTGACGATACTGGTATGACATTATCAACAGAAAAATGCTCAGTTCACTTCTTTACCGGGCACAGGCTCCGCTCGCCGAGGAACCTAGCCTTGTGTGTGCGAACCATAGCAGTGGTAAATGAATATAAATATTTGGGCATAATTCTAGATACTAAATTATTATGGACTAAACATAAACATATACAATACGTCAAAAGTAAATGTGACAAAGGTTTTAATTTATTAAGATATGTCACAAATTGTAAATGGGGCGCCACTCCAGATATTGCAGTTATGTTTTACAGAGCCTATATACGATCTATTATGGATTACGGATGTTGTCTCTACGGATCCGCGAGTAACACAAATCTATTATATATTGATAGACTCCAGTACAAATGTCTTAGGACTAGTATGGGGGCAATGAAATCAACACCTGTGAATGCTATATTAGCTGAATGTAATGAACAACCATTACGGTTCCGTAGACAACTGCTTGCCCAAAAATATATTATTAAACTAAAAACTCGGGAGTCTACAATGATAGACAAGTTAAACAAATTAGCAATCGAGGACCTAACCAATAAATATTGGAAAATTAAAAACAGTCCACCACTAGCAGAAGCTGTTATTGATACCAAACATCTTTCCATTACTTACGGCAATTATAAAAAACTACCAATGTTTAACATAAATTAAATGCAATTAATTAAAAAATAGAGTCATAATACCGAAGTATACAGAGTCCAAACAAATCAACAAAGCAATACTAAATTCCGTACTAGAAGATTTTGTAGACAAAGACATAACTACTCTTTACACTGATGGATCTAGGACGATAGATGGCGTCGGTTGTGCCGTTTTTATTCAAACCGCCAACCAATCATTATTGTATCAGCTCCCAAAACATAGCAGTATATACACTGCAGAATTATTTGCTATTCAAAAAGCCATAAGTTGGTTAATATCAAAAAATATTGAAAAAGCAGTTATTATGTCAGATTCTCAATCTTCATTGATGTCTATTCAAAGTACCAAATTCGAGACGCTAAAAAGTCCAATATTATGCGACATTAAAAGATACCTTCAAAATATTGATGTAACTTTTGTTTGGGTAAAAGGACATATAGGGATAATGGGTAATGAAAAAGCTGATCAATTGGCTAAACTTGCAATTACAGAGGGAGAATTCTGTAATATAATTACTGAAAGAGATAACAAAAATATACAATTTAACATCCATTCGCAATGGGAAAATCAATATATTAATCTAGCAAATTCATCATTCAACCCATACTTTAGTATTCATCCAAAATTGCCAGGTTCTTCTTATTTTAAATTAATGCACACACACTCTAAATTATTTTCCGCCTGCTTATTTCGTATTAAAATTAACCATGGCAAATTTCCTGCTCACTTATCCAAATTAGGTATACCACAAAATGCATTATGTAGCTGTGGGTCTTTCGGAGACTTAAATCATATATTTTTTAATTGCAATAATTATAACTTAAATACAAAAATTCTAATACAATCACTTATTCAAAAGAATTATTTACCACCTTACCATATCCATAATGTTGTCTGTACCACTGATATGAACATATTAAATCTGCTAGTTAGTTTTCTCAAAAGTAATAATATATATTTATAAATGTTTATAATATGAATTTATTTTATTATCGTACATAATTATCTTGATAATTATGACATAAAAAAATCTGTGGCAAATGGACTTGCATTCAAGCCAAAAACAAGCACACACACACACACATATAACTTACTGGAGGCACATTGCAAAAACAGACAGAGTCATGCACAAAAGGAAGAAGAAGAAGACATTGATAAGATACTTCTGATTAACAAACAAATACACTATCACAATATCCGAAGATGTATACACTAGAACAAATAATAGCCCAATGTACCAGCAGATATGAATAATGTCTACTTCAACATGTAAATATCGAGACTATACAACTCCTCGACAACACATATATAGAAAGGAGGCAGAAAAAGACACTATGAGGTCGTAGACGACTTAAAAACACTGATTTTATTTTTCAGAAGATAGAAAAAATTGAACAAGTACTCTCAAGCTCAAGATGATCAAGAAAAAGTATTTTACATACAAAATTAATTATTTACATAATAGTTTGTTTGCGTATACTTATATATTATTGTAAATTCTTTTTTGTGCCGAGACGGTCTAATTCCTTTTGCGTTTGCTCCCTTAAAGAGTAAAACGAATTTTCTTATAATCGTATCTAAGAACGTTCTAATATGCATAAATTATTATTTCGTTATGTTCTGTACTCGTGTATCAATTTTATCGGCTACTCGAGCAGAACGCAAGAAAGTTACTTTGCTGGCTTGTAGAGATGGCATCATTGATGGTCGGTTCTTTGGAACGGGTTATCCTAAGCAGTGAATCAAAGAACCGAATCACAAGCTTCGTTATAAAATATATGTACAGGGTTATTCACTATATTTTGACCCCCTGCAAACTGTTTTATTTACAGAATTAGAAAAATAAAGTAAAATCCAAAGTTATTAGATTTTTAAATTATGATTTATTGACATATATATTATACTAGTGACGTCATCCATCTGAGCGTGATGACATAATCGACTATTTTTTTAAATTAGAATAGGGGTCGTGTGCTAGCTCATTTGAAAGGTTATTCAATTCTCTATTCAGTAATATAAACATAATTATTTATAAAGGGTGTCCAAAAAAAATTTAGTTAAATTGATTGACACAAAAAGAAGAATGTATGTAATTTATTTAATCCAAAATACATTCTACTGCTGTCATAAAACAGAAAAAAAATGTTTATTTGATAAAAAATAACTATTGTTTTTCGCTTAGATTCAATATTAAAGCTGCCACCCACCTGCCTCTTGGCAGTTTGAACATTGAATTGAAACAAAAAGCAATTTTTATTTGTGCAATAAACTTTTATTTCTATTTTCTAACAGCAGTAGAAGATATTTTGAATTAAATAAATTACATACATTCCTCTTTTTGTCAATTAATTTTATTTAAAAAATTTTTTTTTGGACACCCTGTATAAATATTTATCTTAATGTTTATACTACTGAATAGAGAATTCAATAGCCTTTCGAATGAGGTATCACATGACCCCTATACTAATTTAAAAAATTAGTCGATTACGTCATCACGCCTCAGATGGATGACGTCACTAGTATGATATATATGTCAAAAAATCATAATTTAAAAATCGAATAACTTTTGTATTTTACAATTTTTTCTAATTCTGTAAATAAAGTAGTTTACAGGGGGGCAAGATATAGTGAACAACCCTTACATATTCCAAATTATTGTATGTAACTGAAATTCAATTTTTTTTTAGTAATGGCTAAAAAAATCGGAATAGTGAAATTTTTAAGCTCAAAGAAAATTATTACCTCCATATGGTGTTAGTTTTTGGGTGGATTGAGTAGTTTACAAACTACCACAGCCTAAGCTCACACAAAGAAAGAAGAGAGAATAGACCTACGACGTATTTTCGTAAAAAGCAAGCGCGGCTCCTCCTTAGGGTCAATTGGTCAATGACCCCCCTAAAATAATCTCATAAAAATACCAATTTTATTAAAAATATCTTTTATCTAAAACTTCACTCTGAAATATAAAATTCTCTCTCAGCAGTCTGCATTGGCAAAACAAATATAATAGATATAATAACGTCGCGCCTCGCGCTATACACAAGCCCGTGGCTGGGCCGTATTTTAAATTGTCTATATACAGTTCTTATGGCTTATGGACAAATGCATGTAAAATAGAAAAGAGACGGCAGATAGCAATTTCGTGGGCGAGAGTGGGAGTGACCTTTCCGTCGTATACCTCTAGTAGAGTCGACGGCCTCACGTTTAGTTAGTTACCGTCTGCTGACCGCACTTCACGGCAGGTCTATATCGATCGCGGCGTATTTGCGTAATTTATTTTGTTTTGTTGGATTTTTTTGTGATTGTAACAAAAACAAGATGAGTGTTGTTGACGAAATAATTGCCTTAAAATCTGCTGGAACACTAAATTATGAACGGCGGCTTGAGAAAAAAGAAAGTGGTCGACCAAAACCAAACATGAATTTAAAACAAACAACAAAGGATAGGGGTAAGGACATTCAAAGATATTTTAAAGAATCAATGTACAATTTGTGTGATTGGATTTGTGGCTGCAGTGTGAGAAATGCATTTTTTTGCTATCCGTGTTTACTGTTTTCGAATGACGCTGTATGGGCGAAAAATGGAGTAACTGACATTAAGCATTTAAAAGTGAAAATTACAAAACATGCCTCTTCAACTACTCATATAAATTCATCAATGAGTTACGCAAGTTTAGGACGTGTTAACATAAGACAGCAACTTGATAGTGTATATCGTAAATCTGTGCATGACTTTAATGAATTGGTATCTAAAAATAGGTATATTTTAAACAAACTAATCGACTGTGTAAAATTTTGTGGAGTTTTCGAAATTGCATTGCGCGGTCATGACGAAAGTGACAGCTCCAATAATCGTGGAATTTTTCTGGGCCTTATCGATTTTGTTTCTGAACTGGATTTAATGTTTAAAGAACACATTGAAAAAAGTACAGTATTTAAAGGAACATCGAAAACAATTCAGAACGATATTTTAGAATCAATGTTAGCCATTGTGCATACTCATATCATGAAGGAGATTGGCCAGACAAATTTTGTGGCCATTCAAGTAGATGAGACCACAGACAGCTCCAATAAAACGCAGATGATTATCATATTGCGATATGTATTAACTGGTATTGTACATGAAAGATTTTGGAAATTTGTTAACCCCCTAGGTACTACAGCACAACATTTAACTAATGTAATATTGGAAGAACTTCAATTATTAAAAATTAATGAAGCACCTGAAAAATTGATTGCCCAAAGTTACGATGGTGCATCAGTCATGAGCGGTAAACTGGGAGGAGTACAAACAAAAATTAAAGAAATATACCCAAATGCACACTTCATTCACTGCTATGCCCATCAATTTAATCTTATCCTCCAAAAAGCGGCGAGTCAACACAAACCGATAAAAATATTTTTTGCAAATTTACACGGATTTTCGTCCTTTTTCGGCCGATCTCCAAAACGTACGATGGTTCTGGATAGAGTGGTTAAAGTAAGGCTACCTAAAGCTGCGCCTACTCGATGGGCTTTCAATACAAAATGTGTTGAAATTGTATACACTTATAAAGATGATTTAAAATCTTGCTTAGAGGAAATTATTGATGAGGAGCAAGATGGTAACAATATAAATCAAGCAACTGGTTTAAAAAGACATTTGGAAGATGAGCATTTTTTATTTTGGTTAAATTTTTTCCATAAAATAATGCCCCATGTTGATATATTGTTTAAACAATTGCAAATGCGAGACATTGATGTTATATCTGTCAAAAATTGTATCCTGTCTTTTAACAACAATATCCAAATAATTAGAAATACTATTTTGGAATCAGAAGTACCAAGCACATCAACAGCAAAAAAAAAGAAAAACTACTGCAGAGGATCCAAAGCGACGAACTGCACTTGAAATTTGTGATATTATTATATCTGAAATAAATCACAGGTTTAGTTTCAATGATCATCTCATGATTTCACAGTTATTCTACATAGAGAAATTTGAAGCATACACTACCAACTTTCCGCAAAATATTTTAAAAATGGTGACGGCTAATTATCCCACAGTGAATATTTCCAAACTAAAATCGGAACTTGAAGTCTTATATTGTCGTGAGGATTTTCGCAATAGTGCTGGTGCAGTAGCCATACTTCAGCTTTTTATTAACATGAATTTGTCTGAAACATTTTCTGAAGCAGTGAAGTTATTAAATATTTTGTGCACACTCCCTATGACAACCGTGGAAAGTGAGAGATGTTTTTCTACTTTAAAAAGAGTAAAAACATTCCTGCGTAATACGATGGGACAACCTAGACTTAGTGCCTTGTCTATGCTGAGCATCGAGAAAACGCTTGTCAAGAGCATTCCAAATTTCAATGAGAAGGTCATAGACTATTTTGCAGAACTAAAGGATAGAAGAATTGACTTAAAATATAAAAATATTTAAAGTAAGTTTCGTTTTAATAAATTTACAATTTATTATACTATAAATATTCCTATCTATATATCAGTCAATAACCTGTTCATACCATTTTTCCTATATTTTTTAAAAGATTTACTCTAAAAAAAGACAAATTTAATTTTCGGAAAACTAGGGTAAATAGTATTGAGTTTTATCTAAGTCTGTATTTTTTATCTAAAATATAAATGCTAAAAGATCTTTTAAATACTTTAAAAAATCAACAGTTTGAAGTTTTCAAACCAAAATGACCCCCCTGAAGATTGACCCACGAGCCGCCGCTGGTAAAAAGCCTCACTTGAAGGTTGAAATATGAATGATTCCATTTCAAATCATCCATTTTTGGATCCAAAAAATTCTTGGGTCTCCAATTTGTCTGAAACTTGGTGTATAGCTTCTGTATAATGTAAAAATAAGACATTTAAGCCCGAACAGTCATTTTCTTTTTTTTTCTTGTTTTTTCTCAGAATCTAAAAATATCACTTTTAGATATTTTAGAATGATTTGATATTTATTTAAATTAATTTATATATTTTATCATAAAGTATCAATACAAAAAACAATGTTTTAACAGAATGAACTCAAAATAAATGTCATTATACGGCATTGCAACAAGTTATTTTGATGTTTTCGATCAAATTTTAGTGTACAAACGTTAAAATACATTGTCAACTCACAAAATACATGTAGGTACTTTGATTTGGCTGAAAATTGGTACACAGATAGCCAAAACACAGGAATTTAACTGTTTAAAAGGATTTTTATTTTTACAATAAGATACCCTACCATTTCTGACCTTCAGCTCCAAAGCCAGCTTTTAAAAGCTACAGGTGTCGTGTTCCAGGTTAAACGATAAGAAAAAGAGTTAGTGCCCAAGGAGCAAGGAGTATACAGTAAGAGACAGTTACAGATTCCCAAGTTATCCAGGTAGCACAAGTTTGATCTCCTAAATTGGTGACATCAAAATTGAAACATTGGGAATTTAAAAAATGTGCTATTTTTAAACGAAACCAGGATTTATGTAAAATCAGATTACCGATGAATTCGTGTACTGAGACGGTGAGGAAGAGAAATCAAGAACGAAAATTGCCAGATTTGTTCACAGATATAAAGGAGAAAATGTCATGTTCTGGGGAGGCATTATGATCGGTTAAAAAACTACTTTAATGTTCATCCAACTAATTTTAACAGCTCGCAGGTATATTGATTTGGTTCTAGAACCCGTAGTTAGGCTCTGGAGAGGTGCAATGGGAGACAATTTAATTTACATGCACAATAATGCACCTCCACATAACAGAAGAGTGACTACAGACTTCCTTGAAGCAGAAGATATCACTGTTCTGGAGTGGCCTGCTTGCTCAACCGACCTTAACCTTATATATAATTAATCCACAAACACCACACGGTTAGTACAAGCTGCTCTTGAAGAATGGAATAACTTTACCACAACAAAATGCTGACAATTTGATTAGAGCATGCCCACGCAAATTGAAGCTTGCATAAGGGCTATGGGTGATAACACTAACTACTGAAAAAACATAAATAAAAAAAACAATTTAAACATTCGTTGTGCATTGAAATTTTTTATAATTGTGACTTAAAAACAAATAGATTCATCGTTTTATTTCAAGACTTTGTTTTTCTTTAATTTTTATGAAGCCTAAACAAGGTTTCATAACGTTCAGGATTCGAATGAAATTATAATACTAATAGAAGGACAACAAGGTTTTAGAACGGAAAAATCATAACCGACGTTATTATATAAATAGACAAGTGCAAGAGAATTGCATTATAATACAAAAAGAGGAATATTGCTGTTTCGTGGACCTTAAGAACGCATTTGACGGAGACAAATTAAAGGGCATTCTACTTCTTGTATACTCAAGGAGAAATACCTCTAGAAATAATCAAAATAATCGAAAATATCTACCAGAACAACATAATTGAAGTCAAAGTAAAAGAAGAATTAACTGATCTAATAGCTATGGGATAAGAGGGAGAGACAGATTTCCTGAGTCCTCTATTGTTTAACCTGGTCATGGATAAAATAATAAAAAAATTATCTTATTCTTCTTCTTGTCTTTTTCTTTATGCCTATTACGGCGTCGAATTATGGTCGGTTGTTTCTTTCACCCATTTTTTCCACTCTATTCTGTTTTTGGCTATGCGTTTCATTTCCTCTTTCATTTTCCCTCGTACATTTCCTATGTCCTCTATTTGATCCCTCCATTTCTTTCGGGGACGATCTCTTCTCCTTTTTGTCGTGTTACCCATTTCCAGAATTTTCCTGGGCATACTTTCTGGTTTCATTCTTATCACATGTCCATACCATTATAGTTGTTTATTTTGGATGTGATATAATATTGGCTCTATTTCCGTTTTTCTTCTTATTTCTTCATTTTTTATTCTATCCCATTTTGATTTTCCTACGATCTATCTTAAGTGTTTCATATCCATGGCTTCTATTTCTGACTCATGTTTCTTCTGTATTGTCTAATTTTCACTTGCATAGGTTATTACTGGTGTTGTTATTGTATTATGAATCTTTTGTTTCACTTCCATTTGTATGTCTTTAAGTTCTAGTATGGGTTTATTTAAGGCATAAAATATTCGTGTCGATTGGTTTCCTCTGTTTGCTATTTCAGCGTCTATTCTCCCATCGTCAGTTATTTTAATCCCTAGGTATTCATAGGTTGATACTTTTTCTAATGTTACCTGATTGCACTTTATCTCTTTGTTGTGTAGGTCCTCCTTCTTATTTATTATCATTGTTTTACCAGAACCGCCAGAAAATTTAACAGGTTAATTTCCCCGAAAAAGACAAAATGCATGGTTATAACAGCAAATCTACTAAATTAGAGCTGAGGGGTCAGATAATGAGAACCAGTTATAGCGTTTAAATATCTAGGCATCACACTATTTAGCTACGGAAAGCTCGAAACAGAAGTGAAAGATCAATTGAATAGACCAAATAGAGCCGCAGGATGCCTGAATGAAATGAAACAATTTGTAGAAATAAAAATATCAGGAAAGAAATGAAAGACAGACTTAACAAAACAGTCATCAGACCAATAATGACATACGCTGTCACTGACATTGAAACACGACCTGAAATAGGGAACAAAAAGAATGTTGTACACAGCAGAAATGGAAACTCTTATAAAAATCGATGGTAAGACACTATGGAGCAGAGCTATTGTTGTTCCATTTTATTTTGGCCCATTCGTCATGATTCATTTTCAGACAAATTTAAATCAAAATATAGGGTGAAACAAAAAACCATGAAATCCTTTATAAAAGGTATATTTGTTAAAATCCCTATACAGGGCTACATCACAGAACAAACAAAACTAGTTTTCAATTGGTTGACCGATCATCATTAGTGTTTTCCTAAAATATGTATAACCTGATAAAATGATGCAAAGTATTTAAAATTTTGACTACGATTTTAAAAAGTTATAGGTTATACTCACTTGAATCTAACGTACTAACCACCAAAGTAAAAAATATTAGGGTAAAAACCCTTTATAATTAATCCGTCAGAGGAACATATAAAAATGATGTGAATTTACACATGGATGTTTAAAATATCCAATGTTTCACGCTCGAGGTACCATTGAGCTAAATTTGACTTGTTCACATCATGGCTGTATGGAAGTAAGTCGCTTTGATAGCGGAAATTCTGAATGGTGACATGACAGAAATGACAGTTCCACAGGATGTTAAAATTTCCCTGTTGGATTTGTGATATTTATTGTAAAGTTTGTTAAATTATTAACAATAAAAACAGTCGCTCCCACTGTAGTAAATAATCTGTTAAAATGAAAATAAACTTGATGTAAAAGTTAGAATATTTTTAATGAAAGAAATAGGCAAGGCAAACCACATTACACGTTAGAACGAAAACTTAATAAAGGTTATCAAGCCCTCTTATGTGAACATCTAGGGCTTAGGAAAGCAATTTTATGTTGATATCAAGCTATCGATTTTATTCAAATGATTGGAGGTTGTTATAGTATGTGGAAGTACCATAAAAGATCACAATGGGGGTGACAGAGATGTAGAAATGTCTATTAATCTGGAAAGGATGTATAATACAAGCTCAGATTCATGCGACTATTTCCCAAGGTCTATGCAGGCTACCCAATCAGAACTCTAAGAGTTCGACAAAACAGACCGTCAAGAGAAGAGATCTCTATCCAACTTCAAAGATATTATCAACTATATGAAGCGTAGTGGTGTTTATAAACTACAATGTTATGACTGTGATGCCACTTACATAGGAAGAACTTGTAGATCACTTGCTTCTCGCTCTCTTGAACACACCAAAAGAGAGAACACCTCTACCTTTTCACAATATCTTAAAGAGAAAAATTATACTCTGAATATCCCAGATGACGTCTCTCTTCTACACAACATCCCACAGAGGGACCACAGAGAGACTTCTTAAAGTTGGACTTGTACGAGGACCTACAAATAGTCAAAGAAAAACAAAAAAGTCCAAATTGTGTCAAACGCCGTGTTTCGTTCAACAGGACTTCCACCCACTTCTTTGACAACTCTTTTCTTAACTTCTTTCTTAATTACAATATTACTTTTCACCTCTTCATTACTTCCTTCACTTTCCTACAGTCACATTTACAGTTGATTTGGCACAATCCATAATGATTTTCTTTCCTTATTAATCTGTACCCATTAACCACTATCATCTAACCAATGATACACATACAAACTAATATCTGCTATCATCACCTACATACATTTCCATCTCTAAATTTTCATCCATAATTTTTCTATGACTATCTTCACCACATCTATTCACACTATAACTAAATGTAATAGTCTCACTACTCTTTCTCGGTCCCGTTCTTGTCACATTCCCATTAGAATCTCATAAACCTCTAACACTCAACCCTCTCTCCTATGGTTAAGTATATCATATATGACGGTCTGTTTTGTCAAACCCTTAGAGTTCTGATTGGGTAGCCTGCAGGTACCTTGGGAAATAGTCGCATGAATCTGAGCTTCTCTAATACATCCCTCCCAGATTAATAGACATTTCTACATCTCTGTCACCTCCATTGTGACCTTTTATGGTACTTCCACATACTATAACAACTTCCAATCATTCGAATAAAATCGATAGCTTGATATCAACATAAAATTGCTTTCCTAAGCCCTAGATGTTCACATAAGAGGGCTTGATAACGTTTATTAAGTTTTCGTTCTAACGTGTAATGTGGTTTGCCTATCTCTTTCATTACAAATATTCTAACTTTTACATCAAGTTTATTTCCATTTTAACAAATTATTTACCACAGTGGGAGCGACTGTTTTTATTGTTAATAATTTAACAAACTTTACAATAAATATCACAAAACCAACAGGGAAATTTTAACATTCTGTGGAACTGTCATTTCTGTCATGTCACCATTCAGAATTTCCGCTATCAAAGCCACTTGCTTCCATACAGCCATGATTGAACAAGTCAAATTTAGCTCAATGGTACCTCGAGCGTGAAACATTGGATATTTTAAACATCCATGTGTAAAATCACATCATTTTTATATGTTCCTATGACGGATTAATTTTAAAGGGTTTTTACCCTAATATTTTTTACTTTGGTGGTTAGCATGTTAGATTCAAGTGAGTATAACCTATAACTTTTTAAAATCGTAGTCAAAATTTTAAATACTTTGGATCATTTTATCAGCTTATACACATTTTAGGAAAACACTGATGATGATCGGTCAACCGATTGAAAACTAGTTCTGTTTGTTCTGTGATGTAGCCCTGTATAGGGATTTTAACAAATATACCTTTTATAAAGGATTTCATGGTTTTTTGTAATAAATGGTATACAGCCAACTACAGGAAATTTTTTTCCTCGTGGATAAGGTGAAACGTACGTCGATGTATATAGTATATTTATACACATAGCTTCAAAAGTTATGCATCACCCCTCGTATTCACGATGTTTACGCTTTTATAAATCCGTATCTTTATCACATATTTAATGAGCCTTTTTTTATAAAAAATATACCTTTTTTGGTTTTTTATTTTATTTGAATACCCATTTAATTGACCTGGTTTTGCCAAGGTGTAAACATTTCAAAAAATTATTCTGGTGAAATTTTTGAAAATGTGATTAAAAATGTATCGTACTTTAATTTCTGAGTTGGACCGTATAAGAATTATCGATTTAGTTGAAGAAGGCCATTCACAGCGGTTCGTGGAGGAAAGAGTGGGTGTTTCTCACAGTGATGTCTCACGGATATGGAATAGGTTCCTGGAGACAAACTCGATACGGAATAGAGTCGGTCTGGTAGACTCCGAGTTACCAATGACCGACAGAATAGATATATCAGAATCTCCATCGGTAGAAATTCTTCTAGGTCTGTACCAGCCCTCCAAAGAGAATTCAGGCATGCTACAGGAGTCAGAGTATCGTTGTATACAATAAGCAGAAGAATTTTAGACTCAAGTTTAAGGAGACGCCGACCAATAAGAGTTCTTCAGCTACAACCTAGACATGTTTTAGACCGCCTCCAGTGGGCTCAAGAACACATACAGCTTCCCAAATAGTTTTGGAATTTGGTGCTTTTTTCATACGAGACCAGAATCTGTTTAAATAGTGATAACCGGCGAATTCGTGTGTGGCGAGAGCCAACAAGAGCTGCACAACTAGCCACACACGAATTCGCCGGTTATCACTATTTAAACAAATTCTGGTCTCGTTTGAAAAAAGTACAAAATTCCAAAACTGTTGGGGGAGCTGTATGTGTTCTTGAGCCCACTGAAGGCGGTCCAAAACATGTCTAGATTGTAGCTGAGGAACTCTTATTGGTTGACGACTCCTCAAATCTGAGTCTAAAATTCTTCTTCTTATTGTAGCCAACGATACTCTGACTCCTGTAGCATGCCTGAATTATTTTTGGAGATCTGGTACAGACATAGAAGAATTTCTACAGATGGAAATTCTGATATATCTATTCTGTCGATCATTGGTAACTGAGGGTCTACCAGACCGAGTTCTATTCCGTATCGAGTTTATCTCCAGGAACCTATTCCATATCCGTGAGACATCACCCTGAGAAACACCCACCCTTTCCGCCACGAACCGCTGTGAATGGCCTTCTTCAACTAAATCGATTCAACTTCGAATGGCCTTCTTCAACTCATATACGATTCAACTCAGAAATACGATTAGTATTAGTAGAAATGAAGTACGATTCATTTTTAATCACGTTTTCAAAAATTTCACCAGAATAAATTTTTCAAATGTTTACACCTTGGCAAAACCAGGTCAATTAAATGGGTAATCAAATAAAATAAAAAACCAAAAATGGTATATTTTTTATAAAAAGGCCCATTAAATATGTGATAAAAATACGGATTTATAAAAGCGTAAACATCGTGAATACGAGGTTTGATGCATAACTTTTGAAACTATGTGTAGTATACAGTATACACAATGTATATACACATCGACATACGTTTCACTTTATGTTTTATCTTAATTTGTTTGAAAATGAATCGTGGCGCATGGGCAAAGATAAAATGGAACAACTGTAGACGTACAGGTATATGATGGAGATGCAAGGTGGAGAACATCAAGGATTGGGTAAGAAATAGAAGATTAGAATGGAACGAGCATATAAGTTGAATGACAACGTATGGAGTAGTAAAGACGGCGAGGAACGGTTCCCCAACAAGAAAACGAGCAGTGGGAAGATCACGAAAACGATGGAACGACAACTTACTGGAGATACATTGAAGAACAGAGTCATACCTATAAAAAAACAAGAAGAAGAAGTGATAAATGTACACCAACATTAAGTTGTTAAGCTGTTGTTGATTATTTCATGATTCTTTGGATCACTTTAGCGATTCTATAAAGCCCACCTCTACCTCTTTAACGCAAAGATGGGAAAGAAGACACGAACAGAGAAATCGCAGGAAAAGAAACGATCCATCAAAATACGAACAACAATGGCAGGAGAATATGTAATCTAGCAGCAGCAACCAATACTTTAATTATTAGCACCCAATTCAAGCACAAAAAAGAGCACAAAGTAACGTGGCTAATACCTGGAACGACAGACGGAAACCAAATAGACCACATCCTAATTTCAAAAAAATGGAGAACAATTGTACAGAATGTGAGGTCCTACACAGGAGCCAATACTGATTCGGATCACATTTTGGTGATAGGCGACATGAAATTGAAGATATTTAAAGACAAAAACGACAGAAAGAAAAGAAAGAGGTGGAATAGGTCAAAACTAAACAGAGATAATGCAAACAGAAAATTCTGCACTAAGTTGGAAGAAAAACTACTAGTCCTAAAACCATCGGACATAGATGAAACATGGAAAGACATAAAAGATAGTATTTTAACAGCAGCAGAGGAGACGATAGGACTAATGAAAGACAATAAAAGAAAAGATTGGTACGATGAAGAATGCGAGCAAGCTAGTAAAGGCAAGGACCAAGCAAGACACATATGGTTGGCCACAGGGAAACAAGAAGATCTCCTACACTATAAAGAGAAAAAGAAAGAGGCAGACAAATGTTGCAGAACTAAAAAGAAGAAATGGATTGAAGACTTACTGCGAGAACTCGAAGCTAATAGTAACGATAATGCAAGACTATATAAACACATAAAAGCACAGAATAAGAAAAAGATACCGGCAAATATTGGAAAAAAGGAATGGGAAACACACTATAGAGAATTGTTCAAAAAGAAAGGCGATGCTGAAAATGCAAAAAATGAAGAACAAACAGAAAATAGGAATGAAGAACAATCAGAGCCTCCCTCATACAACGAAGCATTGGCGACTATAAACAGATTAAAGACAAGGAAAGCAGCAGGACCAGACGACATTATAAACTTCAAGAAAGGGGGAGAGGAACTAGCCCACAGAATCCACAAGCTGATAGAACGAATATGGGAAGAAGAACGCATGCCGAAACACTGGGATTGCGGTCTGATAACACCAATCCCTAAAAAAGGTGACAAGACGAAATGCACTAACTACAGGGGAGTCAAGCTATTAAATACAATGTACAAAATATTAACTAATTTGATCATACAAAGAATAGAAAAAGAAACGAGACAAAAATAGGTGAATACCAACATGGATTCAGAGAAGGTATGTCAACAATAGATGCCATACACATTTTAACGCAAATCGTCGAAAAAAGTTACAAGCATGGAATAGATCTACATATACTGTTTATTGACTACAAGCAAGCCTTTGACAGTGTAATAAGAGAGGAGCTAATTAATGATATGAAGCAACTTGGCATTCAAGAAAACCAGTAAGTCTCACGAAAATGACGATGAAGGAATCCAAACCACGAATCTTAACAAGGGAAGGCCCGTCAGATGAAGTACAAATGGAGGTAGGTGTCAGACAGGGAGACTCCCTATCAACAACATTATTTAACATTGCCATAGAGGGTGCAGTAAGAGCAGCCAAAATTAGGGGAACAATTATCGAATCTTCAGCCCAACTGATAGCGTATGCAGACGATATTGCACTGGTTACTAGAGATTTAAAAACCATGCAGAATATAATATTAATACTAGATAAAGAAGCAAAGAAGAGAGGGCTAGTAATAAACCAAAGCAAAACGAAATACCTCAAGTGCTCAAGAGAGAATACGACCATCGAGAAAGAAATTAAGCTTAGAGCATATACATTTGAAAGAGTACAGCGTTTCAAATATTTGGGAGTGATGGTGAATGGCAGAAATGATAGAACGGATGAAATAAATGAACGCATCCTACTGGGTAATAAAACCTATTGGAACTACCAAAAATTCTTGAAAGAAAAACACATTAGTAAGACAACAAAATTAAAAATTTACAAGACTGCAATCAGGCCAGTGATCAACTATGGTGCAGAGACGATGTGCCTAACACAAAAAGATGAAATAAGATTAGAAATTTTAGAGAGAAAGATAATTCGACGAATAATGGGACCGGTGAGGATAAGCGTAGGCGAATGTAGAAGATTAACAAATGAAGAAATTAAAGAAGTCATCCAGGGTGAAGACATAATCAAGTTCGTGAAGGCGCAGAGGCTCAGGTGGCTAGGACACACAGAAAGAGCTAACCCAGACTCTACGCTAAAGCGAATAACTGGCTGGAGACCAACAACAAAGAGACCAAAGGGAAGACCCAAAACAAGATGGAGAGATCAAGTCTTAGGAGACATAAAGAAGCTGAGAATCTACAATTGGAAGGAGCGTTGTAAGGACCGGAAAGAATGGAGGAAAGTTGTAGACAAAGCCAAATCACACACGCTGCTATAATAATAAAAGACAACAGCGGACTGATTCTCCGCAACAAATGAATCAGAGAGCCCAAAAGGGCGGCAAACACTCCGCCAGGAGTGAATAAGCCATGATGATGATGATGATGATGATGATGATGATGATGATGATGACAACGTATAGAGTAGTAAAGACGGCGAGAAACGGTTCCCCAACAGGAAAACGATCAGTGGGAAGATCACGAAAACGATGGAACGACAACTTACTGGAGATACATTGAAGAACAGAGTCATACCTATAAAAAAACAAGAAGAAGAAGTGATAAATGTACACCAAAATTAAGTTGTTAAGCTGTTGTTGATTATTTAATGATTCTTTGGATCACTTCAGCGATTCTATAAAACCCACCTCTACCTACCTCTAGTAATCGTAAACGCGTTTTTGTGAAAACCATTGAGAGCATGCCTTGCTGAAAAATTAATATTTGTAAGGGGCATTTCAAAATAATAGCTCGTGATCCAATAACACGGATAATATTATGACGCAACTGAGAATTGTTCTCAAATTAAATACAAATAATTTGTCAGTTTGTTAAACTAGTTTTTTTGTTCAAATATTTGCAGCGTGATTAGATAATAACAAATTTCACTTGTTATTAATTAATCTATTGTTTAGATCCGATTTTGTTAACCAGAACTGTATCTTCTTCTATTAATGACATACTTTGTGGTATTATGTGAGATAATTACGAGTTTTTTGTTGCTCAACAATCAGATTATCGGTAATAATATTGATCGTTCCATGACGATCGCCAATAAAGTTCAAACATCTTAAGGAGGCCATATAAAAAAAAAGACAAAGGGATACTCACGTAATTTTATAAATACACTAAAAAAAATTTGTAGGTCATTATTTTTTTATGTTGCATAAACAATATTTTTTAATATGTGAAGAGATGAATATCTCCCACCCTCCCCCATTTTACTTAATGATTTTTATTATTTTATTTTATTGTTTGTTGTTGTCACTCTGGATGGGTTGAGTTTTAAATTTTTTTGAGTGTTTGTCGTTTCTCTCGATGATGGGGTGAAATAATGATGGGGGTGTAATGCTGGTCCACGTCCGTATAGAATAGAATATACACACACCCAAACTTATATAGAATCACCACGTATTTCAAAGAAATATTTACTTCTTTTGAAAAATCTTGTTATTGTTGCGAAGAATAAAGGTATTTATTGAAAATCAACAAAGATATAAGACAATCGGATAGTACAGCTCGGTACGGTATAGGTTATTTGCTTGAGTTGCAAATTGAGCGAAAATAAATAAACTAACTTTTGCGTCCAAAAACGAAAATATGCATCATGTGGGGTTATAGGACTTACAACGAGGAAAGATTATTGGTCTTGTGGAGAAAGTAATGTTTTCAGATGGACATAGTTGTAGAGCTAGGCGTAATACAGGGCGTTCTGTCCAAAGCCTATGCTAAGTAAAAGGAATTAGGAAAGCTCAAAAATACAGCAAGGGAAAGTCGCCAAAAGTAATAACGGCTCTCCACGATCGTTTAATTGTCCAATCAGCTGGAAGACACCCAACCATTTCTCACCTGCAGCTCCAAAGGCAGCTTTTGGAAGCTACAGGTGTAACTGTTTCAGTTGAAACGATAAGAAGAAGAGTTCGTACCAAAAAGTATACAGCAAGAGACAGTTATGGGTTCCCGAGTTATCCAGGCAGCACAAGATTGATCGCCTAAATTGGTGTCTTCACCACCAAAACTGGAACATTGGGAATTGACAAAATGTGTTATTTTCAAAAAGTTAGGATTTGTGTAAAATCAGATGACCCACGAAATCGTGTACTTAGAAGTCGAGGAAGACAAGCAAGGACGAAAACTGGCAGATCTGTCCACAAATATACAAGGGGAAGTGCAATGTTCTGGAGAGGAATTGTAATCCGTAAAAAACTCCTTTAATTTTTATCCAATTAACTTTATCTGCTCACAGGTATGTTGATAACCTGTAGTCAGGCTCTGGAGAGGTGCAACAGGAAAAAATTTAATTGTATTGCATAATGAACCTCAACATACCATTAGAGTGACTACAGACATCATTGAAGCAAAAATTATCCCTTGTTTGGAGTGGGCTGCTTGCTCACCCGAGCAGTGGCGGCCGGTCAGGGTCGGCAGGGTCGGCAGTGCCGACCCACACATTTATAGATATATATTTTTTAAATATTTGTATCTGTGAAATAAAAAAAAATCTATCAGATAATACAGAATAAATTTTATTCATGGTTTTTAAAAGAATTTGATCAATCCGAGCGTTAAGTGATCCCTGCGCATAACAGACTTCTCAAAAAATGAATGATCCGAGCCATTTATCTGACTTTTCGGCTAGCCGTCCCTAACATCCGTAGCTTGATAATTTACACGTAAGACTCAACGACATAACAAGTCGATGAGCAAGCGAACGTTACTTCTCTCCGTGGGCAATAGCAGATACGGCATGGCAGGTTAAGCGGCAAGTACGGCATATTTCGGTCTGCCGGTCGGTGTTTCATTTGGAAGCATGCATCGGTAGAAATTGTCAAAAATAATCACGCCGTTTTACGTCGTTTAATTGATATTGTAATTTTTTTAAGTTGTCAGGAATTATCATTTAGTGGACATGATGGATCGAAGCATTTGTTAAAAATCAAAGTAATTATAGAGAATTAATAAAATTGTTTTAGAAATACCTATTTACTTTCTGATTCGAAGTGTATTCGTAATACAGAATGAACTAATACATATAATCAAATAGTAAAATTTTGAATAACGTTGTTGAATCTGAGATTTAGAAAACCATTTGCTTTTCACTGAAAGGAGATTGAAACTTCTGATTATCATGTAATTTACAATTATTATCAATTATTTTGTTCGATACGTGTTACGTGGTAATATTTATGAGAGGTTTTTAGGTTTTAGAGATGTGAGTAAAAGCAATAAGGCAGAATATATTTTTGGTGTTTTAAAGAACAGATTCAAATTTTTTGATACCAAAAATAAATTGGTAGGGCAAACTGGGGCAATCTTATGGCGGCGTTGCTGTGATGAGTGGTGAATTGAATAGTCTCCAGGCAAAAGTTAAAACTATTGCATCACAAGCTTTATTTACTCACTATTATGCGCATATAATGAATTTAGTTTTACATGATACGTGTAAAAAAATAAAGAATATCGTCTTTTCTTGCCAGTTTAGCTCACCTAAACGGATTACTGCCTTAGAACAAATTTGTTTCGAAAAAAAAAAGCGAACAGTTTGTCAGACGCGATGAAATTTTAAATCTCGGTTAGTTTTATCTAAGCAGATTATCTCTTATAGTTTTAGTATCTGTAGCAGATTTTCGTGAACAGCTTTTGGAAGTTTTTGATTTTATTATCGAAGGCGATGATTTTGAAAGTGGCGATACCTCGATCCGTGAAGCAATCGGTTTGAGAACTTTATTAAATACTAATGACTCTTTCAATATTTTTTTAAATATTTTTAAGACAGAGTTTGCCCAAGATATTCCTTGTTGTTCAAAATCAGTCAACTGACATTATTTATTCTAAAAATAGAATACGAAAGCTGGTGCAAAATCTCAGAGATTTGCGTAATGATAGTAGTTTGCGTAATGATACGCAGTGACGTTTTTCCCCACCATATATTTCCGAACCACCCCAAAAAAGACAACGACATGATACATATCTCGAAAAACGAGTAAGTATATCTTGAAATTTTGGATACCTACTATTATATGCAAATAGATACTCGTTTTTCGAATTTTGAAGATTTGCAAATTTTTGACCTCTTTGACGATTTAAAATTTAAAAGTTATGTTCGCCAAAGAATTTCCAAGATATTTATTATTACAAGTTAGGTACTTAAAAATTATGCTGGTCCAAATATTTCCAGAAAGTGGGATAAGTTGTACAATATGTATGTATAATTCTATGTAGTAAGTACTGCAATTCATTACAACAAACTGTTTATCAATTTTCTTATTACCACCAATTTCTGCCTAAAAAAACGGGATTTACCTTGTCTCAAAAGAATCAACACGTATTGTCGAAACACCATGAAACAAGAGAGAATGTCAAGTACATCAAATAAAAAAAAAAGCAAAAAACAACAAAATCTCCTATGATGAATTAAGCCTTTTATTTTGATGGTATACCTATATGAGGAGACAAAAAACCTTGCCGACCCTGTCTCCAAGGCCACGAGCCGCCACTGCACCCGAGCTTAATCCTATAGAGTATTTGTGGGATATGCTTAAAAGAAGAATTAGCGCTCTAGTCCAGAGAAATAAGATTTTTCTCGTGACACATCCCCCTCCAGGCCGAAACCAAATTTTTTGAGTAGTTTGGACATCTATAATAATAACCTATATGTTTTCTGCAGCCGATTTTAATGATATACATAGTTATAAACAAATGAAGATCAAAAAACGGTAAATTCTCGCTTTTTTCGTCTATTACCAAAAAGTTAAGCATTTTAAACAAATTTGAGAAAAAGAAACTCATAAATCGTATAAAAAATTTCAATATGGCGTTCGCTGAATATGTCTATCCTTATTGGTTGCTTAGAAAATTGCAAAATAAATCATAAATTTTGAGTTTTTATAAATATTCATAACTTATGTAAAAATTAACTTATAGTCCAGGGCAGAAAAATAAAAACGGGAAAAAATCAATACAGGTATTTGAAGGTGCTAAATCGTAGGGGGGATATAGTGTAATGATAGGCTGACGCTCCGTCCAAACATCGACACTCGGAACCGTGCGATTCTCTCAAATCGCGCAGGTGCCCCCACTAAGTTCCACCTCTCCGAACCAACGCCGCCAGAGGGATATTTAAGAGCATCGTAAGCGACGATCCGGCAGTCCTGAACGACCGTTCTGGGCTCCATAACCAGCCAAGCGAAGTGAGCGAGGCCGGCCAACCTGAATCGCGACGTGCACCGTTCGTGAGGTGATTCGTAAACTCAGGCAGGCCAACTCGAGACGAGACGCACGGTGTACCGAAGTGAGGTAATGTGCGACTCGTAATTCAACGGAGGCAAGCGTATTGAGCGAGCCCCGATAGATATAATATATTTGAATACCTCTGTTAATTTTGGTTCTTCTGTTACAGACGCCCATCCGGAGGAAGACTTCGCTGGAACGGGATAAAATATCAAATTATTATTTTGCGTTATATTGTTATAATTTAGAGTTAATAAATTTGCTTTGTTTTCAACCTGTGTTTTACTGAGTCTGTCGTCCTGAAAGAACTACCCGTTACAAATTTGGCGCCCGAGCAAAAGTCGAAATATACGCAAGTAAACGTCGTTATTCGACGCCCAGATAATAACAAAAATGCCGACAGATAAAGACACAGACTCAGTATCAGGTGCCACGACGGGTACGTCATGGATAAATCGTCTTTCCAAAGAGGAATTACAGCGCGACGCCGAAAGATGCGGGTTGGATTCCAAAGGAACCGTCGACGAGTTAAGATTAAGACTCAGAACCTTTTATAAGGATCGCGGGGAAGCGACAGGAACAATCCCAAAAAGCAATACTTCCAAGGAAGCCGAACCAGAAACACTGACCCAAGAAATTTCATTAATCAGAAACCAATTACAAGACTTAACAATGACAAAACAAATGAGGCAATCAGATTTGCTAAATCAAGTGCGGAGGTGGAACACACACTTCGACAAGAAACATTCGGATGCAGTAGACTTCATAGAAAGGATAGATGAATTAAGCCTAGCCTACGAGGTCGATAAGCAAGATCTGCTAAAAGCATTACCAGAATTGTTAGGAGACCACGCATTGTCATGGTACCGAAACAACAACAGAAATTGGGATTCATGGACGGACTTCGTCAAAGATTTTAAGAAAGCTTTTTATCCTAGAGAATATTTGCTACAGCTAGAGGAGCAAATCAGAAACAGGAAGCAAAGGAAAAACGAACCAGTGGATAGATACATCACGGATATTCAAACATTGATCAGACGAGAGGGATCTTTGTCAAGAAACCAAGAACTCGACAGGATATATAAAAATATGCTGCCAGAATATAAGCTCTACGCTCGCCGCCGGGATTTCGAAGACTTATCGGGATTGCAAGAATTGGCCCAAGAGTACGAAACTTTGGAAGACGAAAGGACCCGAGAAAATAAAAATTTTCACGGAAATTGGAGACGTACAGACCCTACAGAATACGATGCCAAAAGGACATGCTTCCGGTGCAAGATGACAGGTCACTTCCGTAGGAATTGTAAAAACCCATGGAAAAAGTTTTGTTCGCGATGCGGCAAAGAAGGGGTCTACAGCAGTGACTGCTGTTCCAGACGTCAGGGAAACGAATAACAGACTGGAGAAACAAGGAGTCGTCCCAGTCTGAGGAGCAAGATTCGACTCCGCTCGTTCTAGCCGTTACACAACAAGCAGGAAACGACATGCGACTATTCGCATCACTGAAAATCGGACAAAGTTCCTACAAAGCATTAATTGACACAGGGACCACCCAAAATTACGCCGGAGATAGAATAGCGCAGATATTCAAACACTCCCTACATAGCTATAACGGAAGAACTAGACTAGCAAACGGATCTTCAATGGAGCTCAACCAGAAATTAACAATTGACTGCGAGATCGATAATTTACAAACAAGACAAACATTTATAATAATGCCAGGGTTAACGGAAGATGCAATACTAGGAGTGGAATTCCTCAGGGAACATTCGATCGAACTTAAGTTCGATAGGGATACATCCAAACAGTACGAACAACATCAAGAGGAAACATGTAACATTTTAAAAGACTCCACCCAAAATACAGAGATAGAAAGGTTCCTAAGAAGAGAGCTTAGGGAATTCGAGAAGTTAACAGGTCCCACCAACTTAATAAAGCACGAAATAAAATTGAAGAAAAGGTGCGATCCCGTCAAACAGCCGTATAGGCGGCAAAATCCCGCAATGTTGCAGATCATCAACCAAGAGGTGGATAAAATGTTGAAAGAAGGAACTATCGAACCCTCTGCAAGTGGTTGGAGTTCACCGATTGTACTAGTTAAAAAAAAAGATAACTCGTACAGATTTTGCATTGACTTTAGAAAAGTCAACGAACTATCAGAAAAGGACGCGTATCCGTTACCGCGGATATCAGAAATTTTGGATAGACTTAAGGAAGCAAATTTCATCTCAACTCTCGATTTGAAGCAGGGATATTTTCAAATACCCCTGGAAGAAACAAGCCGCCCAGTGACAGCATTTAGCGTACCCGGAAAAGGTCATTTCCAATTCAGAACTACCCCGTTCGGACTGCACTCCGCCGGAGCAACTTTCCAACGACTGCTAGACAAAGTAATACCGCCCGATGTAGAATTCGCGTTCGCATACTTGGATGATATCGTGGTAATATCGAAGACATTCCAAGAGCATTTATATCACCTACAAGAGGTCTTCCGAAGACTAAAAGAAGCCAGGTTACAACTTAACTTCGAAAAATGTACATTCTGCCAGCCAGAACTCAAATATTTAGGACACGTTGTGGGAGCAGAAGGAATAAAAACTGACCCGGAGAAGACCAGCGCTATAACCGAACTTGCACCACCGAGAAATGCACGTCAGCTCCGTCGCTTTTTAGGAATAACCTCATGGTATCGGCGATTCATAGAGAATTATTCGACAATAGCAGGACCACTAAACATGCTTCTAAAGAAGAAGATAAGATGGAAATGGACGGATAAGCAGGAAAACGCGTTTAAGGAACTCAAAGCGAAACTTACGACGGCTCCAGTATTAGCGTGTCCCGATTTCTCAAAAACATTCTACCTACAAACAGATGCATCAAACTGCGGACTTGGAGTTGCGCTAACACAAAAATACGACGGCCAAGATAAGGTAATCGCATACGCTAGTCGAACCCTCACACCAGCCGAGACAAAATATTCCACAACGGAAAAAGAATGTCTATCCATAGTGTACGGGATAAAGCAAATGAAGCCATACATAGAAGGGTACAACTTCAAGGTTATATCGGATCACCAATCTCTCAAATGGCTGAAGAATCTCAAAAACCCGTCAGGTCGATTAGCCAGATGGAGTTTAGAACTGCAGCAGTACGATTTCGAAGTCATATATAGAAAGGGAGTTCTGAACAAGGTAGCAGATGCTTTATCACGGCAACCACAAGAAACCCTTAATGAGGAACCAGAGCTGGAGTTGTTAGCATCGGAACTAGAATCATGCGATTGGTACGATAATTTATATAGGAATGTGCTCCAAAACCCAGGTAATTTCCCGGATTTACAGATATCAAACGAGAAACTATATAAACACATTTGGAGCAGCCGCAATTTAGCCGACCCAGAATTTAACATCCCATGGAAATTATGCGTACCAAGTTATAAAAGGAAAGAGATTTTGAAAGAAAATCACGACTCAACCACAGCAGGCCATTTAGGAATTGCAAAAACAATTTGCCGGATAGCGCAGAAGTACTACTGGCCTAAGATGTTCAAACAAATTGCAGACTACGTTAGAACCTGTACGAAGTGCCTTCAATATAAACCGTCTCAAATGCAACCAGCCGGGAAAATGCAACCGTCAGCTGTAGAAAAGCCTTGGCATACTGTCTCAATCGATTTAGTGGGACCATTCCCAAGATCTACAAAGGGAAACGCTTTCCTGATAGTCGTGCAAGACCGGTTCACTAAATGGGTCGTCGCCCAACCAATAAAAGCAGCTTCTACGAACTCCCTCATCGACTTTCTACGATCAAAAGTAATTATGCAATTCGGAATCCCAAAGAAAATCATCTCGGACAACGGCGCGCAGTTCACAAGTAGCAGCTTTAGGGCATTCATGAAGTCATACAATATAGATCACATTCTGACACCACCATACTCGCCTCAATGCAATCCAGTAGAACGAACAAACAAGGTACTGAAAACAATGATAGCTACTTACGTGGAGGATAACCATAAAGACTGGGACAAATTCATACCAGAATTCTGCTATGCCATAAATTCGTCAAAACATGATTCGACAGGATTTTCACCAGCGCTTCTCAATTTTGGAAGAGAATTAGATACAACAGATGTGACAAATGACCAGGGTATACAGGGGTACGCAGAAAACTTAAGCAAGTTAGAAGCGTTGAGGGAATTGGCAAAAGTACACATGGAACACGCTTTCGAGGACCAAAAGAAACATTACGATTTAAGGCGAAGAAACTGGCGGCCACATCCAGGAGACCGTGTCATGAAAAAGGAACACTATCTATCATCGGCTAGCGCAGCGTTCACCAGCAAGTTAGCGCCAAAGTACTCAGGACCATACACAGTAACATCCGTGATATCGCCAGTAATCGTAAAACTGAAATTTGCCGACAGCAACAGCCGTAAGCAGATAACGGCGCATGTGAAAGATTTAAAGCCATGGGTGGGGGAAGACGTCTCGACAGAAATCCCATCCCCACCAAAGGAAATCACTATATAAGCAGCAATATTAGCATTCAGAATTTAGTTCGTCCACATCCACCATGGAAGATATTCTAGAAATTCCTGAACAGATGACCCCCCTAGGAACGCCAGAGAGACCCGGTCTGCCCGTGACACCAGGGAAAGACGCGGAACGGATGTTAAAGAGATTCCACGAACTATTTGGAACGCCGCCATCCCCGCCAAGGAAGCAGAGTATCCTCGAATCCCCGGCGGCCCCAGATACACCAACGGGGCTCGAAGCCCAAGCCGCATCCACTCCAGGAGAACCTCAAACCGCAGAATACTCTGACCTATTGGAAGTCGTCCCAAAGCGACTAATTGAAGGAGGGACCAAAAGATACAGAATTTCATGCAATAACGGGAGAAAAATTGTAATAAAGATACCACGAGGGATAGATGGAATCAAACGACTATAGACGCCAAAAAAAAAAAGGTATGTTACTTCTTTTTTTTTTTCGAAGAAGAGGGGGTGTAATGATAGGCTGACGCTCCGTCCAAACATCGACACTCGGAACCGTGCGATTCTCTCAAATCGCGCAGGTGCCCCCACTAAGTTCCACCTCTCCGAACCAACGCCGCCAGAGGGATATTTAAGAGCATCGTAAGCGACGATCCGGCAGTCCTGAACGACCGTTCTGGGCTCCATAACCAGCCAAGCGAAGTGAGCGAGGCCGGCCAACCTGAATCGCGACGTGCACCGTTCGTGAGGTGATTCGTAAACTCAGGCAGGCCAACTCGAGACGAGACGCACGGTGTACCGAAGTGAGGTAATGTGCGACTCGTAATTCAACGGAGGCAAGCGTATTGAGCGAGCCCCGATAGATATAATATATTTGAATACCTCTGTTAATTTTGGTTCTTCTGTTACAGACGCCCATCCGGAGGAAGACTTCGCTGGAACGGGATAAAATATCAAATTATTATTTTGCGTTATATTGTTATAATTTAGAGTTAATAAATTTGCTTTGTTTTCAACCTGTGTTTTACTGAGTCTGTCGTCCTGAAAGAACTACCCGTTACAATAGTTAATTAAAAATACATACAGAGGGACTCGTAAATCGACCTCATTTTTTTATAAACAAAGGCCAAAGTCAGAAAATATTGTTTTTTGCCTATAGCATTAGTTTCATATTTACAGCAAAAGTTGTTTTAGGAAAGTTGTGTATCATGAAAAAACGATTATTTTGAGACGAGGAAACGAGATAATTGCAAAAAACCACGTTTTTGCACTATTTTGTAAATGTTAATAACTTTTAACAAATAGGTCGTAAGGAACTTATTATACATTGATCATGAGGCAATTAAGTGACTTTATTAGTGTACAAAATTTCAAGAAGATCTGTTTGTCAGTTTACGAGTTATGTTAAATGTTTTTCCCAGACATCGAATGTTTAGACAATCATTGTTGCCCCAGGAGTATTTTCAGAGCTTTTTGGCAAAGTGCAATGAGTTCTTAAAGACTAAAATACTAAGAAAGTTAAAAAAGAATATATTTGTTTCTTAATTGTTGTTGAACAGGTCGATAAAAAAATGGTGAGTTTTTTCCTTATAAACAATTAGAATATCTTTGTTATTTTTTCTGATAAATAATTATAATTGGTTGTATCAAAAAGCTGGTAAAAAAACACACATTAAAAATGAAAAATAACTTTCTAGGACCAATAATAGCCAAGTTATACTTTTTTTTTGAAAAATCACATCTCGATTGTTTATAAATATTAAGAGTTGAAATTTTTACAGAATGATAATAAATATCTATATTTTATATTGCAATTGATAAGTACGGAATATCTTCTATTTAAAACGAGTAATAACCCTTTAAAATGTAGTTACTCACGCTGACTGAGCTGGGACCATGTGATGGGGAAGATTGTCGGAGTCCAGTTCGCGCGTCGAGATTTTGCTATAGAAAGTTCAATTTGGAGCGCTTGAAAAATTTTATAATATCTCAGCTTTCAGGGAACGTAGAGCCTTCATTTTTTTTTTAATTTGGGCAACTCGACGAAAGAATAACAACTAGCTAATTTTCATTTGCCGGAAAAATCGGAAAATTCTGGAAAATGGACTTTTTTATTCAACATTCATTTACAATGTTAACACTAATATATTTTGATAAATATTTTCATAAATATTATAAATTTGTAAATACATATTAAAATATAATTATAGTATATATCTATTTATATACAGGATGGTTCATTTTATCCGCCTCGGTGTGTGTACGGAAAACGACTTGATTTAAAAAAATTTCTTCATAGACATATACAGGGCAATTAATACTACAATCTAAAAATAACGTGAATTATACAGGATGCTACAAAAAAGAGTGGTATATCAAAGTTATATTTTATATGGAACATCCTACAACTGATGAAATTTTTAAATTACCCTTAAAAAATAAGCTAGACTATACCTAAGTACAGGGTATTTTGATTCATTTAAATTTTTACAAAAATATAAAATTTTAGAAAAAATAAATATTTCAAATCTAAGAGTCGGTGACAAATTTTTTCTTAGATCTTCATAATAGACTATTCAGCATTTTTTTAAACAGATGTTTATTGTAATAAAATTCACAATTACTTAATAGTACATTTTTAGATTTAAAAACTAATTGAAAACAAAAACCTTCTCAAATTGAAAAAAAAATGTGTGTATAGATTATAATTATTGATCTTCGTTAATTCTACACAGTTTATGTACAGGTTCATTAATTTCTTATTTCTTCAACATTATCCCTAATTTTTTTAAACAAATCTTCTTCAACTTCCACTTTCGTCATCTATAATAACTGTCAAAAGGTTGTAGCATCTTTTTTCGCAAGTGTCATCTTTGCAATGTATGCAAAGCTCGGTACAATTGATTTATTTCAGGAAATTATGGATAATGTGGAAAACATTAATAAACCTGTACAAAAACTGTGTAGAATTAACGAAAATGAATAATTATAATCTATACATATTTTTTTTTTAATTTGAGAACGTTTTTGTTTTCAATTTATTTTTAAATCTAATAATGTACAATATAGTAATTATAATTTTGTTACAATAAACATCTGTTTAAATATGCTGAATAGTCTATTATGAAGATCCAAGAAAAAAATTGTCACCGATTCTTAGATTTGTAAATATTTATTTCTTTTCTAAATCTTTACATTTTTCTAAAAATTGAAATAAATCAAAACACCCTGTACTTAGGTATAGTCTAGCTTCTTTTTTAAGGGCAATTTAAAAATTTCATCAGGTGTAGGGTGTTCCATAAAAAATATATCTTTGATATACCACTCTTTTTTGAAGCATCCTGTATAATTCACGTTATTTTTAGATTGTAGTGTTAGTCGCCCGGTATATTTGTATGAAGAAATTGTTTTAAATCAAGTCGTTTTCCGTATAGACACCGAGGCGAATAAAATGAACCATCCTGTATATAAATAGAGATATATACTATAATTTTATTTTAATATTTATTCACAAATTTATAATATTTTATGACAATATTTACGAAATTATATGTGTTAACGTTGTAAATGCATGTTGACTAAAAAAGTGCATTTTCCAGAATTTTCCGATTTTTCCGGTAAATGAAAATTAGCTAGTTACTCCGAGTTACTCCAATTTAAAAAAAAAATGAAGGCTCTACCTTCTCTGGAAGCTGAGATATTGTAAAATTTTTCAAGCGCTCCAAATTGAACTTTCTATAGCAAAATCTCGACGCGCGAAACTGGACTCTGAAAATCTTCCCCATCACACGGTCCCAGCTCAGTCAGTGTGTGTAACTTCACTTTAAAGGGTTATTACTCGTTTTAAATAGAAGATATTCTGTACTTATCAATTGAAATATAAAATATAGATATTTATTATCATTCTGTAATCAGCTCTTAATATTTATAAACAATAGAGATGTGATTTTAAAAAAAGAAGTATAACTTGACTATTATTGGTCCTAGAAAGTTGGGTTTTTCTTTTTCAATGTGTGTTTTTTTACCAGCTTTTTGATACAATCAATTATAATTATTTATCAAAAAATATAACAAAGATATTCTAATTGTCTATAAGGAAAAAACTCACCATTTTTTAGCGACATGTTTAACAACATTTAAGAAACAAATATATTCTTTTTTTTAACTTTGTTAGTACTTTGAGTCTTTAAGAACTTATTGCACTTTGCCAAAAAGCTCTGAAAATACTCCTAGGGAAACAACTATTCGATGTCTGGGAAAAATATTTAACATAACTCGTAAACTAACAAATAGATCTTCTTGAAATTTTGTACACTAATAAAGGAACTTAATTGCCTCGTGATCAAGGTACAATAAGTTCCTTTGTTCCTTACGGCCTTTTTGGTAAAAGTTATTAACAGTTACAAAATAGTGCAAAAAACGTGGTTTTTTGCAATTATCTTGGTTAATTCTTTATGGATTTTAACTTATAAAAATTCAAATTAATCGTTTTTTCATGATACACAACTTTAGCAAAACAACTTTTGATGTAAATACGATATTAAAAATGCTATAGGCAGAAAACCATATTTTCTGACTTAGGCATTTTTTTATAAAAAAAAAATGAGGTCGATTTACGAGTACCTCTGTATGTATTTTTAATTAACTATATCCATCCTACCATTTAGCACATTCAAATACCTGTATTGATTTTTACCCTGAAATCGCTCATATTTATTTTTCTACCCTGGTCTATTAGAACCTTCTTATTACACGGAATGCTGAGACTTCTAGTGCTTAAATCATACCCTAAATTACAAAGCAATTGGTAAAAAAGTTTAAAAGTTATTTAATTTGTTTATCCCAAATTCATTTTTTTTTGCAACACTATAAGTCAGAAAATTATGAGGCTACAGTAATACTTCGGACAGTTTATGAAAGAAGAATATTTATACTATTAACTTAATTAAAAAAATGACATTTAAAATTGAGCCGAACTATTCAGATCTGCCGTAAATAAAGTCAGAATAGCCATGTTGATTGCCAACGTTCGGAACGGACAAGGCATATGAAGAAGAAGAAGAATAACACCGGTTTAAGACAGTAGATTTTAAACCGACTTTACTCATTCATTTATTTCAGTTTGATCCATATAGGCTATTGATTATGTTCAAAATAAGAGAGCTAAAAGGAACTACAACGTTAACGGGATTTTATTATCTCACATAGTCAATAGACCTCTAAATTTGAAAAAACCGCGGAGTGCTACCATTTAAATGGGTGCGTTTTTAAGAAAGGGGTGAATTAGTCCCTAAGCACACGATAAATTAGGGTGAGTTCTATGCACTTTTGGTATAAACACGTCTTCAGCAAAATTGTTACAGGTTAAATGTGCTATCGAAATATCACATTTTAAAGTCAAAAATATTTTTTTTTACAAAAATATATTCAAAAGAAAAGCAAGAAAAAACACGAAAGAAAGCAATTTTGTTTTTTGCTCGATAACTTTTTTCCACAGGGATATAGGTATATAGGCATTGTTTCAGTGAGAAATAACTTCCACCCTTTCTCTTTAAAATAAAGTTTGGTAAAAATCTCTCGAGTTTATAGTCTCCGAAATAGAATTTTTCAAAATTCGCCGCTCACAGCATTTTTGGGCCATTTTCCTCCTTATTTCGGAAACATTGTTCTGTAACTTTTTTCTACGCATTTCTAGGTATATACAATGGTACATTTACTAGAAATAGAATTCGATTACCTTTAAAATGATCTATTATATAAGGTTGTACGATTCTTTTTAAGCAAGTTGTGCTTTTTCCAGGTTTTATACTTTTAATGATTCTTGATATTTTTAATGATTATTTTTCCTCACTATGACTTTTTTTCTTGGACATTTATGTATACACATCGTGGGATAAAAAAACTTATTTTCCTTACTTTAAAATGGTGTATTGCAAAAAATTCTAGGACTATTTTTAAACAAGATATCCGTAGGATATCTAAAGATATCAGGAATTTAAGAAAAAAATTTAATTTTTTTTATTTTTTTCAATTAGAAGAATATAATTGCATATTATAACATAATTTTTAATTCCCAATAACTTTTCTTAATAACACTTTTCGATATTGTGAAATATAAAGGTACTTTACTCTTGAGCGAAATTCATATTTTTTAACATACCTTGTACACTATTGATAAAATTGTATATCTGACGATCGGATCTTGGGTTTTGGACTATTCCAGTCCATTCCATAATAATGGTAAAATATATCAAAAATCATTAAAAGTATAAAACTTTGAACTACCATATCTTGCTTAAAAATAGTAATACAGCCTTCTACAATAGACCATTTTAAAGGTAATTGATTTTTATTCCTATTTAATATAACATTGCATATACCTAAAGCTACGTAGAAAAAAGTTACAGAACAATGTTTGAGAAGTAACAAGGAAAATGGACCAAAATCGCTGTGAGTGCGAATTTTGACAAATAATATTTTGGAAACTATCATTCATATAGACTTCTACCAAACGTCATTTTTAAGAGGAAGGAAGGAAGCTTTTTTCCTGTGAAAGAATGCCTATACCTGTATCCCTGTGGAAAAAATTATGGGGCAAAAAGCAAAATTGCTATCTTTCGTGTTTTTTCTTGCTTTTATTTTGAATATATTTTTGTAAAAAAAATATTTTTAACTTTACAATGTGATGTTTGGATAGTAAATTTAATGTGAAACACTTTTCCTGTAGACGTGTTTGTACCAAAAGTGCACAGAACTCACCCGAATTCGCCCTGTGCCTAGGAACTAATTCACCCCTTTTTCAAAAACGCACCCCTTTAAATGGTAGCACTCTGCGGTTTTTTCATATTTAGAGGTCCATTGCCTATATGAAACAATAAAACCCCCTTAACGTTGTAGTTCCTTTCTAAAATACATAATCAATAGCCTAATACGTTTTGGCATGTCTGTTTCAAAATAGTCTCTTCCAATTTTTTTATTACTTCAAATGGAATCGCATCTCTACCAGTAATTTTGTTAGGTGCTATTAGTTTCTTTTGAGAATGTGTATCATTCGAGTATAGTAGTTGTTCGTTGTACCTACATCTCACCTCTCCTTCTTTGTCTGTATCTATGATCTTGCAGTTTATATTAAATTTTTTTAAGAAAAATTATTACCCAGTTTGACTTCTCATACAATAAATAACATTCTTCTGACGGTTATAATCATAATTTTTCATCGACAACTTATTAATAACATCACTTTCTGAAAGTCGATTATAGGAAATCGTGATAAAGTAACTTTTCTTATTCTCTCATTGGAAGGAAAGTAATGACATAGTTATAGTTAATTTATTATAGACATGTTGTGTAAATACACTAGTTCACTTTCGACGAAACTATCACCAGACGAGATGTCTTCAAAATTTGATGCAGCAAGAAATTTTTATGTTAAAATTCGCAATTTTATTAAAGATATTTATATACACTGCTCCAAGAAATTATCACACCATCTACAAAAACAGAAAAAGCGGTTAATTGTTATTTTAAATTTAATCGTATTTATTTTTGTATTGAATGTACTATGTATAACATGAACAAGATGCAAATAAATGACATCTTCTCTGTGCCGTCTCCGCTTCGAAGGTTGGTAATCATCACAGCGATTTTTACTTTTGAGACCGCGGCTCTAAATAATTCGTTGTTACTACATCCAAACCATTCCCTACGGTTCTTCAGCTATGAGTTACGTCTCCTTTCTATGGATCTTTTTCCCTGGATTTTTCATTGCATAATGACCTGGAGTATTAGATATTTATCTCGCCTCATCACATATAATATATATCTCAGTATTCTTCCCTTCATTGTTAGAAGTACTTCTCTTTCCTTATGCAGACGTCTCATTACCTCTACATTGGTTATTCTATCTGTAGCAGTGGCGGCTCGTGACCTCAGTATGCGGGTAGGCTACACATATACTTCGGGTAGGCGACAAAAAATATCCTACAATTTGTAATAACTTTTGAGCTGTCTTGCAATACTAAATGTAATATATGAGCGCAACGATGTGTAAAAATTGCTTTTGGAGCATCTACTTTAATTTTTGATTGTAATCCGTTTAAAGAGCCAGCCATTACACTTGCACCATCGTAAAATTGAGCAATTAATTTATTTTTGTAATCATATGGCTCAAGCACGTTTGAAATTAAGCTATATAGAGCATCTGCAGATCTATTATCGCTAACATCACAAAACCCTAAAAATCTTTCTGTTACCTGACCAACTTTGTTAACAAAACGGATTGTTAAAATACACTGTGATTTTTCGGTTATATCAGCAGTATCGTCCGCTAGTATAGAAAAAAATTGACTTTCATTAATTTCTGTTGAAATTTCATTTTTTACGTAATCGGCAAGACAATATATTAAATTATTTTGTATTGTTTTTGACAAACCCGTGAACACAACTTCTATTTTTTAACATGATCCTGGATTTCCTGATCGCGTTTAACTACTAAATTAAAAATTTCTTTAAAATTACTCATGTTTGAAGAATTATGGCTCTCACCATGACCGCGAAATGCAAGTTCTTGTTTTCCTAACAGAATTGTAACATCAATTTCTTCAACTTCTTCAATCTTTTTCAACTTCTTCATTATATATCTTAATAGATAGAGAAATATGTCCAGCTAAAGCACTGTCAATAGTTTGTTTATTTTTTTCTAACCGTTTTAAACCTAAGCAATTGTTTAAATGTTCTTTCGAAGATTCATGTTTTTTTACACTAGCTAATAAATTTTTCAAATCTGAATATCCCTGACTCACCCAAACATTTTGCTTCAAATTTGAGAGCAACAGACAAGGCCAACAGAAAAGTGAATTTTTAAAATAACTTCCGCTTAGCCATTTATGATTTTCATACCATATTGTTTTAAACAATCTCGAAAATGGTCGATTGTCTTTTGTCTTATCTGTGGATAAAATTGTTAAATTTGGTAAAGGCCGGCCCATTGAAATAATTTCTGATCTTTCTTGATTTTGGCGCCTTGAAAAAGGCGTCTCGATCAAACTGCATATTACATCGTTTAAAATAGTCATATTCGATGACTAAAGTTTTTCCACCAATAAAACTAACACACCTACGTTTCAACAACGTCAAATATTATAATACTTATTTTATTTATGTATCAAATAATAATTTACTCTTCGAATAAATTGATAAGTTAATAATTAACCTCGCTTTAAATTTTTAATTATCTATATAATCTAATAACACAATTCGTCAGTTTAACTTTAAATTATCCAAATTGTATTGAAACACAATAAAAATATAATGGACGACTGGCAAATAACTATTCACAGATTTATTTGTCGTTAGTCAATTATTACTAAATTAATATAAAATTAAAATGCCCTTCAATAGACCGATCTCAAATTTACCTGTTTATTATTCAATTTTCATAAACAAATTTAAATTGTCCTACCTAGTTTTATTGAATACTTAACCTACTAATAACAGCCAAAATCAAAAAACAATTATTTAAAACAGTTTCACAAGACACAAGAAAAGCAACTGATAAAATTTTGTAGGTCCGGGTATAAGACTCTGTGCCTATCCGCCCTTTCAAAATCGTGGCCAGCAGACCTGCAGCAGGCCTTTAGTTCGCGTAAACAGAGAGAGATCGCACGTCAATTCGGTGTTGGCGTCGTCCTATTTCAGGCTACGTTTTCAAGTGCCTGACCAAGGAAGGATATAGAATCTTATACAGTACTACTGATACTACAAGGAGCGTACAATAATTATAACTACGGAGAAAATTTTTTGGATATTTTTAAAAATAATTTGGATAATTTTTGCTATTTTATTGTAGGTATTGTGTCAAAATTTATAAATTACAATTTTGAAATAAGTAATTTATATTAATAATTTATATTATTGTACTACATTTGAAGAGGGTAGGCGGCGCCTACCTTGCCTACCCCGACGGGCCGCCCCTGATCTGTAGCATTTCAAATATCCGCTATGATGTTTTGTTTCAAAACCTGCCTTATAAATAATTATTTATATTTTTTGTGTTACTTATGGTTATTTATGGACACATGTAAATTTTTGGTTTAGTGTGGTGTGACAAGGAGATGTTTTTTTTAAAGGTACTGTATATTTTTGTTTCTAAAAGTGATTACATTCCATGTAAATATTGAGCATTGCAGTTGGTAAATTTTTTTAATATTTTTTGTAGAGATTGCTTTCAATATGGTAAAAAATTTGAAAAAAGGATGATTGTAAAACGTTTAATATCTGAATATCCTTTGTCCTGTTTTTAATATTTTTTTAATATTTTTTATAGAGATTGCTTTCAATATGGTAAACATTTTGAAAAAAGGATGATTGTAAAACGTTTAATATCTGAATATCCTTTGTCCTGTTTTGTTATTCTAAGTATTTTTGTTCAAAAATAAAGCCCTAATAGTATGTAAATTAAATAATTTGGAATGACATTTGATAGCTACATGACTTTGAAATATATAGTCAATTTTGTTTTGAAATAACTGCTCAATAAAGTTTAAATTTTTTGTATTGGTAAAAGTCATATAAAGGTTATAGTTTTTTTTTATTTGTCATTCCTGTAGTAAAGTCTGTATTTCTTTGAGAATGAGTTTCTCTGAATAATAAAAATGAAGTTTTAATAAACATTTTAAAAATGTACCTCTTTTTATTTCTGTAACCCTTTGGAAAATTATTAACCAGATTTCTAATACAACTGAAATTGAGTTTTAGTAAAGGAGAAAAGAGAAAATGGCATAGAAGCCAAGGATGAAGTTAAAAGTTGCCCAATTAGACCCAAAAGAGGAATCTCATATGAATGTCACCCCATTTGGTATCCGTAGGTAAGTACAGAAATATGTCCAGTAAGTACTCAGTAATTAATCAGACGATTTTTCCAACGGCGCCCAATTTTGTTTAAATAGTAGAAAGGAACTCAAGTCAGTGTAAGTATCCTTTGTTTATTTGGTAATGGTAGTTAGTTCTTCTGAAACCTTCCTATTCCTCAAAACGATTCGACGACCTGCCACCGAACAACCACTGAGCCGCCGTAAGCAAAAGAAGGTTTGAGTGTCTGTTCCTTCTTCTTTAGCCCCATTTCGACCCCCAGTTTTCATGTAGTTAATTTTATCCCTGATCCCATCTGAGCAGACATTTAAAACGCTTCATATCTACTCATGATATCTTCAGTATTCTGCGGTACATACACATCTCGAATATGTCCAATGTCCTCACGTCAATTTTCTTCAGTGTCCACGCTTCTATACCGTATTATAATACGGATAGCACATAGGACTCAAACGTCGTATTTTTAACTCAAGGTGTAAGTCCCGACAGCAGATGAGCCCCTTCATTCTTGTAAATGTGCTTCTGGCCTGTTCGATTCTGATTCGTATTTCTTGCGAGCTGTCATTGATTTCATTAATGGTTGTACCTAGGTATTCAGTGACCGTTTAGATCTCTCGTTTATTCAGGTTCATCAAACTGTTCTTTCAAAAGTTTCTCTCGAGCCTTGTTTCGCTAACATATCTGCTTGTTCGTTCCCATGCACCACTTCATGACCCGGCACCCATGTTAAAGACACTTTATTGTCTTTTGCTAGGTTATTAAGGAGATCTTTTAAGTCTCTCACTAGTTTTGATTTGGTGAGAGGGTTCTTTACAGCCAGAATAGCCGATTGGCTATCAGTGTAAATGTTGATTCTCTATTAGGGTCTTCATCAATGATTTCATCAATGCAGGCCACCAAAGCAAGAACTTCAGCCTGGAACACCGTTGTATAACCTCGGTTTATTAACTATCGAACATGAAGCAACACAAAACATAAATATAAAAAATGTGATTTCAGAGTTTGTCGCTAGTAAAACTAGAAAAAAAAATATTTTAATTCATTCACATAATGTAAAACAAAAAATAAATTGCTATATCCTATTTACTGCAATTTCATTAACTATAATTCTTAATTTTTCATTATCCAAAACATACGTTTATCGGATCTTCGTTGATTTTAACAATCTTTATTTTAGGATTTGTGGTGACACCATAGATTACCAACCGCCCCGGGTATCATCCATGCTAGCTACGCCACTGATAATTGGAAATCCCATGTATAAAATATTTAGTGAAAAGCATGCCACAGGAAAGTATTTTCCGATCGAGAAAGACTACGGCAGAAAATAAATAATCTGAATTTTATTTCAAATGACAATACTTATCTAACAAAAGGTATTTTGAGAGCTACAATCGTTTATGCATTTTGTCCAGACTGACAGACCACCGACGCGTCACGTCGTCAGGCGTCTGACTATTAAGCTGATTTTTATTATTCTCAATATATTGATGGGTACTTAAGGATGTAATTAGGACAAAACCATTTATTTAATTGAAGAAAATAAAATTTCGGAATAGCCTGACGACTTGACGACACACAATTTTATTTTTGTTGGTTGCCCACAAATTATTATTGGTTATTACGGAATCCAAAATGTGAATCGCTGATGTCTATATCTAATTTCATACACATTCTATTATGAATCACTTTTAGCAGGATTTTCAGTCCGTGAATCAACAAACTTATTGTCTAATAGTCAGAGTAACTCATCGCATTATCCTTTTTTGTAAGGGTTACTAACGTTACCATTAATTTGGTATTATTCCAGTTTTATACAAGGTGTCCTGAAAATATTGGTCATAAATCATACCACAGAGTCTGGGGTCAAAAATAGGTTGATTGAACCTCACTTACCTATATACAATAGTGCACACAAAAAAAGTTACAGACCTTTGAAGTTACAAATGAAAATCGAGTTTTTTTCATATATCGAAAACTCTCAGAGATTTTTTATTGAAAATAGACATGTGGCATTTTTATGGCAGCAACATCTTAAAAAAATTAAAGTGAAATTTGTGCACCCCATAAAAATTTTATGGGGGTTTTGTTCCCTTAAACCCCACCAAACTTTTGTGTACGTTCAAATTAAATTATTATTGTGGCAACATTAGTTAAACACAATGTTTTTAAAACTTTTTTCCTGTTATTACTTTTTCGATAAGCCAGTGTTTATCGAGATATTTTGAATATTTGTCGAATCCACCACATATTTGTATATGGTTAAGTATGATTATACAGACCTGTTGAAAATCTGAAAATTTATTTTTAATTTACATTTTTAGGTATATTTTGAAAAAGAAAGTTCATCTCGATAAACGGCGACTTATGAAAAAAATATTGTGGTACCACAATGGTACAACAATAATGAATTAATTGGAACGTACACAAAAGTTTGGGGAGGTTTAAGGGAACAAAATCCCCATAAATTTTTATGGGGTGGACAAATTTCACTCTAATTTTCTTTTAAGATGCTCCTGCCATATGAATGATACATGTCCATTTTTAATAAAAAATCTCTAATAGTTTTTGATATATTAAAAAAAATCAATTTTCATTTTGTATTTCAACTTCAAAGGGCTGTAACTTTTTTTTATGAGCACATTTGTACTAAGGTAAGTTAGGTTCAATCGAAGCATTTTTGACCCCAGAATGTGTGGCATAATTTATGACCAATCTTTTCGGGACAACCTGTATATGGCGTCGATTAACTCTACCAAAACATGAATCTTGTTCTCCTCCATTAGTTTGAGAATTTCCTCTGGCAGGTAATCTAGACCTGCAGCTTTTCTGTTCTTTAGTGTGTTTAGTACTTATATCACTTCATCTTTCATTATGTCTGGTCCCAATTCTCCTTTTAAATTTTCTAGGTTAGTTTGTTTTCTCTCTTCTTCGAAGAGTTGCTTAATGTATTTTTTCCATATTTTGTATAAATGACTAAATCTAATGCTAAATGGTAATATTGCTGTTGAGGGAAGGGATATTGAGCAGACAGCATCTTATAAGTACTTGAGACATGAAATTCGGTTGTGCAGAGATAACCAAGCATGTGAGCTCCCACACCACATATGAATAGCCAGGGCAGCATTTGGTAAACTAAACTACATATTATGTATTTAAATCGGACTTACCCATATGCCTCAAAAGGAAAATATTTGACCAGTGTGTGTTACTTGTACTCACTTTTAGAGCAGAAACATTAACACTCACAAGAAAGCTAGTGAACAAGATTCGCGTAGGTAACTCAGAGGAATATGGAGAGCCAGATGTTGGGTGTCTCCCTGAGAGACCGAATCCCAAACAAAGAAATACGTCGTAGAACAAAAACAAAAGAATCGCGTAGCTAAAGCGGAATTGGGCAGGATACGTGTCCAGATTATTAGACAAGCTGACAATCGATGGACTAAAGCACGGTAGACAAAGACCGGTATGCTCGTTAATGAATCGAAAAGTGTACCTCGACGCGCATGATGTCACCTACGAAGCAACAATACAGAGTACTACGGTGTTCCAGGGACTTCTGTATGAGCTTTCGTAACGTTCGGTTGTGTGACAGTTCAGTGTGGAAGTGATAATTCAAAAAAAACGCAGGCGGCAAAAACAAAATAGGAACTACATAATAGAGGTAACTAACAAATTTCCTATCTGTTGAATTCCTAAATTTCCTGTACTTTCTTTGAATAAAATAAATTATACATTATCTAGTTAGGTAAAAAAGAGACAGCTTTGCATTACACGGTTAATTATGGGGGACTCTACGGGGGGGCTAACCCCCCCGGTGATGAGGAGATGTTAGATAATATAGAAAACACTGAAAATAATAGTAGTTTAAATAATACACCATTACTTGATAGCAATGCTAATTCAATCACTAATAATAACAATGAAATAAAAAAAGGAAAAAAACATTTCTATTATCAGTACACTGATACCGGTCCCTTTGAGGTATTTATGGAGTCAAAAGGCGATAACGTCGGTAATTATAGTTTTTTGAAATTAGCAAAATACATAAATGACAAAAAAATCGAGAATGTACTTAAACTTAGCAAAAAAGGAAAAAACCGAATTAGCGTTGCTTTCAAGAAATGGGAGGATGCTAATAAATTTGTTTTAAATGACGTGGTCAGAAATGATGAATATGAATTGTTTATTCCGGCAAATAACGTAACATGTAGGGAGTCGTTAATAATGTAGATACTAGTATATCGGATGCAGATCTAATCAAATTTTCGGGATTGGCTTCGGTCAACATTAAAGTACTAGAAATAAGACGATTTAAACGGAAGTCTAAATATGACACGGAGAAATATATTGATACAGAAACGGTCGCATTTACCTTTTCGGGAAAAGTAATCCCGAAGGAAGTGAATATATATGGGATCCCTTTTAGGGTAAAACCATACATGATACCAGTGGTTCAATGTTATCGGTGTTTTCTTTTTGGACACACAAAAAATCTTGACCCAAAAAATACATGAAGGGGATTGTTCGATGAAATGTTTACATTGTAATAGCAGCTTTCATATAAGTACCTATGAGGAGTGTCCAGAGTATGTGAGACAGCGGAATATTAAGGCTGTCATGTCTCTGGACAATCTTTCATACTACGAGGCATGCGAGAGATTTCCTTATGTTTCTACTAGAAAATCGCAAGAGAATAATATATTCAGAATGAGCCAGGAGGAATTCCCAACATTACATAAAACTCAAACAAATAATTTAGAGACAATTCCCATCAATATGCGATGGATAGAAAATGTAAAGAGTAACCCTGAACACCTGTTTAGTAGAAAAATTGAGAATAACTCAAACAAAAATAAAAGAAAGGCTAATGAAACAAATAAGACATACAATAAAGAAGTACACAATCAATATTTATTATCTCCAAATGGGAGAAGCGAAGAGAGAGCTCGTGCAGTAAACAATGAGACTCCTGGATGTTCCCGTACAGAGCAACTAGAGAGGGACACAGAAAAAACACTGAATGCGATATTAAAAAAACTAGATTGGAAACATAAGGAACATATAATCAATTACTTGAACCAGCTATTTATACATGAAAGCTCATCGAACCAAAAGTTGCTAGATTTAGATGGATATCAAGAATCCACTTATTATCCAATGGAACATAAAAAGTTTAAGCAGTAACTATAACAGTCTGAAATATTTCATAAGCGAACATAGACCCAAATTAATTCTATTAAATGAAACTTGGCTAAAAAATAATCATCACTTCTATCTAAGAGGATATGAAATACATAGGTTGGATCGAGGGGATGGTTATGGTGGCCTAGCTACTGTGGTTCAGAATAGTCTGGATCACAAAATAGTATATAGGTATAATAATAATGTTAGTAAAATTCAAATTTTAGCAACAAAAATAATAGATTGGGACATTACAGTTATTAACATTTATATCCATCCTAGGGCAAAAATAAATTTAAATAGTTGGGTTGGACGCATAAATAAAATCAGGGGAAATAAAATTTTAATGGGGGATATGAATGCACATAATGCACTTTGGGGAAGTCAAGTGTCTGTTAATGTTAATGGAAGAATAATTGCTGAATCCTTAGAGGATTTGGATCTAGTTTGCTGCAATGATGGGAGACCCACGCGGATTACCCTACCTGGACAGAATGCCTCAGCGGTAGACCTAACACTAATTTCCTCGGAAATTGCAAATATATGCCAATGGGATGTGTTAGAGGATTCTGGAGGCAGTGATCATTTTCCAACTTCTTGCAAAATCGCAATTGTAAATGAAAATATAGTAACACAAAAAAGTCATAAAAGAAATACAAAGAATGTCAATTGGGAGAATTATGCTTCAAAAATAGAAGACTTGATGAAGAATGGGTGTGAAGACTATAATTCATTTACACAAATTATGGAAATGGTGAGTGATGAGGAAATACCTCTCTTGAAAACAGAAAAATCTATAAGAAAAAAGAAAAGCCCTCCCTGGTGGGATAAGGAATGCTCTAATTTAATAAAAACAAGAAAAGAAAAAATTAAAAAATATAAGGAAGAAGCAAGCAATGAAAATTATATTGAAATCAAAAAAATATTTGCATACAGTAAAAAAATATTTAAAACAAAAAAAAGAAATAGCTTCAAAAGCTTTTGCAATGGATTGACAAGGGACACTCCTCTATCTGAAATATGGCGAACAGTTAAGCTATTCTCCACATATCAAAATGCTGTAATCCCTGCTAAACTTCCCAACAAAAACATAGCTCAGAACATATTAAATAATTTGGCAATTGACATAACAGATCCTGAGTTCACGGTTACCCTAACTAACGAGGATGTGGAGGACATTTCAAGGCAAGAAATAATAAGTGTCATAAATAAAAAGGATAAGGCTACTGGCTTAGATCTTGTAACATATAGCATGATAAACAGACTTCCCCTGGTGGCGCTAGATGCATTGTCAAAAATATTTAATCAAATAGTTAAAAGAAACACAGGTTTTTCACAAGAATGGAAAAACACCCTTGTCATTCCCTTTTTAAAACCCAATAGAGAACCTTTATGTGAGGATAATTATAGAAACATAGCTCTAGAGTCATGTGTAGGCAAAATTTTGCAAAATATAATTAAATTAAGAATAGAACAAATAACGGAAAAAAAATCGATACTAAGCCCTAAGCAGTTAGGTTTCAGAAGAAACAAAGGGTGCAACGATAACTTAGCTTTAACAATTAATTATATTAGAACTGGATTTAGTAAAAATTTAAATACAATTGGAATTTTTTTGGATATCAGTAGGGCATATGATACAGTCAATATATATTTGCTATATAAATACTTATTAAAGTATGACATCCCAATAACTTATGCAAACTTGATCTTGCAATTTTTGCTCAACAGAAATATCTACGTTAAAGACAAATCAAATAATATATTAGGCCCAATGCAAGCATCCACTGGATTGCCTCAAGGGTCTCCACTCAGTCCAATATTATTCAATCTCTATACTAGATCCCTACATGATTTAATAAACCATGAGATGGAGTGTTTTCAATATGCAGATGATTTTGTAATTCTGGTGCAAGGATCTGATATATACAAGCTAATTAATTCCTTAAATACCCATATAATAAAGTTACAGGAGTGGTTTGAGAAACACAACTTTAAAATTTCAGCACACAAATCAAAAGCAATAATATTTAGAAAAAGAAGTCAGGCTTATAACTTCCCACATTTGATATATCAAAATATGGAAATTCCATGGAAAAATGAAATAAAGTATCTGGGATTTCATTTACAGTGCAATTTGAATATGACAATTCAAATTAACGACATGATAACTAAAGCAAACAAAGGAATAAATGTCATGAGAGCAATTTATGGTACAAAATGGGGAGCTGACCCGAACATTCTTTTGAGTTTATACAAAGGAATAGTTAGATCTCATTTAGATTACGCAGCCAATCTTTTAAACCCCTGCAGTAAAAGTTTGATGATGAGGTTGGAACAAGTACAGAATGTTGCCTTGAGAATCGTAACGGGTTGTCTACGTTCTACACCCATCTTAATATTGCAAGCAGAATGTTCAGTAACAACGTTACAAGTTAGAAGGGAGATACTAGCACATAAATATATACTCAAACAAATGCCGGAAAAAAACAATATCATAGTAAAGAGTCTAAATAAGCTAAACGAAGCAATAAATGCAAACAATAGATTCTGGAGGAACAAGGTCATACCAGATTACTCACTAGCATATACAAATATACTCAAAAAAACAAAAAACATAATTAGATATAAAATCAATCCTATATATGAGGTAGAAAGAAAAACTCTTCTATACCCCATTACAATTAAAAGTCTAGAATTTGAAAAATATGAAATTGAATCGAACGAAAGGTTCATAGCTAAATATGGTGGAATATATAATAATCATACCCACGTATATACAGATGGATCAATAGACCCACAAACAAATCAATCGGGATTTGGAATTTACATCCCAAGCATCAATTATAAATATTCGTCACGACTCCATAACTACACACAAATCTGCACAACTGAAATAATAGCGGTATACAAAGCCATGTCGGTATGTATTGAAAAGGAAATCATGAAAGCAGTGATCTTTGTAGATTCAAAAAGTGCCTTATCCAAAATATCTAGTCACAAATGGGACCAAATGGATTATGTAACTATAATGACCAAAAAACTACTGGTAGATGCAAATAATATGGGATTTTCAATAGGATTAGAATGGGTACCGGGACATCAGGGGATTAAAGGCAACGAGGTGGCAGATAGCTTGGCCAATATTGGGAGAGAATTAAGAGTACCATATGATGTAAAAAACATCAGCACAGATATCTTTTGTGTTACAAAAAAGAACATCTTGACTCAATTTTACAATAACTGGTATTCCCAAATTAAAGGTAAATATCCGGACTATTATGGACTGCAGGATAGTTTCCCTATAAAACCTTGGTATAACAAATGTGGATATTTGGGTAGGAACAATATTACTAACCTTAATCGTTTACGAAGTGGACATTGCAAAACTCCTTGTTATCTCCACAAAATAGGCAAAACGGAAACACCGATATGCGAATGCGGTACTATGGGAACATTGGTACACATCATCTTTGAGTGCCCAATAAATAAACATAAAGATATGGATTTGTATCTAGAACTAATAAAAGCTGGAATAGACAGTCCAATATCTTTACAGAGCATTTTATATAAACCCTCGAATAAAGTTATTAAGATAATCAATAAATTTATCAAATTTTTTCAAGTAGATCTATAGAATTTTCAAAAAATAATAATAATAACAATAACAATAAATAAATACTTCAGAAAATACAGGGAATCTCCTAAAATGTCAAAAATTATATTTGTATCCTTAAAATCCTTAATCCTAACCGAAGGTAGCCAGCCCTAAACCTATGTGAAAATGTTTGGAAGCTACCCCCAAACGAGAAAAGTCTTAAGTTAACCTTAAATGTTGTAACACTTTTCCCCCTCTATCTACAGAAAAACAAGAAGAAGGACAAGGAACTGCAAGGAACACATAGGACCAAAAAAAAATAGATCTGAAGTTGACAGGACACCTGGTTGTGCATTGCCTTGAGCAAGACGCGCATAACCAATAACATGTACTGGGTAAATGATTAAAAAAAAATCGAAACCCAAAAAAAAAGGAAGAAGAAGAAGTACGGTGTTCCAGATGTAGGATCTCGTGTCCCGGTAGATTTGTGTATCGTACATCGTATGGTAGATGAACTGTTTTTACAAAGCCTTTAGTTTCGATCTTTTTCTATTGTTTAGTCTGTTTAGTTCAGTTTTTGTGTATTAACAAAAATATGCCGTAGCTAATGTAAAAATTAAAATTTGGTGACGAAATGCAAATGCGATCAAATAAATTTGATCATCCAATGCTAAAAAATATTAGTGAACAAATAGTATCTGAATTGTTCAGAGCAAATTTTATTGTATGGGTGACATGGGTAATGGAAATACTGCCCTTTGGTCTCAGCTGAGTGTGGGATATGACAAAAATTGTTTTATTAATTACCCCTGTGAGAAGTTTTCAAATATTTTTGTTTTTGCAGATCCTCCGCATTTGATTAAGCTTGCCAAAATAATGTAATTATTCGTGGTTTTGTCATTGACAATAAAATAATAAAAAATGATTATTTTGAAGCGCTACTAAATATATCAACTTCAGAATTGACAATTGCGCATAAATTGACACTACATCATCTCTGTTTAAAAAACTCTATGAGGCAAAGAGTGAGGCCTGCAGTTCAATGATTGTCAAATTCTGTAGCAAAAGCTATTATTTATGCTGGAGAAAATAGACTTATGCCAAAAGATAGTTACTGGAAAGAAGTTGCTGTAATTTTTCAGCTATTTAATGATTGGTTTATGGAATGTTGCAATACTATTGAAACTAGTGAATCTTGAGTAAGTAACAGCTCAATAGAAAGTCCTTAATTGCCAAGCGATATTTCGGCGTCAGAAGATATTTGCTTGACACAAAAAATGATGTCTAATTTGATAGAAAAAACTGAAGGTTCGAAAAAATCTCAGTCTGAAGAAGACAAAATACTTCAAAATAAATTTATAGAAGCTCACTACTTGGAGGAGGATCATATAACTGACGATGACATTTTGAAAGTCGCATACAATTATCAGGTGAAAGACAAAAAGACAAAAAAGACAAAAAAAACATCGGGACTCTTTGAAGTATGTTGCTGGTTTTGTTGCATACAAATTCAAGCATAAATATAGTTTAGAAAACCCTACAAAAACCTATGAGACACATATGCAACCAGATTGGCTACATACAGACTCAAGAGGTTCCCTTTTGTACCCAAACGAAGAATTGTGGGAAGCTGCACTAAAAATGGAATCATTGTTTTATACAATCCATGAAAGCTCTTTATAAAAAAAATTAAAATCTTTCAACAGCTGGCACAGAAAACTTTATCTCAACTTGAGAATACCACGATAGGTGGTATTTGAGGTATTTCTATGTCTTAGTAGGACACGTACAAATAAGATTAAGAGAAGTGAAGAGAAATATTAGTTTGAGTGGCTATCAAAGAAAATTCGACAAAAAATGTCAAAGTTTGTTAACTTTAAGAAATAAATTTTAATGATGTATAAAATATTCAATAAATCTTTATTATGAATTGTCAGCCGGATTCAATATTGGAACATTGTAAATTAAGCTATGTTGGAAAATATGAGTTAAAGTTCGAAGATATTTTATAACCTCTAATTTTAAACGTTAGTTACCTAAGTAATTCGGAAAGTGTTTTTAATATGTAACCATTTTACGTACCTACTTTGCTCAAAATACACGATTTTGGAAATATTCCAGTAATGAATCCGACTATCGCTATATGTATAAAATAGAATTCATTTACATACTTATTAATTAAATAAAAAGACATTATTATATGTCTACATTAATATGAATATACACACCTTATGTAACGGCGAAATGTCGGTTTCAATAATAGGCCAGGGCGCATCTGTAAAAATATTAGTACATTTGGACGTTGAGAGGTGACTCAAATTTTTTTGCAGAAATTGCTTGAAAATAACTCAAATAATAATATTTGAGTTATTCTCCCTCTCAAAAAGGTCCGGAACATTGTTTAAATAATCAAAATGTCAAAAAATGAAGGAAAATTCGATTTTTTCTTCGTTTTTTGATTATAACTTTAAAAGTGTTCATTTCCGAGAAAAGTGGTACTGATATAAAAGTTGGGTAATTAAATTTACTACAATATAGAATTGGTTAAAAATTTAAAAAATAGTCAGCCTTGCTGCAAAATAGCAATAATTGCGAAAAAACCATTCAAAAACAAGTATTCGCATTTTACGTTTTTGAACCATTCATGCTACACTTAGGACCTTAATATTTCACCCAGAAAAACTTTATGATACAGTTAAACAATATTGTAAATTTCGTTAGGATTGGTTCAACAGATTTTGCAAAATAAATTTTGCAATCCAGCTTTCGCAAAAAAAATTCATTTTTTCAATATGTTACAGGACTTAAAATATAGCAGATAGCAAGTTGAAATTTTTTTTTTGCTTATAGAAGTATAATGTACCTTTCATTTGCAATTTTCAATATTAAAATCGATTCACTACCACGGCGTCAGAATTTTTTTTAAATAAACATTAATTATTGGTGCTACGCGCAGCACAGCGGATAATTTGCTCTGATTGGGCATTCCAATGACCTTTGAAAATTATTGATACATTTTAGTTTTTATTGCATTTCGATATAAATAAATAAATTTGTTTATTGCAAAATAAAAACACACACTCTATCCTTTGAAATAACACTTTTATTAGCAAAAATTTTCTTTGTTCATATATTTTAACTTAGAGAATAAAAGTTTATTATTTTTGAACATATTTAAATAATATTTCACAAACAATAATAAAATTAGTTTGATTTTTGTGGAATTAAAATATTAAAATACAACAAAATATCGAGTAAGAAAATAATATATTAGATAAAGATCGGAAGACATTTTGGTGGAAATCAACTTGTGTGAATCGAACACCGCTGTCCTGCGCGTAGCACCAAAAATTAATGTTTATTTAAAAAATTTCCTGACGCCGTGGTAATTAATCGATTTTATTTTTGCAAATTGCAAAAGAAAGGTATAGTACACTTCTATAAGTAAAAAAAATTCAACTTGCTATCTGCTTTATTTTTAGTCCTGCAACATTTTAAAAAAATGATTTTTTTTGCGAAAGCTGGATTGCAAAATTTATTTTGCAAAATCTATTAAACCCATCTTAATGAAATTTACAGTGTTGTTTTAATATATCCTAAAGTTTTTTGGGTAAAATATGAAGGTCCTAAGTGTAGTATAAATGGTTGAAAAACGTAAAATGCGAATACTTGTTTTTGTATGGATTTTTTCGCAATTATTGCTATTTTGCAACAAGTGTGACTATTTTTTAAATTTTTAACCACTTCTATATTCTAGAAAATTTAATTACGCAACTTTTATGTCAGTACAACTTTTCTCGGAAATGAACACTTTTAAAGTTATAATCAAAAAACGAAGAAAAAAATCGAATTTTTCCTTCATTTTTTGACATTTTGATTATTTAAACAATGTTCCGGACCATTTTGAGTGGGAGGTTAACTCAAATAATATTGTTTGAGTTATTTTCAAGCAATTTCTGCAAAAAAAATTGAGTCACCTCTCAACGTTCATCTCAAAACAGATGCGGCCTGGACTATAATCAGAAAACCTATTCGCAAGAAAAAATGAAAAAGTTGTAAACTACACACCTTATAAAATAAAGTACCAAATATTCATGCTTATATTTGATATCAACCGACTAACAGGGCAAGCGATACTGTTCAAATAGAAACTTTGCTTCGCACGTGACGTCACGCATGAGATAGAGTGCGTATTATAGGCATACCGGTCTTTGTCTACTGTGGAATAAACGTATTGTCGAGTGGATACCACGACAAGAAGCACCATGGCCTGGAATCTTATATGGAACAATTGGGGAATTTCCCCCACCACTTCCACACCGGTCAGCTAAATAAAGAGAAATGACAGCCTATCTCGCTCACGAAGACTTTAACCAATCATTTATGTTAACACTATGGAGACCTGTAAGAAGGAGTGGAAACGCAATGCATCGTTTGTGGGCTAACTTTTCAACTTCTAATTCAACTTTCAGCAATCGCCGCTAGAGGCGCAAGTGTTCGAATAGGTGCTACAAATACATTAGCTCTTATGGACTTATTTATTATTTAACTCATTTTATTATTTCTTTTAGCGTAATTAGACATTAATTTATTGGTGGATTGTAGCTGAATATGTTTTATGCCAAAAATAAATTATTTTAACCTTATAACATATCGACGTGTGGTAAAAAGTGTATTCTTTTTGTACCACTGTAGATGGAGATGTGACATCAAATTTAAATTTGCCATTACTTTAATATGTAGGACAGCTTATTTTGAAGCGGAATTATTTTGTCACATTATCTAACTGCCACATTTATATACCAATGGTGTTTCAACTGCAAATTAATCTTTTAATATCTTTGTAACTGATGTCAAAAAGTTTGTTAGTTGAAAAAATTGCCTTAACTGTACGTAATTGTTTTTAAAAAGTTTAAAAAGTTATTTAAATAATTTGAAGTTTATTGATCATTTTTTTTTGTAATTATTCTTTTTATCAAAATTTAAACTGCTTTTTCTTTTGAACACTTCATTTATCTATATTCTGAAAGCTTACCTATCAGATGTTTAAATTTAGTTAATAAAAATATATGTCTATAAACTACGCAGACGATAGTCTGACTTTTATAAAATTAATGTTAATTTTTGTTAAATATTTTGTCTCAAAAAATGCATTGTTTCGACAGAAAAACTTTCAAGATCCTCCTACTATTATCACTATAATTTTCAGGTTAAAATAAAAACCAATAATAGGCACAAATTTTATTTACACCGAAGGAAATAACATACAAACGAATAGGTATAATCCATGAACGTTATAAATAACATAAAGACAAATCTTTATAAAAAGTCTTTATTAACTTCGTTAAGTTAACTTTTGAATTTTTTATCGGAACGATAACTCGATATAAATCTCGGTACGAAGCAAGTTCTTTTAGTGTAAGCTTTCTTGGCACTCATATTTAAATAATATTAACCACCAAAACCAATAATCTTATATTAACTACGAATAATTAATTATTTTCGAAATTTTCACATTCACTCCAATGCAAAACTAGCATCTATCTCTACGCCGCCGCCGCCCTAGCGAGAAACCAAGCAAACAGGCAAAATCGTGTACAAAAATTTCAAGGTCGTCCTATCTCGATTCCTCTCCTCTGTGTAGGTCTCCATAGTTAACACCATACCTGAATGTCACAAATAAAATAATCAAACGAGGCTTAACTCGGCAATGTCAATTCTGTCAAAAGTAATGACAGTTAGAGTTAGTTAGTGCAAATAATTTTCTATAAGTTTACAGTTTTTATTATATAATCTTTAACGATTTATTCTTAGTAATTTAAATTTAAGTTGGTTCCTTATCCTTCGTTTATAAAGTGTAGTTTTGTTTTAGTTACGAAAGAACTTTGGTATTGTGTTAATAAAAAAAATAAACATGGTTTATTATTGTTGTGTACAAATCATAGAAAAGTTAGAAAAATGCATGGGTAAATAGAAATTAGTTTATAACTGTTTTATCTGAAACAACAAATAAATACACGTACCTATATTTAGAAAAACATTGTCTAACTTTTTTATATCCCTTTTCCTTACTAAATTTGACAGAAAAAATAACGTATATTTTGTAACTTAAGAATTCCGAATAATTTATGAGTATAACTTAGATATTATTTAAATAAAATACTTTAACAAGCTTAGTAAGTTTTGGTATTTTATTTTAATAATATAGGTGAGATTATTTCTTGTAAAATAATAGGATATTTTAATTAGTTAATTACGAAATTGCCCGCAAGAGGCGCTAAATGGATAAAATTAATGCTTGTCCATTTGAATTTCCCGCCAAATGGTGATTAGTTAACACATCGGACGCAAATGGCGTAAGGTAATCTGGTAATACTATATTATTTATCTACGAAGAAGCACTACGTAGCAGAGGACGCCCACAAACCAGACGAACAGACGATCTAAAGCGTGTTATCAGTAACTTGATGCAAGTCGCACAAGACAAAGACAGATGGAAAGAGCTAAGAGAGACCTATGTGCAGCAGTTGACGCGTACAGGTTGATGACGATGAAGATGATGATATACTATGTGTTTGGAATGTTTTTATCACGTTACTTGTATTGTTTCTTGTTTCAACCGGTTTCTACAAAACAAAGTTTCTGTAAATTTGATAATGTTGATAAGAGATTAGTATCATTTAAGTCGATGTGTGAACTATTGTTGTTTGTTGCTAACATTTTGATATTGTTGGAGACACAGACAGACAAGAATGTTGGAGGTACAGACGTTTAGGGGAACGGTTTTTACACCATACTTTGGTCTCACGAATGATATAACGGTACAGAGAGACCGGTAGTCATTCTAAGCGTCCAGGACAAAGTCGACATCTTGTAACAACGCCTGTTCAAGACCGTTTTTTACGACTTCGAACCTTAAGACAACTATTTGTAACTACCAGAATCTTACAATCTCAACCTAATATTCATTAGTTGGAGGTTGATTGGAATAGAGTACTGTTTACTGTTTACAGACAAGAGTAGATTCTGTCTTTAAAATTGTGATATGCGTACTCGCGTGTACCGAAGTCAGAACGATCGATGTGCACAGTAGAACATGTAGTCTAGTCGCAACATAGGGGGTCCCTTGGGCACTTTTAGCTCGCCGCGATTTGATGGTGGTATTATAGGTTTTTTGGGTCGCCGAATCCAATGGAAGTTGTCTGGAAGCAAAAATGCGTTGCGTTTAATTGTTATTAACGAATTATGGTAAAATTTGGTGTTTTTCAGGAATTATTAGAAGCCCTGTAAATAAATTGATAGTGTTAAGGTCTTCTCTGGTGTATTTTTGTTCGCTGAATCGAATGCGACTCGTCGCGATTACTCATTTGTTCTTGTTTTGTTAATAACAAAATATTTGTGTATTCGCCGAAAAGCTCGAAATGCGATATCTACAGCAAGTAGACATTCAAGTCTTTTTCATAGTATTTTTTATACGCTAAATCGATTTCCGCTAGTCGTGACAGCTTAAACCACGTTCCAACTTTTTTATTAATAAATTGTGGCAAAAGTAACGGCTTATAGTACGTTCACTCACGGTTTTTGCTCTAAATTTTAAGAAACCACTTGGATTGACATGAAATTCGACATACACGTAGCTAACATGTCAAATAAAACAAGTGATATTGTGCCGATGTCTGCTTTTACCCTGGGGGTGAGTTTCAGCCCTTTCCCTTCGGGGTGAAAAAAGAAACCTTTAAAATGAGTCCGGAAGTGGATAAACTGACTAATTCTAAGCAACTTTTGTTCTATAAGTCAATACTTTTCGAGTTATTTGGAATTTTTGTTGAAAAATGAACGTATTGACTCGCAAATATCTCGAAAAAGATTGACTTAGTAAACAAACTGTATAGAACAAAAGTTTCTTAAAATTATTCAGTTTATCCAATTCCGGAATTATTTTAAAGGTTTCTTTATTCACCCCCGAAACGGGGTGAAGGACATCGCACACATCTTATGGAAAATATAATGTCACTCAAATTCAATAAAATTTATATGAATATATTCGTTTCAATTTAACGATCAATTCTTATCATTGCGCCAACTCTTAATTTTCAATAATAAGAGCAGAAATTGATATAAATCAAATGAAGTAAAAGTCATACTTACTCTCAATCTTTATTATAACTTCCGACGACCGGTTTCGCTCTTTAAAATTTGTAGAGCATATTCAGGTCAAAGGTAACAAGTTACAAAATGCTACAAATAAAAACCAGAATTAGGACATTGTCTGGTTGTAAAAGATGCTAAAGATCCATATGATCAAGCCAATGTTGAATAACATACATAAAAGTAGCGAAATAGCATACCAATGCACATGCAAGCATTCATGGGGGTGGTGGTACAAAACTTCCCTCAAACGCAACAACATGCGCAGAAGTATGCTATGTATAATCATGCAATCATAACGTGTCGTACTTACATTCGGATACAAGGTGCTATCAACTCAGTTTTCATTATCATGATGTTTCTTTTAAAGTTATGTTAACGGGATATGGTGGAATAGACGGACGATGCAGCAAAGGTAAACAAATCTATGGGACTTAGGAGTTCTTGAGGGTGATGAGATAGTTGGTGTAAGTTAACCAGCAAATCTATGTCTGTTATTATGTTTGTGTAAATCAAATTAGTGAATGACTTATTTACAATTTTAATGTGTGTTGATTTTAAAGATTTTGTTTTTATTTTATTTTAATTTTATTTATATTTATATATATATATATATATATATATATATATATATATATATATATATTAAAGAATTCTATTTATTCTTTAATACTTTAATATATATAATATATAATTTAATATATATTTAATATATATATATATATATAAATAAAATTAAAATAAAATAAAAACAAAATCTTTAAAATCAACACACATTAAAATTGTAAATAAGTCATTCACTAATTTGATTTACACAAACATAATAACAGACATAGATTTGCTGGTTAACTTACACCAACTATCTCATCGCCCTCAAGAACTCCTAAGTCCCATAGATTTGTTTACCTTTGCTGCATCGTCCGTCTATTCCACCATATCCCGTTAACATAACTTTAAAAGAAACATCATGATAATGAAAACTGAGTTGATAGCACCTTGTATCCGAATGTAAGTACGACACGTTATGATTGCATGATTATACATAGCATACTTCTGCGCATGTTGTTGCGTTTGAGGGAAGTTTTGTACCACCACCCCCATGAATGCTTGCATGTGCATTGGTATGCTATTTCGCTACTTTTATGTATGTTATTCAACATTGGCTTGATCATATGGATCTTTAGCATCTTTTACAACCAGACAATGTCCTAATTCTGGTTTTTATTTGTAGCATTTTGTAACTTGTTACCTTTGACCTGAAGATGATCTACAAATTTTAAAGAGCGAAACCGGTCGTCGGAAGTTATAATAAAGATTGAGAGTAAGTCTGACTTTTACTTCATTTAAAATGAACTCTCACATGCAACCCATTCAAGATTTGATATAAATCAATCTGAAATCAAATGGGTAGGTACATAAGTTAGAGAGAGAAAAAATATTTTAAAATACCCAAATTATAGTTAGTTTATAAATCTTCTCGAGCTCTTAAGCATCTTATTATAATAGTTTCACTAATCCGCTTAGGTCCAGCGGGGTTTAAGCTGTTTTGAATAACACCCAGAGCAATAGTGATTATAACTGACACGTTTATAGACTCCAAAAATGTGATTTCGATAAACTTTAATTGCAATTTGCGCCGTAATTAATCATAATTAAGAGTTGGCGCAATGATAAGAATTGACAGTTAATTTAAAACGAATCTATTCGTATAAATTTTATTGAATTTGGGTGATATTATATTTTCCATAAGATGTGTGCGATGTCCTTTACCTCCAGGGTAAAAGCACACATCGGTAGAATATCACTTGTTTTGTTTGACATGTTATCTACGTGTATGCCAAATTTCATGTCAATCCAAGTAGTTTTTTTAAATTTAGAGCAAAAACCGTGAGTAAACATACTATAAACCGTTATTTTTGCAATAATTTATTAATAACAAAGTCGGAACGTGGTTTAAGCTATCACGACTAGTGACAATCGATTTAGCGTATAAAAATACTATGAAAAAGACTACAAACTTGCTGTAGATAACGCATTTCGAGCTTTTCGGCGAATAAACACACATACATACATAATCGGTTGCCTCTTTTACCATTAGGTGTCGAGGATTCCTCCTTTATATAATACTCTCTGCAAATTTACGCCACTTCTTCCTATCTGCTGCTAAAACTTTTGCTTCTTGCCACGATGTTCCTCTTTTCTTGAGTATTTCGTTTACACTAGTGTTCCAGCTTTTCCTTGGTCTGCCCCTCCTGCTTTTACCCACTGCTTTGGCCTCCCATGTCATTTTTACTTGTCTCTCACCACTCATTCTTATCATGTGTCCAGCCCATTTTAACTTCTTTTCTTCAACTTTTTCGTTGAGCGATTTTACCTGTAATTCATGTCTTATATCTTCGTTTCTTCTTTTGTCTAATCTTCTTGCTCCCACCACTTTTCTTAAGTATCTCATTTCTGTAGCTTGTAATCTTTTTCTTTGTCTGTCATTAAGTACCCAGTTTTCTGCCCCATATATTGTAATTGGCATATATACAGTTTTATATACTGTCATTTTGGTTTTCCTCGATATTTCTTTTTTGTTTAGGAAATTTTTATACAGTGAATAATAAGTTCTCGTTGCCAATTTTATTCTGTTTCCAATTTCATCTTCTTGTGTACCTTTGTTGTTTAACATTATTCCCAAATACTTAAAGAGGTCTACTTGCTCGATTTTTTGCCCTTCGATTTCAATATTTACAGTTGCTTCTTTGTTGGCTATTGTCATTACTTTTGTTTTCTCCATATTTATTATTAAGTTGTAGTTTTTTAGTTCTTCAGCCCAGATTCTAATGTTATCTGCGAGAGCCTTTTCAGTTCTTGCAACTAATACAATGTCATCAGCAAATGCACAGGCTTCAATTTTTATTTGTTGCAAATTTCTATACCCTATAGCGCATTTTTTAGTTTTTTTCCAACACTTTTTAATAACTTCATCCATAACGGAAATAAATAACAGTGGGCTCAACACTCCACCTTGTCTAACCCCGTCGTTATTAGAGAATTCGCCGGAGATTAAGTTACTTGTCCTGACCTGGTTTTTTGTGTTGACATACAAACTTTTTATTACACTTACAAGTTCTTCATCTACTTCCTTGTTTATCAGGCTTTGCCATATTCCTTCTCTATTGACCATGTCAAACGCCTTTTTCATATCTAAAAACGCCAAGTACAGTGTATCGTTTTTTAACAGTGTTTTTTCAGTAATTTGCTGTAGTGTGAATATATGATCTTGTACGCTGTGTGATGGTCTATAGAGTGGCGATGGCGAATAAACAATTATTTTGTTATTAACAAAATAAGAATACATTTTGAGTAATCGCGACTAGTCGTATTCGATTCAGCGACCAAAATACACCAGAGAAAACCTTAACACTATCAATTTATTTACAGGGCTTCTAATAATTCCTGAAAAACACCTAATTTTACCATAATTTGTTAATAACAATTAAACGCACCACACTTGGGCTTCCAGACCACTTCCATTGGATTCGGCGACCCAAAAAACCTATAATACCACCATCAAATCGCGGCAAGCTAAAAGTGCCCACGGGACCCCCTATGTTGCGCCTATACTAATGCGACGAACGACATTCAGTACTGTGATGAATCACTCCCGTTAAATATAACGTAAAGTTATCCTGTAGTTAAGTTATAATCATCAAATTGGTGGGATGCATCATATGTAACTTAACTACTTGCGTTATTTCTTGACAGTTCTTGAGTTATCTGATATATCAACTGTCACTTTATAACGCGACATTCAGCCGTGTGATGGATGACCGAAGTTATCGTTAACGTAAAGTTATCCTGTAGTTAAGTTATAATCCTCGAATTGGTGTGATGTATCATATTTAACTTAACTACTTGCGTTATTTTTTGACAGTTCTTGAGTTATCTGATATATCAACTGTCACTTTATAACGCGACGTTAAACCTCAAGTTATGAGATAACTCTGTAGTTATGTAAGGTTAGGTTCATCTTTTGACTTGTTTTTAGACATAAATCGAGTGAATTTAGAAGCTAATAATTTAATAATTAAGAATAGAAGGGTAATACAATTCTAAAAATTATACAAAAATCAAATCGAGAGATATGAGTTGAAATTTTATTTTAAGTACCTACTGAGCTTTCTATCCAGGGTTGCCAGATGATATTTTATAAATCCCCCACTTGAAATTAAAATGCCCTCAAATTGAAGCTCAAATACACCAAATTTAAATTTTTGCCGCATTTTAATAAATTAGTAGTCAAATGAAGAGAACAGTATACCAAAATTATAATACTCATCAACGAGGGCCCTGGAGATAATTCATAGTTCCTATCGTCTTCGATTATATGGGAGTATAATATACAGTTCTATGTACATTCGCAAAATTTAATTTACCATGATCCCTTAAAATCCTCCATAATTTTCTGCCTCCAAAAAATCCCACTACAATTTCTGCTTAGAAAAATTTCAATAGACTCTTTCAAATTACCCCAAAATTGTGGGAAATACACCAATCTGGCAATCCTGTTTCTCTCTACCGTTTGAAACACCACCGAACCTAAACAGCTGTTTGCTGTTCGGTCAACGACGGGTTTTACGCTCATCTATCCATCTTGTAGCATGTTCCGAACAATCTCTCGCTCTCACTCCAACTTGTACTATTTCTACATAAGATTTTCTTTGTTACTTTAAGCTTTGTTCCTCAAATGTTATTTCTATCATAACGTTGAAGAAATAACTATCTCATAACGGTGACGCATATATCACACCGAGTTTTACCAAAATAGTTGTTATGGGATCGTTATTCCTGAGAGTTCTCTTAACTTTAACTCAAACGTTAAAGATAACTTCGGTCATCCATCACACGGCTAATTAAACCTCAAGTTATGAGATAACTTTGTAGTTATGTAAGGATGTGTAAGGTTAGGTTCATCTGTTGACTTGTTTTTAGATAGAAAGCAAATGAATATTTAACGAAGAACGCGGCTTCAGGTTGTCCTAGGATTTTGTGCTGCATTTTATTAATTTAATATCAAATATAAAGCAGCGCAAAATTAAAAATATCAAAAACATAGACCTAAAATAACAATTAAAAGCACGTAGGTAATAATAAAATTAAAACAATAATTAAAAATGAAAAATAAAGCTAATAATTTGGAAGCTAATAATTTCATAATAAAGAATAGAAGGGTAATACAATTTTAAAAATTATACAAAAATCAAATCGAAAGATATAAGTTGAAATTTATAAACATAGGGATTTTAAGTACCTACCTAATGTTCTTTCTATCCAGAGTTTCTATCCAGAGTATTCGATTTTTAAATTATGATTTTTTGACATATATATCGTACTACTGACGTCATCCATCTGGGCGTGATGACGTAATCGACTATTTGTTTAAATGAGAATAGGGGTCGTGTGCTAGCTCATTTGAAAGGTTATTCAATTCCCTATTTAGTAATATAAACACTAACATGATTACACTAACATATTACAGGGTGTCCAAAATTATTATTTTTTTAATTAAATTAATTGACACAAAAAGAGGAATGTATGTAATTTATTTAATTCAAAATACATTCTACTGCTGTCAGAAAACAGAAATAAATCTTTATTGAACAAATAAACATTACTTTTCACTTAAATTCAATGTTGCTGCCACCCATCTTCCTCTTAGCAGTTTGAACATTGAATTTAAGCAAAAAGCAATGTTTATTTTTTGTGCAATAAATTTTTATTTCTGTTTTTTAACAGCAGTAGAAGATATTTTGAGTTAAATAAATTACATACATTATTCTTTTTGTGTAAATTAATTTAATCCAAAAAAATAGTTTTGGACACCCTGTATAAATAATTATTTTAATGTTTATATTACTGAATAGAGTATTACCTTTCAAATGACCTAGCACACGACCCCTATTCTCATTTAAAAAAATAGTCAATTACGTCATCACGCCCAGATGGATAACGTCACTAGTATGATATATTTGTCAAAAAATCATAATTTAAAAATCGAATAACTTTTGTATTTTACATTTTTTTCTAATTCTGTAAATAGAGCAGTTTACAGGGGGGTCAAAATATAGTGAATAACCCTGTACATTCGCAAATTTAATTTACCATGACCCCTTAAAATCATCCATAATATCCCCCCCCCCCCCAAATCACACAACAATTTCTGCTTAGAAAAATTAACCTAGACGCTTTCAAATTACCCCAAAATTGTGGGAAAATACCCCAATTTAGCAACCCTGTTTCTATCTACTTTTTGATACACCACCGAACCAACCAGCTGTTCGGTCATCGGCAGTAGGTCTTCTCATGATTCACATTCTCGCTCCAACTTGTACTATTCCTGCAGAAGGTTCTCTTTGTTAGAGAAACCAATACGTGCCAATACTTACTTCTTTTTTTAACGTTTAAGAAGTAACTCATCTCATAACGGTAACGGATACGTCACACGGAATTTACCTAAAAAGTTATCGAGACAGTTATATGTCAAAGTTATCTTAACTTTAACGCAAACGTTAAAGATAACTTCGGTCATCCATCACAGGGCTGATTATTCGGTGGAGTATTGGTTATGGTCTGGGGAGGCTTCTTTAATGGATCGTATAGACTTGGCGGTGTCGAATAATGGTACCATCAATGCTCACCGGTATATCGTTGATGTTCTTCAAGTACATGTTGTGCCATTTGCCTTTTATATTGGCAATAACTTTGTTCTAATGCACGACCGCACGTTGTAAATATAGTGCGAAATGATGGGCACAGAGAATGATATTGTTATAGAACTCATGTTATTGATGTCAAAGAAAAGAAATGCCTTATTAAAAATACTACAGGTGGGAGAAATAGGGAAGACAAGAAGAGAGCGCACGAAAGAAACGTATAGATACAGATCGAAGATACATTATACATTGGAGAACTGAGAATACCGAAATTTAAAGAATAAGTGGAAAACAAACCCATGGATAAAAGCCATGGTTCCCGTAGCATGTAGCACTGTTTAATATGAGAGACGGAGAATAGAATGACATATTTATGTATAAAACTTAGAGCGAAATAAAGCATAAAAAAGTGTAAGAGATATTTTGCTTTTTTTTTTTGGATATATGATAATAAAATAATTTCACTCATTTTATTCAAAATTTTAAATTGTTTATTACTCTGATATCATATTCGATCGATCAACAACAAAAAAATCTACTGTTAATTCTATCAGTAAACGAGATGGGGAATCCTGCTTCTTAACTAGGTGATGAACTTCAAATGAACTTTCTCCGAAACAATACTTTTGTACTTGTACCACTTTTCTACTCAGATTCATATCACCAGATAAGACATTTCGTCTGTAACAATTAGTATACAAATGTGAAAAAATTATTTGACCATAACCGATTTATAATGGTACGTAATGAAGAAAGTCAAGATTGATTCATTCAAAAAATGTGTATTTGTAAGAAAAAATTTGGATTCAGACATTTTTAATGTATAGTGTGAATATTTCGGTAATGAAGAACTATATCTGGGCTAATTTTATGTTTACATACTTTCATTTTCAATCAAAGTTATTGTGATGATGTCAATTAATAAAAACCTAGGTGTTAGATCAAATTTTATCAGTTAGGTACATGTTGAAGGCATTAATTAGACGCTTGATTGGAAGACAAGATTGACAAGAGAAATATTATGAATGGTAGAATTTGAGATTTTGGTACATTTTAATTTGGCAGGCAATCCTTGACATTGAAAAAATTAATTTGTGCCTTGTCTGTGAAACACATTTCATAAAACAGTTTTACATTAAATTTAAAGGATACAACCCTAACAACACAAAACATTCCAGGAATGTACTATCAAAGTTCTATTAATGTTTGAATGTACTGGACATTCAAGGAACATTCGGTGAATATCTGATTAAGTTATTCGTGGAATGTTACCACAAGACATTCTATGAATATACTACCAATGTCCTATATTTTAAGAGAGGCCATTTACTATTCAATTTGCATTCATTTTCAAATTTGCTGCGCGTGTATATGTATTTAGGCAATCCAAACCACGTGACTTCTGGTTCTGGTTGGCGTTGGCATGGCATACAGGTTACAGAGGTTATGTTTGTAATATCATTTCATTTCATCATTTCACTGTTTATCGTCATATTTTGGATTCATTTGGATTTCGTTTGCTGTATTTTGTGAACTTTATAAACTTTACCACACTGCAAAGTGATAATTTAAGGAAATTATTATTGGAGACACCAGATGTTTGGAGAAAGGTAGGGCAAAAAATTTTTATCAATGTTCATTTTTCTCTGATATTTATCAATATTGATGGATTTTGCAAGCAATAACATTATTTCTTTTATTGTTTTAGATATTTTTGAAGCTGAAAATAATTGGGGATTTAGATCCATATACAATTCAGTCAGAATTGGATTTTACCATAAAGTGCATTCCACCAAATTACTATTATAGATATTATAGATGAAAGCATACAAAAGCCTTCAGGCACATAAATATTTTACAGCTGGATTTGTTTTTAAAGTTGGAGTAAAGTTGGAAGTTACAAGCAACAACTTCGTAAGTACCTACAAGAATATTGAGGAAATCCAGCTCCTAGATACTACTGGGCAAACTAGAAGATTGAAGAGGACAAAGCCTTTTGAACTAGTTTGAGTGATAGTGAAAAGCAGAGCATAATGCTTGTGTGCATGTGTATTTTAGAATAGTGCGGTTAGAAAAGCAGAGCATAGTGCTTGTGTGCCTGTTAGATTAGATAAGAGACGCTATGGGTAAGCTCTTCATTTTAAGGAACAGTAGTAATTTAGGTTAAATTAAAATTGCTCATTGGTCAGAGTTATGACTAGATTGTAATTCTAATGAACAATTCAATACAATGAATCGTCATCGTAGTGATGATTATGGAAAAAATATATGACAAGATTTTGTGCAATAAAAATGTTTATATTTATCAAGGATATATTATTTGGTATGGCTACATATACAGTCGGAAAAATGAAAGAATACCCATGAATGAACATATAAAACACGCTGTGTTTTCCTGTCACCGTGTCACAAAGAAAATTGTCCAGTGCAAGTAACAATAATACTTACATGTACTTGTGCTGACCAGTTTTTTGTGAGACACGGTGACAGGAAAATACAGCGTGTTTTATATGTTCGTTCATGGGTATTCTTTCATTTTTCCTACTGTACTTCTGGTATATCGTCGGTGATGTGACAATACCTCCTATCTGCTTTTTCATGAATTTTGTAGGAGATGAAAAACTTGTTTGGGCCACCTCGTGTTTTCATATATTTTTTGATTTGTTTTGTAGTAAATTCAACTATCTATTTACTACAAAACAAGTCAAAACTTACGTATGAAAACAGGAGGTGACCGTAAAAAATGTTTTTCGTCTCCTGCAAAACTCATGAAAAAACATATAGGAGGTATTGTCACATCACTGACGATATATTTCAGAGAATGTCTAAAAAATATACTTTGAATGTCCTAAGAACATTCATGGAATGTTTCAACAAGACATTCAGTCTAAACAATATACTGTGAATGTTCAAAGAACATTCGTAGACATTCATGGAATTCCAACATTCCAACATTCCAACAAGACATTCAAGGAATGTTTAAAATGCTGACACAGCACTTTCCTGGGACTTTCCAGGGACGTTCGTGTGCTTTTGGGGACATTCCCGGAATGTTTTCAATGTCCTGTGTGTACCTTCTAGGAACATTCCTGGAATGTTTTGTGTTATTAGGGAAAGGCAGTGCAATGATTTGCAGACAATACTTGTCTTAATTTCCTTGGTTTGGTTTACATTAATTTGATGTTATCAAAGTATTTGTAGGTATCCACACTCTTAATTACAGTATCTTCAATAATTAGTTGGATGTTTTAAAAATTCGGCTTTGTATTATTTTCAAAAATGTCTTAAGTGTGTGACGCATTAAAGCTATTGTTCTGTGCACTGAGCAGGCTGTTGTACTTGCTTTTTGGGAATTGCTACAAAGGTCGATTACAGCCATTGTATGGGGATTGTGGCAGTTTGAAATACACTCTGGACCAAAATTAACCGGCCACCTTAAAAAATGGGTTATTTTTGATGTCTTATATCTCCTAAACCTGTTGTCCGATTTAAGTGATTTTTTTAATATGTTATAGCCTTATTCCTTGACAATATCGTTATAATAATATTGTTGCTAAAGAGGTAAATTTTCATTGTATACCGGGTGTACGAATCAAACTGTGTTTTTTTCTTATAGTTTGCATCACCCTGTGGAATATTCTAGCATTTATAAAATACTGAAATTAAAACCTAACTATAGCCTCATGCTTTCTCAACATTTTGTTGTTTGACTGATTCGCTTATGTTGGATAATAAAAAAGTTAGGTGCTATAACAATTAGATATGGTGTTTATCAATACAGGGTGTTTTTAAAAAATTTTGGCAAAGTTTAAGGGGTAATTTTGCATGAAAAAATAATAACAGTTTGCTTTATAAACTTAGGTCCGCAAATGCTTAGTTTCCAAAATAGGGGGTGTTGAAATTTTTCTGATAAACTGACGATTTATTTATTGCTTTAAAACCGGTTGAGATATGCAAATGCAATTTGGTGGGTTTTATGACGTAGTTATTGCATATTTTTTGACATACAATTAAGAATTTAATATTCACCATTGGCGCGCATACGGGTAATATGAGCCATCATATTACCCGTATGCGCGCCAATGGTGAATATGAAATGCTTAATTGTATGCCAAAAAAATGTGCAATAACTACGTATTAAAACTCACTAAATTTCATGTGCATGTCTCAACCGGTTTTAAAGTAATAAATAAATCATCAGTTTGTCAGAAAACTTTCAACACATCTCGGAAACGAAGCAACTACGGACATAAGTTTATAAAGCAAACTGTCATTATTTTTTCATGCAGAATTACCCCTTAAACTTTGCCAATTTTTTTTAAATACCCTGTATTGATAAACAACATATCTAGTTGTTAAATCCCCTAACTTTTTTGTTATCCAACACAAGCGAACCAATCAAACAACAAAATGTTGAGAAAGCATGAGGCTATAGTTAGGTTTTTTATTTCAGTATTTTACAAATGCTAGAATATTCCACAGGGTGATGCAAACTTTAAGAAAAAAACAGTTTGATTCGTACACCCGGTATACAATGAAAATTTACGTGTTTAGCAACAATATTAATTAATCGATATTGCCAAGGAATAAGGTTATAACATATTAAAAAATCACTTAAATCGGACAACAGGTTTAGGAGATATAAGACATCAAAAATAACCCATTTTTAAGGTGGCCGGTTAATTTTGGTCCAGAGTGTATTACATTAAAAAGTTCAACAATTATATCAATGACATCTTCATCAATGAGTTTTCATAATTCGATGGACACATCATCTGGTCCAGTAGATTTGCAATATTTTGTGTTTTTATGGCATATATGATTTCTTCTCGTAATATTGGTGGTCCGGTAATCTCTGTGATTTCTAATGACAGTTCTTCTCTTTCATCATTAAATAGTTGTTGGATGTAATTAGTCCAGTAACACAATTTCTTTGATTAAATTGTGTAACTTAAAGCTATTATAGTTTTTATCCAGATCTTCTATTACTTTGCATTTGTCGGAGATCTATCTCTTACCTCTCGAATTCTCTTTCTGATCTTTCCCTAAATTTTTTTGTATTTATTTATGTATTTTGCTTTACTGTTTCTTCGTTCTTCGATACGTTCAAGAATTTCTACTGTCATGAAGGGTTTTCTTTTTCTCAAGTGGTTTAACGGTTTCTTTTCCAACTGACACAAGGGCATGTTGAATTTTTCCCATTTATGGTCAATAGTTAGTGATCTCCTGAGATAAAAAAATACCCCCAATATCTAAAAACGAAACTCTATGACCAATGTATTCTTCCGGTCCTCACACATGAATGTCAAACATGGACATTCACAAAAGCGAATATGGACAGAATTGCGAAAACACAATGAGCAGTGGAAACACAAATGATCAACATAAGACTATCAGATAGAAAAAGTAATTTTTGGGTAAGAAATATCACAAAAGTTAAGGATGCTACTCGTCAAACAAATAAACTTAAATGGAAATTCATACTATTAGACAAAAAGACGAAAGATGGAATAAAATTATTACAAAGTGGAGACCATGGACATATAAACGAAAGAGAGGGAGACCACTAATCGTTTGGAGGCCTTTGAAATGTGGCTGCACAGACGTACACTGAAAATACCATGGACGGCTATGCTGACAAATGTGGCAGTCCTTAAGAGAGCAAATGCTGCCCGCGAGCTGCTTAATAACATCAAATATAGAAGGATGGCCTATTTTGGACACGTAGTAAGGGGAGACCAGTATAATATTCTTAAACTTATTATGATGGGTAAAATTGAAGGACGCAGAGGAATTGGTAGAAAGCAAGCCTCTTGGTTGAAGAATATCCGGGAGTGGACAGAAATAAAGAAAGCAGAACAACTATTTAGAATTTAGAGACAGAGACAGTTTCGCCATGTTAATCGCCAACGTCAAGGGGACTTGATAGGGCACGTTAAGAAGAAGAAGGGAGACCACAGATGAGATAGATATTTGACCTAAAACACCAAGCCGGCCCAAAATGGATGCACATGGCTTAGGATAGGGAAACATGGAAGAGAGAAGGAGAGGCCTATGTCCAATATTGGATATTGCAAGACTGATAGATAGTTAGTTAGTGATTTCGTTTATCTTCTTTGAATTTTTGCCATTCGTTTCTACTATGCGCTATGCAATGTGACTAGGAACCTTAAAAGATCTATCAAGCACAACACTCCAATAAAAAAGTAAATGGTAGCTGGCCCAGAACTAAAGAAAAATAAAAGCTAAATATTTTGAATACACTCATTCCTGATAGTACATGGCTACAGTACATAGCAAAAGCTAAATTATAGAATTAAAACTTTATTAAAAAACATATCATGCACAATACTCCAATAAATAAAATAGATGGTAGCTGGGCCAGAACTAATGAACAAAAAGCTGAATGTTTGGAATACACTCATCTCTGGTGCTACATGCATAGCAATTTTAACGCATAGTCTACCCTAAATACAGTTTAGGTATAACTCTCTTTGTCTGTCACTAAATAGTAAATAAAGTATAATTAGACCAGGGCATTTAGCACTAAAACCACCAGAATAAATCGATTTTTGAATACAGCATCTAGAGATTCGCAACTTTTTGAATTGTGTTCAGGATGATGTCAGGAAAAGAATATATTATAGAAAAATGGGTGGAAATGCATATTTGCATTTTAAAGTGCATAAAATGCTTCCAAAAGTGCATAAAGATGTCAAAATAAGCATATTAAGGGTCAAATTTTGTTATTTGGGGGTTTTGGGGAACACGACTACGCCATCAGAACCAATCTCCGGAGCACCTGCTCAAGTTTACTACTAAGGCACGTCATCTGGAGGTTCAAGGGTTTTCAGCACTACATTGAGTACTTGGAGATTTTTGGAGTCGCTGAACACGAATACGTCATCAGAACCGACCCACGGAACACCTGGTGCCCAGTATTACTGCTAAGGCACGCCATCTTCTAAAGTTTCGAGGGTTTTCGGAATTAAATTGATGCAAATTCAGGCCGTTTTTGGGATTTCTGAAAACGAATACACCATCAGAACCGACACTCGCAGCACCTGGTGTCTAGGGTAACGTCATCTTCTGGAGTTCTGAGTGCTTTCGGCACTAAATTGATGCAAAAAAGTACACTAGAGGTTTTTGGGGTTCCGAAATACGAATACGCCATCAGAACTGACCCCCGGAGCCATGACCCGGAGCTGCCGGAGAAAGTAGGGGTTTGCAATTTAAACTTTTTTGGTTGTGATGGGTGGGGCCTAAGGGGTTGATGGGGGTGAGTTCTCTTTCATGTCATTTTAGTTCCCCCTTACTATCCTAGAAACGGTTTCAAGCATTTTTCGATATCAGCTTTTGTTCGTGAGATATAGCCATTGTAAGGTTTAAAATTGACAAACTGTTGTATAATATGTAGGTACCTACATACTTATGTGTATAGGTACAGGGTGTTTGGTGAAGAATGGTCCATAGCTTAAACTTACATTCCTGAGCTTAAAATTGGTCGATTTAAGCTAACTTACCTTAGTACCAAAGTTGATAATAACCGAAATACAGGGTGTCAAACTTAAACTTTTATTTTATTTATTCTTGAATATTTGCTGACAGACACGGGATAACAACACGAAATTTGGTAAGCGGGGTTTTTTGGGATAAGAAATCTAAATTTGTCACCAAAAATGGTGTATTACCCAGAGGGCGCCACATACGTCTTTCAGTGCTCATTTAATACGTTCAATTTTTTTATCTCTCACTCCACGTACTTTTCGAATCAACATTTTTATTCTCTTAATATTTTTACTTAAAAAAGGTGTACTACATTCATCTCGCTAGCTCAACTGTTTTCGAGATAAACGCATTTTAAGTCTGCGATACAACATAAGTTTTGCATATCATTGTAGTTAGACCCGAAAAATAATCTTGAAACCATAATAATTGTGCCAGTTCTCATATTTATGTCATTGCATCGCAAATTCCATTTGAAGAAATTTGAGATACATTTTTGTAATTTTTTATGATTTTACGTTATTTTTCGGGTGTAACTACAATGATATTATTCAAAAAATTATGTTGCCTCGCAGATTTAAAATGCGTTTATCTCGAAAACGGTTGAGTTTAGCGAGATGAATGTAGTATAACTTTTTTAAGTAAAAATATTAACAAAATAAAATTTTTGATTTAAAAAGTATGTAGAGTGCGTAATAAAAAATTGAACCTATTAAATGAGCGCTGAAAGGCGTATGTGGCGCCCTCTGGACAATACACCATTTTTGGTGGCGAATTTAGATTTCTCGTCCCAAAAAATCACCGCTTACCAAATTTTTTTGTTATTATCCCATGTCTGTTAGGAACTATTCAAGAATTAATAAAATAAAAGTTTAACTTTGACACCCTGTATTTCGGTTATTATCAACTTTCGTACTAAGATAAGTTAGCTTAAAATGACATATTTTAACCTCAGGAATCTAGGGTTAAGCTATGACCCATTCTTTATCAAACACCCTGTATACAGTGTGTCGCATTTAAGATGAAGACGCCCTTATATTTCGGCTATCAAAATAAATACAGATTTGAAATTTTACAGTCATTCATTTTGATGGTATACATTTTTTAAGATAGTCAACTGAAATTTAAATTTTAAACGCGGCCTACTGCGAATTCACAAACAGGACGAATTTTCAATATTTTGTTTCGCGTTAGAGATTCGCATTTTGTCTCACTCTTTACGCTAAGCACAGCGCTGTAATATTGTCGCTTGCCTGGCCGTATTTCCAATATTTTCGGGCTATAGGTAGGCTAGATTTGTTTGCGCCTTTGACATTGGTTGTGCCGAGCTGCATCTCGGGACTGCCAATTGCATGTTTTAGGATCCTGACTACCAATTCTGAAAAAAACGAAAAGTTCGAATTTTGTCATGAAATTTGGTATGTGGGGTTAGAATAATATTTCTAACAATTTTCCGAATAACTTTTTGCGATATCTCTAACGCGAAACAAAATATAAAGAGAGACAAAAATGCGAATTCTGTTCGGCTACTTTTAAAAACGCCTGCCCTATACTGCCTTGCTAAGCCCAAAGGCGGTAACTGATTTTTTATCGAAAATGAGATTGTTGTATTTCTAGGGTAGAACAGGGTATCTAGAATATATTTACAAAGTTCTTGGAGTTGCAGAAGTATTATAATGGGTATCTAGAATATATTTACAAAGTCTTTGGAGTTGTAGAAGCATTATAATATAATGAAACCTACCTAGAAATACCAAAATCTTTAGGGTAGAGCCGTCGTCGCGTCGTAGTAGCGCTACGCTACGGGGAGCGTACAATAATTATTACAACTTCGGAGATGAATTAAAAAGTAGCTTTGTTTATTTTAGATTTTTAGATACTTAGGTATTGTATCACATTTTTCTATACTAGACTTTTTTCCTGACAACATCCTGAACACAAAAAATTGCTAGTCTCTAGGTGCTGTATTTAAAAATCGATTTAGTTTGTACTAAATGCCCTGGATTAAATTGTCAAGAACTCTGAAATGGACTAAACAAACTATAATTACCTAATGTCAGTAAAGAGGTGACACCAAGAGTGACTCGCGCTGGTATTGCTTCGGGCTTGATCCAAAACGATATCCATGACATCACGACGATCAAAGCGGACGGTATATAGGTGTGAAACAAATGATAGCCAAGTCTTCTTCTCAAATTAAAGACTACTGCCAGGCAAGTGAAGTTTCCTGTAATCAATAAAAATTGCCATTGGTAACGCTGGTGTATTATTTCGCTATTGCGTAAGCTAAAGACAGTTTAATTGCAGCGTGTCGATGCGAAAATTATCGTGGATTTATTGTAATGAAATAAGGAAAATGATACAGGTTTGTATGATAAATTAAGAGAATTAACTTATAATGCCATATCATTCTCAGCGAAGAAACAAAATGTCTCGCAAAATTCAATAAATTAAGTAATGTATTATATAAACTTAGTTTTTACAGTATTTATAGTTGATGAATCTGTAATAATTATTTTTTATTTATAATAATTCATTAATAATTTATTATTTATTAAGGATTTTATCAGAAAATGGTTCCACGAAAATATTCAGATTTATTGTTTAGATCTGGGACTTCTCCTTTCTCTTTAATAGATGTCACTACCGCTACAGCGTCCGATACGCAGAACTATTTTTATCTTCTTCTTCATGTGCCTTGTCCGTTGCGGACGTTGGCTATCATCATAGCAATTTTAATTTTGTTTGCGGCGTTTCTGAATAACTCGATCGATGTTACTCCAAACCATTGGCGTAAGTTTTGAAGCCATGAGTGTCTTCTTCTTCCGGGTCCCCGTTTGCTTTCTATCTTACCATGTCTCATAATATGACCGAGGTCTTCAAGTTTCCGTTTGTTAATTGTGAAAGAGATTTCTTTTTGTTTTTCCATTCGGTGCAGTACCTCTACGTTGGTGGTGTGAGTCGTCCAAGATATTTTGAGGATACGTCGATATACCCACATTTCGAATGCCTCCAGCTTTCTCATTAATGTTTTCGTCAGTGTTCGTTCATGCCTCTGCGCCATATAGCAAGACTGCAAGACACTTTAGCAGCCGTATTTTTAGTGGGAGAGATATGTCGGAATAGGGGAATATATTTTTCATGTTGTTAAATGTTGCTCTGGCCTTTTTAATTCTAGATCGTATTTCGGTTGTTTGATCCCATTTCGAGTTGACGACTTCTCCAAGGTATATATACGAGTCAACGTGTTCAATTAGTTGGTTTTTTATTTTCAATTGTCTGGCAGGTTTTTGAGTTTGGCTGACCAGCATCCATTTTTTTTAATTATGTTGAGGTTAAGTCCTCTTTCTTCACTCGCTCTTTGTACCCTGTCTATAAGATACTGAAGTTCATCGACACTACTGGCAAGTACGACTGTATCGTCCGCATATCGGATGTTATTTGTCAATTCTCCATTGATTTTTATGCATTCGTTTGTTTCATCCAGTGCTTTTTAAAAATTTGTTCGGAGTAAATATTGAAAAGGAGAGGGGAGAGAACACATCCCTGTCTCACACCTTTTCTGAATTAATGCTCTCTGTGGATGCATTGCTGACTTTTACCCTGGCTGTCTGATTCCAGGAGAGACTTGTCACAATTCTGATGTCCTTAATTCCTATGCTTTGTAGAATTTCAATTAGTTGGTCATGTCTCACATTGTCAAAGGCTTTCGAGTAATCTACAAAGCACATGTAGACATCCTTGTTCATATCTCTACACCTCTGTACTAATAGTTGCAGGCAAAACACTGCCTCCCTTGTGCCCAAAGCGTTCCTAAAACCAAATTGCGCCTCGTTGCTTTCCGCTTCACACTTGTAGATTCTGTTATATATGATTTTGGTGAAGACTTTGGTGATATGATTGGTTAGGCTTATCAGTCTATGTTGGTCACACAATTTAGTGTTTGGTTTTTTAGGAATGGCCACGAAAGTTGATTGTAACCAATTTTCCGGAATTCTGCCGCTGTTTTTATACTGCTCACTATTTTTATACTTCTGCTTAAATAGGCAGTTTGGTTTCGTTTCGATTCAGAGGTGATTATGTAGCCCCACTGAAGAGATCTGGAGAGAAGGAAACGGACGTATGGGGATGGTGGATCACCTCTGAACCAAATTGAAACATAAGCTATTTTTAATCTTTCATTTTACTCATATTTTGAGTACACGGAATCAACTTTCGTTGGAATTTTTCCTAGACGTATAGACGGAATGTGACTGCATATTGTAGAGTCCGTCTCGTCTTCTTTATTCGTCGTCTCCTTGTCTTATAAATTGTAAAAGGCAGATAGTAAGGATGTTACCAGAATATGGTTCCACGAAAATTTTCAGATTTATTGTTTAGATCTGGGATTTCTTCTTTCTCTTTAATAGCTGTCGCTACCACTACAGCGTCCGATACGTCGAATTAATTTTATAATTCTGCTTAAATTTTCTATTTCGTTTCTATTCATAGGTGTTTATGTAGCCCCACTGAAGGTCCCCCGGTTATGACTTTTCAAGTTGGGTTGTTATTTAGTAGTATTGAATTCTGCAGTTTGCGGCAGGTTGTTATTCGAAAGATATTTAGACTCAAAATGTGATTTCCGTCTAATAGACGGGGTGTTAGTGTTTATGCCCAGTTCGTCATTAAACATAATGTGCCCATTTCGTCAAAAAAGATCAAATAAGGGGATAAAGACTATGAGGAAACTCTTTTGAAATGCCTTGATGAAGTAGAAGACGACATAAGCGAAGTGGAATCAATTTGTGATGAAAATGTTACCATTGATTACCATTGCTACACTGTACCAACTTTACTTCCTGTCAGTTTTTTTTTGTTTTACCATTTGTTTAAAATCTTTTTATGTTCATGTTTCCTACTCTTTGTTTAACTCGATTATAAATTTTTATCAAGATTCTTTAATTTGTTTAATTTTTATCACACTTTTTTTCAGGAGTAAAAAGGCACACAAGCAATCCTTCCATTATTGTTATAATGTTTTTTATTTTAATAAATACAGATAAACTAGATTAATTACTGTGTTTTTTAGATAATTAATACTTTCAGTAAGTCATCAAAATATTTTTTTGCGTCAAAATATTTAACAAAAAAAAATTACCGCTAAAATGTTAAACCCGTCAGGGGTTAGTTAGTGTTTACGTCATTGATTTAAGATGTTAGTACTTAAGGGTTAAATTCCAACGTCTAAGATGGGCTGGCCATATCCATAGGCTCCCTAATGATCGCCTTATAAAGTTAATCTGGGAGAACGTCCCGATATGGAGAGGGTCCTAAGAACGTCGATAAGTGCGATAGAGAGATACCATATGGTCAGATTTAAGAACAATCGGGCTACCCAATGACTCAACTATCATGGACGACCCCGAACGTTCGAGATGGAACCATGCAGATGATTACCTGCATCACTTAGAAAAGAAGAACTACTTGGAGTGTGTTATCTAAAAGAATATAGTGTAAATATCAAAGACCTTTAAATATTTTTCAAAGACCTTTAAATCAATAATATTTAGAACAATAATATACGGGAACATATACAAATTATTAATGAAATGAATGGAATAATATGCAAACATAAGTAGATCGTTTACTACCTGTAGAATACTCTATGGTGCAATCAGTTGTATAGTTGTTGGAGATGTCCAGCTGAGGCAGTTCAATCTCTGGATTAACAACCAAAGGATCCGTCATATTCCATATGAACACCAAGTCGTGATCTGTATGAGATACTGTGAAATGAAGAAATTATATACAATGTTTAAATAATAGGGCTTTTCATCGATTGTCATTTATTTCGAGCTTCTGTCAAATGTCGTATTATCCTTGTATAATGGTAATATACACGGATTATACATAGAAGATCCACAAGGAAAAGAAAAATTTTTCCTGTAGTTGGTTGTATAATATTAATCACAAAAATTGGAAAAAATCCTTTGTAAAAGTATAAAATTTTTATTAAAAATCCCTTTAAGGGCTGCATCATAACAAAACGTTTTCTATTTTATAAAAAATCATCACGGGTGTTAGACAGATTGGATGGCAGCTGAGCCACCAAAGAAATATTAGGGTAAAAACCCTTTAAATATTATATAGATGCATTAAAGGTGCATACTTAAATAAAGTGCCTTAGGATGGATACATAGCAACAAGAATAATGCCCTTAGGTAAGGTATTAAACTTCCCAACACGTGAGATACAAATTGAGTTGCCATGAAGTCATTGTAATGTAAACAACTCAATTTGCATCCCACGTGTTGGGAAGTTCAATATCTTACCTAAGGGCATTATCCTTGTTGCTATGTATCCATCCTAAGGCATTTTATTTAAGTATTCACCTTTAATGCATCTATATAATATTTAAAGGGTTTTTACCCTAATATTTCTTTGGTGGCACAGCTGGCATCCAATCTGTCTAACACTGATGATGATTGTTTATAAAATCGAAAACTTTTTGTTGTGATGTAACCGTTAAAGGGATTTTTAACAAAAATTTTATACTTTTTACAAAGGATTTTTCAAATTCTATATGATAGAAGCTCGAAACAAATGACTGTTGTTGAAAAGCTCCATGTTCTAAGGCACATGATTGGTACTTACAACTTTCTATCATCATTGAACATATTTGGGTGTCGTGTGGGTATGTTTCGAATTTCATCGCACAAGACAACACAAGTGTTAACCTGTAAAGATTGAGTTGAATAAATAAACGACATTTTATTTTCTTTTCTTTTCAAGAAAAGAAGAATTGTAGTCTAAGCTTAAAGTTGCTTATTAGTAAATAAGGAGGTTTAAAGCAAACCGAATAAATCCACTAAAAACGATTTTTGCAAAAATAGGATTTTCCTGGGACGCAAATGTAATTATGTTTTTGTTTACCTTGTTCGTAAATACTATTAGAGAAGTCATAATAAAACTTTTCCTACAATATAAATTAAAAAAAAATATTTAGTACAAAAGAAAATTTAAACAAAAGTGAATTTATTTGGTTTTGCTTGAAATTACTGGATTTATTTCATTTTGCTCACAAGTTTATTAGCAAGAATTAACAAAAGTACTATTTTTATTACTAATACATAAATCAAAAGCATTATGGCGTTTAGTAGACTCACAGCACATCGAATAGTGCATTTAAAAATAAAGTGCAAACTCTTCTTCTAGACAGTCACACTCATTTCTTAGCCCTTCTTCTTCCTGAGGTACTTCCTTAGTATGTTCATCTTTATTATTTTCACATGAAAGATTCGTGTACCACAAAAAAATTTAGTCACTTTTCCACTCCTTTCCAAATTGTTTTTCCATAAGTTTTGAACACTTTTTGGTAGAATGGCAATTCACAGGTTGACTTCTGATAGCAAACATTTTTTAAACACTTTCCCTTTTTGTAAATTGCGCGCCTAAGTTCAGATTGGCCTTCAAATCGATAATGCTGAAAGCATGAAATTAAAATTTTAATTTCTTTAGTTTTTTAAATCTGTGTCTTTTCCAAACAGATTATTTTTAAGTCTGATATTCCAACAATCTTGTTAAGGTAATTTTGCAGAGGCTAATCAATCAACGACAAAATATCTGACCACCCATATTACATCGTCTCATCGCTAATAACTCCCTAGTACCATCTATTGGTCGAATGAAATATTTGCATAAGAAGATAAAGTAAAAAATGCGTATTTTTGGATGTATTTGGTTTTGAACAAAAAAGTGGATTTATTCGTTTTTGCACATATATATTTTTATATATAGGCCCTGATTCTAATTCATTTCGACAGTCGCAATTTCATTTCGACACCGCCATGACAGCCGCAGAGTATAGCGATTCTTATTCATTTCGATATTAGTTACAACTGGGGATATTAACCTTATCATGTTGACACTACTCAGAATTTGGGTTGGCGCTCCGGTTTATTGGAATTTGTTGATAGTCTGGGAAAATTATCGAAAAAATGCCATTTTTGGGAAAAATTATTTACCAGCTATTTTATTGCTAAAATCGAATCTTAAGATTGCATATATTAGTAATATGGGGTATGACAGGTCCGCAGAAAGTGTGTTATTTTATTTATAAACAAATTAGCACTCCTAAATCTTCTTTTTTTTTTCAATTAGTGCATGCTCTGTAACTCCTAAGATTTTTCCTTTGAGCCAAAAACACTCAAATAAAAATTCACCGTAATTTAGTTCTGCACAAAGTTATTTTTTTTCCGATTTCCTTCAACAAATTTTTACTCAGAAAATCCGAGGTTTCCCAAAAATCTGCAATTTTCAATTAAAATTTTAGGGAAGTACCTAATTATTTATCAATAATTAAATAATTGATGACATGAAAGATTTATTATAGTAGATTATACAGATGGGCTAAATTATGGAATAAATTCATTTCTTTAAAACGGACGATTTTGGAGCAAAATCCCCCGATAGAGGTCGATTTTTATTTTTAAATTACAATTTTTTGGCATATATTTCATACTAGTGACGTCATCCATCTGAGCGTGATGACGTAATCGATAATTTTGTTAATGGGAATAGGGGTCGTGTGGTAGGTCATTTGAAAGGGCGTTCAATTCTCTATTCAGTAATATAAACATTAATATCATTAGGTATTTATACAGGGTTGCCAAAAAATAATTTTTGAATTAAATTAATTGGCGCAAAAAGAAGAATATATGTAATTTATTTAACTCAAAATACATTGTACTGCTGTCAGAAAATAGAAAAAAAGGTTTATTTCACAAATAAACATTTCTTTTCGCTTAAATTAAATCACAAACAGCCTCCCTCCTACCTATTGGCAGTTTGAACATTTAATTTAAGCTAAAAGCAATGTTTATTTGCAAAATAAACATTTTTTTCTATTTTCTGACAGCAATAGAATGTATTTTGAGTTAAATAAATTACATGCATTGTTCTTCTTGCGTCAATTAATTTAACTCAAAAATTTTTTTGGCCTCCCTATATAAATAATGATATTAATGTTTATAATATAGCTTTTCATCGATTGTCATTTGTTTCGAGCTCCTGTCATATGTTGAATAATCTGTGTATAATATTAATATTTACGGATTATACGAAATATGACAGAAACTCGAAATAAATGACTGTGAATGAAAAGCCCTATACTGAATAGAGGATTGAACGCCTTTGTAAATGAGCTACGACACAAATCCCTATTCCTATTCCTATTTAAAAAATAATCGATTACGTCATCACGCTCGGATGGATGACGTCACTAGCTTGAAATATATGCCAAAAAAATTTTAATCTAAAAATAAAAATCGGCCTGTTTCGGGATTTTTCTCTAAAATCGTCCATTTTAGAGAAAATGAATTTATTCCATAATTTAGCCCCTTTCTGTATATCAGTAGAAGACCGGCGACAATCTAACCAATAGTTTAGCAATAATTAAAATGTTAATTAAAAAATTTCGGTCGAAATAATAACCAGAAAGATTATGATACACCAGAATAACTATGATTTTCGTATAAAAAAGCACTATACCTATTCAACGTACCTTACAGGATTGAAATTGGACCATTTGAGCGGTCTCAGGAATGTTATAAAGAAACATTTTTTTGGCTTATAAACAAATAGAACCCCTCAGAAAATATTAGATTAAATTAAATTAAGTTAACGCTGTTGAAAGGGCACGGCTTCTGTGCCCTTTTCGAAGAAAAAAAATTGAATTGCGAGGAGTGATTCCAGGTATAACCGGTCAAATTTGACCGGCATTTGCGACAGAGTTATAAACAACAGGATTTTAATCTTTGAACCATTAGATACCTTTTAATTCCGGTCCTCTTTGTACATACAAATTTTCATATCTTCAAGACACTCATAACAAAAAAGATTTATGTCACTGTCACCAAATTTTTTAATTATTGATAAATAATTACTTCTCTCAAATTTTAGTTGAAAATTAAAGATTTTGTTTGGAAAACCCGAACTTTCCGAGGAAAATTTCCGTCGAAGGAAATTGGAATAAATTATCAATGTGCAGAATTAAATTACTGTCAATTTTTATGCGAGTGTTTTGGTTTAAAGTTAAAATTTTCGGAGTTATAGAGCAATAATTAAAAAAAAAAGATCTGGGAGCGCTAATTTGTTTATAAACAAAATAGCACACTTTCTGTGGACTTTGCACAGCTATATTACTAATATAGGAAATCTTAAGATTTGATTTCAGCATGTCTAGAAATAAAATAGCTGGTAATTAATTTTCCTTGTTTTTTACTAATTTTCCCAGAATATTACCTTACATCTTTCATTGAGTTGATGATCTATGTTGTGGACATTCTCAGTTATTATATTTCTAATTTAATACTGTTCTATCTAATTCCTCAAAACAAGCAAATTTCAATTAAACCCAGCCATATTAATACCTTTTGCTTTAGTTTTCCTTGCAAGAAATAAACAAAACACATCTAAACTAAACCTAACCTCGCTTTTGGCCATTCATTCATCTCCGTGTCAAATAATTTCGACATCGAAATTATAATTTCAACCACTTTTTTGGAGTCGCTATTAATTTCGATAGTCGCTATTTCGTGACGTCATTTCGTTAGTTCAACTAAAATCCAGAAGGCTCGCACAGTCGCATTTCGACGTCGCCATATTGAAAGCGACTTCTTTAGTGTCGAAATTTGATTTAGAATCAGGGCCATGGTGTAATTTAACAAAACGAACCGATATTGGCCACTAACGGAATTTTCGTAAAAAGTGGATTTATTCGATTTTGCTTGAAACCTCCTCAAATTATGATGAGAATTTTATAAGCTTATTCGTTTTATAATATTATTTTAAAATATTTAGCCGAGTATATTTAAATTACCCAACATTTCATTACTACAATGTTATCGAAAACCTTTGGCTAGTCTCATACCCCACGTTTTTTACATCAAAGAAAAAGTGTTATTATCCATTTGATCTCTATACGTTTTATGACCGTGAGACATGTCACAATCAAGATTGCTCCACTAGATATTATAAATATTATATAAACGGTACTTTATTTGGTACATTATTTCAAATTATGTAAGACATTAAAATAGTAGACATATTTCGGTATTGAATTTTTCTCTCCCACAGTCACAACCTTCATCGCTGTAAGTCGGGTATAAAAACTGTTTTTTTTTTAATATATTTATTTACTAAACAGACTAAATATCAAACAAACACACATATTTTTTGTAATAGCAAGAATATCTCAGTACAAATACGGTTGCAACAATCTCCAACTGTCTATTTTTCTTTGCGGACTCACTTATCTCTGTTTCCTCTTCTTGATCATCTCTTTTTGCTGATTTAGCATGATACTCCAGGGTAATAAGCTAGAACTAGACCATGTTCGGGACACTCAAAGATCCAGGTAGCTGACTACTTTTTTAGTTATTGTAGACCTATAGGAATAAAACTTACCTGTTTTATGCCTAGAGTTCGCGTCCGTTTTTTAATTATTAACAATTTCGTGCAAAAACCGCGCAAAATTTTTTTAGATTTTTTGCACCCCATTCAATAGCTAAATAGTTGACATAAAATTACAAAATTTAATTTTTTATAACTTTAAAAAATCTTCAAAATGAAAGTTAAAAAGTTAATTTGTTGCTACGCCAACTGCAAAATAAGTGAAAATCGTTATTTGTTAATAACTTTTACTAAAACTACCGTAGAACTTTAGTATTTCACCCAAAGTTGGGTATTGGGGTACTTAACAAACCCTCAAAATTTGAGACCGATCCATTAATTAATTTAAGAGTTATTCAATTGTTTATCCCAGAGACCTTTACTTTGCCATAACAAAAGACAGAAAATAATGAAGATAGGCAATTCTGCGTATGCCAAATGAAAGTAGAAAAAAAATTATCTAATATAGTCAAAAATTCTAATGCCAAATTTGTGAAATTTTGTAGTGTATATATAAACATTTAGAATAACTTTAAAATTATTGTCCGTAGAAAAAATCATTTTACATATTAGAAAATCTGGTATTTTACACGAATTTTTAAAAATGTAGTTCAATTAGTGACTAGTCGTGGTAAGTGAAGGGGGAGCTGGAAGCAGACAAATGCACGAGTTCAAAAACTAAAAAAGGCAACTTAAAACTACTATCATTTTCTATATCTCGGGATCTACTGATTGATCGTTATTTTTTTAATTAGTATGTAATTTTTTTGTACATTACAAATATGCAATTTGTCTAGACATTTATTGATTAATAAACAGTCTAATTTGTTTAAGTAATTTTTGAAAAAAATAATTTTTTCCCAAAAATCCATGATTTTAATCATACTATCGTTATTAATCATAGAAAAAGTTAAGGTATACTTTAATAAATAAATTATCTTCAATAAATAATTATCTAATAAAAATCATTTATTTATTAAAGTGTACTTTAACTTTTTCTATGATCATTAATGATACTATGATTAAAAAAATAGATTTTTGTAAAAAAATATTCTTTCAAGAATTATTTAAACAAATTAAACTGTTTATTAATTAATAAATTTATAAAAAAATTGCACATTTGTAATGTACGTAGAAATTACATAAAAATTAAAGAAAGAAAGATCAAAATCCATCGAGTTGATCCGGAGATACAGAAAATTCTATTTGTTTGAAATTGCTTTTTCGGTATTTTAACTCGGTGGATTTGTAGGTTCCCCCTAGTAATCGTTTGAACTACATTTTTGATAAAAATCGTAGAGGGTGCTGTGAAGGTACAATCTTTGTGCAAATTTTTTAAGAAAAAATAAAAATCTCATTCTTTAAAATGACATTAATGAGATTCCTTAATAATTATAATCAAATTAGCTGTGAATAAAAAAACATATGGCTAACTTTGTCCCAAATGAACCCAGGCTAAATTTTTTTATTTGAAAATTCGTGTTAAGATACTATCTTTTCAAATATATAAAAATATTGTTTCTACGGACAACATTTTTAAAAGTCTAAGTTTTCAGTCTAATGGCATATAAAGCAACATAATGCTACTCTACAACCCACCAGAATGAAAACAATGGGAACCTTCTCTGGTTACACCTCCGAGGCTTCTACAATTTGCAAGCCATACGGATGCCGAGACTAAGGAAGATGAGGGAATTTTACAATATATAATTCACGTCCCATCTGCTCAGCGCGGTAAAGTTCCAACGAGAATAGTTCCCTTTGTACTCCAAACAGAGTAAAGTAAATCAAAAATGAATAACCATTTTCAATGTCGTTGCAACACGAAACGACAGCCGCGCGATATTCTAGTCCAATCAGAGAGTGCCGCAAGCACCTCTACCGGTTTCGAAACTTATTAGTCTCTCATCAGGAGGCACATATGCTGCTCTCCCCGATCCAACCAAAACAAACCCCGGCGTGCAGTCACGGATAGCAACGAACGAAATGGCATAGATGCCCTAGCGGCAACTGCTATCAAAAGTCTAAGTTTTCAGTCTAATGGCATATAAAGCAACATAATGCTACTCTACATCCCACCAGAATGAAAACAATGGGAACCTTCTCTGGTTACACCTCCGAGGCTTCTACAATTTGCAAGCCATACGGATGCCGAGACTAAGTAAGATGAGGGAATTTTACAATATATAATTCACGTCCCATCTGCTCAGCGCGGTAAAGTTCCAACGAGAATAGTTCCCTTTGTACTCCAAACAGAGTAAAGTAAATCAAAAATGATTTGTTTTGGTTGGATCAGGGAGAGCAGCATATGTGCCTCCTGATGAGAGACTAATAAGTTTCGAAACCGGTAGAGGTGCTTGCGGCACTCTCTGATTGGACTAGAATATCGCGCGGCTGTAGTTTCGTGTTGCAACGACATTGAAAATGGTTATTCATTTTTAACATTTTTAAAGTTATTCTAAATGTTTATAAACTACAAAATTTTAAAAATTTGACATTAGGATGTTTGACTATATTAATTATTTTTTTATCTTTTTTTAATACATTTTGATACTATCACTCTACTACTTTCATGTGGTATACTCAGAATTGCCCTATCTTCATTATTTTCTGTCTTATCTTATTGCAAAATAAAGGTCTCTTGGATAATAAATAAAATAACTCTTAAACTAATTAATGGATCGGTCTCAAATTTTTAAGGTTTGTTAAGTACGCCAATACCCAAGTTTAGGTGAAACACTAAAGTTCTAAGGTAGTTTTAGTAAAAGTTATTAACAAATAACGATTTTCACTTATTTTGCAGTTTGCGTAGCAACAAATTAACTTTTTAACTTTCAAAAATCGGCATTTTGAAGGATTTTCAATGTTCTAAAAAACTGAATTTTGTAATTTTATGTCAACTATTTAGCTTTTGAATGGAGTGCAAAAAATCGAAAAAATCGCGATTTTTGCACTAAATTGTTAATAATTAAAAAACGGACTCGAACCATAGGCAGGAAACAGGTAGGTTTTCTTCCTATAGGTTTACAATAACTAAAAAAGTAGTCACCTACCTGGATCTTTGAGTGTCCCGAGAAAATCCTTATTACTCTGGCCTACTTCTTGATCATCTCTTTTTGCTGATTTAGCATGAGTATTTGGTATTTGGGACAGGGAATTTGTTTGCTTTGTCTCAAATTATATTGTCAGAATGTGTTTTTATCGTATAATGAATTTATCAAATTCAATGATGCCAAATTTCCAAATTAAAATATTTAAGTAATAAAAATAAACATTTAAATAATAAATAAAATATCAAAAACTTTTGAGAAACTCTTGTTAAAAATATTAAAAGCTATAATAGATCAAAAATGTATTATTCCTTAAATCAATATGGGTTTAGAAATAATCAAACTACACTAGACCAGGTCCACAGAATTACTAACCAAATAGAAAAAGCTCTAGAGGAAAAAAAGTATGTTTGGCAGTTATTCGGGATGTTGCCCAGTACAGTACACAGCTCTGGGAATGTTCCAGTGCGAGTAACATAAAACTGATTCAAGGTTATAAGAATAAAGTACTTAGGAACATTGTAAATGATTCCTGGTACCTACATAAGAAATAGCGACATATACAGCGATCTAGGTATGGAAATGGTCGCAGATGTAATTAAAGTATTTTCAAAGAAGCCTGAAAACAGACTTTATAACCATGCAAACGTAGAGGCTATTTAACTCCTGGATCAGCATGGAATAGTTAGAAGACTGAAGAGAACCAAACCTTTCGAGTTAGTGTAAAAGCTTCTGAGTGTAAATAGTTTATGTCTAAAATCCTATGCATGTTACGTCCTATGTTTAAACCAGTTAAAAAAAAATTGGGAAATTCCATTGGGGAGAACCCAACAAACATTAGTTTTAAGGTTTTTAATAGAGAAAATTTGCTCGTTAGTATTATAATTTGTGATTTTGCAGGGTGTTTCAAAAAGGTTTGTCATAAATTAAATCACGCATTCTGGGGACAAAAATAAATTGATTGAATCCAACTTACCTTAGTACAAAAGTGAACACAAAAAAAGTTACAGCCCTTTGAAGTTACAAAATGAAAATCGATTTTTTTTTTCATATATCGAAATCTCTTAGAGATTTTTCATTGAAAATGGACATGTGGCATTCTTATGGCAGGAACATCTTAAAAAAAATTAAAGTGAAATTTGCTCCCTTAAATCCCTTAAACTTTTGTGTACGTTCCAATTAATTCATTATTGTGGTACCATTAGTTAAACACAACGTTTTTAAAACTTTTTGCCTCCTAGTATTTTTTCGATGAGCCAATTTTTATCGAGATGCGGCTTCTTTTTTAATGTTTACATAAAAATTCTATGGGGGTTTTGTTCCTTTAAACCCCCAAATGTTCGTGTACGTTCCAATTAAACTAGTATTGTGGTACCATTAGGTAAACACAGTGTTTTTAAAACTTTTTTGCCTCTTAGTCTTTTTTTGATGTCACCTTTTATCGAGATGTGGCTTCTTCTTCAAAATATACCTAAAAATGTAAATTATAAATAAATTTTCAGATTATTAACAGGTATTATAATATTATATCATAGGTAGTTAACCATATACAAATATGTGGTGGATTCGACAAATATTCAAAATATCTCGATAAACACTGGCTTATCGAAAAAGTACTAAGAGGCAAAAAAGTTTTAAAAACATTGTGTTTAACTAATGGTGCCACAATAATAATTTAATTGGAACGTACCCAAAAGTTTGGGGGGTTTAACATAGCAAAACCCCCATAAAATTTTTATGGGGTGCACAAATTTCACTTTAATTTTTTTTAAGATGTTGCTGCCATAAGAATGCCACATTCCATTTTCAATGAAAAATCTGTAAGAGATTTCGATATATAAAAAAATCGATTTTCATTTTGTAACTTCAAAGGGCTGTAACTTTTTTTGTGTACACTTTTGTACTAAGGTAAGTTGGATTCAATCAATTTATTTTTGTCCCCGGAATGCGTGATTTAATTTATGACATACCTTTTTGAAACACCCTGTATATGTAGTTTTTAAAGTAGGAGTAGTAATTCAATTTTACCGCGCCATAATGCTTGTTTCTAATTGGTCCATTCGCAGGCACGTCTACTCTACTAAATTATGAAATTTTAACACTATTGATATTTATGAAAATTTGAAAATATTGGCATTTCATATTTATATATAGGTTAATTAAGTTATATTGGCGATTTTTTGTATTTTCTGCGTTATTCCTTTAATTTTTTTAGATTTTTAGTCTGAATTTAACACCTTGGCTACCGACCATTTAAACTAATAACTTGTAATTTTTTTACCAAATAATATTTTGTACCATTTGTTACTACAGATGCCATGGAAGCCGGCGTCTCACACGGTAGGTACTACAGTAATATTTTGTGTGAGATGCCGGCATTTCACACGGTAGCCAAGGTGTTAAATAAAAATCAGTTGTTTTTAAAACTATTTAGCAAAGTATTAGTATAATATAATATCTATGGATTACCGTCGAAGACCGACACCATCTGGTGTGTGTCTTTTGAGTTTACTCCTCCTGGTTTAAAAACAGGATAAAGTTGTAAATAGCCAAGGCACCGCTTAGGTGTTTTTAAAATAAAAAAAAAATTAAATAAAAATATACAATCCAAAAGTATTAATAAGTTCATACATACTCACTTGGACATATACAACAATGTTTTATCGTGATACAACCACAAGTAGTGATTGGGTATCGTCATTTCGTGAAAAGTGACACTTTTTGCATTCTTAAAAAAACAATCTGGCCTCCAAATGTTATGCAGCCACTCAACATCCAGGATCCTGTATTCTTCGCTCATATTTTCAGGTAGGCGCAGCCTGGGATCTCTCCAACTTTGAGCTAGAAATATGTCAGTGACGTACGTCTGAAAATATATCGTTTATGAGTATCTGCTGCTATGCACAATTAAACATAGAAAAACGGCATACCTGGGCATAGGCGTAACCAGGATGATCCTAAGGGGGGTTACAACTACTGGAAAGGGGGGTTACAACTACTGGAAGGTCTCTGAGGAATATGGTGTTAAGCTTATAGAGCTCAAAGTCCATTTCAATGGGGGGGTTATAACCCTCAAAACCCCCCTGGTTACGCCTATGTACCTGGGCACCTAATTAGAAATGCAAGATACCAGTTTCTGCAAACCTTAATTGAAGAAAAGATCGAAGGACGAAGCGGACTGGGCAGGAAGAAAACGTCATGGCTCCATAATGTCAAACAATATACAGGACTAAGAAACATAGGAGACCTAATACATACTGCAAGGAATAGAGAAAAATGGTCAAACGTCATCGCGAACATCCATTAGTGGATTGCATAACAAGAAGAAGAAGATGAGTATCTGTTGTAACAGTATTAATCAACTGTTAGATTATTTAAATGCAAAAATCGACAAGTTTAATATTTTAAATTAGTGTAAATAATCATTTCTTTTATAAAACAATTATAGAGAGGTTCAAAATTATGGAAAAAAATCATATTTTCGAGAATATGCCACTTTAGAGGAAAATGCAGAGACAGGTAGATTTTTATTTTTAAATTATGATTTTTTGGCGTCTTATGACACCAAGAGACGTCTTATACAGTTGAGTCCGGGAATCTTTACCCGTGCGTCATCATTTAAAGCATACGAAATAAGTCGATGATAAGTGGGAAATTGAAATTTACTAAACGCAACAGCAAGTGACAGTAAGTGACTTGCTGTTGCGTTTAGTAAATGTCAATTTCCTACTCATCATCGACTTATTTCGTATGCTTTAAATGATGACGCATTCCCGGACTCAACTGTATTTCAGTTCGTTTGTTCAATTCTTAGTTTCGTTTCACAACGAAATTATTATTTTCTATTAGTTTTACTTCTAACTGAGCATAGGGGATTAATTTTTCGTTGTAATTTTGCCACGCTGGACAGGCAGGAAGTGAGATACAATTGTACAACATGTCTTCTTTCAAGCCTCTTTCTCTGATTTCTCTATGAATTCCTTCTATCCAGCTTTTCCTAGGTCTTCCACTTTTCCGCCGTCCTTTTGGTGCCCATCGTAGCACTTGCTTGGGTAATCTGTCGTCTTCCATACGTTGTACGTGGCCAAACCATCTTAGCTGCTTTGTTTCTATATGAGGGGGTAGAGAGGGCTCCTTAGCTGTGGTGAAAGCAACCTCTCTAAGAGGAGGAACTCTGAAATCAAACCCTGGTCCTCCAAGTTGGGGGTTAAGGCATTGGGCTAACTCCTCGGTACTTGTAAAAATATGACTGCAGTGGGGTAGAGAGGGCTCCTTAGCTGTAGAGAAAGCAACCTCTCTAAGAGAAGGAACTCTGAAATCAAACCCTGGTCCTCCAAGTTGGGGGTTAAGGAATCGGGCTAACTCATCGGTACTTGTAAAAAGAAGCAAATGTTAAACGACCCAATAGTCAGAGTTAGATGAATGGACGGATCACTCGGCAACGAAAAAAGCAACGAAAAATGACTATCAAAATTATTTTTAGTTTTATTACAATAAAACTTTCAGTTGTTTTATGCAGATGTCGCCACGGTATCCATATCATTTTATTGTAATTCAGTACTAGAAGTCGGATTCGTTTCAGTTTCTTCAGAGATAGTGTTTATGGTACTCTCTAAACAAACTTAAATATAAGATGTCTCTTGGTTTAGTTTTGCAACGAAATTATTATTTTATATTATATTTTTATTTAGTAAAGCTGAATAATGAGACCAATACACAAGTAGAGGACTTCAAGTATCTAGGATCAACAATGAATGGACAAGGAAATATAGAACCAGAAATATACAGCAGGGTAATGAGTGCAACAAAATTATACTATGCAATAAATAAAAGTTTTAATGGGAAGAAAGAAGTATGCCTGAAAACAAAAATGAAAGTATTTCAAACTGTATATGAGCCGGTGCTACTCTACGGTAGTGAAACGTGGACAGTGAACGACAACATCCGTAGTAAAATTCAAGCATGCGAAATGCGATATTTACGTGCTGTATCCGGGGTGACCAGACGTGATCGTATAAGAAATGAAGACATACGTGAAAGGTGCGGTATTGGAAGGACCATAGACAAAGACAGACTTGAAACGAAACAGTTATCGTGGTTCGGACATATGGCGAGAATGAGTGAAGGTAGAACTGTAAAGTGGGTATGGAAAACGGCATCCGACAACAAACGACGAAGAGACAGGCCAGCAAGAACGTGGAACGCGGATATTGGAAATGCTTGCGCAAAAAGAAATATTGGGTAGAGAGGCAGAAAGACTAGCTACTGACCGAAAGGTATGGAGACGTCTGATTTCTCCACTTACCTCGACACCGTAAGGTACAAGAGGACGGCTTAAGTAAGTAAGTTAGTAAGTATTTTTATTTATTTATCTTTTTAACAGCACCTCGTATTATTTTGGATGGCCACAGTATGTGAATCCCGGAAAAATACAGAATCATACACTTTCCTACATTATTTCAACGTACCATTGACTCCTCGTTGATAGAATCTAACGAAAGAACCGTAACATGGAAATACACTATGGTTGGCTGGCCTTGTAGTTTGGGAGCCCTGTTTTTATCGTAATTTTTAGGTTTTATTGGCAGGATGTCTCGAAGTGACAAGCTGGTTTCTTCGATGTAATCATTGATTCTGTGTCTTGTGTGATTTGCGCCACTAAAAACAAAGATAAAATATTTATTACATTTTGTATTTGTATTAAGGCACGTATCCATTACCGGCGTGGCCCGTCAAAATGGCCTGGTCAAAACAGCCCCAGAAAAGCCCCGTCAAAATAGCCCGGATACAAAATAGCTTCGACAAAATAGCCCGTAAACAAAATACTCCCGACAAAATAGATCGCACACAAAATAGCCCCCGTCAAGAAATCTCCGACTAAAACAGCCCCGGCTAAAACAGCCCCGGCGAAAACACCCCCAATAAAAAGTTTTACCTTTTAACGGAGTAGGTACCATTTATTTTAAATTACTATTCTAATTGGGAAATAAGCCACAATTTAACTTAAAAAAATTATTTTATTAATGTTTCGACCTCCACTTCGGACGTCGTTGTCAAAATACAAAAGTTGCTTAGTAAAAAATTCTTCTAATAATTTAATTTAATCTGACTCATTCATATTACTCTGGGCTAATTAGCAAAATTCATGGAAAAGTTATTTACCAGCAATTTTATTGCTTGAATCGAATTATAAGATCCTATATATTAATAATATAGGTATGCAAAGTCCGCAGATAGTGTGCTACTTTTTTTTAAAACAAAATGGCGCCGACAAATCGTATCTTTTTCAATTATTGCTCTATAACTCCGAAGATTTTAACTTTACATCAAAAATGCTCAAATAAAAATTCACCGCAATTAAATTCTGCATACAAATAAGTTTTTCCCGATTTGCTCTGACGAAAATTTTCCTCGGAAAATGCGGTTTTTTCGGTTTTAGGTAATTGGACGGCGTTATGCAGAAAGCTACCAACCCTCAATATATCAGATATTGGGTTGGATGCATATTTGGACAACAAAATCCGAGTTCTGCATTCTGTAAAAACCTACCACTTCTAGATTAATATATAACCTATAAAACTATAAAAATGCTAAGCCACATATTAAATTTATCTGATATTCTAATTTGCAGAAACCTACCAACCCACTTGGTAGTATACTTTTAATTTACAGAAACCTTCCAACCCACTTGGTTGAATTTTAATAAAACGCCACTTGCATCCAAGTGGGTTGGTAGCTTTATGCAAATATTGGGGATTTCCATTGTAACTGTACATCTAAATGTGCAGAAAATGTTTCTGTTGAAAGTCGAAATTAAGTCAAACTAATTTTATTGCTGCTAGTGTATCCGAGATTAAAGAAAAAGGTCTTATGGTAGAAATATTGAAAAAAGGAAATTATCTCGAATTTATAAAATAAAAGACACAAAGGTGTGTAGAGAAATGTTTATAAATACTCTAAATTATGTAACTGCATTTCGAGTAAACACTGCTTTAAAGAAATTTCATGGTCGGGCTCCTATTAGTAATCAAAGAGGTTTAAAGCAGGGAGGCGAAAACAAATTAGCAGATGAACGAATTCAAGCAGTTGTTAGTCATATTAATAAAATACCTAAATACATTTCACACTACCGTCGGGAACAAACAGAGGCGAAATATTTACCACCTGGTATCACTTTACAACAAATGTATGACATGTACAAGCAGGAAGAAACCAATCCCGTAAGCTTAATGTCATACAAGAACATATTCTACACGAAATTTAATTTGAAAATAAAGCCATTAAAAAAAGAAACCTGCAATGTTTGCGATACTTTTAAAATGAAAATAAATAATGAAAAGGATGAAGAAAAAAAGAAGAGTTAAAGCAGGAACATACGAAGCATTTGCAAGTTGCAGAGGAGGCACAGAAAATGAGAAGAGACGATTTCAAGATAGTGACTGAACAAACAGATCAATAGTGTTTAAGTTTTGACTTGGAAAAACCCTACCGTTTCCCAGAATATCTACAGGCATCGTATTTTATAAGCGTCAGTTGTGGGTGTATAATGCAGGAATACACAGTGCTAAAGAAAATAGAGGATACTGCTACGTTTGGGTAGAAGGTTCAGCTGGAAGGGGCGCCCAAAAAATAGGCTCTTGCCTTATAAAACATGTTACAACTAAATTAACTCCAGAAGTCAAACATTTTACGCTTTGGTGTGATTCTTGCGGTGGGCGAAATCGAAATATTAAGTTAATACTTATGCTTAAATCAATTTTGCATGGGACACGCACAAACCTAGAAAGCATTACCGTAAAATATCTCTGTTCTGGTCATAGTTTTTTGCCCAACGACACTGACTTCAGTGATATTGAGTCGGCTCGTAAACGATAGCAAATATTATATACCTACCCCAAATGACTATATCGAGGTTATGCGTTCTTGTGGAAAGCAGAGACCATTGGTAGTAACCCAAATGCACGTCGAAGATTTTTTAGGCGTAATAAACATTGAGAAAAAAATTGCTAATCGCAAAGCGACCGAACATAAAGAAAAAAATAATTGGTTGAAGATTAGGTCAATCAAAATAGAAAAGTGCCCCATTTAGGCTAATGATACAACAACACGATTTTTCACAACCGTATCAAAAAATTTCTATCAAAAAATCTTCTCGAGGTAGAACTCCTAACGAAGAAATCTTTAGCGATTTAATACCACTGTGGCCTAACGGGAAGCCTATCGCTCAGGCGAAATTACAAAAGTTAAAGGAAATGATGCACCTTATTCCTGCTGATGCATTGACTTTTTATCAAAATTTGCAGGGTGCCAATGTAACTGAAGATGTTGAGGGTTACAATGTCAATGTTGAAGATCTAGATTTTGAAGTGGATGAAGTAGATTAATATTAAAATTTATTAAATTAATACGTTAAATATTCATATCCTTAACTTCCTGTAAATAAAAATAATTTTTCTAACTTTACTGTTGTTTTTATTTAATATTGTTGGTATTAATTTCCCACTTTGCAAAATGCAGAAACCTACCAATCCACAAAAATTTGCCATTTCTCTTTTTAATTTACAATTAAAATATTTGAACATGTAGAAAATACCAAAATATTTATCCACAGTCAAAAAAAAGTTACAAAGTAGTAGCAACATATCCTACAGATTTTTTAAATCAATAAAAACTTTAAACTTGATTATCTCAGTTGGCCACTATTGAGGGTTGGTAGCTTTCTGTATAACGCCGTCCAATTAATTATTAATAAATAATTAAATAACTTAGTGACATCAAAGCTTTCTTTGTATAGATTGTAATTCCAGAAGCCGGTGAAAATTAAACGAATATTTTAGCAACAATTCAATTGTTAATTAACAATTTACGATCGAAATAATAACCAAAATAATCATAATACATTGATCAAACTTATAAAGATGATTCGTCTTCGAGCGTTCAACGAAGCAACACCTAATTAGTTTAATCACAACTAGTTTTTGCGGTTTGTTTATAAACGTTGAGTACTAAAAGTGAAAAGTGTAAATTATCGACAAAAATTACCGATACTTGGACATTTACTGTAAGTTATTTAATTTATTTAATTAAATCGACTTATTACCAATGATTGCGTGTTGGTGTAAGGACCGTACTCAGGTTCCGTAGATCAATATGAACGAAGCTTCATCATCAAATGTTTTTCCTCAACAAGAAATTCCCAAAAATGATACTACTTCACCAAAGTTATATTCAACAGTTTTAAATGAACCTACCAGTATATTATTCCCTTCCAAAAAACAAGCGGTTGTCTTAAATTCAGTTCCAAATTCAAAAATCGAGGATTACCTGAATGCTGTAGCCAACTCAGTTGACCCCAAAAATATACTTGCAATATCCCGAATTGTTAATGATCGTATATGCATCTACTTCACTTCAGAAAATATTGTTGAAACATTTTTGAAAACAGACAATGGGATAATAATAGTAAATCAACATCGCATTCAAGCTAGAAAGCTAATTACTCCAAATGAAAAACTAATAATTTCTAATGTACCTCCTTCCATACCACATAACGTCATAGAAAATGAACTCAAGAAGATAGGAATCTATCAAATAACACCAGTAGATTTTCTACGGATCGGAACATCAAATCCTAGTTTTAGGCATATCATTAGTTTTCGACGTTTTACTTATATAGCCCCTAAAAATCTTGAAAATCTTCCCGATTCAATATTAATTAACCACGATCAATCGAACCACCGAATATATTTCTCACTAGAAAAACAAACGTGCTTTATTTGTAAACAAACTAATCATTTAGCATCTCGATGCCCAAATTCTAATAATCAATCCACCGATGACAATACAACAAACATTTCCCAATCACAATGTGATCAATCTATTAGTTCACAACAAAATAAAACTCAACCAACAGCAAATTCTCCCGTACTTACTAAACATATCAGTAATTCACAACCTACTGAAACAACCACTTCAACCGCACAACAAAACTCTACTGAAACAATCACTTCACCCGCACCACAAAACTCTACTGAAACACTCACTGCACTCGCACCACAAACCTCCACTGCAACAATCACTTCACCCGCACCAAAAAACTCTACATCTTTCGATAACTCCCAAACAATGGTGACGGAACCGGTTAAAACAAATGAAACTATAACAGCAACTCAAACAGAAGGGCAAACACCTAAAAGAAATGCTTCTGATCTAACTTCTCCTGAAACAGAGGGTGGAAGTCCTTTTAAAGAACCCATTACAAAACACAAAAGAACAAAAACAGATCTCCAAACCCATCATAACGTAGCTGAAGATCTTACGACCTGTACAGTGAATTTTTTCCAAGATAAGTCGAACAGTAGCTGTTTAAGTCAAGAAGAGCTAATAGATTTATTTGAAAACGCTCACGGATCTCCAGATCCACTTAGTATTGCTAAAATATACACGGAAGATATCGAAGGGTTAATAGATCTCTTAAAAAAGCTTTATCCAGTGCTATCACATAGATACTTGAAATCTCGATGTACAAGACTGAGGAATAAGCTTAGCAAACTACAGGATGACTATTCTTCTACAGATTTTAGCGACACACCCACTAATTAAAAACATTCAACTCCATAATTCAATGGAATCTGAACGGGTTTTACACCCGTCTAGAAGAATTCAAATTACTAATGTCAAAATTCACACCGTCCATCATTTGTCTACAAGAAACACACTTTAAACAGCAGAAATTTTATAAACTAAAAAACTATACACCATATATTAAAAATAGACTTAATGCAAACCAGGCTAGTGGAGGGACAGCTATTTATGTACATAACCAATATAATACTGAAATAATAGATTTAAATACACAATTAGAGGCTATAGCAATATCTCTGAAAGGACCTCAAAAAATAAACATCTGCAATATATACATTCCTCCCGGTACTGATCCTTCAGCTCGCGAATTATCAGACCTTTTTAATCAAATTCCTCAACCACGAATTATTTTAGGCGACTTCAATGCACATCATGTCCTGTGGGGCTCAAGTAAATCAGATAGTCTAGGGCGTAAAATTGAACAAATTATAACTAACCTTAATGTCAACTTACTTAATGACGGTAGTATTACAAGATTTAATGTCTCTACAGGTGGCGGTTCAGCGATTGATTTAACTCTATGTGACCCTGTTTTACAACCTGGACTGTCTTGGCAAGTAACACCTTATCTACATGGAAGCGATCACTTCCCAATATTAATAACAAATAATAATGTAACTCCCTCTTCTATCCCGTCTAATAAATGGAATCTAAAGCATGCCGACTGGTCTTTATATTCTTCTTTAATATCTCGATCCGTATCTGAGCTAACTCCTCCCAGCGATGACCATGCAAATATTAATCATATAGTTTCCAGTTTTATTCAGCTTACAACAACAGCTGCAGAATTATCCGTAGGTTTTATAAAATTTCCAAAAAAACACCCTCCAGTCCCTTGGTGGAATCAAGAATGTAAAGTAGCAATCAGAGAGTCAAAAAGTTCTTTTTACAAATTTAAAAAATTTCCTACACTTCAAAACCAACTCGAATATAAGCAAAAGAGAGCCTACTGTAGATATATATTGAAGAAAAGTAGGCGAGAAGCATGGAAAACATATGTCTCGTCCTTAAATTCATCTACTCCTATTTCCGAAGTTTGGAAAATGATTAATAAAATGAATGGTAAAAAATCCTTCAATACAATCCATTATTTAGAATATAACAATCTTACTTGCTCGACGAAAGAACAAATAACCGCTCTACTAGCTGATACATATCTAAGACACTCCAGTAATGACAGTATCTCTACTAAGTCCATAATACACAAACAAAATTTAGAGAACACTTACATAGATTTAGAGGATCATACAGATTCTCCTCTTAATGCCATACTCTCAATGGATGAGTTACTATATTCATTAAACTGTACAAAAGATACCAGTCCTGGACCTGATAACATTCCAGTTACATTTTTAAAATCATTACCAGAAGAAGGTAAACAATACTTACTAAAAATTTACAATTTTATCTGGACAAAAAATGTATTTCCAGATAGTTGGTACCAGTCAATTATTATTCCAGTCATTAAGCATGGGAAAAGTAAATCAGACCCTGAGTCCTATCGACCGATCTCGCTGACATGTTCTATATGTAAAATTCTGGAAAAAATGGTAAGCAACAGACTACTGTGGTATCTAGAAGATAAACAACTTCTTACCCCTATTCAAAGTGGTTTTAGGAAATCAAGGTCTACTTTAGATAATCTAGTTGATATAGAATCCGAGATTCATGAAGCATTTGGATGCAATCAAGAGTGTTTAGCAGTTTTCTTTGACATAACTCATGCGTATGATACAATTTGGAGATCTGACATATTAAAAAAACTTATCCAGATGGTCAATCAAAGGTAACATCCTCAAATTTATAAAAAATTTTCTAAAATTTCGTCAGTTTAGAGTTCGTGTAGATAATGTTTTTTCAGAGCCAACAACGCAAACTAACGGTATCCCACAAGGTTCTACACTAAGCGTAATACTGTTCCTTATTGCGATTAATGATATCTCTAAATCCTTTAGTTCATTAGTAAAAGCACGCTTATATGCTGATGATCTTGTCATATTTTCTAGAGGGAAAAATGTTTTAACACTTACCAGATATATACAAGCCTCTATCAATCAACTAGAAAATTGGTCAGAGAGTTGTGGTCTACAGTTTTGTCCAAACAAAACAAAAGCAATTTTCTTTAGCAAGAACCCAAAAAACATCATATTACCACCTAAGCTCACCTTAAACTCGTTACCTATTGCTTATGTTGAATCAACTACCTTTTTAGGAATGAAATTAGATCATAGGTTAACCTGGAAAGATCATATCTTTCATCTTCGACAAACAACTCAAAATGGCCTTAGTTTATTAAAAAGCATATCTCACAAACATTGGGGAGCCGATTTCCAAACACTCATAACTGTCTACAGAACGCTTATTCGTTCTAAACTAGATTATGGCGCAGTTGCTTACAATTCAGCCAAAGCACCAATACTTAAATTACTAGATCCTGTACATAATACAGCGATAAGAATAGCGCTGGGAGCTCATCATACTAGCCCGATTGAAAGTTTATACTGTGAATCAGGTGAACCTTCCCTCCAACTAAGAAGAAACTTCCTCAGCCTTGTATATGCAGCTAAATTATCGGCTAATCCACATATACCGACATTTAAAAACACGTTTGCCGACAGATTCACATCGACATTTAACACCTCACAAAGATTAAGTCCGCCGTTTTATATCCGGATACAGAGATTACAAAATAGCTTAAACATACATTTTCCTGAGACATACAATGTAACTAACCTTAAACATCAACCTCCTTGGAGAATACAGCTACCTATTTGTGATACAAGTCTTACTATCCACGACAAATATGACACACCACATAGTATAATTAAAAAGAAAGCAGCAGAGAAATTAAACTCTGCTAAGTACTTCCACATTTTTACAGATGCGTCTAAATCTGACAATGGGGTAGGGGCTTCTTTTACAACTTTACACCAAGACTTCTCCTTCTCACTGTCCCTTAGATCAACCGTATTTTCAGCAGAACTTCTTGCTATTTTGCAAGCAATAACATTTGTAAACAATAAAAACATAAATAATTCTTTGATAATAACCGACTCTTTAAGTGCCCTCAGCTCTATGAAACAGTTATACGCAAAACATCCCATCTTATTGCTTATAAAGTCAGAACTAATGAGGTGTCAAGAAAACGATCGATTTGTTAAATTTCTTTGGGTTCCGTCACACTGTGGTATAACTGGAAATGAAAAAGCTGATCAGTTAGCAAGGGAGGCAACAGAAAATCCACAATCAACATTAGTCACTAAATGCGTTCATAGCGACCTGAAGCAACATTTTAAAAACAAAATAAGTGAGAATTGGCAACTTCACTGGAGCAATTCAGAGACATATATGAAGAACATTAAAGAAGAGGTAGCTGTATACAATCTCCCACAAAAGCGACGAGACCAAGTATGCATCTCTAGGTTGCGTATAGGCCACACGAAGTTAACACACGACTACCTTTTAAGTGGCGAACAAGTTCCCATTTGCTACAGTTGTGATAGTGTAACTACAGTGAACCATGTGCTAGTGGACTGCCCTTTATACACCCTAGAGCGACATCAAGTTGGATTACCGACTACATCCAAAGAGTGCCTAAACGGGTCAAATAACGACAGAACTATAAACTTTTTAAGAAATGCAAGACTCGTTCACAAAATTTAATGTAACATTTTAGCCGTTTATGTAATTATTGTACCATGCTAATGACCCTTAGTGGTTGATGCAATTTTCTAAATAAAAAAAAAAAAAAAAAACTTATAAAGATTATAAAGATGAGATGCTTATTTAATATTTTATCGACAAAATATAAATTTTTCGTTTTTTTGCATAATCTTTAAATTTTGAAAAAAAAAATTTATAATACGCTGGTCTAATTAGTAAAGTACACAGAAAGGTTATTTACCAGCAATTTTATTGCTGGAATCGAATATTATGATCCTATATAATAATAATATAGGTATGCAAAGTCCGCAGATAGTGTGCTACTTTTTTTATTAATAAAATGACGCCCCCAAATCGTGTCTTTTTCAATTATTGGTCTATAACTCCGAAGATTTTAACTTTACGCCAAAAACACTCAAACAAAAATTCACCCCAATTTAATCCTACATAGAGGCATGTTTTTTCCGATTTGCTCCGACCAAAATTTTCCTCGAAAAATTTGGGTTTTACCAACAAAATCTCGAATTTTTAAATAAATTTATTGGGCAAGTAATTATTTATCAATAATTAAATAACTTGGTGAAATAAAAGCTTTCTTGGTATAGATTATAACTGCAAAAGCCGGTGAAAACTAAAAAAATATTTTAGCAACAATTCAATTGTTAATTAACAACTTATAGTCGCAGTAACAACCAAAATAATCATGAAACATTGATCAAACTTAGAAAGATTATAAAGATGTGATGCCTATTTAATATTTTGTCGACAAAATATTAATTTTTAATTTTTTTTGCATAATCTTTAAATGTTTAAAAAAATAGTTATAAACAAACTAACATTCCTCAGAAATTCTTTATTATATTATAATTTTAAAAATACTTAAAATGCGTATTTCAAAGGTCTTGAAAATGATTGCTTTAAAATGTTTTTCCAATCATTTGCAAAAAAGTTATGAAACAGGAAAATTAACATACGATTACTCCGTTGTTTATAACTTGTTTTAATTGTTTCAAATCTTAAAAGTGAGTTTATGGTACAAACTAATTATTCTCAAAAAATATCAAACATTAGTTCAATGGTTATATTTTAATCAAAGATTAAAAATGTTTTTTTTTTGTAATTTTTAGCGCGAAAGTAGGCTTGATACAGAGCCGGAGCTTAAATGTTCACTGGAAGCGATGGACACGCAGCATACAAATACTACTGTACGTCACGCGGCGGTCGTCGCTTCTAGTGACAATTTAGCTACGGTACTGTATTAGTCTACTTTCGCGCGTGTAAATTACAAAAAAAATATTTATAATTTTTAATTAAAATATAATCATTATACTAATAATCGATATTTTTTGTAAGTAATTAGCTTGTACTTTAAACTCACTTTTAAGCTTTGAAATAATTAAAAAAAATTATAAACAACGTAGTAATCTTATGTTTATTTTGCTGTTTCATAACTTTTTTGCAAATGGTTGCAAAAAGTTTTGAAGCATTCATTTTCAAGATCTTTGAAATACGCATTCTACCTATTTTGTGAAATTAGAATATAATAAAAACTTTCTAAGAAACGTTAATTTGTTTATAACTATTTTTTTAACATTTAAAGATTATCCAAAGAAATTAAAAATTTATATTTTGTCGACAAAATATTAATTAGGCATCTCATCTTTATAAGATTTCAAAGTTTGATCAGTGTATCAGAATTATTTTGGTCATTATTGCGACCGTAAATTATTAATTACAATTGAATGGTTGCTAAAATATTCGTTTAATTTTCACCGGCTTCTGGAACTATAATCTAAACCAAGAAAGCTTTTATGTCACCGAGTTATTTAATTATTGGTAGATAATTACTTATCTAAAACTTTATTTGAAATTTAAAGATTTTGTTGGGAAGACCCGCATTTTCCGAGAAAAATTTTCGTCGGAGCAGATCGGCAAAAACATTTCTTTATGCAGAATTTAATTTCGGTGAATTTTTATTAGGGTGCTTTTGGTGTAAAGTTAAAATGTTCGGAGTTATGGAGCAAAAATTGAAAAAAAAACACGTTTTGTAGGCGCCATTTTGTTAATAAAAAAAGTAGCACACTATCTGCGGACTTTGCATACCTATATTATTAATATATATAATCATAAGCTTTGATTCCAGCAATAAAATTGCTGGTAAATAACTTTTCCCAAAAATGGCCTATTCTCCGATAATCAGCCCAGACTATATCGGCAATTCAAAACTTACATAATGGTAAAAGGGGGGAGAAGTGTACTTTTGAAGTATGTAAAATTAATAATTCTTAGCTGAGCGCTTTCGGCTTATAAAGCCATCTTCGGAGCTATGGTCAAAAAGGTCAAAATACCACTATGAAGAGAGATGGGTTCCATTTATGATATGAAATACTTCTGTTTGAGAAGTCGCCTCGCATGGAGGCCTCCATGCGAGGCGACCATTCTGCTATCTGACACCGCAGTATTCAAATGGTAAGGTCTTTTTGACCTTACCATGATTAAATATTCGTTTTATATATAATGTAATTTTCGTGTGAAAGTCCTTTGTGCTCGTTCTTGATGTTTAACTTTTCTGGATACCAAAATAACCAACAGCAAATTGAACAATTTTTTAAACAGACAGACAAGGTTTTTTCCAACCAATAAAAAACTACATAAGAAACAGAAGTATTTCATATCATAAATGGAACCCATCTCTCTTCATAGTGGTATTTTGACCTTTTTGACCATAGCTCCGAAGATGGCTTTATAAGCCGAAAGCGCTCAGCTAAGAATTATTAATTTTACACACTTCAAAAGTACACTTCTCCCCCCTTTTACCTGTTGTCATAAGTGTGTACGAAACTATTTCAGTCTTTACATTTACATAATGGTGCAAATGAAAGGAATAAATTCGTTATTTCGTAAACCCGCGACGTTAAGGAAAAATCCTGAAATAGGTCGATTTTTATTTTTAAATAACGGTATTTTGGTATATATGTCATACTAGTGACGTCATTCATCTGGGCGTGATGACGTAATTGAAGATTTTTTTAATTGAGAATAGGGGTCGTGTGCTAGCTCATTTGAAATGATATTTAATTCTCTATTTAGTAATATTAACATTTACATAATTATTTATACAAGGTGATCAAAAACTTTTCTTAGTTCATTATTTAACAAAAAAAAGAAGAATAAATGTAATTTATTTAATTCAAAATACATTTTACTGCTGTCAGAAAACAGACAAAAACGTTTATATTACAAATAAACATTGGTTGCGTTCGGACGACCACAGCGGCTTACTGTCAGCAGAAATCGGCTGAGTAGTTGTATCCAGCGCTGATAGGGAATGCTTAGAGTAAATGTCTCAGCGGCGGGCTTCCAGCGGTGTCGTCTAAACGCTACCGCTGCCTCAGCTGTCCAGCCGCTGTGGTCGTCCGAACGCACCCATTGAATTTCGCTTAAATTCCAAGTGGAAGATGGCTGGCGGGAGCTGGCTTGAACATTGAATTTAATCGAAAAGCAGAACACATTTAATAGAAACAGAAGACAGGGTTCGAGTTCTCTGAAAAGACTATTTTTATTTAATGTGGTTAAGATAAACATCTGAATAGAGGATAATTATAATTTCAGAAAAAATGTATTTTTAAGGGATTATTTCATGATGAATTTTTGTCGGGGCTATTTTGTGGGCGAGCTAATATTCCGCGGCTATTTTGTCGGAGCTATTTTGTGTGCGGGATATAAGATATAATGTCGGGGCTATTTTGTCGGAGCTTTTTCGACGGGGCTATTTTGACGGGGTACCCCATTACCGGTTGTGCTCCGTGCTCCGTATAACTGCTTCAGTGGACACGAAATGCGCTCCTCTACATATAAACCGCCACCGATTGGATAGCCGAGGGTGAGCGCCGCCCCAGGAGCACCAACGTGTCCACTATGTGGAGCAGTTACACGAAGCATGGAAAACCAACGTAATGAATACATGCCTTTAGAAATACTACTAATTTTTAAATTCAAATTTGAAACTAATATTGAGTAACTCAATATTGTTTTTAAAATATTTTTATCTGTCATCAGTATGGCAAAGTTGTGATGCAAAAAGATTCTTTGTCTAATACCATCTTTCCCTCCACACACACAGATACATACACATAGGTACAGACACACACATACGTACAAAAACCATTCTTTTGGAGCATAATTGCATGTCTTATATAGTCATGAGTTCTTTCACTACCAGAGATGTTCCGACACACAGCTTTGGTTAGTTCAGATTCTTAATTGTGCGGTGATAAGCCAGGCACATGTGCCTGGCACAATGCCTGTCTTACCACCGAGTTTAAAAGTGGGATAATTTAAGTTTAAAAATTCTTCTTCTTCTTCTTTGTGTATAGACATGCTCTGTCTGTTTTTTCAATGTGCCTCTAGTAAGTTGTTCCAACATTTTCGTGGTCTTCCCACTGACCGTCTTCCTATTGGAAACTGTCTCTCGCTGTCCTGACTATCCTATTTGTTGTCATTCAGCTTATGTGGTCATTCCATTCTATTCTTCTGTTTCTTACCCAGTTATTAATGTTATACACCTTGCATCCCGTCGTATATCTGTACTTCTAGCTCTATCTCACAGTGTCTTACCATCGATTTTTCGCAGTGTTTTCATCTCTGCTGTTTCTAGCATTCTTTTTGTCTGGTTAAAATTTCATTTTTTTCTACCTGTTTTATAACGTCACTCTGATATAGCGTCATTTTTTTACTGGACCCTTCAATGACGTTATAACCAAGTTCCACTGTATACACATACATACTTCATGGTCATGGTACATTGACACAAAAATGCCATTCAATTCAGTTGCTAGTTACTGTCCGTAATGTGAGGATCTATCCTCCAAACAAAAGCAAACTACGTGTCGTTGGGAGTGCTGTGGTGTCTGATGTTACACAGCTAGTAAACATTATAATGATCTGATTGAGAGCAACGTTAGTATAATAATTGGTATTTAGTGAGGCCTCACATACTCGAGCAGCATACTCACTTATTGTAAAACAAATAAATATAATACCTATTGATTTTCTCAATATTTGTGGCTACGCTCCCCAGCTTGAACCTGTCAACTTAGGGATGATATTATTCCTCTTGCTTACTTTATTCTCATCTCACAAGAACTTTGTTTAAACGAGAGTGTCCTCTCTAATTTAATATTCAACCCTCTCGGGTAGTTATTGTCCATCCTTGATCTACTATATAAGGTTTAAAACCTAGCTGCAGCTCGGTTTTGAATCTATCAAAAGATTTTCCTGGTCTGTGTGCTTATTTTGGAAGAATCTTTTTGTTCACAGTCAAGTCAACTCTCCCGAGCCATAGTTTCAAATACTTTATGGACTAGGTATAGTAGTGAAGCTGATAGAAAATTTTTTGGTTTATAAGTCATATCTCCAGCCTGAGTATCGTGACCCCGTGAACTTTTCTCCAGAGTTTTGTTTTCTGCAGTTCTCGGCAGACTTTCAGATAATCTCTACAAGCCATTAGTTGGTAATGGTTTCGAAATGTTTTATTTCTTATCCATTACCCTGTAGAATTCGGAATATTATCCTAGCCTGGAGAATATCATGGCCTATATTTTTTCTAAATAACTCTTTTAGATATTATATATCATAATGGAATTATCGATCAATGTCGCACTCAGAACTTACCCTGTATATATCAGTCACGATCTTACCGAAAGGAGATGAAGAAGCACATAAGAGGAAATAAAAAAGGAAGAAATGAACAATGGAAAGGACGTAAAAATCAGATTAATCAGACTAATTATAGGAGGTGAGGAATGAAAATGAAAGAAGAGCTAAAAAATAAAAAAAAACTAAGCAGCAATGGTGGGATAGAATCTGAAATAAATGGACATGCATTGGAAGTGGATAAGGTAATGAAAAGTGTAAAAGAAACAAAAAATGGACAACAAAAAAGGAAAAAAGAAAGAAGATATATTATGGAAATTAGGTAATTGAAATATTATAAAGGGCGAAGAAAAATAATTAGAGTTAGTTTATATTCAAGTGGTATGCTAAAGTACAAATATAATATACAGGGTGTAACAAAAATACAGGTCATAAATTAAATCACATATTCTGGGACCAAAAATGGTTCGATTGAACCTAACTTACCTTAGTACAAATGTGTACATAAAAAAAGTTACAGCCCTTTGAAATTACAAAATAAAATCGATTTTTTCCAATACATATATCGAAAAGTATTAGAGATTTATTATTGAAAATGGACATGTTGAATTCTTATGGTAGGAATATCTTAAATAAAAATAACAGTGAAATTTTTACACCCCATAAAAATTATATAGGGTTTTGTTCCCTTGAACACCCCCAAACTTTTGTGTACGTTCCAATTAAATTATTATTGTGGTACTATTAGTTAAACACAATGTTTTTAAAACTTTTTTACCTCCCAGTATTTTTTTGATAAGCCAGTTTTTATCGAGATGCGGCTTCTTTTTTAATATCTAACATAACAATTTTATGGGGGTTTTGTTCCTTTAAACCCCCCAAAGTTTGTGTACGTTCCAATTATTATTTATTTATTAATAACAGATACAAACAGGTTTCCCTAATTACATGTATCTGTATCTGCAATGACAAAAGTTTAGTACAACATGCACATAATGTAATAATTCGAGGTAATAGAGACAAATTATACTATTATAGCAGTAGCATTAGTTAAACACAGTGTTTAGAAACTTTTTGCCTTTTACTATTTTTTCGATAAGGCACCATTTATCGAGATGTGACTTCTTTTTTAATATGGTTAAAAATATATGTACCTAAAAATGTAAATTATAAATAAAGGTCCTAGCCGGGTAAGATTATGAAAAATGCCCCCAACTCGATTCGAATTCCATATAGGTCACCGTTTAGCACATATATAGAAACTCACTTTCTGAAATTTTTAGCCCCCTAGATGGGCACGTAGAGCCTAATTAGGCTTTTTAGGTTTTAAATTTTTATCTCAGCCGCATCAAGAACTAGCGAAAAACTTTTAATAAAAAAGTTGTAAGTTCCAAAAAGTTCTGTTAGAAAAATTTTTTTTTTTCATTTTTGGCGGGAAATTTAAATTAGGACGATTTTAAAATTTTAAATAAGTATAAAAAAATAACTAAGACATTCATTTTCACGAAAAAAATTTATAACGTGTCTTTTTGTTTCACCCTGAATTTATTCAGATGATGTTTAAAAAAAGGTAACACCGTCACTAGGATAGATAAAAAATTGAAAACCAATTGGGGCTTGTTTAATAAAAAAATTTTGTAACGCCATCCATTTTCAAGATACAGGGCGTTGAAGAAAACAAAATTTTACACATTTTTTACGATTTTGCCGAAATTACTGGCAACAATGTAATACAATTTGGCAAGTTTTAAGAAGTAGTTATTGTGCATTTTTTGACATACAATTAAGAATTTTATATTCATCATTGGCGCGCATATGGGTAATGGTCTGAACTTTTTAAAGAAAAAAAGATAGTACGCCACTGACATATTTCAAATTAACAATCATTTTTGAATTCCTCGTTCCATTTGTGATAAAAAATCTATCTTCCCATTTTTTTATTTCAAGAAATAAAAAATCTTAACCCTTACAAAGTATTCGAACTACTATGTTAAGTTTCTATACAATCTACATTATACTCATAACTCGTACATCCATAAAAACTTGATTCCAATACTTTGGAAGTATTAAAATATTTTATTTTTTGCATGAAAACGGCGCGTCGTATGAAAAAAAAGGGAAAATAGATTTTTTGTCACAAATGCAACGAAAAATTCAAAAATGATTGTTAATTTGAAATATGCCAGTGACGTACTACCTTTTTTTTTCTTGAAAAAGTTCAGACCATTACCCGTATGCGCGCCAATGATTATATAAAATTCTTAATTGTACGTCAAAAATGCACTACAACTACCTCTTAAAACCCGCCACGTTTTATTACAATGATGCCAGTAGTTTCGGCAAAATCGTAAAAAATGTGTAAAATTTTGTTTTCTTCAACGCCCTGTATCTTGAAAATGGATGGGATTACAAAAATTTTTTATTAAACAAACCCCAATTATTTTTTAGTTTTTTACCTGTACTAGTGACTGTGTGACATTTTTTAAAACACCCTGTATAAAATTGTATCAAAAAGCGAAAAAAAAAGCGAAAAAATGCGGTTTTTTTTAAGTACGTTTCGCCAATTTTAAAATCTGAAAAAATTCAGGGTGAAACATTATGTAAAAATACACGTTATAATTTTTTTTCGTAAGAACGAATGTCTTAGTTATTTTTTTATATTTATTTAAAATTTTAAAATCGTCCTAAAATTTGAATTTCCCGCCAAAAAATAAAAAAAATCTCGGACAGAACTTTTTGAAACTTACAACTTTTTTATTTAAAGTTTTTCGCTAGCTCTCGATGCGGCTGAGATAAAAAATAAAAACATAATAAAGCCTAATTAGGCTCTAGGTGAGTCACGTGACCACCTAGGGGGCTAAAAGTTTCCGAAAGTGAGTTTCTCTATATGTGCCAAAGGTTGACCTATATGCATTTCGAATCGAGTTGGGGGCATTTTTCATCATCTTACCCGGCTAGGCCCTTTTCATATTATTGACAGATATTCAAAATATCTCGATAAAAACTGTATTTTTGAAAAAGTACTAAGAGACAAAAACGTTTTAAAAACGTTGTGTTTAACTAATGGTGCCACAACAATAATCTAATTGGAACGTACACAAAAGTTTGGGGGGTTTAAGGGAACAAAACCCCCATCAAATTTTTATGGGGTGCACGTGCACAAATTTCACTATATTTTTTTTTAAAGATTCTCCTGCCGTAAGAGTGCTATATATCCATCTTGAATAAAAAATTTCCAATAGTTTTCGAAATATTCGAAAAAATAGATTTTCCTTTTGTAACTTCAAAGAGCTGTAATTTTTTTATGTGTACATTTGTACTAAGGTAAGTTAGGTTTAATCCAACTATTTTTGGTTCCAGAATATGTGGTTTAATTTATGACCTGTATTTTTGTTACACCCTGTAATATGTAATGATGATTTCTTTAAATGGACTAATATAATATGATCCATAAACTCAAATTCCTTTTAAAATTTTATTAAAAACTAAAGAAGAATTTAAAGCTCGTATGAAACTGACCATAACCATAGTCAAACAATCAACATGTATCTAAAGAATGTTCTGCAGAAACTTATATAGCAAAAAGTAATTTAAAAATATTTCTAGGCTTCTAGAGCTACAGCAGAGAAAGTACGCAAGATTTGTTCTTAATTACCAGCGACTATAACATTTAACATCGCTTTGTTATGTAAAGAATGGAAATTATGTGTCAAATTATTTATAGACTTCTTATTTTTCATCCCGTCTGATATGATAGCTCCGAGAAAAACGTTGATTAATTAGTAGATACATTTAAAATGTTAAAGTTGAGAGTTTGTCTTGTCTTATACTCCAGTGAAATAAGTAAAAAAAGACCCTATTCGGGACTTTTAATATTCCAGGTAGCCGACAACTTTTTTAGTCGTTGTAAACCTATAGGAAGAAAACCTACCTGTTGCCTGCCGAGTTCGGAGCCGTTTTTTAATTAAAAACAATTTAGTACAAAAAATCGCGATTTTTTTGATTTTTTTGCACATCATTAAAAAGCTAAAGAGTTGACATAAAATTACAAAAAATTTTTGGAACATTGAAAACGCAAATTGGCGATTTTTTAAAAGGTAAAAAGTTAATTTGTTGCTACGCTAAGTGCAAGATAAGGCAAAATCGTTGTTTGTTAATAACTATTATTAAAATTATTCCATAAATTTGGTATTTGACCCATAGCTGGATATTGGGGAACAAAACCTCAAAATTTCAGAACAATCTATCAATTAGTTAATCTATTTATTTTTCCTAAAGACTTTTTTGCAATAACATTGGTCAGAAAATAACGAAGAGACCGTAAAGGCTTATTTATGTTAGATTTTATTTAGCGTATGGTACCTGACACATTTACATTTACATATATTTTGTATAAGACAATACATAGGTTCACAAACGTACATCTAACTTATTTACATAGTCTATCGACTCTGGAGTCGCCATAAGGAAATCCTCTGACCTTCCATGATATAATCTTGTGGGACACTGTTCTGTGATGTGATAGATGGTTTGTGGTTGTCCACAGTCACAGAGTGGGGATGGTCGTTTACCCCATTTGTGCATCATGTAACCACATCTGCCGTGTTGGGTTCTGATTCGGTTCAGCATAGACCATGTGTTGCGTGGTAAGTCAAAGCCTGGTGGTTTTTGTGTGATGCAGGGTAAGTTGCTATTTTGTTGTTCCATCCATTCTCGAGTCCATGTTGTCGTTAAATTGAACTCACCCTCACCCTCCACAGCAACATTTGCTGTTTTTATTGGTGGTCGTCTGGAGCGTAGACGGTTACCGTTGGCGGCATCTATATCTTGATGGATTGGCAGGTTCTCGTTATCTACTATCTTTCTGTACTCACTAGTGAGTGCGTGTATGCGTCGTAGTTTGGGTGGTGGAATGTGGCTCAGTACTGGGAGCCATTGCGTAGGGGTGGATTTGATAACTCCAGCAATCATTCTCATTGTATTATTCAATTGGGCATCTACTTCGTGTATATGTGGGCTGTTAAGCCATGCTGACGAGCAGTATTCCGCAGTTGAAAAGACTAGGCCCAAGGCAGGTGATCGCAAGGTGGAAGCCGATGCTCCCCATGTTGTGCCGCACAGCTTCTCAATGATGTTGTTTCTGGATTTAAGTTTTTCCGCTGTTTTTGTCAGATGTTCCTTGAATGATAGGGTTCTGTCAAGAGTCACCCCAAGGTACTTTGGTGTTTTATTGTAGGCGAGTGTGGTGTTTTCGAACTGAATATTGGGTATTCTTCCTGCAAGCTTGTTATTTAGGTGGAAACTGGAAACCTCTGTTTTCATAGCATTTGGTTGGAGCCTCCATTTACGGAAATATTTTCCCACTATGTGTAAGTCCGCCGTGAGGATTTCTTCTGTTTCTTCAAATGACTTACACCTTGTTGCAAGGACCCACTCATCGGCGTAACCAAACTTTCTTGATCTGGTTTCTGGTATATCAGAGATGTATAGGCTAAAGAGAAGAGGAGCCAGGACAGATCCCTGAGGCAGTCCATTCTTCAGTTTCCTTGGAGTGCTGATGTCAGATCCCATGCCACTTGAATCGTTCGGTCGGCTAGCATGCTGTTGATTATTCGAGCGGCGGATTTACAGGGGATTGTACGGAGGAGCTTGTATATCATGCCTTCTCTCCAGACTGTATCGTAGGCCGCTGTTAGGTCTATGAATGCGGCTGCAGTTTTAAGTTCTCGCTGGAACCCTGCGATAGCCTCTTGGTATATGCTTTTTGGCCGTGCTTTTTACGGCTCCAGCGAATCTTTTGTAATTTCTGCCGGTAGGGGGTATCCATCCTAGAGTCTTTTCCAGTTCCGTAGAAAACCTACTCCACTTAGCTTTCTTTAGATTCCACTGTGGGCGAGGGATGGATGTGATTATAGGAATTTGGGTTCCTGCCTCTATGATTACTGGGCGGTTTTGACTGTGTGGAAAGTAGTCCATTACTTTTCGTGAGACCGATAGAGGTTGTCCGCTCCTATTAGTAGAGACAAAACATAGATCAGGGTTGTACTCCTGTTTCCATGCTGCTGACATAAATGTAGGTCGGTCTTTAACATCAAACTTAAGTAAGAGATGTTCGTCCTCCGCCCATTTTACTAGTGCGTTCCCATTGTTGTTGCATTGTTTATATTTCCACTGTTCATGGTGACTGTTGTAGTCCCCCACGTATATTAACGGGTGAGGATGTGTGTGAATGACTTGAGCTGGCCAGAATATAGCTGGTGGTTTGTAGGTGTTAGTGACGGTGATGCTTCCAATTTTTACAACAATATTATCAATTTCATCCTTAGTACACGTGGAAACAAGGACGGCGTTTTCTATGTTCTGTTTAACGTACGTTGCTGTGCCATATGATCGATGGTACGTGGTACCCAGTAGTTCGAAGCCAGGTATTTCCCCCTTTTTCGCAGTTGTTCTTCCGTTTCGCAGTGTGTTTCCTGTAAAGCGACCAGATCGATGTCGTTATCTTTTAAAAATTTTGATAAATACTGGCTCTTTGAATAGCTTATGCTTTCTACATTTAAGTGACAAATTCGGATCATCGGTCCGAGTTTTCTGGTCGTTGGGTCCTGAGAAGGACCTTGTGTATTTTTGGTAATTTGCCTTTTGATAACGTTTATTGGCATTGTAATGTGTCTCTGGTCAGGAGATCCTAAGATTATCTGACCGCCAGTATTTGCTAGTTCATTTAGCTTTACCCAGGGTGCACGTGTAGTATTCTACTACGGACGCGAACTAGCTCTACACCCCCGTGTAGAGCTAGTGTGATTTATGTTAGAACGGGGCGTGCACGATACGTGCCGTAAAACAATAGAAATCGCACCTCCCAGCTCCGTTGTCGCTCCGTCCAATTGTAGCATAAACTAGCCAATGCTTTTCATATGAGACGATCTTCAACGTGCCCCATAAGACCGCCGTGTCGTCCACGTCCCCGTCCTAACATAAATCCGGCTTAATTATACGCACATCAAACGAAAGTTAAACTAGCAATATCTGTCAAAAAGGCTAAAAAATTATTTTTTTTTTTTATTTACATTAACGTGCTCGGCAACTATGGCCACTCGCACGGGACGATTACAAACAAGATTACAAGTGGTATAATTAAAGAGCATTAACAAGTTATGTCATAAAAAAAATTAAAGTTTATGATACAATGATATTTTTTTAAAAACTGAAGAACTCTGTCTAATTGGTTGGTATCACTTAGAATGTCACATAGCTGCGGTTTGAGTTTGTTGTCTTACTACACTGAACTGATGACATTCGGTAATAATGTTGCGGCAACCTTGGGTGCCTATAAAGTGGCAACAGCCTGAAGATGCCGACATATATGAAATACTGCACCGTTGCTCTTTGAAGTTTTCGGAGGGGTCGGGGTCGATAAAAAAACGAAGAAGAAAATTGAAATGAAAACGAAGAAGAAAACGAAAAGTTGGACGCCAACCTACATACGTAGGATTTTACCTTACCTTACCTTACCTTATAGATACACCTTAAACCGGAACTAAATGAGTGTTAAAAATTAACTTTTGTAGTGATTATAAAAAAATTTAAATGTAATAAAAAAATGAAAATCGTAAAGAAACGAAAATTTTAAGCATTTATTCTACGTTAAGTTGCACAATAATACAAAAATGGACAAAACATATTCGCAATGCCAATTCAGTACAAGTCAGTTCTGTTAGTCGCCGGCACTGGAATTGACTATGCATTAACCAAAATTATATTAAACGTAAATATAAACCTACAAGAAAAAAAACACAAAGCCGTAAAAATATAAAATGTAAAAATATAAAATGTAAAAATATAAAATGTAAAAAAAATATAAAACCTAGAGATACTGTATCTATTGGTATGGAAATTACTACTTAATCTTACCTTCGCAAAAGCACATTGTGCACCTGTTATTTTTGTAAAAAAATGAATTTAAAAAAAAATAAAAATTAAAACTGGAAAACTAGAAAAATGGCAGCACTGTAGGTTTTATTGAAAGATGCTGAGCTCAACAAATTCCCGATAGTTAATATTAAAATATACCTTAGCTAAATACATATACGATATCTCATTTCTTTATTTGTAGAATTAAGCATAAAAAAGGGAAAGTTAATTTGGTCACTACTGGACAAAAAATTAAAAAAATTAGGACAGTCCATGTATCCTGACAAAGTCGGCTATTACACGAATCTGTCTTTAAAGAAAACACTCTTATCTGTCGAAGTAGGTACTTGAACATTCGAGAGTCAGATTAATTGGTCACCACTGGACAAAAAAATTAGGACAGTCTATGTATCCTGACAAAGTCGGCTATTACACGAATCTGTCTTTAAAAAAGACATTCTTATCTGTCGAAGTAGGTACTTGAATATTCCAGAGTCAGATTAAAATAATTTGTTACCTTAATGCAGCAACGGTACCTTACTCTGGCACAGGAAAATATCGCCAGCGGCACTATATACTCCTTTCACATCCCACCAGAACATATCCCACGAAAGGAAGGCGATAACGGGAACCAACAGAAGGGCTTTCACTAAACACAAATGGCTCAACAAACAAACAAAACACGAGTTGGCACGGTGAACTCGAAAACCACCCTTAATCACTTAAATATTTGTTTACAAATTATCTATATCATCTACCACTACAACAAACTCGATCTATTTTTGAAAATACGTAAGGATGGCCACAATAAAAACGGAAAAACTTGATTCTACCTCGACGGTACTATTCTGCCATCATCCCCAACGTAAAAAAAAAAGTGCTGTCCTTCTTCGCGCGTCAATCAGGGTCGCTTTTCAAAATTATCCACCTCGCTCTGCGTGCCGAGCGCCGTCTACCTGTCAATTTCTGGGTGTATGTTGGTTGCATACCCAGTAGTGCATGTCGCATATTTTGAAGGTGTCAAAATTGCTACACAGCCTCTCCCCGAGAGAGAAAACGGGTCACCAGTTTTTCTAAGTAATATACCCAGTGCGACTCGAGAACTAGACGTAAATAAAGCAAAAAGAACGGGATTGCACGTGAAGTTGTACCGTAACGATCGGTACACCTACGAACGAGAAGTCGATAAAGTAACGGAAGCTATATACAATTGACGGTAAACGTAACGAACGGTATACATACTATTTCGAATTCAAATACCACGTTACGGTAAACAGAGGCAATTGACGATAACATCTGAATTGGAATTCGATAACATGACGAAAAATTATATCTAACCTGACCTAACCAAAAAAATTATATCTAACCTAACCTAACGAAAATTAGAGGCCACTGACGGGCAGTTGAAAGTGTGCCACTACGGCAACATACAGAAGGACTTAAAATACATCGAATAAAATACCGTATTGACGCGGTGGAACCGCAGGACCCTCGGCGAGTGGGATTCTAGTACCACCCTAACCTATCCTCGTGCAGTTTCACTCGTTTACTTCGGTATCTGATGTGTCGTCCACTTCATCGTCAGGGGAATGGAACTCTTTAAGGTCCTTGATATGCCAATTGCCTATGCTGACACCATCTAAATTGCTCAGCTTGTATACTCCAGGCGATAGTTTCCTTAGCACCTTACACATGACGAATTTGGGAGCTAGTTTGGACATAAAATTCTTAGCAGCGTTTGACTGCACGATGTTCCTCTTCCACACGGTATCGCCGACTGAAAATTGGATGGGGCGTCTCCGCATATTGTAAGCGTTGGCATTCCTCGTGTATGCCTTGTGTAGTCCTTGTCGGACTATCGGGAAAACTTCGGACAGACCTTTTACGGAAGCTGCATAAGCTTGACGGTCACCCGGGACAATTTCAAAATCATCATGAGCAGGGGTGGGGGACTGATAGTAGTTACCAGAGATCGGGACGTGACGAGCGAAATTCAAAAAGCATGGCGTATACCCCGTAACTTCGTGTTTAGCTGTATTTAGAGCCTGTCGGATCTTCGACAAGTTTTTGTCCCAATCGCGGTGCTCATCTATATACGACCGAATTGCGGTACCAATTGTTTTATTGGTTCGCTCCACAAAATTGCATTGGGGCGAATAAACGGCACTGTACCATATCTTACGGACGTTATACCTCTCACAGAGATTTCTCAAAGGGGGGCCGGTAAAGTTGTGGGCATTGTCACACATTACGTATTCAGGAACGCCAAATATAAGGAAGACGTTATCTTCTAGATACGAAGCGATATTTGTGGCGGTTGCATTCCTTAGTGGGTGTAGGAGAGTGTATTTTGAAAACCAATCCGCAATCACCAAGAGCCATGTGTAACCTTTCCTGGACCTAGTTAACGGACCTATCAAATCTACGGCAATCACTTGCCACGGACGGTCGGCCGTTTTCTCGCGACCCATCATTCCCATAGGAGCCGTATTTGGTGCTTTCTGTGCACCACATATTAAGCAGGACCTAACATATTGGAGAATGTCACGCCTCATTTTCGGCCAATAGTATCGCTCTTGTACTCGGGACAAAGTTTTATAAAAACCTAAGTGAGCACACGTAGGCGGATCGTGACATGACTTAATCACCTCGGGGCGTTGGGGTTTCGGGACTAATACTTTCCACTCAATTGCGTTAGCAACGAAAGGCGAGTTGGTAGGCATAAATTTGTATACAAGGTCGTTATCGACCTTCCACTGGGGAAATTGATCGGGATCACGAAGTATTCTCGATCGAAAATTATCGAAAGAAGGGTCGATTCTATCTGCATCTACCTCAACGTAACATACGACGGGAATGTCGGAAACGGGATCTACGTGAATTGGTAGATCGGGAGCCGCTTCACGTTCGTGAGCCCTGCTAAGGGCGTCCGGAACATTATGACAGGATCCCTTGCGGTGAATGAGATCGAAATCGTGCTGACGAAGTCTCATAGACCACCTAGCCAGACGTCCAGACGGGTTTTTGAGGTTACTCAACCACAACAGAGAGTGGTGGTCAGTGATAACGACAAACTTAACACCTTCAACATAGGGCCTAAACTTTTCAATGGAGAAAAGAACAGCAAGGCATTCTCGCTCAGTGACCGAATAATTGCGTTCTGTCCTAGTGAGCGAGCGACTGGCATAGGCAATCACCTTTTCTCCTCCGTCTAAATTTTGTGTCAATACACCACCTAGTCCAGTGTCGCTTGCATCGCACTGAATAACAAAAGGTTGTGTAAAGTCGGGTTGGGACAGAACGGGTGCAGAAACCAGTGCCTCCTTTATACGTAGGAAAGAGTTTTCAGCTTCGAGATTCCAATCGACAGACTGCTTTTTTCTCTTCCCTTTGAGCAGATCATTAATTGGCGAGACAACAGACGAAAAATCCTTAATGAACCGCCTATACCATGAACACAATCCAATGAACCTTTTAATTTCGGTAGCATTGGAAGGCCGAGGGTAACTAACCATAGCAGATATCTTATCGGGATCGGTACGGAGCGAGTTGTCTCCCACAATATATCCTAAAAATTTCAGCTGAGTTTTGAAAAACTCACACTTTTTCAAATTTATTGTTAGTTTGGCCTCCTTGAGCCTGTCCAAAACTAACATTAAAATTCGAATGTGTTCATCGAAATTTGGGGAGCAGATGATTATATCATCGAGGTAACAAAATACCCAGGGCTCGAGCTCAGGACCAAAGATAGCGTCTACCAATCTTTGCTGAGTTTGGGCGGAATTAGAGAGTCCGAAAGGCATGACGGTAAACTGAAACAGACCTCTACCTACCACACTAAACGCAGTTTTTTCACGAGATTCTTTATCGAGAGGGACTTGCCAAAAAGCCTTACGGAGATCAATAGAACTAATGAACTTTGCTCCTCTAAGAAGTGACAGGATACGATCAATACTAGGCAACGGATAGGAATCGAAACGAGTAACTTCATTTAGCGACCTACCATCAAAACAGAAACGGTACTCACCAGATTTTTTCTTCACAAGCAATACTGGGGAGCTCCAGGGGCTATTAGATCGTTCTACAACTCCTAACTTGAGCATTTCGTCGAGTTCCTTACCCAATATATTGGCCATGTAAGGGGACATTGGATATTGTCTCTTTTTAACGGGCTTTGAATCTCCGGTGTCTATGTACATTTGGATTTTGTCCGTTCGCCCTAAGTGTTCCTCATTAGTAATCGTTTCGAAACACCTAATAGTATCTTCTGCGATGGCACGAAGATCGGGAGACAAATCGTCTATGGTGCAAAGACTACATAGGGACGTATTTTCGTCGGGATTGGGACTATGTACAATACTGACTTTACCTTTGGTTTCCCAGGTATTGTCTGAAAAATTGACTGTTAACGCAAGTTCTCTAATGAAATTGCTTCCGAGGATGAAGCTACACGGAAGACTCGGTACGATAAGGGCGTTCACGACATGGGTGCAATCACCCGCAGTAATCGGAAGATCAATTGTACCCAGAACATCCTTTGAAGACCCATCTGCCAGAGTAACGTAACTATGTTTTGACGACAGAGTTTTGACTCCTATAGACTCTAAAAACTTTAAGCCGTTAGATCCTACCACGGTAGTACTGCAACCCGTATCTAGAAGAACGGTAAACTCTTGTGAATACACTTCTATTACGATATATGGTCTGTTGTCTGAAACTTTATTAACTAAGACGGGAGCCGCACTTGCATGGTCTTCGCTAGCCATAAACTTATGCACAAAACTGACCCAATTAGACCAGTCTTCTGATTTATTTTTGTCGGCTGTGACTGCGTTTGTGGAGGTATGTTGGCCGACGGAACATACCTGACTTATTCGTTTTTTGGTAGACAACTCGTACAAGTACGAACGGTATGATTTTTATTCCCACATCGGTAACAAAATACGGTCCTAGGGGCGTTACAAGATCGGTGAGTGTGGTCCGTGCCTGAGCAATTCCAACACAGAGTCGATACTCTTTGGGAGTTAGTGTTTGAATTGGACATAACTGCGGGAGTTTGGTCGCTGGCCTGGGGAGTACGAGACCTTGTTTGTTCTGGGGGTCGGTTGTTCCTGGGGACATCTACGGGAGAGACGAAAGTGGGCTTGGGCTGAGGTTTGATGGATAGCTGTACCATACTTTCCTCAAGACGTTTTACTAAAGAGGTAAACGCAGTGACGGTCGGGGTATCTTGCAGGATTATGTGTTGAGCCGATTCGGGAGCTACGTTTCTACGTAGATATTTAATCCTTTTTTCTTCAGAGGGGTAGATAGGGAGTCGTTTAAACAGTACGTCCATATGAGCTACGAAAAGAACAACGGATTCTCCCCTCTTCTGCTTTCTAGACTTGATTTGGTCCCAAATTTCTTCGTCGTAATCTGGCGGGAGAAAAGATTCTTTTACCAGACTCACGATATCTTCCCAAGACGAAACGGAATGCTTAACGCTACGATACCATACGGCCGCGCTACCAGAAAATAATTCCACTGCTGACCGGAAAAGAATATCTGGTCCTATGTTTCTAGATTCCACCAAATCGTTAACCTTTTCTACGAACGAGAACACGGACTTTGGGTCACCTGTAAACTTAATATTCCAGTCCGACAAATGGGTTTTCTGTACGTACGTAATTGTGGACGGTGTATTAAGAGAGGAAGAGTTTGGCAGTTGGGGTGTTTCGGGCAAAGGGTTGCTGGACGGAGCAGAAGCATAAGAAAGGCCTACCTGTGATGTACGAGAGTTTCGACGATAATTGGCTTCTACTACTAAGCATGACATTCGTAATTTAGCCAAACTGTCTGATGCCGAAGAATTATCGAGTGGGATTACGACCAAACCTATCCGGTGATGAATGTGGGATAGACGAGATGTGACAGTACGGGAAGATACGTCGGTACTTCCTTCAGTGATTTGTTTAATCAAATTTTTAGCATCAGAAATAGAATTCTCGATGCTTTGTAGTTCGTCCTCAAATTTCTGCAGTGAGCCTAATTTGTCAGTACCAATTATAGGAGTACTGTTTTCGATAAGTAGGTCTAGGACACTACGCTTATCTTCTAGAGGAGTGTCCAGTGGTGCAGTACCTCTAATACACAACTCATAATCTACTTGCTCTTCAAGTAAATCGTCAACAAAAAGGGATGCCATTGTTCAACTGGAGTATCCGGAACAGAAAACTGAATATTAATGGAGACTTATGAGCACACACCGCAGAACTATGAAGCTATACTAACTATAAGTAACTATACTAACTATAAATAGGCTAAACTATACTAAGATAACGAGAACAAACGACATACAAAACTGATATCTAGAAGTACGAGACGAAATAAATAAAACAACGGAAGGTGACATGAACGTAATAACTAAATACTCACACACTAAACTCGTAGGCAAAAAAAATAAAAATAGATCAAGGTAGACAAAGAGAAGAAAATAAAGCCCCACATATGGGCGTCATTTATGTGCGGCAACCTTGGGTGCCTATAAAGTGGCAACAGCCTGAAGATGCCGACATATATGAAATACTGCACCGTTGCTCTTTGAAGTTTTCGGAGGGGTCGGGGTCGATAAAAAAACGAAGAAGAAAATTGAAATGAAAACGAAGAAGAAAACGAAAAGTTGGACGCCAACCTACATACGTAGGATTTTACCTTACCTTACCTTACCTTATAGATACACCTTAAACCGGAACTAAATGAGTGTTAAAAATTAACTTTTGTAGTGATTATAAAAAAATTTAAATGTAATAAAAAAATGAAAATCGTAAAGAAACGAAAATTTTAAGCATTTATTCTACGTTAAGTTGCACAATAATACAAAAATGGACAAAACATATTCGCAATGCCAATTCAGTACAAGTCAGTTCTGTTAGTCGCCGGCACTGGAATTGACTATGCATTAACCAAAATTATATTAAACGTAAATATAAACCTACAAGAAAAAAAACACAAAGCCGTAAAAATATAAAATGTAAAAATATAAAATGTAAAAATATAAAATGTAAAAAAAATATAAAACCTAGAGATACTGTATCTATTGGTATGGAAATTACTACTTAATCTTACCTTCGCAAAAGCACATTGTGCACCTGTTATTTTTGTAAAAAAATGAATTTAAAAAAAAATAAAAATTAAAACTGGAAAACTAGAAAAATGGCAGCACTGTAGGTTTTATTGAAAGATGCTGAGCTCAACAAATTCCCGATAGTTAATATTAAAATATACCTTAGCTAAATACATATACGATATCTCATTTCTTTATTTGTAGAATTAAGCATAAAAAAGGGAAAGTTAATTTGGTCACTACTGGACAAAAAATTAAAAAAATTAGGACAGTCCATGTATCCTGACAAAGTCGGCTATTACACGAATCTGTCTTTAAAGAAAACACTCTTATCTGTCGAAGTAGGTACTTGAACATTCGAGAGTCAGATTAATTGGTCACCACTGGACAAAAAAATTAGGACAGTCTATGTATCCTGACAAAGTCGGCTATTACACGAATCTGTCTTTAAAAAAGACATTCTTATCTGTCGAAGTAGGTACTTGAATATTCCAGAGTCAGATTAAAATAATTTGTTACCTTAATGCAGCAACGGTACCTTACTCTGGCACAGGAAAATATCGCCAGCGGCACTATATACTCCTTTCACATCCCACCAGAACATATCCCACGAAAGGAAGGCGATAACGGGAACCAACAGAAGGGCTTTCACTAAACACAAATGGCTCAACAAACAAACAAAACACGAGTTGGCACGGTGAACTCGAAAACCACCCTTAATCACTTAAATATTTGTTTACAAATTATCTATATCATCTACCACTACAACAAACTCGATCTATTTTTGAAAATACGTAAGGATGGCCACAATAAAAACGGAAAAACTTGATTCTACCTCGACGGTACTATTCTGCCATCATCCCCAACGTAAAAAAAAAAGTGCTGTCCTTCTTCGCGCGTCAATCAGGGTCGCTTTTCAAAATTATCCACCTCGCTCTGCGTGCCGAGCGCCGTCTACCTGTCAATTTCTGGGTGTATGTTGGTTGCATACCCAGTAGTGCATGTCGCATATTTTGAAGGTGTCAAAATTGCTACAATGTGGTTCACGGTAAGTTGGCACTGGCATGTTAGACAGATAGGCCGGATATCTGATGACATCAGGAAGCCGTGAGTAAGTTTGGTGTGTCCTATACGGATTCTTCTTATAATTCTAAGGTTTTGTCTAGATAGTCCGGTTGGGCCAGTGTAAAGTGGCTTATATACTGAGGGCTGGATTGCACGTAAAGATGTATTTAAGGAACAAGAATCTACAGGTCGAGCAAGTCTCGTAAATTTCACGATTGCGAGCCACGCTTCACGCAACCGTGTTTGCGTACTTGTGTTTCGAGTTGCGTGGTCGTGCGGAGTTATATTTACCAAATTTAAATATAATCGTTTCTACTGATTCATAATAATATATGTCAATATGGCTACTGGGTGTAAAAGATAAATGTTATTCTATCTGTTCTTAATGAGTTTTAGATAATTTTAGTTGTATTTCTTTGTAATTTTGTGTTGTACAAAGATTAATTTAACATTTTCTCTGGAAGTATTAATTTAGAAAGATAATATGCTTCAATGGTGTTGTGTTTTGAAGTGTGAAATGCAAAGTACCTAATTGTGATAAAGTCAAGATAAAGTTCACTTTTAAACTGAACTAAATAAGGTATCTGAGAGACAACAATGGTTAAATGCAATACAATGTACAGGTTTTACTAGCGAAATGAAAATTTTCCTGTCCTGTCTGCTGTAATCATTTTATATCTGGTAAGTTACAATTACAACAGTAACGATTTTTGAAGATGTTAACATTTTAATCTTATAGGAAAACCAGCCGACTTAATCGATAATAACAATCTCCAGATTGGGTTCCTTCAATAAATATGGGCTATAAACACAATGAAATAAGTTCCCCAAAATCTAAACTGGAGTGGTATCAAAGGAGAATTAAAGGAAAAAATATTCATATTGAAATTATTTATAAGGCACTGGACTGTCTTAAATTCTACAATAATACTAGGTGGGTAAATGATTTTAACATTTTTCATTAAGAGTAGATTAAGATTAAGTAGATTTTCATTCAGTAGATTTAAGACTTGTTTACACGGGTAGAGTAATGATGCAAGTACTTGATAGAGTAACTCTACCTGTAAAAATGCTCAGCACAGTAGAATAGCTGGTAGAGTGTATAGTTGGAGTTAAAGTAGAGTGACTAGCAACCTATGGCAAAGTAACTACTCTATGACCACCACTACTGCCAAAATGTCTACTCGGCTGCACACTCTACCCATGGAACATGCTCAATTATGGCAGAATAGAGTAGGTAGGAGAGTCCATGGGGCGCTGTCATTCTGGCTGGAATTGTGTTTTGTGTAAATAGTGAAAATGAAGTTCACCGAAGATGAAACTTTAAAACTTGTAGAGCTATAATACGGCGAATACCAGTGTTTATGGAATTTAGGTAGTGTATACTACAGAAATAAAAGTTTGCAGCAAGCTGCGCAGGATGAAATTGTCGAAAGAATGGCAAAGGGGGCTTTGGAGTAAACGAGCTTAAGCAAAAAATTAAGAATTTAAGGTGCACTTATAATCAAGAGTGTTTAAAAATACAAAAATCGGTTTCACTATACTAGCATCAGTACTATACTTGTACTCTCCTCATGTGAATGGTATCAAGCCATTTTTGGTAGAGTACTACCTCTACTCTACTCTCCTCAAAACTCTACCCATGTAAACAAGTCTTTAGAAACAGTGGAAAATGAGGTAGCTAGTAGAGTAGTAGTAGAGTAAAATATACTGGTTTAGCAAATTACAATGTTTTAAGTTAATACAGTAGCGATCAACAGGTAGCCAAAACGTGTTCCTGTAATTTTGAATATTTTTTCGAAGTATTTGGCACACGTATTCGTAAAATAATAAAGAATGGCGGTACAGAGCCCAATTTGAAAAATATATTAATATGTGGAAATTACTCTGTAATTATACAATATTTAAAAAACGAGCCTGTACCGCCATTAAGAAGAACAAAAAAATACACTTTCTTCAAATAAACTTTTTTATCCGATGCCTAGATTTTGTGTAATTTTGGAACTACTAATGAAATAAAAAATTTTAGTAGTTCCAAAATAACACAAAATCGGATAAAAAAGTTGTATTTGAAGAAAGTGTATTTTTTGTTCTTCTTAATGGCGGTACAAGCTCGTTTTTTTATATTGTATTTAATTACAGAGTAATTTCCACATATTAATATATTTTTCAAATTGGGCTCTGTACCGCCATTCTTTATTATATTAAGAATATGTGTGCCAAATATCTCGAAAAAATATTCAAAATTACAGCCGCAATCTTGGAACACATTTTCGCTACCTGTTGATCGATACTGTTTCCTCTTAAGATAGTTTTAATAGTTATTTATGATATAAGTATTAAAAGTACAATTTTAAGACGCGCATGTGAAAGTTAACTTGAAAAAATAATTTTATTAATGTTTTGACTTCCACATCAGATGTCATTGTCAAAATACAAAATATTCATTATTATTAGGTTTATTCTAGCAAACAGTCAAACTAGTCAAAAACCGTCAGCAAACAGTTGGTCAGTAAAAGAACATAATACAGTCACCAGTGCGATCCCCTCTACTCGCGCTGGTCCACTATTCGCTGATGGTTTCAAACTGTTTGAAACTGATGCTAGAACAAACCTATTATTATTATGCATATCATTATCTGTAAATAATATTTCTTCTGATTGTTAATTGTAAAGGATAGAAAAATTACCATTTATTTTATTTTTTTTTTAGAATCAGCTGAGAGAAGTGGTCTACAAAAAACCAGGAAGGAAACGGAATATGTGGCTACGAAAGGCAAAAGAAAAGTTTACAAAGCAAATGTGACACATTTTTTTGAAATATTTAGGAATATTAGTAAATTGCATTAAAAAAATGTATGAAAAGATTTTGTTCAATAAAAATGTTTATATTTATCAAGGATGTATTAATTGGTATGGCCACATATCGTCAGTGATGTAATAATACATCCTATCTGTTTTTTTTCATGAGTTTTGTAAGAGAAACTAAAAACTTGTCTTAGGGTCACCTCCTGTTTTCATATGATATTTTTTGACTTGTTTTGTAGTAAATTAAACTATCTATGAACTACAAAACAAGTCAAAACTTACATATGAACATAGGAGGTGACCTTAAAACATGTTTTTCCATCTCTCATACAAAACTCATGAAAAAACAGATAGGAGGTATTGTCACATCAGCAAGGATGTACAGTGATGAGTGCCCTAATAACCGGCAAAATATGGGCAACATATTTAGTTGTGAGATAAAAAGAAATGAAACTAGTCGAGCTGGGAAATTTAGCGAAATTAACCTTTAAATTTACGTTATATTGATCCCACCTTTACACATATCGGAGGAGTATGTCAACTAAAATTGTCACTGTGACAGTGGTAGTTTCCAAACTCGTCTGATACGTCTGAAGGTGGTACACAATCAATACAATCTAAATGTATACAATGTCTTTTTATCTCACTACTTAATACATCTTTTGTGCTATTTTGCCGGTTATTAGAGCGCTCATCACTGTATTTCTGGTATATCCAGGGAATGTCTACAAAATATATTTTGAATGTCCAGAGAACATTCGTGGACATTCATGGAATGTTCCAATAAGACATTCAGGTAATGTTTAAAATGCTGACACAGGATTTTCCTGGGATGTTCAGGGAACATGTTTTCGGGGATATTCCAGGAATTTTTCAATGTCTGTGTACCTTCTATGGACCTATATGGAATATTTTGGTGTTATTACCGCCGCACTCCACTTGCGATTTGTAATCAGGAAGATTGAACACATTGTTTCAAATACAAGTCAATCCATTTGTGACTAAATAATCATGGATTGACTTCTATTTGAAAGAATGTGTTCAATCTTCACAACTACAAATCGCAAGTGGAGTCCGGCGCTTAGGGCTACTTCCTCTTTGGTATTATGTATTATACTACATAAATCAGGAACTTTCCTTCTAAATATATGTATGCATCTTGGCCATCAAACATATTCTTCGAAACATTTTTTTAAGGGGTTACATAGGTCTTGTGGGTAAAAAAAGTGACTTTTTAAAAAACGATATCTCGAAAACTAAAATTTATTTTTATTTATAATTGGAACATGTAAAAGTATAGTACTTAAGGTAGTCTCAAAAAAAGTTTCAGCCAAAAATATTCATTTTTGTAGAGTTTAAGTTTTTTTTGCGTTGGCAGCATAACTAAGTCCAGTCTCATCTGAAATCAAAAAGTTTCTTGTAGTTTATACCTCTGGCTAGAATATGAACGAAGGAATTAAAAAAATGAAATTTGAAGATTTTACATAAGTTTAAACACATTTTTGACCCCAATTTTTCTCATTTTTAAAGTAGTTTTTTTTTTATAAAACAAAAATGACCTCAACTAATAAAAAATCCTTTGTTCATTCACTAGCCAGAGGTATAAACTACAAGAAACTTTGATTTCAGATGAGACTGGACTTGTTATGCTGCTCACCACAAAAAAGGGCTGTTGTCGAAAAATTGCAGTCAACTCTACAAAAATGAATATTTTTGGCTGAAATTTTTTTGAGAGTACTATACTTTTACATGTTTCAATTATAAATAAAAATAATTTTTAGTTTCCAAGATATAATTTTTTTAAAAAGTCACATTTTTTACCTGCAAGACAACAACTTGTTGATTTCAAATTGTAACAGTTGTTTTGCAAAGTATGCTGCCCTCTTGTATTTTCTGTGTTATCTTCATCATACAATTACTTCATCTAAAAATTTTCTGCGAAAAAAAATAAACCAAAAGTTTAACCACCTTCACACCACAGAATCAAGTTACACAAATTTTCAAACACCTCACCTGACACAGCGTCTCAAGTACGATTGCGCGAATTGGTAAATATAACTCCGCACGACCACGCAACTCGAAACACAAGTACGCAAACACGGTTGCGTGAAGCGTGGCTCGCAATCGTGAAATTTACGAGACTTGCTCGACCTGTAGATTCTTGTATTTAAGGAGCTCCAGTGGGTTTGTCATAATCTCCATGTGAATCTGTACGCTTCTGTTTTCAAATCTTTACAAATTTGGATGTGGGTTGTTGACGTGGTATCTTCCAGGTATACCAATGTGAGACGGAATCCATATAAATGTAATCTTAGTGTTTAAGGTAGAAAGGTGGTGGTAACAATTATGGATATTTTGGACAAGAGGATGGTCGGTAAATAATTCCTGAATGCACAAAATGGAAGCTAGAGAGTCTGTACAAATGGCAACATTTATGTTCGGGAGGTTAATATTCTTAACAGCCTGTAAGATACTTTATAATTCTCCAGTATGTACGCTGCACAGAAGAGGAATAAAAGAAGCACAAATAAAATTGTTTTGAGAAGTGACTGAACAGCCAACCCCCAAATCACTTTTGGAAGCATCGGTGTATATTACTTGATCAATGTTGTTATTGTGTATAATTTCAAAAAAAAAAAGCTTTTATCATGAGTTCTTTAGGTGTTTCATATTTATTGAATTTTGTTAAATTTGTGTTAGTTTGAGGGGTCTGCATAATCCAAGGAGGAATTCGATGATAGGGGATGGGATTTGTCAGTCTAAAATTGATGTCGCTTGTTATTGTGGACAATATAGAAAATATAGGTTTTATTATTGGTGAGGGAGTGGTATAGGTTGTTGTGAATAAACGGTATACAGGATTAAGGGGGTTAGAAGAGACAGATGCAGCATAGGAAAGAAGAAGATATTACCGTCTAATCCAAAGGGGAGGCTCACCGGCTTCACAGTAGACACTTTCAGATGGACTAGAACGAAATGCACCTAGACAGAGTCGAAGGGCTGTGTTATGGATAGAGTTTAAGGAATCCAGATCTCTCTTGGAAGCCGACATATAAGCAATACTACCATAATCTAATTTAGAGCGAATTAGTGCTATATATACTTTAAGGAGCGACTTTTCATCCGCACCCCAGTGATAGTGAGACAGTGTTTTAAGAATGTTTAATCTTTTGTAGCATGCACCTTTTAAATTGAGAATATGTTCCTTCCAAGAGAGGCGAGAGTCAAACGTCAATCCCAGTATTTTACAATGATCAACTACGGGAAGAAGTGAATCATTTATAAATAGAGGTGTAGGAGGCATTGGAGGCCGTCTACTAAATTTAATGGATTGGATTTTGTGAGGGATAAAGTTAGTCCCAAAGAGTGGGTCCGAGAGATTACTATGTTTATCGCCGCTTGCAAAATTTTAGAACTAGTGGATGCTGAACGACCGTGACAGCATAATATTAAAAAAATTATTAAAACAAGGAAGACGACAAAAAGACCCAGATGTAAAGTTTACTGTAATAAAAACAATTAAAATAATTGAAATAAAACAATAAACAATATTTCAAATCCAAGACTTTTCATCGAAAGAAACTGATTTCTGGTTACATCCTGAATCTCCGGCTTTAACAATTTATAAGCACGGAGACGACGAATATAGAAGAAAGTAGAAAGGACAACGGTCGCGTATCCACTCCCTTTTTGTCTAGGAAAAAGTGCCGAAAGACAGTTTGGAGTACTTAAAAATCTGAGTAAAGAAGAACGTGGGGGAAAGGAAGTTTTTGTTTTAATTTGATTCAGAGTTGGACCACCATCTACAGATAGCTATTTCTGCATCTCATGCTTCATAAGTGTAGCTATGCAGTCCCAACTCTGAGCCAAAAATCAACAAAGCATGCCATCTGGACCATCTTAACGGAGAACTAAAAATTCAAGCGTTCAAAAATGATAATGAATTTATATTCTGTAAGTTTCTTTATTTTTGGTACTAGTTGATAGATTTTTTTAAATCATATGTACTTTTTGAGTACATTACAAATATTCAATATTTTATTAATAATATTAATTAACAAACAATGTGGTTTGATTAAACAGTAAAAAAATATATTTTCCCGAAAAAATCTAATTTTTGATTCAATTGTAATTAATCGTTTTTTGTACGATAAAACTTTAAGTCTGTATCTTTTAAATAAAACTAATTACTTTTTCTAAAAAAAGTTTTCTAAAAAAGTTGGGGAGAATTAAAAAAATAATTGTTTCTTTTTATTTTTAATCGTCCCAGAATAACCATCTCTTTCTTTGAAATGTGTAGAAAAATTATAAACTGAAAATGTTAATAGTTTTGCATTAGGATTTTCGACTATACCTAATAAATAATTTTTTTACCTTTCTTTATACACACAACCAAGCTTATATGGAATCACCATATATTTCAAAACAATATTTATTTCTTTTGAAAAAACTTGTTATTGTTGCGCAGAATAAAGGTTTTGATTGATAATAAACAAATCAATTAGAAATCCAGATAGTACAGCTCGGTACGGTTTACCATATTTGCTTGAGTTGCAAATCGAACGAAAATAAATAAACTAACTTTTGCGTCCAAAAACGAAAATATGCCTCATGTGGGGTTATAGAACTTACAACGGGAAAAGATTATTGGTCTTGTGGATCAAGTAATGTTCTCAGAGGGATATAACTACAGAGCTAGGCGTAACGCAGGGCGTTCTATCCAAAACCTATGCTAGGTAACAGGAACTATGAAAGTTCAAAACTAAAGCAAGGGAAAGTCGCCAAAAAGTAATAACGGCTTGCCACGATCGTTTAATTGCCCAATCAGCTGGAAGACACCCAACCATTTCTCAACTGCAGCTCCAAAGGCAGCTATTGGAAGCTACAGGTGTAACTCTTTCAGTTGAAACGATAAGAAGAAGAGTTCGTGCCAAGAGGTATACAGCAGGAGACAGTTATGGGTTCTCGAGTTATTCAGGCAGCACAAGATTGATCGCCTAAATTGGCATCTTTACCACCAACACTGGAACTTGGGAAGACAAGCAAGAACGAAAACTGTCAGATCTGTTCACAAATATAAAAGGGGAAGTGTAATGTTTTGGAGAGGAGTTGTGATCCGTAAAAAACTCCTTTAATTTTCATCCAATCAACTTTAACTGCTTTAGGTATATTAATAACCTGTAGTTAGGCTCTGGAGAGGTGCAACAGGAGAAAATTTAATTTTTATTCATGATAATGGACCTCCACATACCATTAGAGTGACTAGAGACATCATTGAAGCAGAAGATATCCCTTGTTTCGAGTGGCCTGCTTGCTCACCCGAGCTTAACCCTATAGAGTGTTTGTGGGATATGCTTAAAAGAAGAATTAGAGCTAGCCGGGATAATCCACAAATCACCGCACGGCTAGTACAGGCTGCTCTTGAAGAATGGAGCAACCTACCACAACGAAATGTTGATAATTTGATTAGGAGCATGCCCATGCAAACTGAAGCTTGCATAAGGACTAGAGGTGATTAACACTGACTACCAAAAAAAAAACAAAAAAAATAAAAACAATTTAAACATTATTCGTTTTACATTGAAATTTTTTATGCTATTTACTTTAAAACAACTATGTAATTTCAATTTGTTCTTTAAATACTTTATTGTTTTATTTAATTGTTATGTATGTGTTATTAAATTGTTTTAAAATAAATATTGTTTAACTTCGTGTGTTCGTTGTTTTAAATTCGCACGAAATAATAAAAAATATCAGATGATTCCATATAAGTATGCTTGTGTGTATACAGGGTGAGTCATGAGGAACTGTACATACTCCTACCTCGTATAGAGGCCCCTATGGGGAATAACAAATGACCATTAAAAAGTGGCTACTCCCATTGTTTAATAATATACAGGGCGAGTTTCGCATTTTGACAGAAATTTGTATTCGTCATAATTTTTGAACGGTCAGATCGATGTGTCTCTTATTTTGGTCAATCGTTACACTATTACCACCTAATCAACTGATTTATTCAAACTAGTAATTTTTTAAATCCGAGCCTGATTTTCTTCTAGTTTGAATAACTCAATTGTTTGGGTGGTAACATAAATTAAATATTTGTTCAAAAAAAAATTAATTTTTGTAATAAAAGTTAATTTTTTTAAATCTGGTTTCTAGTAAATATTCTTCACTTTACCAAACTTTTAATTATTCATAGTCAAATTTGATTTTTTTATAAAAAATTAAGTAATCGTGTGGGGAAAAAAATAAATATGCCATTTTAATTGCCTATTTGTCTAATTTGTAAAATTCATATTAGAGTTTTCAAAAAGCGTATACAGGGTGAAATTTTTTTGTAAGGCCAAAACGAACTAATTTTTTAAATCCGGGCCTGATTTTTTTCTAGTTTGTATAAATCAGTTGATTGGGTGGTAACATAAATTAAATATTTGTTAAAAAAAAATTAATTTTTGTAATTAAAGTTATTTTTTTTAAATTTATGGTTCACTTTACCAAACTTTTAATTCATACTCAAAATTGATTTTTTTATAAAACATTAAGTAATCGTGTGGGGAAAAAAATAAATATGCCATTTTAATTCCCTATTTGTCTAATTTGTAAAATTCATATTATAGTTTTCAAAAAGCGTATACAGGGTGAAATTTTTTCTAAGACCCAAACGAACTAATTTTTTTGAAGCCGGACCTGATTTTTTTCTAGTTTGAATAAATCCTTTGATTAGGTGGTAATAGTGTAACGATTGACCAAAATAAGAGACACATCGATTTGACCGTTCAAAAATTATGACGAATACAAATTTCTGTCAAAATGCGAAACTCGCCCTGTATATTATTAAACAATGGGAGCAGACACTTTTTAATGGTCATTTGTTATTCCCCATAGGAACCTCTACACGATGTAGGAGTATGTACAGTTCCTCATGACTCACCCGGTAGGTATAAGTCTTCTACTTTCATTTGGCATCCGGAGGATTGCCCTTTCTTCATTATTTTTTCCTGTCTAATGTTATTGCAAATAAAAGGTCTCTGGGATAAAAAAATATAATCATTTTTAAACTAATTGATGGATTGGTATAGAATTTTGTGGGATTGTTTAGTATCCCAATACCCAACATTATGTGAAATGCCAATATACTAGATTAATTCTAATAATAGTTATTAATAAAAATATCGATTTTGTCTTATATTGCAGTTGAGCAACAACAAATTGACTTTTTAACTTTCAAAAATAGCCATTTTGAAGCTTTTCCAATGTTTTAAAAAAAATGTTGTAATTTTATGTCAACTATTTTTAATGGGGTTGAAAAAATCGAAAGAATCGCGTTGTTTGCACTATATTGTTAATAATTAAAAAACGGCTCAGAACTCTAGGCAGAAAATAAGTAGGTTTTCTTTGTATAGGTCTACAATAAGTAAAAAAGGTGTCAGATTCCTGGATGATTCAAAGTCCTGAGAAAATAGCCCAGTAAATGAACGGGAAATACGGCGATACCGTGTAATTTTCAGGGATAATTCCGAATTGCATGAAAATTTGGATTTAGGTTCTAATTACCCTCCACTTCAAAGTTGAATTTATTCCGTTGGTTGCTTTTACTTCGGGGATGACAGTCACCCCTTCTCGGGGGTGAAAAAATATACCTTCAAGATAAGCCCGGAAATGGATAAACTTACTGATTATAAGCAACTTTCATTCTATAAAAATTTTTATGTAAATTAATACTTTTCGAGTTATTTGCGATTGAAGATGTTTATTTTTCGACAGAAAAACTACGTTTTCAGACGCTTTTTCGCAAATAACTCAATAAGTAAATATTTTATCGAAAAAAATATTTTTACTAAAAATGTAGCTTAGTAAACAACGAAAGGAGCTGTGTACTCGTAAAGTCTATAGATCCAGCAAAAGCAAATTTGTAGCTCATGAAAAATACGTTTTTATTCGTCCAATTCCAAATTGAATATTTCATCGTAAAATAACCAAAAAATGAAGCACTTTTCGGCAAAACCACATTTAAACTTTTTTAAAATGTATAAAAAAAGCTTTATTTTAATTGTTCATAAAAGTTTCTAGCGTTAAAAATAAGCGAGTGAAGCTCAAAATAAAGTTGATCCCTTTTTTTTTGGTAAATAATCATAAAAATCTCACGGTGTTTAGCTCCACAAATAAAATTATTCGTTACTGCTTTACAAACAATTTATTTTACTTATCTATTTTTATATAATCTGTCAGTTTCACCGGTTTAATGTGCTTATTTTTGAAAGGGTTATAGTTGAAAGGGCTTGAACGAGTCACTAAACACGAGTGAATGCAATCTTTGAATAGCCATATCTTAACCAATTTTTGCCTTACAGAAAAAAATGAAACTAGCATATTTTTAACAGCAAAACCTACATTTTTTTACTCTTTGTGATTTTTCGTGTCACTAACACTTTTTAAGTTATTTTGAAGAAAGGAAATTTTTGTCAAAATTTTTAGAAATTTTTTTTTACTATAAAACTAAATTTTTTCATAAATAAGCACTTGAAGCCGGTCAAACTTAAAGATAATATAAATAATATACATACATTTAAAGTAAATTGTAAAGCGGTAACGATTAATTTTATTTAGAGTGCTAAAAAGAGGGAGATTTTCACATTTGTTTTACCAAAAAAAAAATGGGGCCAACTTTTTTTCAGCGTAATTCGTTTATTTTTAATGCTAGAAACTTTTGTAAAAAACAAAAATAAACCTTTTTTAAACACTTTAAAAAATGTTAGTAAGTTTTTTCCGAAAGTTTCTTAATTTTTCGGTGATTTCACGTTGAAATATTCGATTTGGAATTAGACGAATAAGAACGTATTTTTCATGGGCTACAACTTTGCTTTTACGTTTTTTTATAAGCTACACTTTTGCTAAGAATATTTTTTTCGATAAAATATTTACTTTTTGAGTTATTTGCAAAAAATCGTCTAAAAACGTAGTTTTTTTGTCTAAAAATTAAGATTTTCAATCGCAAAAAACTCGAAAATATTGACGTAAAAATTTCTATAAAACAAAAGTTGCTTAGAATTAGTCAATTTATCCATTCCAGACTCACTTTAAACGCTCTTTTTTCACCCCCGAGAAGGGGTGAATGTCACCCACCAAGTAAAAGCAACCAACGGCACAAATTCAACTTTGAACTGGAGGGTAAGTAGAACCTAAATCCAAATTTTCATGCAATTTGGAGTTGCCCCTGAAAATTACACTCCAAAACGGTCATTTATTGGGCTAAAAATCTTACTTCCCCGGACTATTACAATGGAATTAGAACTATACGGTATAAACAAGGATGTTGGCTAACACTTTGTTCTTAGATATCTGATTCGTAATATCCAAGGTTTCATAGACCATTGTAGGTATTGGTTAATAAAACCTTTAGAAAGAAATTTGGTAATATTGGCTGCTTTCAATGATAAATGAGTCGTCCAGCTTAAAATGAGAACAATTCTTAATCGTTTAATGGTACTTAAGAGGATAGGATGCAACATATTTCTACAGGAAAACCCGATAGTAATAACTTGCGTTATTGAATGTGTTTCGTTAGTTAGTTAATCTTGTAGTAGCGAAGTCACATTACCCTATAAAATATATTCTTTTCTTCTTTTATTACATTATCTGATGGTTTTAAAAGTATATTTTTTATATTTTCAAAAACCCTATTAGTCCAGGGCTCTTCTTCTTTTAGTTTTTATTCGTTTCGAATATTGGCGATCATTCTGGCTATAATTATTTTATTAACTGATGGTATTAGTCCAGGTATATCTACTAAGTCCAAACTTGCGAGCCTTGGTATATCTACTAAGTCCAAACAGTAGATACCATTGTCCTTTCCTACTAACCCTGTTTAAACAAATTTCCTTATTAGCAGTCCCAACCAAAGGGGAAGGCAACGGGAAACCACCCCTTTATTTCACCCACGAAAGTTCATGATATGAGCAATAGCTGCGAGGCCTCGGATGATGAGCTTCGCGATCCGGATGGCACCCGGCGCATCTTCTCGTCCGGGGAGGAATGTGTGAAATCAGTTACCGGGCATGTAGACGTGACTCATCAGGCTTTACATGCGAAATGTGCTACTGGTGAAAAACAAAAACTTAATAACCGCAAACCATACAACATAGCTACATGGAATGTCCGTGGCCTTTTACAACCGGGCAAACAAGCTATTCTGGAAAAGGAACTGGAACGAACCAATATCTCTGTGGCCGGGCTCTCTGAACTTCACTTCCGTAACGAGGGGCACTACATAACTAATTTGGGACATTTCATGTGCTTTTCCGGCAACACTAACAAAAGTATCAATGGTGTTGGCTTTTGGGTTTCAAAATCTCTTTCTCCTTATATACTGGGATATCAAGCTATCAGTGATCGTATAATTTCCTTAAAACTAAATGGATCTCCCTCTATCGTCCATTTGATTCAGGTATATGCGCCTACCTCAACTGCTGATGATGATACAACTGAATCTTTTTTCAACGAACTGGAATCATATCTGCAAAATATCCCAAATAAAGAAATCGCTATCATCATGGGTGATTTAAACTCAAAAATCGGTGTTACTATGGATGACGAACATATACGAAATATTGTGGGTAGATATGGAATAGGTGAACGTAATTCAAGGGGAGACCGCCTTATCCAGTTCTGCGTTGACAATGACTTGACAATAATGAACTCTATGTATAAGCACCACCCCAGAAGATTGTACACTTGGATCTCACCTGGCGGACGACACCGAAATCAAATCGATTACATAATGATTAAACATCGCTGGAAAACATCTATTAGCCAATGTAAAACACGACCTAGCGCTGACTGCGGCTCTGACCACCAACTTCTTTTTGCAACGCTAAAGCAAAAATTCAAGGCATGTGCGAGGATCCGCAACAAGAGGATATCAAAAATAAAAGATACACAACAATTTAAAAGCCAATGTAATGAAAGATTCGAAAATATTTTACCAACTATCGCCACTCATGATTCCGAAAAGATTTGGTTATCTTTTAAAAATACCTTGATACAGACCTTGGCTGACTGCGAGGCACAGTCTAATGCCGTCTCAACCGGACCAAAAAAAGTGTGGATGTCTGCAGATACTTTTGACCTCGTTGAAGAACGTAGAAAACTTAAAATTGCTGGAATCGAGAACCCTCTCAGGAATTCCCAGTACCGACAGCTATCTAGAGCTATTCAGGCTGCTTGTAGACGAGACAAAAACAAGCATATAGAGAAAATCTGCAGAGAAATTCAACTACATGCCGACACAAATAACACCAAAGAACTCTTTGATAAAGTCAGACTACTCACACGTAAATTCAAACAGAAATCTTGGTCTATCAAAGATGATGAAGGTAATGTACAGACGGATTTGGACAAGGTTATTGATGTTTGGAGGGCGTATTGTAAGTCTTTATACGCCAATACGGACCAGATGCCGGCGGACACCCCGTTTGTACTTGACTGCCAGACCTCCACTTTCCATTCTCCTTCAACAGAGACACACCACACTAGTTTTGAATCTGAACCTGACATACTTTTTTCCGAGGTGGAATTCGCTTTAAAAAGACTTAAGTTAAACAAAGCAGCAGGATATGATCTCATTACTGCAGACGTCTTGAAGCATCTTCCGGAATGTGGAGTGAAAATATTACATCGATTGTGTAATGAAATATGGCACACAGGCGTTTGGCCTGAGGATTGGAGAAAGACCATAATCATACCTCTTCATAAGAAAGGTTCAACAAATAATTGTAACAACTACAGGCTATTAGCTCTAATATCACACGCCAGTAAGGTGATCCTCTACATACTGCAACGGCGTCTAGAAAACTTCATAAGTTGGCAAATAGCACCTGAGCAGGCTGGATTTGTAAAGGGCAGAGGTACTAGAGAACAAATCCTTAATGTAAGAAACATCATAGAAAAAGCCAGAGAATACCAGATCCCGATATTTATATGTTTCGTCGATTATACAAAGGCCTTTGATAATGTTAGATGGGACAAACTATGGAACATATTGACGACAATGGGTGTACCTAAACACTTGACTCACCTTATTAGCAAACTGTACCAAGATAACCTGGCATATATTCGAATGGACGGATACCTGTCTGACAAATGCACTTTGGAGAAGGGAGTACGCCAAGGATGCGTTTTATCTCCCTTATTATTTAACATCTATTCGGAGTTCATAATGCGCAGAGTCTTGGATGGTTGGGAGGGAGGAGTAAACCTAGGTGGTGTTAAGATATCTAACTTGCGTTTCGCAGACGACACTACACTTCTAGCCTCTACTCCAGAAGAAATTATTGAATTATTAAAAAAACTCGAGGAAGAAAGTGCTAAATTTGGACTCATGGTTAACTACAACAAAACCAAAATCATGGTTATTGATCGCCAACAACAGTTTCCTGAAACCCAAACTATTGCGGGATGCGAGGTAGTCTCATCTATGATATATCTTGGAGCTCTAGTTAACAACACAGGCAGTTGTGAACCCGAAATTAGAAGACGCATTCAACTAGCAAGAGCAGCAATGAGTGAACTAAACGGGGTCTGGCGTGATCGTCACATTACTATGACAAACAAAAAGAGACTCGTTTCAACTCTGGTCTTTTCCATATTTTACTATGCATGCGAGACATGGACAGTCAAAGAATCAGATAGACGACGTATAGACGCCTTTAAAATGTCGACATGGAGACGCCTGCTTCGAATTCCATGGACGGCTCGCCGTACAAATGTCTCGGTTCTGGATGAAATTAAACCGGATCAGCGTCTCTCCAGTACCGTTTACTCTAGAATTTTAAAGTTCTTTGGTCATATCCATCGGAGTGATCACAAAATGGAGCGGTTGGTGGTCCAAGGAAGGCCTCAGACTCAACGCCAACGCGGAAGATCTCCACAGCGATGGGCGGACATTACTAAAAAGCTTCTCAACAAACAGTATACTGAGGCAATACATGTAACTGATGACCGCGACCAGTGGAGAAATATTATCAATCAAACTGTCCGAGCTGCTGAAGCCCAATTATGAACCACAACACATCTACTAAGATGTTAATGACTATGATGATGATTAGTCCAGGATATTAGTATTAGTCTAGGGTTATGGCTATTAGTCCAGGGTACCTAATAAGGTTTTTTCCATGACACTTCAACAGCCAGGGTACTGAAGCGTTTTTTCGACAGGTAATACCAATAAGAACAAATTCTAACTATTCCCTGCGTAGGATCTGGCGACCATTTTTATTTATAAACAATTTAGTGTAAAAAAACGGACTTTTCCCTTTTTTTCCAAATTAATGGAAAATGTAAAAACTTATGTTTTGTTTATTACAGGCATCTTCGAGAGCATGGAAAAATAATTGATCTACTCATTTATTGTTAATATAATTGCGAAAAAAGGTCTAAATTGCAAAAAAAATAATTTCGCAATAACTATTATAAAAATTAGTGCACAGATTTAAAATTTTTGTCAAATGAGGGTTGTTTGGTGCTTAATATGTGACAAAAATTTCAAAGCGATTCATTTAATTGTTTAAATTTTATTCAAATTGTTTTTCCCAGAGAGCATTTTGTTGCAATAACATAAGTCAGAAAAAGAAGATGTTAGAACCATTCCACAGGTGTTAAAATGAAAGAACATGAGCTATATTTTCAAATTGATTTAAAAAAAGTAAATAAAAAATGCATTTATTAGTAAAAAATAATTATGCAAAAGTATCGTCAATCTTTCCTTGTAAACTTTTTTATTTTTTTATATAATAAATTATATATATTTATTACAATTTTTTATCAATTATTATATAAATAACATTACTTGGTAGTTGTGCACCTAAAAGAGGGTAAAAAATAGATTTTTTGAAAAAATTTATTCAAAAAGTTTATAAGGAAAGATTGACGATATTTTTGTATAATTATTTATTACTAATAAATGCATTTTTTATTTACTTTTTTTAAACCAATTTGAAAATATAGCTCATGCTCTTTCATTTAACACCTATGGAATGGTTCTAACATCCTCTTTTTCTGACTTATGTTATTACAAAAAATGCTATCTGGGATAAACAATTTGAATAAAATTTAAAAAATTGAATAAATCGCTTTGAAATTTTTGTCACATATTACGCACCAAAAAATCCTCATTTGACAAAAATTTCAGAGTTATACACTAATTCTTACAATAGTCATTGCGAAATTATTTTTTTTTTGCAATTTCGAACTTTTTCGCAACTATATTAACAATAAATGAGTATATCAAACTTTGTAATACGCCATTTTAAAGCTCTTTCCATGCTTTCGAAGATGTTTATACTAATAAAAACTAAGTTTCATTATTTTCCATTGATTTGAAAAAAATGAGAAAACGCCGTTTGTGACACTAAAATGTTTATACATAAAAATGGCCGCCAGATCCTACGCAGGAAATAGTTACAATTTGTTCTTATAGGTATTACCTGTCGAAAAAACGCTTCTGTACCCTGGCTGTTGGAGTGTCACGAACAGGGTATATTTTTGTCTTATTACCCTGGCCTATATTACCACATAGTGGCGTAGGGCGACAATACATTATAATACAATACAAAAACAACTCAATTTTAATATTAACCTTAATCATAAACTTAACAAACCGGCATTTCACGTTGTGCTAGTAACCTGAAAAAATGGGGATACCAGGAGGACGATACCTGCGACTGTGGCGCGGTTCAGACCAGCCGGCATCTACTATCATGCACAGAGATGAGAGAGACCTGCACAGAACAAGACTTAATTATAGCAAATGACAGGGCCATCTATGTATGTGGTCAACCATTGGAAATTCAGAATTTAAAGTTATCGGCGTTCCGGACACGGAAAGGAAAGTAAGTTGCTATCTAGAGTCCAATTACCCTCAGGGTGAATGAGGTACCCTCTACATTCTACATTGTGGGTGAGTTCTATGTTGCCGTGATGTAAAATCAAGAAAAAATTCAAATGTCACATAATATTTTATACACAAATGTTACTTTAAAATAACTTTATACCATTTAAAGGATTTTTACCCAGATGTTTTTAGTGGCTCAAAGCATGTATATGTTACCGGCCAAACCCGATTTCAGGACAAACTAGTTTGGCCTAGGCCAAACCAGTTTGTCCCAAATCACGGTAATTAATTTGGGTAATTTGGGTAATTCCCAAATCACGTCCCAACAGGGATTGCAAAAAAAATTATACATCGATATATTGTAGCATATTTATGATACATCGAATGAATATATTGATACGTGCTATATATTCTTGTAAGTATAAGTAATTAAATAATGTAAAAAATAATAAATAAAAGGATGAGGTTTTTTCCAGAAATTAAAGGAAAGATACACTTGCGAATAAAATCGAGTACGAATTAATATTGTTTTCATCAATTTTGAAAAAATGTGAAAACGTTGAATTATCCACGTAGGTCTGTCCGTCTGTCCGTGAACTCAACTCCTCCGGCATTATACCAAGTAGAATGACAAATGAGGTGTCAAATGAAAGCTTATAATCCAAGGATGGTACTAAAGGTGAGAAATTTGATCTAGGATGTTTGCATCTCTATCCGTCCGACCGCGAATATAACTCAATATTATTGTTTGTTTGTTACGAATAGTTATAATTTTAATAAAAATGATTATTTTTCCAAGAACAAAGTATTTTATTCTATTTATTATTTATATTAGGCAGTACTAGTTCGCTGAATTACTTTCTTCTTCTTGGCTTTTTCCCATTATGAGTTTGCCGTTTTTGTCTTCCATGACACTCTATTCTCCCAGTCGCCATCTCTGAGGTCTCTCTCTATCATAGCATTTCCTATGTGAGTTTTTCATCTCACGTCTTTGTCTCCGTCTTTCTCCCCGCGGGTCCCATTCCAGTAATATTTTCGGCCACCTGTGCTCCGGCATTCTTTGTACATGCCCGTACCATTTCAGGGCTCTACTTTTACTGCCACAACTTTTTTGTAATTGAGCATTCTATTCCGTTTCATATTTCCTCTATCCTTATTCTATCTTACCTTGTGATTTTTAGACACTTTCTCATAAATTCCAATTCAACTGTTCGTATTTTATTTCGTATTATTGTTGTCACTGGGCATTGTTCCGCTCTTGTAGGGCAATATTCAGCACTATGCCCTGAAAAATCCTTTTTTGTTTTCTTTAGTTAGAGTGTTCTTCCATATTGCTCCATGATGTGCTTTCGTGGCTTGTTTTCCCCGTACTATTTTCATTTCTATATTTTTCATACAAGTGCCATCTCGGTTTATCATTTACCCTAAATACTGAAAAGTCTTACAACTCTTAATAGTGTCTTCTAAACTTACGTTTAAATCAGCAACCAGTCTGTAATCAATAATTTTCGATTAGATTAAATTGGTTTAGACTAGGCTAAACTAGTTTATCCTGATATAAAAACATATACTATGTGCGTATATATATGTGCGTCTTTATATCAGGATAAACTAACTTGGCCTAGGAGAAACTAGTTTGGTCTACGCGCGATAGGACAAACTAGTTTGGCCTAGGCCAAACTAGTTTGTCCTGAAATCGGGTTTGGCCTGTAACATATACATGTAATCAGCACTGATGATGAAATTGTTAATCTATAATCTATGATGTAGCCCGAAAGGGTCATGTTAAGTATCAATATACCTTTTACAAAGGATTTTTAATTAATTTTTTGTGATTTATGGTATATAAAGTAAATTCTTTTCCTTGTGGATTTTTTTAATAACCATTAAAATGTTAAAACTTGAGTAAGTTGAAAAATATTAATTAATTAATAATCCCTAATAAATGTTCTATATTGATACATTCACTATAAACTTTAATAATTTAGACCTTCTTAGTTGTCACAGCTGAAAAGTTGATCCATAAGATGTCTAAGGTCATGCATTTACTATAATATGCAAACTATTTTCTATTATAAAGGTCACAATTGATTTTAGAAACCCCCTTTACAGTTTCTCCTTCTAAAGAATTTCAAGGTACTGAACAATCTACCTGTTCTTAATTTTATTTGTATATAATGCTTATCATTTTATTAATCAATTTGTCTAATGCAATCACTTTGGCTGTTATAAAAAAATCTAGCAATTTGATCCAATTTCAAAATCTGATTTCATTCAACTACAGGGTATTATGCGAAGTGATTGAAAATATTTTTGTGGGTGTATTTTCAATCACTTTTGAGACGAAAAGTTGCTCTAAATATATATGTGATAAATTAAATTGGATCGTTCTTGATATAGAGGGGGTTAAAAGTTTAAAATTTATTACACAGCTCAACAAAATGCAAATTTTTTTGTTTTCTCTATAATTTTTGTTAATTCTTGTCTAACTGGAGAAGAGCTGACGAAAATTTTGTAGCCACATTTCTTCTTCTTATATTTCCTATTAATCAAGCCGATATTAACTTAATTTTATTTAGAATATAAAAATAAAGGGGTAGTAAAAAACAAATATTTCTCAAATAGAAATTGATGAATTTCCTATTTTTTCCAAGTAGTATTTGGAATTTTTTTGAGTAATCAAGAATGATGCGAAGCGTGTTCTATATTATGACATGACAATTACTTTATGAGAAGAGTTTTTCGAACCATGACTCAAAAATTGTACATTTCACGTCCTCTTGGTACGAACATCAATGAAAATTGGGACCATTCTCTAGAAATCAAAAATAGGAAAGAGAAATCAAGATCTGTATTTCAAAAAATGGCTAAGCTATCCAAATGTCATGATTTGTCAATACCCATAAAAATCAGGTTGCTACGATGTTATATGGTTTTTCATTTAAAATTATTATGCTTGCTCATTAGCTTTGTATGAGAGTGTAATGGAAATGGTTGAAACAGATACCTCAGCAAAAGAGATTATAGGTAGATACGAAAATACATACCAAAGAAGGGAATTTCGACACAGGTTCAACTTCATCAGAAACTAAGATCATTGAAATACTCAACAGGGTCTTTAAATACGTTTTTACATAATTCAATCAAACTGTTTCGGAACTTTAATATGCAGGAGGTAACGTATAAAATAGTGAAGTTGTATCACAGTTACTCTTTGCAATGCCTGAAGCATATCAAGAGGTTACCACGACTTACCACGACAATTTATATGTTCTGCTAAGATGAGATAACTAAAGTTACATTAGATTTTCTTAAAAACAAGCTACTAATGGAAGATGCCAGGAAAAATAAACATGATCATGAAACAAATCCTGATGTTACATTTGTAGGAAATATCTGCCCAGGCTCTAGGCAGATTTAGGATTTTGTGGATTATATTTCAGTCAATTTCAAAATAATTACACTAAAGAACATTAAAAAAAACATTTTTTAAAGGTAGAAACAAAAAAATAGAGATAGTATCCTATGTTGATGCAGATTTTGCGAATAATGAAATTGGCAGAAAAAGATTAGTGGCTATGCTATAAAGAATAACAATAAGGTTATTTGTTGGAAAACTAAGAAGCCAAGTGTAGTGTCACTATCTACTGCAGAGGCTGAATATATGGCATTATCTTAATGTGTTACAGAAAGTTTGTTCTTTAGTCAGATGTTAGAAGAGATTTTCAAAACTATGTACATATAATATATTTATGTACGAAATTAACTAATTATGTATTAAGATGGCTTCTAGCTTGGAATCAATAAGAACCAAACATATTGATATTAGACATCATTGTATTGCAGATTGTTTGGAAAAGGAACTCGCTGTTGTAAAGATGGTACCGTCTGATCAGCAACAAGCTGACATTCTTACAAAGTCATTGCCAAAAGCTAAATTCATGTGTTTCAGGGAACTTTTGAATAGTTTGAATTGAAATATTCCATCTAAGTAGATATTCCATCTAAGTTTCCATAGAAATAATATTCCATCTAAGTAGATTATTTCCCATCGGGCATCTCTAGAATTCTTTGTCGATGAATACAAAATGTTGTACTTCTGTATATTATTAGGTATGTGTTTTTTTTATATTAACATAATATAAAAATAACCTAATTCATTTTATTTTATTATAAGTAGTAATGTGAAATTTATAGAAGTTAAATAATTACTTTTTTCTATTCTATAAAAGGCCAACGCTAGCTAGAGCTGCTTCGAAAAGAAGAACATTTTGGAAATTAGAGCAAAATTTTCAAAAATATTTCAATTCAGTTTTTACTTCTCTCGCAGCAAAATGGCTGTTGCACTATGTTATCATGTAATTACGATAATCACTACAAGAAGAAAGTACCTCAAAAACACGCAATATATAAAATAAAACTCTCAGCAAAAATCTGCAATCTACCCTAAAGCAGTACTGACAATCTTGACGTCATTCAAAAATTATGTTACATTCATACAACCCATGTGAACTCTGTCTTTTCGCGACATTTTAAGATAAGTTATATAAGCCCGCAAATAAAAATGTATAAAACTATTAATTGTTCAACTCATAATCTATGGTGATGCAATAAATATCTTTTAAGATTGTAGGTATGCTTTTATAACGGTTTGACATCACCTCGATAGTTAGGCAATTTAATTAAGTGTTTATTTTAAACATAAGCATTTTATTTACCGAAATGAATCATGGGAAACAAAAATCACGAATACCACTTTTTAAATATCTCTTGAATGAACCATAAAAAACTATATAGTCCATTGAAATGTTACATTTTTTAGGCCATACCTTGCATTTGTTAGAGGAGTCAATTTTATTTTTTATAATGTGTAGGGGGGATCAATAGAAGCTTAAGTTCAAGTTTTTGGGGTCGCCACCCTTGTCCCCGGCCGCCATCTTGGAAAAGGGGTGCAAAGGGGTCTCGCTCTATATCTCGTAAATCACCAGCCCTAGGTAAAATCTAATAAAACATAAAGTGTAGCAAATTAAATTTTCTACAATTTTGTTTCTATGACTTTTATCATCAAGTGACCAACAAAAAAGATATAAAAAAAAAAATAAATAAAAATTTTTTAACAAGTTTCTTCTTGGAGGTTATAACTTTTTTTCAGTTCATTTTACAATAAAATAATATTAAAGCAATTTTGTAGAGGGTTTTTCAGCTAACAATTTTCACTATAAAGGTGTTTAAGTCTATTTATTTATCTAGATTTTACAGCGCTCCAAACTTGACCAGATTCTCGAATGTTCATAGGGATACATTAAAAAACAAAACGTTACAAAACGTTAGGCTTACTTTTCTATCTTAATATTTTTTTATTCATACGATTTATTATGATTTTAACATTCCTATGCTATTATTAATCTATTTTTAACCTTTCTTTCTACTATAAAACTTAGAACCCTAAGCGTATATAGAAAAGGCCCAAGAAATTATTTGATGACTAATTCGCCAGTCCAGACGAAGAATGACACAACCGCAAAATGCAACATTCTTCAGAAGAGCAAAAAGCAAAGGCTAATCGTCCAGGAATATCGGTATTAGTCCAGGGCGCATCTGTTTTGAGATGGACGTTGAGAGGTGACTCAAATTTTTTTGCAGAAATTGCTTGATCATAAATCAAATAATAATATTTGAGTTATCCTCCCTCTCAAAGAGGTCCGGAACATTGTTTAAATAATCAAAATGTCAAAAAATGAAGGAAAAATTCGATTTTTTTCTTGGTTTTTTGATTATAACTTTAAAAGTATTCATTTCCGAGAAAAGTTGTACTGACATAAAAGTTGCGCAATTAAATTTCCTACAATATAGAATTGGTCAAAAATTTAAACAGTAGTCAAGAAAACACCATACAAAAACAAGAATTTGCATTTTACGTTTTTCAATCATTTATGCTACAGTAAGGGCCGGTTGTTCGAACGCTAATCAACAATGATCACTATCAAATATTTAATTACTGTCAAAACTGTCAATGTCAACTTTATTTGTGTTGCTAAAAACATAATTGATTACAATTCTGAGACTATAATCAACTAATATAACAATAATTATTAACATAATTGATAATAAATCTCATAATTTTAATTAATTATGTTTTCAGCAACCCAAACAAAGTTGACATTGACAGTTTGGTGACAGTAATTAAATATTTGATAATGATAATTGTTGATTAGCGTTCGAACAACCGGCCCTTAGGACCTTCATATTTTACACAGAAAAACTTTATGATACAGTAAAACAATACTGTAAATTTAATTAAGATCGGTTCAACAGATTTTGCAAAATAAATTTTGCAATCCAGCTTTCGCAAAAAAATTCATTTTTTTTAAATGTTACAGGACTGAAAATAAAGCAGGTAGCAAGTTGAAATTTTTTTTGCTTAAAGAAGTGTACTGTACCTTTTATTTGCAATTTGAATAATTAAAATCGATTAATTACCACGGCGTCAGGAAATTTTTTAAATAAACAATAAATTTTGGTGCTACGCCCAGGATAGCGGTGTTCGATTCACACAAGTTAATTTCCACCAAAATTTCTTCCATTCTTTATCTAATATATTATTTTCTTACTCTATATTTTGTTGTATTTTAATATTTTAATTTCACAAAAATCAAACTAATTTTATTATTGTTTGTGAAATAGTGTTTAACCCTTAAACGCCCAAGGGTGGGTAAAAAATGTCCACCTAATGCGTATTCCCTTGTAACATATTTATTTCGTGTTTAAAAATTTTTTCAAAAATTATTTATCGTTAAAAAGACAGCCCTTTATCGAATGTTAATTTGGTTCTACCGATATTTTTGAAAATAAAAGTAATATCTTGAGTTAAATACGGGTGGGCACAAAAAGTAAACCCTTGGTAAAACTTGTTACTAAAGGTTTCTATATTATTTCTCGTTGGTAGGAATATAATCCATATAATTATCGACGTATAATTACATAATCGACATAATTATCCGCCAATGAGGAGGCTGAAAGGAAGAATGTGGAGAAAATCGACAAATCTGAAATACTGGCTTTTACTTGTATATTAATTTTGATCTATATTTTAATTTTGTTGTAAGGTTTGTAAATTGTTTATATTAATATTTTAGAAGATGCTGTGTTTATTAAGCATAAGATTCTTAAGTTTAATCCATTTCCAACAACTCTCGATAAACATATTAGCTATTTTCGAGGTGGACATTTTTTACCCACCCTTGGGCATATATGGAACCTAAAAAAGGTTGGGCGTTTAAGGGTTAAACAATTTCAAATGTTTAAAAATAATAAACTTTTATTCTCTAAGTTAAAATATATGAACTAAGAAAGCTTTTGCTAATAAAAGTGTTATTTCAAAGGATAGAGTATGCGTTTTTATTTTGCAATAAACAAATTTATTTATTTATATCGAAATGTAACAAAAATTACAATGTATCAATCATTATCAAAGGCAATTGGAATGCCCAATCCGAGCAAACTATCCGCTGTCCGGCGCGTAGCACCAACAATTAATGTTTATTTAAAAAAAATCCTGACGCCGTGGTGTTAATCGATTTTAATTTTGCCAAATTGCAAATGAAAGGTACAGTACACTTCTGTAAGCAAAAAAAAATTTCAACTTACTATCTGCTTTATTTTCAGTCCTGTAATATTTTGAAGAAATGAATTTTTTTGCGAAAGCTGGATTGCAAAATTTATTTTGCAAAATCTATTAAACCGATCTTAATGAAATTTACAGTGCTATTTTACTGTATCATAGAGTTTTTCTGGGTGCAATATGAAGGTCCTAAGTGTAGGATAAATGGTTGAAAAACGTAAAATGCGAATAATTGTTTTTGTATGGTTTTTTTCGAAATTATTGCTATTTTGCAACAAGGGTGACTATTTTTTAAATTTTTAGCCAATTCTATATTATACGAAATCTTGTGCAACTTTTATGTTAGTACAACTTTTCTCGGAAATAAATACCTTTAAAGTTATAATAAAAAAACGAAGAAAAAAAATCGAATTATTCCTTAATTTTTTGAAATTTTGATTATTTAAACAATGTTCCGGACCATTTTGAGTGGGAGGATAACTCAAGTATTATTATTTGAGTTATTTTCAAGCAATTTCTGCAAAAAAATTTGAGTCACCTCTCAACGTCCAAATGTACAAATATTTTTACAGATGCGCCCTGGTCTATATGGCGTTTGTTTTTTGACAACGATAGCTTTTATTTTCATCGATATTGGTTCGAATTTCATTTTCTTAATTTAATCGCCCCATTTTCAACCCTATCTACAGTTGCTTTATTATGCATCTGAAACAAGGTCTAACATAGCGCGTATTTCAGTAACAACGCAACTACCTTATAGTGGCTCAGCACATTTTTACAGTTCGGTCTTTTTGTATCATCTTTACATAGTATTTTAAAAGTTAATTGCGCAATAAACAGGAATTGACAAAATTTTTAGTTACGTCATTTTTCTTCCGTACCGGACTGAATATCTGCCTGCTATTACTTTTATTATTATAATTTATCCTAGTTGGCACAGCAGTTGGTCCCCCTCTACTTAATTTATTCTTACAGTTGTGCTACCTATTTGGGCAGGTGAAGTCATATTAAAAATTGTGAAAAGTATTTTGAGTTTTATAGATAATACTATTGAGAGTCTTGTGGGTAAAATTTATATTTTTGTGATTAGATAAGCATTTTGTGTTTTTTGTAAGAGCGCATTATGAGTGGTGGTTATTTTATTTGTAAGAAACCTCTAGGGAAAATTATTTGTCAGTGGGAAAGTCGAGCCATCTTTACTCACTGTTGTCGGCAAACGTTTTTGTCTCTTTATATGGCGGAAATAAAGACGATTCTATGGAAACTCTGAGATACAAACGATTCGCTAAAACAGTGAAAAAAATGCATTTAATCTCTTCTCACTTCCTCCAACACAAGATGCAGCCCGTTTCCACAGACTCCGAGTGTATCACCATATTCAGTCATGGCTCGGTAAACATTGTGATCCAGAAAATTGGGGCTGGAAAAATCATGGACAATTTTGGATACCAATCCAAACTTCCAAACCTCCAGTACCCCCGATCTTATGAAATTAATCTTTAGCAGATGCAATGGAAATTGGAAGTGCATCTGGTTGCCGAAAAGCAGACCTCAAATGTTCAGCAGTGTGCCTCTATTGTGGTGGTGAAAGTTGCAGCAACATCGTGGACATATCAGCATTTGATACGGTTTCACATAAAATACTGCTGAATAAACTTCAAAAATATGGTATAAGAGGACTTGCATATAACATCCTAGAAAGTTATCTGCTAAATAGACAACAACATGTTTCTATAGATGGAGAAATCGGTAAAGGAAGAATTATATCTTACGGAGTACCACAGGGAACAGTCTTGGGGCCAATTCTCTTCAATATTTATATTAATGATCTATTTAGACTGAATATCACAGGTAAGATAATAAGTATTGCAGATGACACAGCTATTTTCTATGATGCAAATACATGGAATAACTTAAAACAAAAAGCTGAAACAGATTTTGCTACAATTCAAAAGTGGTTTCAGTTTAATAAACTTACCTTAAATGTAGAAAAAACAAAATATATGCCATTTACATCATATGTTAATAACCTTCCAAATCTTGGCCCGTTAAAAATTGATGCAAAAAATGAAATTCCACATACATACGAAATTAAATATCTAGGTATAATAATTGATAAGCATTTACGATGGAACACCCAAGCAAATAATATAGTAAATAAATTAAGAGGACTCTTATCAAGATTTAAATTTTTAAAACAATTTTTAGGAATAACTCATTTACGAATTATTTATTATGCACTTATACAATCTCAACTCACATATGGTCTTTTAGGATGGGGTGGAATACGCAATAATTACTTACATTCTATAAATATTATTCAGAAATGGATAATTAGAATTATATACGGGAAAAAATTAAGATATTCTAGTGAGCTGTTATATAACGAAAGTAAATTTTTAACTGTACGTAAATTATTCTGCTATAAAGCCCTTATACATATACATGAAAAAAAGATAATATTAAATTTTAACAGTCATGCCCATCAAACTAGATATATAAAACATAATGCAATTCTACCAAAATGTAATAAATCCATCCTCCAAAGATATGTTGGTTACATAGGGCCCAAATTGTACAATTTACTACCGGATAATTTAAAACAATTTAAAAATTATAAAAAACATAGGTATAAATATGAAATTAAACAATGGATTGGGAGCAAATCAACAAAATTTTGCGAAGAACTTATTAATGGACAATTCTAATAAATAAACTTAAGTATGAAATAAATATCGAAAATAAAGTTTACATCTATAGAGATTTTTATTATCAACTGCAACATTCCTTGAATTGATGGACACATTTATATCACAAATTACATATAGTAAAATTAGTATATTTTTATTTTTTTCTTATTTAATGTTAAGAGCTTTTAGTATTTTTATAAATTCCCATATAACTGTATACATTTATACAATTGTTAAATATTTTTTGTTTTTGTTTATATTGTAAGTTAATATATTATATTTTTAAGTCTCACGCACAAGGGGTGCTACTTTTGTATGTATATTAATAATATATATACAAGGTAGCTCAACTTCAGTGAGTTATTTATGTTTATTTAGGTAGTACTTATTATGCTTTTTATTTTTTGTAAATCTTTATTGTTATTCCTAAATAAATATTATTATTATTATTAATTATTGAAGAAAATGAATTGGTAAATACACTCACCGGCAGAGAAAACGGGCACCCCAAAAAATGGGTAATTTTTAATATCTTGTATTTCCTAAACCTGATGTCCGATTTAAGTAATTTTTTTAATATGTTATAGCCTTATTCTTTATCAATATCGCTGTAATAATATTGTTGCTAGACAGGTACATTGTTATTGTATACAGGGTGTACGAATCAAACTGTGTTTTTTTCTCAAACTTTGGAACACCCTGTGGAATGTTCTAGCTTTTATTAAATACTAAAATTAAAACCCAACTATAGCCACAGATTTTCTTAACATTCCGTTTTTTTATTCATTCGCTTATGTTGGATAATAAAAAAGTTAGGCACTTTAACAACTACCCCTGTTTTTCGTCAATACATGGTGTTTTTCAATAAGTGCGGCAAGCTTTAAGGGCTAATTCTGCATGATAAAATAATGACAATTTGCTTTATAAACTTATGCCCGCAAATACTTCGTTTCTGAGATAGGGGGTGTTGAAATTTTTCTTACAAACTGATGATTTATTTATTGCTCTAAAACGGTTTGTGATATGCAAATGAAATTTGGTGAATTTTAAGAGCTAGTTATTGTGCATTTTTTGGCATACAATTGAGAATTTTATATTCACCATTGGCGTGCATACAGGATATATCTAAAATATTTATACCCGTATGCACGCCAATGGTGAATATAAAATTCTTAATTGTACGCCAAAAAATGCGCAATAACTACCTCTTAAAATCTACTAAATTTCATTTGCATATCACAAACCGTTGTAGAGAAGTAAATAAATCGTCACTTTGTAAGAACAATTTCAACACCCCCTATCTCGGAAACGAAGCATTTGCGGGCATACGTTTATAAAGCAAACTGTCATTATTTTATCATGCAGAATTACCCCTTGAAGTTTGCCGTACTTATTTAAAAACACCCTGTATTAACGAAAAACAGGGGTAGTTGTTAAAGTGCTTAACTTTTTTATTATCCAACATAAGCGAATTAATAAAAAACAAAATATTAAGAAAACCTGAGGCTATAGTTTGGTTATAATTTCAGTATTTTATAAAAGCTAGAACATTCCACAGGGTGTTCCAAAGTTTGAGAAAAAAACACAGTTCGATACGTACACCCTGTATACAATGACAATATACCTGTCTAGCAACAATATTATTACAGCGATATTGATAAAGAATTAGGCTATAACATATTTAAAAAATTACTTAAATCGGACATCAGGTTTAGGAAATACAAGAAATTAAAAATGACCCATTTTTTGGGGTGCCCGTTTTCTCTGCCGGTGAGTGTAGATGAATTACCGACAATGACGCCAAATTTAACTCTCATTATACCACTAAAAATTCACCTCAGAGACTGATTCAGATCTTGGCTTTCAACATATAATAATAAATAACATTATTTTGTCTAGAAATTGTCCGAAGATTAGGCCTATTGGGGATACCACAAAAAAACGCGCCTCCAGACACTACCTCATAGGTGGCAGGGGAAAGGGTCAAAAATAGCTTAATAATAGCATTGGAATGTTAAAATCATAATAAATAAAGATATAGATAGAAAAGTAAGCCCAAGATTTTGTTTTTATTGTATTCCTACGAGAATTCGAGAATCTGGTCAAGTTTGGAGCGCTGTAAAACCTAGATAAATAAATAAAATTAAACAACCTTATAGTGGAAATTGTTCGTTGAAAAATCCTCTATATAATCGCTATGATGTTATTTTATTGTAAAATAAATGGAAAAAAGTTATAACCTCCAAAAGGAAACTTCTTACAAAATTTTCTCTTATTTTTTTTATAACTTTTTTATTGGTCACTTGACGATAAAAAGTAATAGATATATAATTGTATAAAATTTAATTTGCTACATTTTATGTGTAATTAAATTTTCCGTAGGGCTGGTACTTTACGAGATATAGCGCGAAACTCCTTTGCACCCCTTTTCCAAGATGGCGGCCGGGGGACAAGGGCGGCAACCCCAAAAACTTGAACTTAAGCTTCTACTGAACCCCCCTATATATTAAAAAAATAAAATTGACTCTTCTAAGAAATGCAACCCTAAATGTAACATTTCAATGGACTAATATTAGTCCATCATAGTTTTAGACCAGGACATTTATAACGAAAATGAATGGAATAAATCGATTTTTAAATACGGCACTAGAGACTTTTTGCATGTGTTCAGGACGCTGTCAGGAAAAGTGTCTTCCATAGAAAAATGGGTGGAAATGCACAATTGCATTTTAAAGTTGTATAAAATACATCCAAAAGTGCATAAATATTTTAAAATCATTATATTAGGGGTCAGATTCTGTTATTTGGGGGGTTTTTAGGGTCACTCTACACTCTACATGAATGTGCAATCAGAACCTACCTACGAAGCACTTGGTGTCCAGGGTTACTGTTAGAATAGAATAGAAATATGCTTTATTGTCACTGAAAATACAAATTTTATGGACAAAGCTTAATTAAAGTCAGAAAATATAAATAAATAATATCTAACAATAACAATAACAAATACAATTTTCTGAAATTTGATAAATCGTCAATATAAAAAAATATACATAAATACAAAATATAAGTTAATAAAGTAAAGAAAAAAAAAACAAAATCGATATATTGCAACAATTTATAGAAATTGCAAAGTGAATATACAACAAAGTAAAATATTTATAGACATAGGAACTAATAAGTTTAAGCTGCTGCATGTGACACCCAAATATAGATAAGTTTGGTTACTTGTACATTACACTGTAATTTCTTAGTTAGTCATTAAGAAACTCTTCTACTGAATAATATGGTCTTTTAGATAGATGAGCTTTTGTCATTTTACGGAACTTGGGGAAAGATGTTGCAGATTTGAGTTGTAAAGGAAGATGGTTGTATAGTTTTTTTGCGGAATATAATATAGATTTCTTTACTAACTCAGAGGACGGGATCGGTAAATAGACATCAAAATTTGAATTTCTGGTAGAGTAGTCATGACGAGGCCTTGCTGGAAAGACATGCATGTGTTTACGAATTAAGCAAACAGTTTCTAAAATATATAAAGATGTAAGGGTTAAAATGCCGTGATCTTTGAAGTAACTTCTGCAATGTGTTGTTCTTCTGAGGCCAAACAGATACCTTATTGCTCTTTTTTGTAATTTAAAAATAACATCTAATTGGGCAGCTGTACTAGAACCCCAAAAAGGAAGACCATATCGAAGATGAGACTCGAACAAGGAAAAATATGTTAGTTTAGAAGATGCTAAATTGAGTTCTTTCGAAACAAATCTTATAGCATAGCAGGCTGAGGCGAGTTTCTTACTTAACACATCGATATGAAGGGACCATTTGAGGTTGCTGTCTAAAAAAATACCAAGAAATTTTACAGAATCAATGGTAGAGATCTGGCTGTTATTAACAAGCAGGGGTTGAAGAGCACTTTTATAGGATAATGCTACTGTCTTATCCACGTTAAAAGAGAGTAAATTAGAGTCAGACCAGGTTTTTATCGTAAGCAAATCAGAAGTTATAGTTGCATGAAGAGATGCAATAGTTGAGTTGCTCCAAGTGATACTGGTATCATCAGCAAAAAGAAAAATTTTTCCATCGATTTTTAAGTTAGTGATGTCATTTATAAAGATAAGGAACAGTAGAGGACCCAATACTGAACCTTGTGGTACTCCACATACAATGTTTTTGAGACTAGAGTCAGTATCATTTGCTCTAACTAGTTGTTTCCTAATATTCAAGTAAGATTGGAACCAATTCAAAGAAATACCTCGAATCCCATAGAAATTTAGTTTTTTAATCAAAATGTCGTGATTTACACAATCAAAAGCTTTGGCATAGTCACAGAAAACAGTGGCAGTATAAAGATTATTGTTTAGTGCTTGGTAAACCTCATGAAACACAGAAAACAAGGCATCAGTGGTACATTTATTAGTTAAAAAGCCGAACTGATTTTGGGATAAGATGTTGTTATCAATGAGAAAGGACATAAGACGGGTTTTTATGAGTCTCTCAATAATTTTTGAAAGTACCGGTAGTAAGGCCTATAGTTGCAAGCATTAGATTTTTCACCACCCTTATGAAGGGGAATAATAATGGCTATCTTTAGGCACTCTGGAAATTTGCCTCTTTCAAAGGAATCATTAATTAGTGAGACGAGGTTTTCCAACACATTTTCTGTGAGATTTGAGAAGATTTTTATGGATAGTCCATCAGTACTACAGGATGATTTGCTTTTGATACTATTGATTGTTTGGATCAGTTCATATATATCGATTGGTCTTAAAAAGAATGAATTCGAGAACACTCCTGAATTGGGGAGATAGGAAATGGGATCTTTTTGTGGCAAAATAGTAGAAGTTATATTTTTACTCACATTAACGAAATATTCGTTTAGATTTTCCGGGTCTGGAAGGGCAAATGTTTGAACTGCGTGAGTTCTATTTCGAAGATCGTTTATTATGGACCAAGTTTCTTTTGCAACACTTTTAGAGCTTTTCATACGATTTTGGTAGTAGGCTTTTTTAGCTGATTTGATGAGTTTTAGATAGGTTACCGTGTACTTGGTGATATATTTAGTGACAGAGACGTTGGTAGCAAATTTCTTGATATACAATAGTGATCGCATATTTTTGGCTGATATGCGAATACCTTTTGTAGCCCAGGGTTTGTGATGTTTTGGCTTAATTGAAATTAAAGGAAATGCCTTATTGAAGATAGAGACAAGCTTTTCTATAAAATCGTTGAAATTATAGTCCACGTCCGCAGAAGGAAAATGCCACTCAGAAGTTAGGCATAAATTCTGAAATTTATGAAAATTCCGAGCGGAAAAAATCCTACCTAAACGTCGGGTTTTCGAGGAGGGTTTGCTAAAGATGTTAAACTTCGTAAATACTGCTTCATGATCTGATAATCCCGCATTAATAATTGTAGAGCAGACATCAAGGGGTGAGAAATCTGAGACAATATAGTCAATTATGGTAGATGAAGTTTTTGTAATCCTTGTAGGAGAATTAACGTGCATTGAGAGACCATATGATTCAAATATGTTGACCAAGGACATTTGGGTAGCACAAGCAGCATCATAATTAATGTTGAAGTCCCCGCATAGAATTTTTCTGCTTCTATGAGGCAAGTCATCTAACAAATTTAGCAGGTTCTGAAAAAATAGTTCTACAGGGAAGTCAGGTGATCTATAGATGCAAATAATGTAAAGATTAAGATTTTTATTATAAACTAGGGAAAACTCAAAGAAGGCTTCATTTAACAGAAAGTCATATTTTGTAATCAGAGAAAAATCATGATTTCTAGAAAGAATTAGGGTGCCTCCATGAGCTGAACTTGGACGATCATACCTAGCAATTGTGGTATATTTTTCTACAAAAAAAGGCTCGTTGACTTCAAGCCAGTGCTCTGTAACCGCAACTATCGGGGGAAATCCTAATTCTTCTAGAAACAAAAATAATTCGTCAGTTTTATTTCTTATAGAACGAATATTAATCAGAACCATACTAAAGTTGTCATCACTAAAATTATTCGAGGTTTCTAGTTCCTCAGAACACGTCGTGTTATTTAAAAATTTCGTCTTGGAGAGCTGGTAGAATAATAATTACGGTGACATTCCCTTGATTTTTGTAGATGTATGATTCTTTCTGAACTTAGAAAGGACCTATAAGCAACAAGATCAGCTTCCACCTCATCTGGACCAATTCCATAGGCATCATTAAATTCTAGAAGAATTTTTCTTAGTTCCTCAGTCTTGGTAGGTAGTCCTTCGGAAGCCAAAAATAGTTTCACACTGGTGTTGGTATATCCATCACAAAATACTGAGGCAGGCTGGTCGTGTAGGAAAGCAAGATGTAGCTTAATTGCTTTTAATATATCCGGTTCCCTTAATCTTGCTAGAAGATATCGACTGTTTGAGTTATTGGTTAATCTAACTCTTGGTGGTATTAAAGGATCCAAATTTATGGATGGTTCCAAAGTATCTTTCTTAATGAAATTAATTTGGGAACGGAACGGATCTTTAGATTTGCAAATTTCGATGGCCTGCTTGTCAGTAAGTATATTTGTGTTTTGAACTTCATTTTTGTTTTTACTTGGAATGGTAATTGGATTTTCCAAGCTAACTGGGCTTCTGATGTGCTTCGGTTTCATATTTTCCTCAGATGAAGTTGTTGGTTCGGAGCATGAGGATTCTGTAGACCATTTAATGTTTACACCAGGTGGCCAAATTTCCTTATTAAATAATAAGTCAATAGATGTTTTAGACTTAATACCTATTTTGAATGAGGACCCTGTTGTTGTGTTGTCATCTTTAAGAAGGGCATAACATCTTATATATTCCTTGATACCTAGCTTCTCTTTAATGTAGTGAACTACTTGAATAGGAGTGTAAATTGGGGTTAAGTTGCTAATAACGACAAAGTGGCATTTATCTTCTGCACTTTTTGATTTTGTGACTGGACTAGCTTCGAAATGTTGGGTGTCTTCGGTTTGAGTACTTGAAGTGGCATACACAATGTCTCTCTTCGATACATCTTTCTTCGTTGGTATAGCAGGTAGTTTATTTGAAAGATTACTCATTTGATTAGATATTTCACTTACGTTTGAAGAGAGCCTATCTAGTCCCAATTTTATCTCAGATGAATTTGAATCTTGGACTTGCACCTTAATCGTGTCATTGGAACAGCCGAAAAAAACTGACGATATATTGAAGATATCTTGTTCCATCTGCCTTATCGATTTTAAAAGATATTCAGGATTTAGCAGGTTATTTAATTTATGTATCTCGTCAATTTTTTTCGTAATATAGTCTAATTTGCCGTCATTTTTGGTTAATAAATCATATGTCTCGATGAAAATTGGCAAATTATCAGTGAGTTTTTTTGTAACTTGAATTAAGGCGTCAAAATTCTCTTGTGGTATTTGATTTTTTGAAAGATTGTTTATTTTTTCATTTAGATATCTGAGACTAGGCGAATCACATAAAGTACAGAAAAATCTTAAATGAGAATTTTTTGGGTCCAGTAGAGTTTTTGCCGTTGTTTTATTGAGACCAGAACATTTGATGCAAAAATACCGTTTACAATCTCCATGGCAACGTATCTGATATTTTTCGTTTTCAGAAAATTCAGCTAAGCAAATTTCACAATTTTTGGACGTCATGGTGTCAATCAAGGTTAAATATTATACAAATATTTAACTAGGTCGTTTAAACTTGGTGATGTGATGATATTAATAAAAAAATAAAACACTTACAGCTAGTATTCACAACACATCAAATCAAAACAAATAACAAAATGTGTCAAAAATTAAGGCATGTCATCCTGAGTTTAGAGAGTTTTCGGTACTTAATTGATGCAAACAGATTACTCGGTGGGTTTTTGAGATCGCAAAACACGAATACATCATCAAAACTGACCCCAGAAGCACCTGGTCCCAGGGGACTACCGAGGCAAGTCATCCTCTGAAGTTCTGAGAGTTTTTGTTACTAAATTGATGCAAACAGATTACTCGGGGGGTTTTGGGGGCTGTTGAACACGAATATGACATCAGAATCGACCCTCGGAGCATTTAGTGCCCAAGGTGATTGATATGTACGTCATCGTCTGGAATTACGAAGATTTTTGGTTTTAGGAGGTCGGTTCTGATGGCGTATTCGTGTTCAGCAATCCCGTAAATCCCCCACGTAATCTGTTTGCACCAATTTATTGCTGAAAACCCTCGAGACTCCAGAAGAGAATGTGCCTGAGCAGTGATCCTGGGCAGCAGGTGCTCCAGAGGTCGATTCTAATGACGTATTCGTGGTCAGCGATCCCAAAAACCCTCGAATGGTATATTTGCATCAATTAAGTGCTAAAAGCCCTCCAAAATCTAGATGACGTATCTTAGCAGTAACCCTGGGCACCAGGTGCTTCGGAGGTCCGTTATAATTATATATCACTGTGCAGTGACTCCAAAATCCTCTCGAATAAAAAAATCTGGCTTAATATACTAATTTTGACATGTTTAGTACTTTTGGATGCATTTTATGTACTTTAAAATGCAGTTATACATATCAATCCATTTTTATGTAGACTTTTTCCTGGCGTCATCCTGAATACAATAAAAAAAGTTGTCTCTATCAAAAATAAAAGTCTCAAGGTGCTGTATTTAAAAATCGATTTATTTTTTCCTAGATGCCCTGGTCTATTTATATAGTTCTGGAAATATTTTCCTGTGGCATGTTTTTGTACATGTTTTTAATTTATGTACGTGCTATTTTAAAGTGTGCATATATATTTTACTTTGTTTTAACACGTACGTACTGCTGGAAAATTGCCACTAGGATAAGCACAAAATAGAATATGTAGCTTTCCCCGTCGATGACAAAGACACAGACCCAAAAAAAATCAAAACGCTTCGTCGGAAAGGGACCTCGAAGCAATAAAAGTTACGAAAATGAGGGAGGATAAAGAGAAATTACCGCTGTTTATGATTACAGTGCATAAAACCGATGAAGCAGCTCTGAGAAAAACTTCCAAACTATGCTACATGTTACTAAATTTAGCAGATGTTAAAAGAATAGAACTGGGCCCCATTCAGTGTTTCAATTGCTAGGGCTTTTACCACCATCACAGGGCATCCCATTTAAAAACAAAATGTGGGAAATACGGTAAGCATCTAAACATTCCGTATATATATTTGGAACCTAGGAGTTTTCTATTGGTTCGTTGCAGCACGCGGTCATATTTTAACCAATAGGCGGCGAGGTCCCAAACGCATATACGGAATGTTATTCGGTTCCAAATTCATATACAAAATGTTAAATATTCGTACACCGAAAAAGATAAGTTTTTATTAGAGTCTGTTAAAAGGAGATTAATTTTAAAATACTTGTTATTGTATTATTAAATAAAAATAAAACAATTATAGTATTTGGAATGTTATTTGGTGCGAAATTCATATACGGTATGTTAAATATTCGTACAACATAAAGACGATTTTTAATAAAGCCAGTTAAAATGAGACTGGTTTTTAATAGTATATTATACATTTTATATACATTTTATTATATATTTTATTATACATTTTTAATAGTATATTTAATGATGGTCATTATGAAGCGAGTATAAGGGATAAGAAACGAGCCGCCTAGTGGCGAGTTTCGTATAGAGTACGAGCTTCATAATGATAATTAAATGCAAGTTGTATACAGGATTTTTTCTATGATCGTTCACAAAAAAATATATTCAACTTTATTAATTTTGTAACGCAAACAAAATAAGTATTTTGTCAGTCTGACAGTTTGTTTACATATTGAGAACTGTCAAAGCGTATATATTTGACTCGCCATTGGATACTGCGCGTGTGCCACCTTTATAGCGAATGTCATATCGCGATTCTATTGGTTAAAAATCTGTATCATATTGAAAATCTGTATCATAATGAAGTTCATTATGATACAGGTAGTGACATCATAATTGATATATTATAGTATGAGAATAGAAAAATTATTGTTAATGTATTATTAAAGATCCATAAGGAAAAAGGTTTTCCTGTAGTTGGCTGTATACCATATAATACAAAAAAAACGAATAAAGTCCTTTATAAAAGGTCTATATTTAAAATCCCTAAAAAGGGCTACATCACAGAACTAGTTTTCGATTGGTTGACCAATCATCATCAGTGCTTTCCTAAAATGAATATAACCTTATGAAATGGTGCAAAGGTTTTAAAATTTTGACCACGGTTAAAAAAAGTTGTACGTTATACTCACGTGATCTTAAATGCTAACCACTAAAATATTTGTAATTATGTAATATATGTAAATAAAATTTGTAATATTATATTTTGGTGGTTAGCATGGTAAGGACACGTGAGTAGGTATAACCTACAACTTTTTTTAAACGTAGTCAAAATTTTAAAACCTTTGCATCATTTTATCAGGTTATATTCATTTTAGGAAAGCACTGATGATGATTGGTCAATCAATCTAAAACTAGTTCTGTGATGTAGCCCTTTTTAGGGATTTTAAATATAGACTTTTTATAAAGGACTTTATTCGTTTTTTGTATTATATGGTATACAGACAACTACAGGAAAACCTTTTTCCTTGTGGATCTTTAATAATACATTAACAATAATTTTTCTATTCTCATACTATAATATATCAATTATGATGTCACTACCTGTATCATAATGAACTTCATTGTGATACATATTTTCATTAGGATACAGATTTTTAACCAATAGAATCGCGATATATGACATTCGCCATAAAGGTGGCACACGCGCAGTAACAAATGGCGAATTAAATACATACTCTTTGACAGTTCTCAATATGTAAACAAACTGTCAGACTGACAAACTGCTTAATTTGTTTGCGTTACAAAATTAATAAATTTGAATATGTTTTTTCTGAATGATCATAGAAAAAATCGTGTAAACAACTTGCATTTAATTATCGTTTCGTATCCCTTATACTCGCTTCATAATGACAATCATTAAATGCTCGTTGCATAATATACTATTAAAAACCAGTCTCATTTTAATTGGCTTTAATAAAAATCGTCTTTTTGTTCTACGAATATTTAACATACTGTATATGAATTTCGCACCAAATAACATTCCAAATACTATAATTATTTTATTTTTATTTAATAATACAGTAACAAGTATTTTAAAATTAATCTCCTTTTAACATACTCTAATAAAAACTTATTTTTTTCGGTGTACGAATATTTAACATTCCGTATATGAATTTGGAACCGAATAACATTCCGTATATGCGTTTGGGACCTCGCCGCCTATTGGTTAAAATATGACCGCGTGCTGCAACGAACCAATAGAAAACTCCTATGGTCCAAATACATATACGGAATGTATAGATGCATACGGTAACAGTCACAAAAGTGATACAGGCAAACTAAAAATGCAATGTGTGCAAACTGCCAAGGTGAATACCCAGCAGGCTACGGAGAGTGTCCAGGCCACAACAAACAGAAAAGAAAACAGACCACAACAAACATGCTAGGCACAAGTCGCAGAAAGATGCAAAAAACATCAGATTGCTGTACCACAAACGAAAACAAATGGACAATAATTTCCACAGAAGCACTAGTCTAACAAATGACACAATTACAGGACATGCTCATTCAGATCAATCAAATCCTGAATTTAATCCCACAGATCGTGCTAATTCCACCAGAAATCACCTGAGGAGAAGATCATGGAATCCATAAGGAAATACACAACATTCTGGACGAATTCATGAACAGACAAGAGATAAATATTATAGCAATACAAGAAACGAAAATGATGGAAAATTTAAGAATAAAATTCCGGGATATGACATCTATGGACACGACTTTAGAATAAACTCAGGAAGCACAGGAATCTTAGTCATAAAAGGAATAAAACACAACAGAATATCCACTCAGAATATCCATTGGAAACAATCCAAATAATCCAAAACAAAGATTTAGATATTGTCCTTGACATAAAAAACCCACAATAATAATAGGTGACCTAAACGCAAGATCCCCAAATTAGCGCGACAGATCAACAAATAAGAACGGAAGAATACGTAGAAGATAAAGGCAAAAAAATACTAATCGGGCCAGAAGAACCGACATACTTCCCCGGAGAAGAGATGTACTCCCAACACATCTGGATATAATAGGAATTCTGCACAACCTAGAAATACTCTATGATATACAATCAGTTCCAGAGGGGAACGGAAAGCGCAACCCAATCATATTATTAACTCTAGAAGGATGGGGACTAAATCCACTCCACACACACTAGAAGAAGAAAACAAACTGGCAAACGTTCAGAAGGATAATAATCAGTAAAAACATTGTCACCCTGCCAATTGGAAGAAAAAGTAGCACTATAGTCACAATATTATCAAGCAACCCAGGAGAAATAGGAATAAGTCACACCTCCCTAGAAGTAAGTCAAAAAATAATTAAATGCCTAAAAGCAAAAAAAGTACCAGGACCAGATAAATTATGCGATAATCAGACTATGAAGATTTCATAAGAAATGGAAAGAAGCACAAGTGATAATGATTTGGAAATCAGGGAAAATGGAACATTCCTTCAAAACCACAGACCAATCAGTCGGCTATCAACAATACGCAAGGTTGTAGAGAAAGTAAGCCTAGCTAGGTTAAAAGAAGAGTCTGAAACAATAAACACAATTTGGATACAGAACACTCCAGGGGGCTACAAGTTTTAAGGTTGACCAAATATATATCAGAATGGGAATGCAGTATGCTGATGAAGATTTTCGGTGGTGTGAAAGTGGGAGAGAACGAATGGAGAAGACGGACGAATGCGGAAGTTCAAGAACTATTTGGGAAGCCAGTAATCAGCCACATGGTTAAAACTAGAAGACTTCGCTGGATGGGACATGTGGAAAGGATATCAGGGGACCGATGGGTGAAGAGTATATTGTTAAGAGGTGAGGGAAGAAAAAGGAGGGGTCGACCGCGGAAAAAGGGGCTGGAAGCAGCCAAAGAGGATCTACAAAGAGCAGGCGTTGTAAACTGGAAGACAGCTGCCCTGGACAGAGTAAAGTGGAGAAAGACAGTTGAAAAATTTCAAGCCATGGGTCCCTGAGGCTTGCAGTGCTGTTTTATATAAATACATAACAGAAGGATTAAATCAGAAGAAATACACTGCTACTGCATTTATAGACGTCAATAAGGCATTTCACGAAATTTGGCACGAAGGTCTTATTCACAAAAAGAACCAACTTGGATACAGCAAGGCAATGACATGCATTCTTTATTCCTACCTAGCAAATAGAAAGTTCAGGGTTCCGATAGACGTAGAATAAACAACACATTTTTTGGCCACAAAGAGCAACACAAATATACATTCAATAACACCTGTCTGTGGACAAGGATATGACGGATTATTAGATTATGTTATAACCAACAGAATATTGCTCAACTCAGCAGATGTAAGTAGATAACATAGCTTAGTACATATGTAAAGTAAGAATCACCATGAAAAACATCACACCCAAGAGAGCAGCACCAACACAAACGAAAAACAGAGTCGAAGGACTAAATACGGAATCCACGGAATAAACTTCCTATACAGAAAAATAATATCAGAGAAGATTGCTGAAAATGAAATATTAAAAATCAATAACATCGAGGAAAACTGGGAACAACTCAAAAATAACATCATTACAGCACCAACTTAAAGAGAGAAGAGTAACAACGAACACTAAAATATCAAAAAAGAAAGCCCTATGATTAAAGAGGAAGTGAAAACAAAATGCGAAGAAAAGAAAAAAACATTTTTACAAAACAGAGCATAACAAACACAGTAGGCATACAACCACTATAAAGGAATCCAAAGTGAAACGAAAACTTTTTTTCGCCGACGCTATATTGAGACTATGAGGCAAGTGCAGGAGATATCATTAGAATACAACAAAGACTGTTTCGTGATCTTAAGAAAGTATTTGACAGAGTCAAATTAAATGACGTTTTCTACTTATTGTACGCAAGAGAGATAGGTACCTTTAGGAATAATCAAACGATCGAAAATGTCTACCAGAAAAAGAAAATAAAGGTACAAGTAGAAGAACTAACTAACCCAATTGAAGCTGGCAATGGGATAAGGCAAAAGGATTCCCTGAGAGAAATGCATACCAATTGGGAGAAAAATAACTTGAAATAATCTGCTATGCAGACAACGCAATATGAATCTCTCAAAGTAAAGATGATTTACAACGTATGCTGCACCAAATTTATATAACTGAGAGAAAATTCAACATGTTCATTTCTCTTAAATAGACCGATCAGGAAACACAAAATTTTACGAAAACGTCCAAAAAAAATAAAGGAAGGATGAAAATTTGGGAATAGGTAGTTGAAATTGTCTATTATTATACAGTACGTAAATCGTTCAGCTGGACATAGGGAACATACATTGTACATATTTAGATACATAAATACATACATTGTATTATATTGAGACAATTGTGGCAACTAAGCTCTCTCGATGACAATATGGTTGTTAGCATTAAGGGACATTAACCTCAAAATTGACAACTCTCACACAAATAAACGTCAAAATATTACAATGTAGTAGATAAATATTTTTGGCCTAAGGGAGTGGAAAAACTGTTTAGTTTTGAAATTAGTTTTTCAAAATAAATATTTTAAAAATTAAAGTAAAATTATTAACTCATTAATCATAAACTTTGTTTTCGATTTATTTATGGACAGCGTTGCTTCAAAATTCACTCATTCTATTCGTTCTAACAGCTCTATTGCACCAAATACTCGTACTCGAACAGAAGCTTCAACTAATACAGGTTACCGAAGTTGCCACAATTCTCTTAATGTATAATCCCTATGTCCAGCCGAACGATTTACGTACTGTATAAGAAAAAGTTTACAATTCTACACCCCTCCATTTTACAAAAATTGGAAAATACGGGGTGCAAAATATTTTCTCGGGGGTGAAAAAACATACGTTCAAAATAAGTCCGGAATTGGATAAAATGACTCATTCTAAGTAACTTTTGTTCTATAGAGATTTTTTACCAAGTCAATACTTTTCGATTTATTTGCGAGTGAATATGTTCATTTTTGACAAAAAAAAAACATGTTTTTGACGGTTCTTCGGAGACAACTTAAAAAGTAAGTATTTTATCGAAAAAAATATTCTTATCAAAAATATAGCCTATAAAAAATTGAAAAAAATGGTGTATTCGAGAGGTCTGCAGACCCAGTAGAAGCAGAGTTGTAGCTAATGAAAAGTAGGTTCTACTTCGTCAAATTTCAAATCCAATATTTCAATGTGAAATAACCAAAAAATTGAGCACTTTTCGGATAAAATTTATTACAACTTTTTTAAAGTGTTTAAAAAAAGGTTTATTTTTTTGTTTTTTTAAAAAACTTCTAACATTAAAAGTAATTGAGTTACGCTCAAAGTATTGTTGGTCTCTTTTATTTTTTGGTAAAAAAATGGCGACAATCACCCCCTAATTAGCTTTTCAAATAAAATTAATCATTATCGCTTCACTAGATACTTAACTTATGTATTGTTTATATTATCTATAAGTTATATTGGTTCAAAGTGCTTAATTTTGAAAAAAATTGGGTTTAAAATAAAACATTTTTTTTTATTTTGAAAAAAAATGGAATTGCTTATGAAATTAACTTTAAAATTATTATATTAGTAATACCAAAAATCTCAAAGAATAATAAAATGTACGTTTTGCTTTTCTGAATATTCTTGATTTTTTGTTTTCTTGTTAGACAAAAATTGGTTATGCTATGGCTGTTCAAAATTTGCCTAAACTCGTGATTAGTTACTCGTTCAAGCCATTTTAACTAGAGCTTTTTCAAAAATAAGAACTTTGAACCGTTGAAACTTACAGATCATATAAATAATACATAGATAAGGGGATTAGGGAGTGATTTTCGCGATTTTTTTAGCAAAAAAATAAAAGGGACCACCAATATTTTGAGCGTAACTCAATTACTTTTAACGTTACAAGTTTTTTCAAAAAACAAAAATAAACCTTTTTTCAAACACTTTAAAAAAGTTAAAATGAATTTTCCCCGAAAAGTGCCCCGTTTTGGGTTATTTCACATTGAAATATTCGATTTGAAATTTGACGAAGAAGAACCTACTTTTCATTAGCTGCAACTCTGCTTTTACTGGGTCTGCAGACTTCATGTATACACTATTTTTTTCAATTTTTTATAAGCTATATTTTTGTTAAAAATATTTTTTTCACTAAAATACTTACTTTTTGAGTTATCTCCGAAAAAGCGTCCAAAAACATGTTTTATTTTGTTAAACATGAACATATTCACTAGCAAATAACTCGAAAAGTATTGACTTAGTGAAAAAACTTTATAGTACAAAAGTTGTTTAGAATCAGTCATTTTATCCAAATCCGGTCTTATTTTGAATGTATATTTTTTACCTTCGAGAGGGGGATATTCCCCTCCATTTTTTGTAAAATGGAGGGGATGTAGAATTGTAAACTTTTTCTTATATAATAATAGACAATTTCAATTATCTATTCCCAAATTTTCATCCTTCCTTTATTTTTTTTTGGGGTCAGATTGTATTTTGATCTGGCTCGAAATGCATAGTTATAACACCAAATCTACTAAGATGAACATAAATTAAAGCTGGAGGGTCAGATAATAGAACAAGTGATGGAGTTTAAATATCTAGGCATCATAGTGCATTACTATATCTATTTTTATCATAATTTTACAAACTTACAATTTGTGTGTACTAGAAACATTCGAAACTGTTTCACTTATTATAAAAACAATAAATATTTTAACAACACAGTACATGGTGTATGTGACAGTCGCTAATATAACAGTAACTGGCAGCCTCGTGTCTCTTAATCAAATTAAAGTCTTATGGTATTATCGACTGCATGACACAATTGGAAGATTTTATATTGCATTATAATTTCACACCCTGAATGCTGCAAACGTATGTTTTCAAGATTTTAGACTTTGTCTTATTATTAATTAAACTTTAGCTACTCAGGCGTGAATGAATTATTTTATTTGATAATACAGTAAGGTCTCGTTGTATACGGTGGATACGTTCTTCAGAAAACCGCATGTAAAAAAATCGCATAAAAAAAGACTTTACTTATCTACATTGAAAAATTAGGGATACTTTCCGTGATTTTCAAAAATCACATAAAATGGTGGACGTTTGTCCACCAAAAATTGTGTCTTTGATGTTTTTTTTTCTTCATTGGGCCAAATAAAATCTTAAAGAAGAAATTAAAACGCAGACCAACGATATTGAGATTGCAAAAACCTCTTCTATGGAACATAAAACTTTACGACACTTAATTAAATGATTCAATCCAGAAATCAAAATAAGCTGTTTATTATACTGCAACTTGAAATCAGCAACATTTAAATTTATTTTGTAGTTCCCTTGTATACGAATATCCGTCAATGATTTCTGTTAAACTTAATTTGAAAACTAGAACATATTGTTTTGCTTATTATGTAAAATGATTAATTATTTATGTACCTATTCCTTCTTTAAGTATATACAGGGTGTTTACTTAATAGCGATATCGAAATAAAATTAGCCATACCTAACTCGTTAAATACTCTGTATAGTAGTGAAAAACTTAATATTGTAAGAACAGGAATTATGAGAGGAATCTACACATGAAAAAATATACAGGGTGTCTAATTAAAAAAATATGTTTGCTTTACCACATAGTTATTAATCACCCTGTAGAAATCGGCATATTATCTAAGCTTGGAGAATATCATAGCCTACATTTTTTCTAAATAACTTTTGTGGATATTCTGTTCCATAATGAAATTATTTATAAAACTCTCCCTGTATAAATATTTACAGTGTTTTAGCAACTACACTTCTTTTAGTTAATACATGATTTGGCATACAGTGGAACCTCGATAAGTCGGATTAATCGGGACCGCTACCGATCCGTGATATCGAAAATCCGGGTTAGCCGGAGAATATCCAGATAAACTCCATTACAATAATTGCAAAAAACAAGAAATACATATGCACAGTCCATCTAAATTAATTACAGTTGTATTCAGTATTGTTCATTTCATGGTAAAAAACTCAGTTAATATGAAAAAATGTTTGTTTTGTCTGATTAAAATCGGTTCGGGTTAGCCGGACTTCCGGGTTAGCCGGACTTCCTGGTTATCGAGGGCCGACTTATCGGGGTTCAACTGTACTTACTTTTTTGTCCGGAAGTAAAAGTATCGGCGTAGTACATACTGGGTGTCGTAAGTGGCGTCCAAGGGGCGAGTCAGCGCTGAGTCTGTGTGTGAATAATCCTTCGTATTTAAAAGGGCCTCGGGCCTCTCCAAAGTGCACCTGCGCCTGCGCGCTGTTATTAGGATGATTTGCACACAGACTCGGCGCTGACTCCGAAAACCAGCGTACACCTTGGAGGCAAGGTGCACGCTGGTTTCAGAGTCAGAAAGCCGACGCCGAGTCGGTGCAGCTAAATCCTTCGTATTTAAACTTCTTCTTCTTCTTCATGTGCCGTGCTCGATTATCGAACGTTGGCTATCAAATTGGCTATAGCAACTTTGTTAACGGCAGCTCGGAAAAGGGATGCAGAGGATCTGTTATACCATTCTCTCAGGTTTTTAAGCCATGACGTTCTTCTTCGACCTGGCCCTCTTCTTCCGTCTACCTTGCCTTGTATTATTAAATGGAGTATATTATATCTCTCTGGGTGTCGCATAACATGGCCACAATATTCAAGTTTTCGATTTTTAACTGTTCTGACGACTTCTGTGACTTTTCCCATCCGGTGCAAAACAACTTCGTTACGAACTGTATCCACCCAACTTATTCGTAGGATTCTTCGGTATACCCAAATTTCAAAGGCTTCCAATTTCTTGAGAAGAGTATCTGTTAAAGTCCAACCTTCGACACCGTACAAAAGAGTAGAGAACACATAACATCTCACTAATCTAATTTTAAGATTCAAAGTAATGTTGTTTCCACATAAAAGTTTCTTTATCTTAAAGAATGCAGCTCTGGCCTTCTCTATACGTATTCTAATTTCTTTGCTCATGTCCCAGTTCTCATTTAGATTACAACCAAGGTAGGTGATACTGTTAGTTCTCTCTAATTGTTCACCATAAGCTGTTACTACTTCCGGTTGTATTGGCGTCTTACTGACAACCATCACCTTGGTCTTTGCGGTGTTTAGCTTGAGTCCATATTCATCACACGTTGTGGTAATCCTATTAATCAGATGTTGAAGTTCTTCATAATTGCTCGCAATTAACACCGTGTCATCCGCATATCTGAAATTATTAATATTGACGCCATTCATTTTGATACCACATTGAGCATTATCCACTGCTTTATTGAAAACAAACTCAGAATAGATGTTAAATATTAGTGGGGACAAAATGCAGCCCTGCCTTACTCCTCTTCGTATCTGAAGTTCTTCAGACGTGTCCCAGCCAATCCTGATGTTTGCACGTTGATGCCAGTATAGATTTTTGATAATGCGTAGGTCTTTATCATCAATACCCACTTTCTGAAGAATAGCAATCATTTCCGTATGTTTTACCCGATCAAAGGCCTTCTCAAAGTCAATGAAACACATATAAACCGGATGTCCGACATCTCTGCATCTCTGTACCATAACCTGAATACTAAACAGTGCTTCTCTGGTCCCAAGGTTATTGCGGAATCCAAACTGTGTATCACCAAGCTGTTCTTCTATTTTTTGGTACATCCTAGAGTGCAAAATTCGTAGAAATATCTTAAAAACATGACTCATCAAGCTAATGGTTCGGTAGTCACTACATCTTTTCGCGTTTGCTTTTTTAGGTATCGTCACAAAAGTCGACAGCAGCCAATCCGTTGGTATATAGCCAGTTTGATAAACTTTATTAAAAAGATGAAGGGGAGATCTTTTACCTGAATTTTCGAAGAGCTTTATTATTTCATTCGGTATTTCGTCTGGTCCCGTCGCTTTTCTGGTCTTTGCTAATCTTATTGCTTGTTCAATTTCGTCCATAGTTATGTCAGGTCCTGTAACTACTTCGTTAATTTCAAGCTCGGGCCTTTCATCATTAAACAGTTCCTCAATGTATTCTTTCCATCTGTCTATTTTATCCAAATCAGTGATAATCAGTTTTCCGTCTCTATCAACGATGTTATTTGCATGTTTTTTGTTCTGACCGGTGAGTTCTTTTATTTTTTTATACATATTAAATGAATCATGTTTTCTCTGCAACTCTTCAATTTCTAAACATTTTTTTTTTTCAAAGTATGTTTCTTTTGCCGCTCGTATTTTAGTCCTTATCTCTTTATTAATGCGTTTATACATTTCGATGTTTTGATTCTTAAATTTGCGTCTTTTTTCCATCAAATTCAAAATCTCATCGTTCATCCACTGTTGCTTCTTTTGATTTTTCTCTTTGAAGTTTGGAGTTGAGTTGCTTATAATCGTTTTGATTTGGTTCCAGTGATCCTCGATGGATTCTTGTTGTTCGCTATTCTCAAAATTGCTCTCTAATTTGTTTGAAATCCCCTGACTGTTGTTTCTAATAAAATCGGTATCCAGTTTGTTAGAGGATCGTTGTTGTTTTATCCGTTTAAGTTTTAATTTTATTTCGGCTAACAATAGATTGTGATCAGATGGCACATCGGCGCCAGGATAGGTTTTTACAGACTTTACTGCATTTCTGTAACGCTCACTGATGGTTATGTAGTCAATTTAGTTTCTTACGATATTATTGGGGGTATCTGCTGGAGATTTCCACGTATATAATCTCCTTTTAGGTAATTTGAAAAAGGTATTCATTATACATAGATTATGTTCTTTGCAAAAATCTGCGAAATAGTCTCCCCTTTCATTTCTATCGCCCAGTCCATAACAGCCAATAATATTACTTTGTCAGCCTTTTCCTATCTTAGCATTAAGGTCACCCATCAGAATGGTGAGATCTCTAGTCTTGAGTTGGTCGGTAACAGTTTTTACATCGGCGTAGAACTTGTCAAGTTCTTCCAGTTCACTTTCCGCTGTCGGTGCATACACTTGTATTAAATTTATGTTTCTGGGTTTCGCGTTCAACTGAATCATTATGACTCGTTCAGATACCTGGCATACCGCCCTAACACATTATCGGCCCTAACACACATCGTATTTAAACGGGCCTGTCCAAAATGCGCCAGCGCGCTGCCAGCTAAATAAGAATGATAATTCGCACACCGACTCAGCGCGGGCTGTCTGACTCGGAAACCAGCGTGCACTATGGACGCGCACTTACGTCTAAGGGCGCGTCTATAGTGTACGCTGGTTTCCGAGTCAAACAGCCAGAGCTGAGTCGGTGTGCGAATTATCATTCGTATTTAGGGGTCAGCGCGCTTGTGCACTTTGGACAGGTCTATTTAAATACGAAGGATTTAGCTGCACCGACTCGGCGTCGGCTTTCTGACTCGGAAACCAGCGTACACTATGGACGCGCCCTAATATTTCTTGATAGTCGCTGAGGCTGTAGGGACTAGAATAGTTTTGTGCAGGTCAATATATGTTTCATATTCTGTATGGTGCCGCATACGCAATTTATAAGAGAGATCTCGCAAAGGCAAACGTTAATAACGTGTCAAGACGTAAATAACGGATAACGGTCTATTTCAACACAGGCATCAAGAGAGTTATCGCAAATGGTTTGGGGGCGGGGCTTAACGTTGTTACGACAACCGACTTTTGGGATTAAAATATAACCCAGAAATTAATGTACAGTGGAACCTCGATAACTCGGATTAATCGGGACCGCGGCCGATCCGGGTTATGGAAAATCCGGGTTAGCCGGAGAGAATGGTAAAAGTTAATAAAATACGGATACTTATAGATAAAGTCCGTTATAATTAAAATAACATGAAATATATATGCACAGTACACATCTAACTTACCTATAGTTGTATATATATAGAGTATAGTATATATAGACAGTATAGCTATAGAGTATTGTTCATTTCTAGGTAAAAAAATTCAGTCAGTTTCGGTTGTGTCAAATTCGTCTGCCATCGGAACAATGTTATATAATTTTAGAACAGTGGCTCTTTCATTGTTTAAAAGACCATTGTTTAAAAAATAATTTTTTAAAAGACAGATGGAAATAAATAAAGGAATAACAGGTGCGTGTTGTTTGCGATAGCCCGAGCTAATGAACATCGCTCTGCCGCCGCCGCCGTGTGCCATGAGTCATTTTTACTATCGTATACATAGTTCAAATTACACAAATACACATCATCTCTCAAATATTGTATTATGGTCGAAGCGAAGTTTTATCAATGAAACTCGATATTTTTAAGACATTACAGAAGAGGCTACAGATAAAATGTTTTAAAGTAATACATTACATTTTTATTGTTGAAATGTTTGTCTGATGAAAATCGGTCCGGGTTAGCCGGACTTCCGGGTTATCGGGGGCCGACTTATCGAGGTTCCACTGTAATTGTTTTTTATTGAAAAATGAATTTGGATATTGAGCAGGTTGACATGCATTTTAATTTTAATGATTTAACCAACAATAAATATAAATAATCAGTATAAAAATAATATAAAATATCTGAATAACTAATATCCTAACCACGAAAAGTAGTCTATTGTAGACAAAATAAGAACGCAACGTGTTTCTCAACACAAGATGATTCACAGTTTTAGTTTATAAAATTTGTATTACAAAAAGTTTAGTTTATAAAATTTGTATTCTATAAATTATTTTTATGTTTCATCCCAAATGTCAAATTAGCGTTAACGTTATTATCGGCCCTTATTTCAACCTAAATAGAGAGTTTTTAGACTACTTTTTGACGTATGTTAAACGTAAAACGTTATACTTGTCATGCGCATTGAGTAGTAAATAAGGGATAACGTGTTTACCTAAAATAGTTTTTGAATCCTTTTAGAAACTAGGGATACAGATTAACGTTAATTGACATTTGGCAAACGTAACCTATAAAACGGCAGTTGTGTGCTATTACCTATTTTATTGAATTATTTTATTGAATTATTTGTAATGGAAGAAAATATTGAAAATGTATTAAGACATTTACCAAAGACAATTTACTATTTTAAGAACACAAAACATCCACACCAAGTTTAACAAGACAATTCAGTCAAGTGCCAGATTTCTCAAATTCTAACAGGGTTACCAAGCAGGTTATGTTATGTGTTTATTAAGTGATAGTTTTAAAGAAAAACAATTTTTTTAATTACAATTTTATACTTTATTACTGCATCATTACTATATTTTTTATTCTAATTGTCCTTGGTTCAGCTCATATGACTTTATTTTTCGTTTTTTATGATTTAGTTATATGGCATTTGACAATCTTTCAAAAACGCAATCCCTTAATAACGTGAAGCTGATTTGTCCGCAAATAAGGGGATACCTTATCCGCAAATAGAGTAATACGTTATTTTTCTGTTACTACGCATGAACAGAATAACGTATAACGTATAACGTTGCTGAAATAACGGGCTTAAAGAATCTCTAATAGCGGAACACGTTATTCAGATTCACTCTGCGTTTGCGTACATGTCAAAATAGCGTATTCCGCTATTAGCGTGCGATCAAAATGCATTTATTTGCGATATCTCTCTATTATCTATCTCGTATTTACATAGTTCCCCACTTGGTCTGCTCGATTTTACTAGCACCAAGCAGGTTCTTTTCCGGTTTAGTGTTCTTCATACTGGCCATTAATCTTTTCACTTCTCCTTGTAGTTTTAAAAGAATCAGTATTTCTGCTATCTTGCTGGAAGTTAGAGCTTATCGACGTGTAGTATTCAGGAAATGTGCTATTTTCCCTGCTTTATGTATCATTCTGAGATGAGGAACAGACTTAATTTTGTCTTAAGCATGAAGTTTATTATAATATTAGTTTAATAAATTACTGCTCATTGAAAGATACTTTAGAGCCCTGTTGGTAAGGTTCTCTGGTCCTGTAGCTTTTCTTGGAAAGATTTTCCTGATTAACTCGCTGAACTCTCTTAGGGAGTTGGGAGTTAATATTAATTATTCTTGTTCTTCGGATATTTCCTTGTAGAATAAGTCAATATCTTGTATCCGGCCCCTGATTCTAATTCATTTCGACAGTCGCAATTTCATTTCGACACCGCCATGACAGCCGCAGAGTATAGCGATTCTTATTCATTTCGATATTAGTTACAACTGGGGACATTAACCTTATCATGTTGACACTGCTCAGAATTTGGGTTGGCGCTCCGGTTTATTGGAATTTGTTGATAGTCTGGGAAAATTATCGAAAAAAGGCCATTTTTGGGAAAAATTATTTACCAGCTATTTTATTGCTAAAATCGAATCTTAAGATTGCATATATTAGTAATATGGGGTATGACAAGTCCACAGAAAGTGTGTTATTTTATTTATAAACAAATTAGCACTCCTAAATCTTCTTTTTTTTTTCAATTAGTGCTCTGTAACTCCTAAGATTTTTCCTTTGAGCCAAAAACACTCAAATAAAAATTCACCGTAATTTAGTTCCCCACAAAGTTATTTTTTTTCCGATTTCCTTCAACAAAAATTTTACTCAGAAAATCCGAGTTTTCCCAGAAAATCTGCAATTTTCAATTAAAATTTTAGGGAAGTACCTAATTATTTATCAATAATTAAATATTTGATGACATGAAAGATTTATTACAGTAGATTTTACAGAGGGGCTAAATTATGGAATAAATACATTTCTTTAAAACGGACGATTTTGGAGCAAAATCCCGAAAGGGATCGATTTTTATTTTTAAATTACAATTTTTTGGCATATATTTCATACTAGTGACGTCATCCATCTGAGCGTGATGACGTAATCGATAATTTTGTTAATGGGAATAGGGGTCGTGTGGTAGGTCATTTGAAACGGCGTGAAATTCTCTATTCAGTAATATAAATATTAATATCATTAGGTATTTATACAGGGTTGCCAAAAAATAATTTTTGAATTAAATTAATTGGCGCAAAAAGAAGAATGTATGTAATTTATTTAACTCAAAATACATTGTACTGCTGTCAGAAAATAGAAAAAAAAGGTTTATTTCACAAATAAACATTTCTTTTCGCTTAAATTAAATCACAAACAGCCTCCCTCCTACCTATTGGCAGTTTGAACATTTAATTTAAGCTAAAAGCAATGTTTATTTGCAAAATAAACATTTTTTTTCTATTTTCTGACAGCATAGAATGTATTTTGAGTTAAATAAATTACATGCATTCTTCTTCTTGCGTCAATTAATTTAATTCAAAAATTTTTTGGCCTCCCTGTATAAATAATGATATTAATGTTTATAATACTGAATACAGAATTGAACGCCTTTGTATATGAGCTACAACACGAACCCCTAGTCCTATTTAAAAAAATAATCGATTACGTCATCACGCTCGGATGGATGGTGTCACTAGTTTGAAATATATGCCAAAAAAATTTAATTTAAAAATAAAAATCGACCTGTTTCGGGATTTTTCTCTAAAATCGTCCATTTTAGAGAAAATGAATTTATTCCATAATTTAGCCCCTCTCTGTATATCAGGAGACCGGCGACAATCTAACCAATAGTTTAGCAATAATTAAAATGTTAATTAAAAAATTTCGGTCGAAATAATAACCAGAAAGATTATGATACACCAGAATAACTATGATTTTCGTATAAAAAAAGCACTATACCTATTCAACGTACCTTACAAGATTGAAATTGGACCATTTAAACGGTCTCAGGAATGTTATAAAGAAACAATTTTTTGGCTTATAAACAAATAGAACCCCTCAGAAAATATTAGATTAAATTAAATTAAGTTAACGCTGTTGAAAAGGGCACGGCACGGCTTCTGTGCCCTTTTCGAAGAAAAAAAAATTGAATTGCGAGGAGTGATTCCAGGTATAACCGGTCAAATTTGACCGGCATTTGCGACAGAGTTATAAACAACAGGATTTTAATCTTTGAACCATTAGATACCTTTTAATTCCGGTCCTCTTTGTACATACAAATTTTCATATTTTCAAGACACTCATAACAAAAAAGGTTTATGTCACTGTCACCAAATTATTTAATTATTGATAAATAATTCTTTCAAATTTTAGTTGAAAATTAAAGATTTTGTTTGGAAAACCCGAATTTTCGTTTGGTATGGACTACTGTTCTGCTATAATAACCATATATTTAGCTCCTAGAGTAAAGTTCAAACTATAACTTTGGGTTTCATGTTGCATAATTTTTTAATAGAGGAAAATACAATACATATAGTTCCTAATTTGGATCAAACTGCAGATAATTCTAATGCAAATATTTTACCACAAATATCAAAACAAAATAAAAACACAAATAATCAACAGTCAACGTAAAAATTCTGATTAACATTAAAATGTTATGCTTTTAAAAGTTTAAAAATCCTTAAAATCAGCTGTAGACGTGACACAGGGTGACAAACAAAATTTCGACCAATCACGTGCCGAATTTCATACAATTTTCGATACAAGAACTTGTATAGTGTCATACAGGGCACAAATGTACGTACAAGAAACGATACAAAAAAATGTATACAACTTCTGATATCAGAAACGATATTAGAAATGATACAAGAAAATGCATAGTGTCATACAGCCTTTAAGATTTGATTTCAGCATGTCCAGCGATAAAATAGCTGGTAATTAATTTTCCTTGTTTTTTCCTAATTTTCCCAGATTATTACCTTACATCTTTCATTGAGTTGATGATTCATGTTGTGGACATTCTCAATTATTATATTTCTAATTTAATACTATTCTATCTAATTCCTCAAAACAAGCAAATTTCAATTAAACCCAGCCATATTAATACCTTTTGCTTTAGTTTTCCTTGCAAGAAATAAACAAAACACATCTAAACTAAACCTAACCTCGCTTTTGGCCATTCATTCATCTCCGTGTCAAATAATTTCGATATCGAAATTATAATAGCGACCACTTTTTTGGAGTCGCTATTAATTTCGATAGTCGCTATTTTGTGACGTCATTTCGTTAGTTCGACGAAAATCCACAAGGCTCGCACAGTCGCATTTCGACGTCGCCATATTGAAAGCGACTTGTTTAGTGTCGAAATTTGATTTAGAATCAGGGCCCCGGTGATAGTTTGCCCTTCTGTAGTGTATATTACAAAGAGTAATATTCTCTCCATGTAGTCGGTAATTGATTTCGTTTCTCGAAAGCTTCCTATGAGCTAGTATGCCCTACATTTTTGAGTTTTCTATCTTTTTACATAATTTTCCCACTCCTAAGATCTGTGGTTTTGAAGTTCTTGCTGTGCTTGTGGATTTGTCTTATTGCTTTTTTTTGGTTCCTTGATCATCTACCTCTTCTTAGGCTCTATTATTTGTTTTTATTATTTATTTTACGTCTTGGCTTTTCTCTGAATTTATACTTTTTGAAGTTATGTTATTTAAAATTCTAGGACTTTTTCTGCTATTCCCCCGGGATAATAATAATAATAATAATATCGTATGGTATTTTTGTCGGGGAGATCCTTTCGGATAGTTCCGGCGCCATTTACATCTTTAACCCTGTTTTAAGTAACTAGTGCCGATGTACACTAGCCCAGGGGGACCGACGGCTTAACGTGCTCTCCGAGGCACGGTGAGATGGCTTGTGTCATTATTGGAAATGAAAATGGTTTGTCTTTGGCAGGGCTCGAACCCACGTGCACTGGAGTATGAGGCCAGTGATTATGCCGTTACTCCACGGCCGCTTCAAGTCCACTCCTCCGGGATATTGATGTTTGAGAGGTTGCCTATTCCGTCACCACTGACTAGTATTTTGAAAGTAGGACACGTTTTCTTCTTCTTTTTGTGTTTTGAGGTGATCTTACCATGGGCTTTTTTCAGGGAGTATGGATTTGATCACCTTTTCCTTATGTCAGTTATTGTATTTCGGTTTTTAGCCCTATATTATCTTTTATTAGTATCCCGGTTATTTATAGGGTTTTTCGCCTTCCAATTCACAGTTTCTAGCTTCGTCGGTCGTTCCATTCGCCAGGGTGAAGATTCCTTTCCGACGTTGCCTTCTAAATGCCATCTAGCCAGGATTGTTTCGGCCTTCCTCTCTTCCTTCTTTCCGTTGGCGTCCATTTTAGAATTTGTTTTGGCAGTCTGTCGTCGCCCATTCTTTCTTCATGGCCATACCAGATCAGTTGTCTCCTTTAAAGTTCGTCTATGATGATTGACTTGACTCCCATTATATTTCTGATTTGGTCATTTTGTATTCTTTCAAGCCTTGATTTTCTAGCCGATCTTCTTTGATTAGATAGTTCTTTTGACCATAGCATCGGGTTTAGGCATCCGATTAGTCCTAAATTGGTGTAAGTATATTTAGCTGCGTCGATAGTGTGTCGAGTCCTGAGAAGTATATTGGTTCGATGGATCCTGTCACTGTATCATTGTTATTTCTGGATTCAGAAGTTCTAGTTACTCAGAATTCTTTCGGCTCTATTTGTAACTCTATCGTTACAATTGGGTGATTTGGCATTTAAGTCTTCTATTATTACTGATAAATTATCTATGTTCGGAGGTTCGAATGCATCCAGGTCTTCGTCAGATAAAGCCTATATTAATTTATACCTTGAGTTACAGATATTTGGTGAGGATGGAGTTCCCAGTCGTAACCAATAAAAATGCATTTAATAAGATTGTTGGTGACTGTCTGGATGGAAAGTGATTTGTTATATTATATACTTTATTTTGTATATTTCTATATTGTAATTGCAATCAAGCGGGATAGTTCTCAAATAATGCAAAATATTATTCACAGGTCATATATTTCAACTCACAATTTTCATATTTACAAAACATAAATGTCAATCAATAAATAGTAGTTATTTTAAATATTTTTATAAACCTTTTCTGTAAGGTAGTAGTAGTTTCACTGGAAGCCGTCTTCAACATCAGAATTTTCGAATATTTTATCCTCGTTGTTGGTGTACATATCAGGTTTTTCACTTTGATGGTTCTCTATCATTTCCGCCAAGGATTGGAACAAGTGGTAGGTACAAGTTAAGGTTCCATCACCAATCTTCTTAAATCCCTTGGCTAAAAAACACTATATTATAAAACCGTGCAATACACAAAAAGTAGTGCAGTTCGCCAATATTTCATTCTGTGTATTGAAATATAAATCACGATATTGTATCATAAAGGAGAAAAACTTCGGCACATAGACCACCTCCACTGCATAAAAGAGATTATAAAAAAATCGGTAAAGGTAATGAGAGCGTTGAAGGAAAGTGATATAGATTATCAGTAATCCAAACTAATCGAAAACATATTATAGAATAATGCAACCACAACCATCATCATCAGCTAATAGTCGTCCACTGCTGAGCATAGGCCTCCTCGAAAAACTTCCATTCAGTTTTATCCTGAGCTGCTGTAATCCAGTTGGTACAAATCCTCTTTATGTCGTCAGTCTACCTTGTGGGTGGTGTTCCCGGATTTCGTCTATCCGCTCTCGGTCTTCACTCCAAGATTTTTTTGGTCCACCTATCATCTCTCATTCTAGCAAAGTGTCCTGTCCACTTCTATTTAATGTTGGCTATGTGTTTTATAATTTCTTCTACACCACTTCTTCCACGAATATCTTCGTTTCTTACCCTATCTTTTAACTTTATGCCCAACAATTATCTTTCCATTCTACGTTGCGTCACTTGTAGTTTTCGTGCAGATGTCCTTGTTAGAGTAAGTGTCTCTGCGCCATATGTAAGAATAGACAGGACACATTGATTAAAGTCTCTTCTTTTTAAGCTGATGGTATATCACCTTTAAAAATATCACGCAGTCTTCCATATGCTGCCCATCCCGGAGGCATCTAAACATTCCGTATATGTATTTGGAACCTAGGAGTTTTCTATTGGTTCGTTGCCGCACGCGGTCATATTTTAACCAATAGGCGGCGAGGTCCCAAACGCATATACGGAATGTTATTCGGTTCCAAATTCATATACGGAATATTAAATATTGGTACACCGAAAAAGATAAGCTTTTATTAGAGTCTGTTAAAAGGAAATTAATTTTAAAATACTTGTTACTGTATTATTAAATAAAAATAAAACAATTATAGTATTTGGAATGTTATTTGGTGCGAAATTCATATACGGTATGTTAAATATTCGTAGAACAAAAATACGATTTTTATTAAAGCCAGTTAAAATGAGACTGGTTTTTAATAGTATATTATCCATTTTGTATACATTTTATTATACATTTTTAATAGTATATTTAATGATGGTCATTATGAATCGAGTATAAGGGATACGAAACGAGCCGCCTAGCGGCGAGTTTCGTATAGAGTACGAGCTTCATAATGATAATTAAATGCAAGTTGTTTACAGGATTTTTTCTATGATCATTCACAAAAAAATATATTCAAATTTATTAATTTTGTAACGCAAACAAATTAAGTAGTTTGTCAGTCTGACAGTGTGTTTACATATTGAGAACTGTCAAAGAGTATGTATTTGATTCGCCATTAGTTACTGCGCGTGTGCCACCTTTATCGCGAATGTCATATCGCGATTCTATTGGTTAAAAATCTGTATCCTAATGAAAATATGTATCATAATGAAGTTTATTATGATACAGGTAGTGACATCATAACTGATATATTATAGCATGAGAATAGAAAAATTATTGTTAATGTATTATTAAAGATATACAAGGAAAAAGGTTTTCCTGTAATTGGCTGTATACCATATAATACAAAAAAACGAATAAAGTCCTTTATAAAAGGTCTATATTTAAAATCCCTAAAAAGGGCTACATCACAGAACTAGTTTTCGATTGGTTGACCAATCATCATCAGTGCTTTCCTAAAATGAATATAGCCTTATAAAATGGTGCAAAGGTTTTAAAATTTTGACTACGGTTAAAAAAAGTTGTACGTTATACTCACGTGATCTTACATGCTAACCACCAAAATATTTGTAATTATGTAATATATGTAAATAAAATTTGTAATATTATATTTTGGTGGTTAGCATGGTAAGGACACGTGAGTAGGTATACCTTACCACTTTTTTTAAACGTAGTCAAAATTTTAAAACCTTTGCATCATTTTATCAGGTTATATTCATTTTAGGAAAGCACTGATGAAGATTGGTCAATCAATCTAAAACTAGTTCTGTGATGTAGCCCTTTTTAGGGATTTTAAATATAGACTTTTTATAAAGGAATTTATTCGTTTTTTTGTATTATATGGTATACAGCCAACTACAGGAAAACCTTTTTCATTGTATATCTTTAATAATACATTAACAATAATTTTTCTATTCTCATACTATAATATTATCAATTATGATGTCACTACCTGTATCATAATGAACTTCATTATGATACATATTTTCATTAGGATACAGATTTTTAACCAATAGAATCGCGATATGACATTCGCGATAAAGGTGGCACACGCGCAGTAACCAATGGCGAATCAAATACATACTCTTTGACAGTTCTCAATATGTAAACAAACTGTCAGACTGACAAACTACTTAATTTGTTTCCGTTACAAAATTAATAAACTTGAATATATTTTTTTGTGAATGATCATAGAAAAAAACGTGTAAACAACTTGCATTTAATTATCATTATGAAGCTCGTACTCTATACGAAACTCGCCGTTAGGCGGCTCGTTTCGTATCCCTTATACTCGCTTTATAATGACCATCATTAAATGCTCGTTGCATAATATACTATTAAAAGCCAGTCTCATTTTAATTGGCTTTAATAAAAATCGTCTTTTTGTTCTACGAATATTTCTTAAGATACCGTATATGAATTTCGCACCAAATAACATTCCAAATACTATAATTGTTTTATTTTTATTTAATAATGCAGTAACAAGTGTTTTAAAATTAATCTCCTTTTAACAGACTCTAATAAAAACTTATCTTTTTCGGTGTACGAATATTTAACATCCCGTATATGAATTTGAAACCGAATAACATTCCGTATATGCGTTTGGGACCTCGCCGCCTATTGGTTAAAATATGACCACGTGCTGCAACGAACCAATAGAAAACTCCTAGGTTCCAAATACATACACGGAATGTTTAGATGCATCCCGGAGTTATTCTTTTTAGCAGCTCAGCAGTTTGATTGTCTCTGCTAATTTTTACCGTATGTCCAAGGTATATGTAGCTGTCAACAACTTCAATTTTGATGTCTTCTACCTTTAAAGGATCGCTCGGAACTAATTTGTCATCATTTTTGTCTTTTGGTAATTAATATTTAGACCTACTTTACGTGCTGCCTCGCGGAGTTCATTTAACATATCACGACCATACCATATATATAATTACTTAGGTCATAAAATCTAAATTGCCAGGGACAACCAACCAAACTGCTGAACTGCAAAGAAGAATCGTTTTACCATAGGCCGCTTATGGAGCTCTATCAGACATATTCAAGATCAACATGCCAAATTATTTGAAAAAGAAGGCGTTCGACCAATGTGTACTCACAATCATGACTTACAATGCAGAAACACTTTCCTGGGCTCAGGAGACAACAACAAAACTCAGAGTAGCCCAAAGGAGAATGAAGCAGTCGTTACTTGGAGTGACTCTTAGAGACAGGGCTAAAAACTAGGAAATAACAAGAACAGGCGTCACAGATGTCATATAGCATGGCTGAAGTGGAACTGGGCCAGCCATGTAGCCAGAACGAAAAACGGGCAGTGGAACCAAAAAATTACAGTGAGGATACTACAAGAGGAATGTGAAAGAACACTAACAGAAACAAACAAAAAAATAATTGATTATCTGTCGAACCCATCAGAAGAAAAACGTATACGATTCCACAGAGAGAGAGCCGCAGCTATAAGAACACTTAGACAAAATAAGAGACAATATCTGCAACAACAAATTGAAAAAGTAGAAGGAGAACACAGACGCAATCAAAGTAAAAATTTCTACAGAGAGGTAAGACAACATAAGAGAGGCTCGTATATAAGGACACCCAACTTCGTAAGAGATAAAAATGGAGAAATGCTGGCTGCCGAAAACAAAATAATAGAAAGATGGGCTGAATATTTGGAGGAGCTCCTGAATATCGAAAAATTTCACTGATGAAAACAATGAAAATGGTGGAAACAACGGAGAACATGACTATCCGTGGCCGAATTAGAAATACCCCTACCAAGCATGGAAGAAATTACGCATGCCATAAAAACGCTTAAAAACGATAAATCCCCTGGTCTGGACAATATTGATGCCGAGCTAATTAAAACAGGCGGTCATGAACTCATAAGTAAAATCCATCAATTAATAGAAAAGGCCTGGTAACAAGAAATAATGCCGAAAGAATGGTGTGGTAGTATTATTATACCAATACACAAGAAAGGAAAAAAGGAATCATGCATGAATTACGAGGAATCTCACTAATCAACACTACGTATAAAATTTTGGCTTCGATATTATTAAGAAGATTAGTACCATACGCCGAAGAAATAGTTGGTGACTGCCAGTGTGGTTTCAGGCCTGGCAGATCGACTAGTGATCTAATATTTACAATAAAACAAATGCTTGAAAAGTATAGGGAATATAATCAAGACGTGCATCAGATTTTTATAGACTTCAAACAGGCTTATGATTCAATTAATCGTGCTACATTATGGAAGGCAATGATCGAGCTCGGCGTACCCAAGAAACTAGCTGCAGTAACACAAATGTGTGTAATTAACTCCTTTGCACAAGTTAGAATAGGGAGAAAAATATTAAATGCTTTCTGTGTAAATTCTGGACTGAGACAGGGAGATCCGTTGTCCCCATTGTTGTTTAACCTGGCCTTAGAATATGTCATGCGGAAAGTATATCACAAAATTAAACCAGACATAACTGCTCGGGGAGCAAAAATCATACTCGCCTTTGCCGATGACGTAGATGCAGTAGCACAATCTACATTAGAAATTAAGAATATTTTCTCGAGTTTTGAAGAAGCTGCATTAAACATCGGTCTAAAAATAAATGGAGACAGAACAAAATACATGGTCGTCTCAAAAAAAGAACGACGACGAGTTAGGCAAAACATTACTATAAACGATCACAACTTCGAAGTGGTTAAAGAATTTTTATGTTGTTCTGAAGCTATTTTCTTATGGCATTTTTATAATCAACTATTTTCAATGGAAAATAAGCCACAATTTTACCAAAAAAATGATTTTATTATAAAATTATATTAATAAAATCATTTTTTTGGTAAAATTGTGGCTTATTTCCCATTGAAAATAGTTGATTATAAGAATTTAAATATCTACTAGCAACAATCACAAATGACAACAAATTAGAGCGAGAATTTGAAACGAGAATAATGGCAGGAAACAGATCTTTCTTTGCAATGCAACATCTAATGAAGTCAAAACTTCTTTCACGGAGTGCAAAAATCCAGATATATAAGACCATAATACGACCAGCAGTCGCGTATGGAAGCGAAACATGGACGCTAACAACAAGAGAAGTAAATAAATTGCTGGTGTGGGAACGTAAAATCCTTCGAATGATATATGGCCCTTGCAGAGACAGCGTGACAAACGAATGGAGGCGCAGATACAATAACGAGCTAGAGTCTCTATTCGGAAAAGAAAATCTAGTCAAATATATAAAGGTCAATAGACTCAGATGCAATAGACTCAAGGCATGTGATATGCAGTAACCACAATCGCCTTATAAACCATGTGTTCTGGGAAAGGCCAGATGGAAGAAGGTCCGTAGGGCGGCCTAGAAAAAGGTGGAAAGATGCAGTCAAAGAAGATCTAGAGAAAATGGGAGTGCGACAATGGGAATTAGTGGCACAGGATCGACAAACATGGAAGGCAATAGTAAACGCGGCAAAGACTCACGAAGAGTTGTAGCGCCATTGAGGATGATGATGATGATAATACAAGCAGACCGAAGAGGTAGAGGTGTAGAGCAGTGCCTTCAGGAAGTTCAAGACCGACGGAACTGAAAAAAATTGTGGAGATCTTTGTTCTACTTTAGACGCAACAGGCTGTCAATAAATATTCACAAATCAAAATTCTTACCAGAAGGAACTATTTCATTGTTTATCAAAACGCTATGTTTGGATAACGCTCCTATTAGTCTTTTAAGCATATTTTCTTGGTTCTCTTTTCCTACTGGTTGAAGTTTCAATAAAAATTTTAGTAGATATTCAATCAAATAGCATTCTTCCTATAAAACAAAAAGCAAAAAATTAATTACAACAGATTATTATATAATACGTAATTCTTTATCTAGCGCTTGTTTTTACCTCTAAGTAATATAAATTAAGAAAACTTTTAAACTTTTCAAAAATCTTAGTAATGACTCTACAACTTTACACCAAAATATAACAAAAATATGACATGGCAAGATAAAGGTGAAATTAGCCAGAGACAAAAACCGGAAGATAAACAGAAGAAGAAGATACAATATCGTAGCTCTTAAGAAAAACAAAAATCGAATTCACAGAAAGACTGAAAATGAACCGAAGAGCAGAGTCCCAAAATGTTACAAAAGAAAGCAACCAAAGAAGAAAAACGCTAGAAAGGAAGTACAAAGGAAAAATATAGCAGTTAAATATCAAGTCAAGAAAGATAAAAGGGATTACGTAAATTATATGCTGAAAATGTCAAACACAGCTGCACACGACAATGATCTGAGAACGCAATATACCATCATACCAAATTTGGCAGGCAAAACACTGAAAAGTAATAAAAAAATCAAAGGTAAACAAGAAAATATAATTAAAGCAGAGCATGAAATAATATAAGGATGGAAAGAATACTCGGACGAAATATACTCTAAACACGAAGCAACAGCATATTATATTTATATAAACGAATAAAATGAAATAGAGGAGCTAAACGTTAGCACATATGAAATTACGAAAGAAGAAATATAAAATACACTGAAACAACTACAAAATGGCAAATCCGCTGGAAATGACTACCTACTGATAGATTTAATAATGTCCAACGCAAAAGAATCAGTGGAAATTTTATAGAAACTCTTTAACACGGCATGGGTTGACGAGGAGCTACCAAAGGAATGAAACAAGGATGTAATCATTAAGATAACGAAAAAGGGAGATCTAGGTACATGCGAGAATTGGCGAGCAATAACACTGCTGAGTGCCACATCTAGACTAATGGCCAAGAACATATTGAACACACTGAAGTCAGAACTAGACAAGCAACTAAGAAGCAACCAAACAAGCTTTGCGACCAAATTTGTACTCTAAGAATATCTTGGATCAAGCTAGCGAATATCAAAGAAATATAAATATAATGTTTATTGACTTCGGAAAGGGATCCGATAGTGTAAACGGAGAGCAAATATGAATGATTCTGAAATTATATGGACTACCTATGAAATACATCAACCTGATCAGATTATTCTAGGAGGGATACAGAGATTAGAACATGCGGCAGAAATAGTAGAAGATATACAAAGCGGGAATACAATGATGCGTGCTGTCCCCAGGATTATTCCTACTCATAACGCATTGGATCATGGAGAAAGTAAGCGATAAAAAACAGGTATTACGTGGAACTTGCACAACGAGTTAGAGGACTTGGAGGCTACAAGACTTGGAAACGGCTACAAGAAAGTGGGTAGTTCACAAATCTTTGGAATGGTAGAGGAGTTCACCAGGACAAAGACAGGTGAAACAGTTCATTACAGAACATTCGCCAATATTTACAACAGACCTAATAAACAAAGACGGAAAACAGTCAAAGCCATAGTAGGTATGCTAACAGGGCACTGTAAGCTGAATAGGCACTTGGAGCTGATGGGATTGTTAGATGATGACCTGAGCAGATTCTGTCACCTGGTAGAGGAAACAGCAGAGCACATTCTATGTCAGTGTGATAGTCTAGCAAATGTGCGGTTCTTTACATTAGGAGAAGAAAATCCAACGGCAAGTAGCTACATGGAAGGTTCAGTCTCGAAGCTATTAGACTTTTTAGAAAGGGTCAGACTAGAGAGTGGATAGATGGTCAATCTAGGATTAGAGGACCACAACAGATCTGAAAAGGCCGCAGTGAAATAGGCCAGAAGGCCACCTTTTTAAATCTATCACATTTCACCCAATATTTTACTAAATGAAAAGTTGGAAAGGCAAGTAAAAGTGGAAATTCTTTAATTAAAACTGGCAAAGGAGATGGCTTAGATGACATTATTATGACATAAATCCAGAGTATTGGCACTATTGAACAAACTGTTAATCGAAGCCAAACAAACTTTTGGTTTCAGTTGACAGTGGAGAGAAACTTTGTCCATTGATGTCCCAGAGAAAAGAAAATCCTCTAAAGATAAACTGGCTGCAGGAGTTCAATTATCTTACACCGTATGAAGACCCATTAATTATCTCAGAACCAATACGTCACAAGTCACAATGCAAGTTAAATTTGAAGCGGGGGGAATATTCAGAGGATGAGAGAGACAAAATGACTGTGACGAAGTCCAGAACCCTGATTACTTTCTGGTTTACATTATATTTGAGAAAAGATTGCACTATACTTTATTTAACAGTAGTCAGTGAAAAGGCCACAAAAGATTTAAAGAAGTGATCCGGACAAAGAAAGTAAGTAATTGAAATAAGAATTAAAAAATAATTAACATCATAATTCCAAAGAAGTCTATGGTAAAACATTTATACTAAGTTCGCTTTCAAGATGCAGTAGAAATAAACAAACCAAGGCACGTTAAATGCTACTAGGAGCACTCCCGAATCATTATTTACAATTATAAACTTTGGAAATAATGATTTGGGATTTACAATGTATATAAATTGTAAATTATGATTCGGTTGTGCTCCTAGTGGCATTTAACGTGTCTTGGTTTGTTTATTTCTATTGCATCTTGAAAGCGAACCTAGTGTAGACACTATTCTTGTGAATATTGTGTAACCGTCACAATTATACTTTTTTAACAGTTGGCGATACGTTGATGTCAAAATTTTCTCAATATTGTTGTCACTCAATAAATTGAATACAAGATATTTACATTTCATTACTTGTTCTATCATTTCTTTTTCAGTCTCTAGTTTGCACTATGACTACTCACACTATTATGTAAGAAAGATATTATAGTAATGTATATATCTCATTAAATTGTTCAAGCTATGAGTGAAGTTTTAATGAACCATACAATTTAATACAAGAAGAAAAGTATTTAAATACAGACAACCAAACTTATATGGAATCATCTGATATTTCTTATTATTTCGTGCGAATTTAAAAAAAAACGAACACACGAAGTTAAACAATATTTATTTTCAACCAATTTAATAACAAATACATAACAATTAAATAAAACAATAAGGTATTGTAAAAACAAATTGAAACTAGTTGTTTTAACCCTTTAACGGGCAGAACTATTGTTTTTGTAAAACTATACTTTTGAATAGTAAAAGTAGTTCATTATGCATCGTTAGTAAGACAAAAAATGTTTAAAAAATTTTTTTCTTTGCCAGAAGGGCTGGAAAGGGTGGTAGATATAGCTACCAGTGTGCATTTTGGCAAACAACTAATACTTAGTGGGCAATGGTATATATAACGACCAGTAAAAACAGTTACAAAAATTTATAAAAAAAAATATTTTATTTTGAAAATGTAAAAAAACTAAATACAGTAATATTTTAAATTTATTATCTAATAACTTTCTATCTATTATGGTAGGATGCAAAACAGTCTTTACATAGAGCAACGTTACAAACTTGACAAATCAAATTGCTGCGCGTTTGTTTCTTTTTAGATGAAGCACAAAGGGCACATCGCCTATAATTTCCTTTGGTGGGTAAGTGTGAATCAGCATTCAAAGTTGAGTTTGATGGTGGTGCAGACCTTTTTCTGAAAGTAAAAGTGCTAATCAAATTATCAGCTAGTTCACTGCGGAACTGTAATGCAGTCATAGGCTTAGCACTTGAGTTTCTTTTTTCAGAGTCTCCTTATATAAAATATAGCTGTTTACTATTGCTGCGTCTAAAAGGTAGAGAATTTGTTGCTTGAGGTAATGTTAACAGTTGTTCATCCTCGTCGTCTTCATCAGAAAAAATGTTTTTAGGAAATAACCTAGCCAGATTGTTGTGCTTGAAACCAAATCCGTCATCTGGATCAAGGTGAGGATCTTGATCCGAATTACCAAAATCTTCGTTTGCGCTAGAATTATTTTTCTTTCTTGTAAGAGTACATTGGCGCACCCTTTTCAAGTGCTGTACTGAAGTACTGGAACATACAGTGCTGGATACTAGTAGTCTGGAGAGTTCTGGAAATTGAGCTTGTCTTAGGAAAATTGTCGTCCGCATCCTCATCGCCATCAAATTCGGAAAGACATTACTCTTCATCACTTAGATGGTCTACTATATACTGGATTTCAGCTTCTGTAAGCGGTCGGTTTCTAGACATCTAAAAACATAGGAGTAATGTACTGGAAAAATCTAACCAAACCTAAATAATGTACTGGAAAAATTGTAATGACAAATAATAGGTCTAATAAATAATTTAAAGTTATATAGAACCTTGTCTAGCAAATAAATACTAAACTTTTCTTTAATGTATCCGTAAAAATTTTAGTATTGGGCGTAAACTACGATCTCGAGATTTTTTGGTTTAGTATGTGAAAAAATAACCTCTTATTTGGTACAATCCTCAAAATGATTAAAAATATTTTCCTATCGCTAATGTCAAACAATCAGATTTTTACAGAAATTTGTTGCCACATTGTTTAATAACAGGCATAAGTTTCAAAACGAAAAAATAAAAATTGTTTGTATGCCGGGATAAATAAAGACAATGAATTTTGGGGTTACAATTCTCATAAAACATATTTATTATTGCAATGACTATGCCAGTGCTTTTAAAGAATTATCTGCTAGTTAAAAATAATGAAAAAAGTACACTCACTTACCTTCAATTTTTGTCTAAGTAGTTTATTCCAAATGACACTTATGCAAAAAACAAAAGTAAAATTGAACGATTTTTTACATAGAGTGTTGCAGAAAGGGGCACTGGTAGCTGATCATACCAGTTTTGTGAAAAGCACGTGGTTGCCACGCCGCATACAGGTTTTCGATATTCACACCTACCAGCAAGCATTCAGTGTATCGACTTCGCCCATAAAAATTGTTTTCACCGCAACTCTGATGACAAATTAAGCCGTAATAGCTTATGGTATATATAGCTACCAGAGAGCGTTAAAGGGTTTTAAAGATAATAGCATAAAAAATTTCAGTGTAAAACGAATAATATTTAAATTGTTTTTATTTATTTTTTTAATTTTTTTTTTGATAGTCAGTGTTATCACCTCTAGTCCTTATGCAAGCTTCAATTTGCGTGGGGACGCTCCTAATCAAAGTATCAACATTTAATTGTGGTAGGTTGCTCCATTCTTCAAGTACAGCTTGTACTTGCCGTGCGTATTTTGTGGATTATCCTGGCGAGCTCTAATTTTTCTTTTAAGCATATCCCACAAATACTCTATAGGGTTATCTCGGGTGAGCAAGCAGGCCACTCCAAACAAGGGATACCTTCTGCTTCAATGATGTCTCTAGTCACTCTAATTGTATGTGGTGGTCCATTATCATGCATGAAAATTAAATTTTCTCCTATTGCACCTTTCCAGATCCTAACTAGAGGTTATCAACATACCTGTGAATAGTTAAAGTTGATTGGATGAAAATTAAAGGAGTTTTTTACGGATCACAATTAATCTCCAGAACATTACACTTCCTCTTTTATATTTGTGAACAGATCTGACAGTTTTCGTTCTTGCTTGTCTTCCTCGACCTCTCATTACACGATTTAGTGGGTCATCTGATTTTACACGAATTCTGACTTTTCCTGAAAATACCACATTTTGTCAATTTCCATGTTCCAGTTTTGGTGGTGAAGACACAAATTTAGGCGATCAATCTTGTGCTGCCTGGATAACTCGGTAACATATAACTGTCTTCTGCTGTATACTTCTTGGCACGAACTCTTCTTCTTTTCGTTTACTGTAATTTATGTTTAGTGTAGTTTATGCGTAACTGAAACAGGTACACCTGTAGCTTCTAAAGGCTGCCTTTGGAGCTACAGGTGAGAAATAGTAGGGTGTCTTCCAGCTGATTGGACAATTAAACGATCGTGGCGAGCCGTTATTACTTTTTGGCGACTTTCACTTACTTTATTTTTGAGCTCTCCTAGTTCCGGTTACCTAGCATAGGTTTTGGACAGAACGCCCTGTGTTACGCCTAGCTCTGCAGCTATGTCCCTCTGAAAACATTACTTGCTCCACAAGACCAATAATATTTTCCCGTTGTAGGTTTCATAACCCCACATTAGGCATGTTTTCGTTTTTGGTCGCAAAAGTTAGTTTATTTATTTTCGTTCAATTTGCAACTCAAGCAAATAACCTATACCGTACCGAGCTGGATTATCTGATGACCTTATCGATTTGTTTATTTTCAATAAAACCTTTTATTCTTCGCAACAATAACAAGTTTTTTCAAAAGAAATAAATATTGCTTTGAAATACATGGTGATTCCATATAAGTTTGGTTGTGTGTAACTGAAACATTAATTGAAACATTGAAACATTAATTAAAACTGATTATTGCTTATCTCTTACCAAAGACAGTTTCTGAATGCACAGTTCGGGCTCTTTATAATGCACCACAATATTTTCAAAATCCTCCATTTTGATAATGGGAACTTTTAAACTTTCTATCCAGTCAAAAAGTAAAACACCTAATATATTTATATCCGTTTCAACCCTTAGTCTAGCCCAACCTATCTGCGACGAATTAATTTGATGTTGATACTCTTTAATTTTCTTCTTCGTAGCACCAGTTAATGAGTCGGGATCACAAATTAAGGCATTTACAACAAGGCTGATGTCTTGTATCACCGTGTCTTCGTCACCTTGTTCCTGGGCAAAAGATTTTTGTGTTTCCAATTCTTGAAAACACCTATTTTCTAGCAAAAGCTCTTCGCTCATTTCATCGCCATCCAAGGTACTAAGCTCAGAAAAAGAATCAGTTACGTCGCCCATCTCCGAAGGGTTGGGGCTGGAAGGGGATGATATGTCATCAGTTGGCGACTGGACTAAGTCACTGCTAAGGAATATTTCTAAAATTAAGCAAATCAATAAGTTAAGTGAACAAAAATATGACATCAAATAATGATATTCGCCAAAAAACGTACCGAAATTTAGAGCGATCATTTCGCGATACTCTACAAGAATTTTGCTTTTGCAAAATTACTGTAGAGTGTTATATATGTTTGCGTTTAATGTCCTCTCTCAAAAATGCTTAGATATGAACCTGGATATTTATTCCTGTTTCATCGGCTTCGAAAAAGCGTTCGACAGGGTCCGACATGAAAAACTAATATGTAGAATTATTGAAAAACAGAGATATGGACAGACCGAGAATATTGATATAAAGAGAGGAGTAAGACAGGATTGTGTTCTGTCGCCGCTACTGTTTAACGTGTACAGTGAAGCCATATTTCAGGAAGCGATAGCGGAGCTAAGTCATGGAATCTCTATAAACGGAAGAATAGTAAATAACATAAGATTCGCTGATGACATCGTTATAATAGCAGACACCCTTGAATCGCTACAAGAATTGCTAAATAGGATTAACGATTATTGCATTCGACACGAACTAAAAATAAACAAGAAAAAAACTAAATTTATGATTGTCTCAAAAACACAACATGGAAATGAAAAGTTAATGATAGAGCAAACCCAAATAGAAAAAGCAAATACATACAAATATCTGGGAAACTGGGTTGATGACAAAAATGACCAAAGCAAAGAAATTAAAGTCCGAATTGAAACTGCAAGGCAAGCATTTATAAAAATGAAGACACTGCTTACAAACAAAGACCTTCAGTTGCTTCTCAGATTGAGGGCTCTAAGGTGCTACATATTTTCTATATTACTATACGGAATGGAAGCTTAGACATTGAAGAGACAACACATAAGGAAAATAGAAGCGTTCGAAATGTGGTGTTACACAAGAATATTGAAACTTCAGTTGGTTCAAAGGATTACCAATGTTGAAGTGCTACGACGTTTAAATAATGAGTTTAATGAGAAATTATGAACAGTATAAAAACTATAAAACTGTAATATTTGGATCACATTACCAGAGGAGAAAAATATGAGTTGCTGAGAATTATTATGCAAGAAAGGATCCAAGGAAGAAGAAGCATAGGAAGAAGACGCACCTCCTGGCTGAGGAACCTTAGGGAACGGTCTAACTGTAGTTCATTACAACTGTTCAGAGCAGCAGCCAACAAAGTGACCATAGCCATTATGATATCCAACCTCCGATAAGAGAGGGAACTTTAAGAAGAAGAAGCTCTATATACCTACGATAACTAATGCTCAGGCATTTTTTTTACTGTTTTCTTTTAATATAATTCACTTGGAAGTGGCTTCTAGTTCGCGTCTTTGTGTGTAGCCTTTTATTTTGTATCTTCATCTACAGACAGTCTCCCTGTTGGAAGTCTTTAATCTCCTGTTTGTCAGCCGTTCTGACTGACTGTTTCTTCTATAAGCCTAAACAGAAGGATTAATTCTGCTATAGTGGGACTTAAAGGGTATCAACATCGATCGAAAGAAATTAAATTATCTACGATATGCCAATGACATTGTTCTCGAAACAGAAAACTTAAAGGAGCCCAGAGTTATGCTACAAGGCGGCCAGGTGGACAAAAATGTTGCTTAAGTGGAAAGCACGGGCAGATAAGCGAAGCCAGGGAAGACCCCTAACGCGATGTATCGACGACCTCAAAAGAATTGTGACCAATTGGAGAGTCGAGGCGCAGAACAGAAGAAGATGGAAATATCTGAAGGAGGCCTATGTTCAACAATGGATCAATCAGGGCTGATTGATGATGATGATGATCTTCTTAAACTGATGTGCCTGGTTGGGGTTTTTGCTGGTTAATCTCCTTCTACTGGTTTATCGACTTCAACATTTTGGTCGTTATGAATTCTTATAATAAAATTAATATCATAAATGAGTTTTCCGTGTTCTTCGTACTTTTCTATTGTCGATTTACCGGTCTTCCGTGTCTGGGCTCCATGTGTTTTTTTTTTATGCAGAACTTAAAGTTGGCTTAATAGGGCTCATTGCAACACATTAATTGGCGGTAACGCATCTGCTGAATGCGTGGTTGTAATCCTGGATATTGTACTATAGCACAGACTTGGATAGATAGGTGTCTAGATTCTATAATTTTTTTGGTCCCTATGTCTTATCTTGACATTTGAACTAGGTAGGTGAGTTGTATCTTGATGTCATTTTAGCGGCTTTGAATTTGAAAGTTCTCTTAGTTGTTCCTTGATTTCTTCCATTTTTTTTACTACTAGTAGTTTTAGTATTGCTTGATATGGTAGGCTTCTACTGTTGTCAATACTTTTCCTTGGAGACAAGGTTATCTGGATATCTAATCTAATCTTAGTATTGTAAAAATAGTCCAAGAGGCAGCACTGAAAAATTTCTCTGAATTTACTAAAGCTAGTTATTTCAGAGGTGATTACTGTGATTGTGTAGAGAAACATACTGCGGTCGGTCAAGCGAAACGTAGAACAGGTGGTACTGACAGCTTGTCATAGTTGCTTACCAGCGGAGGTAATTAAATCCATTTACTAAGGCTGAAAATCATTACACACATTCTAAATGGAATATAAACAAAAGTTATTATAGTCGGTCAGCTGTATGACGGGACAGAGCCGGTCGGTCGGCCCCAATGAATGTACAGGGTTATTCACTATATTTTGACCCCCCTCTAAACTGCTTTATTTACGGAATTAGAAAAAAATGTAAAATACAAAACTTATTCAATTTTTAAATTATGATTTTTTGACCTATATATCGTACTAGTGACCTCATCCATCTGGCCGTGATGACGTAATCGATCCTTTTTTTAAAATGAGAATAGGGGTCGTGTGCTAGCTCATTTGAAAGGTTATTCAATTCCCTATTCAGTAATATAAACATTAACATGACTGTTTATACAGGGTGTCCAAAAAAAATTTGTTAATTAAATTAATTGTTTAATTATTAATTCAAAAAAATTTTTTGGACACCCTGTATAGATAATGATCTTAATATTTATATTACTGCATAGAGAATTGAATAACCTTTCAAATGAGTTAGCACACGACCCCTATTCTCATTTAAAAAAATAGTCGATTACGTCATCAGCCCAGATGGATGACGTCACTAGTACGATATATATGTCAAAAATCATAGTTAAAAATCGAATAACTTTCCTATTTTACATTTTTTTCTAATTCTGTAAATAAAGCAGTTTACAAGGGGGTCAAAATATAGTGAATAACCCTATACATTCATTGAGGCCGACCGACCGGCTCTGTCCCGTCATACAGCTGACCGACTATAATAACTTTTATTTATATTCAATTTAGAATGAGTGTACTGATTTTCAGCCTTAGTAAATGGATTTAATTACCTCCGCAGATCAGCAACTTTGATAAGCTGTCAGTACCACTTGTTCTACGTTTCGCTTGATGGACCACAGAATGTTTCTCTACACAATTACGGTAATCAACTGTGAAAAAACTAGCTTAAGTAAATTCAGAGAGATTTTTCGGCGCTGCCTCTCCGTCTATAAGAGTTGTCTATCTTCTGGAGGTAGGAGATCTGTCTACAATTGTTTATAGTGACTAATAATAATAATAATAATAATAGCGTTTATTGTCCAACAGAATCCATTTACAGGACAAAATATTACACAAATAAAAAATTAAATAAAATATTAGTAATTCATAGGTATTGATAATATAACAAAAATTTTACAAAACTAAATTTGAACCTAAAGAAATAAATTATTAATCACCTAGGTAGATCTTGGCCATAGAAATCAGTTGCTTTAAACTGCAGTTAAATATATCGCAGTAAATACTTAAGGCATTATAATAGCTGCACATGACGAATAGAGGAGAATTTAACATAAGGTTAGTTCTAGCTTGTGTATTTCTGAACGTAATCGAATTTCTTACTGGATAAGACGGAACGTTAAAATTTATTTGTCGAAGGATATCAGGGCTGTCAATGAGATTATGTAGTAGCTTGTACAGGAATACCAGGGAGGCATTAATTCGTCTAGATTCTAATGAAATTACGTCCAAACCGCTACATAACTCATTATTGCTTATACCCCTCGTAGGATATATACCATTAACTTTATAAGACAAAAATTTTAAAAATTTACGCTGAACCCGTTCTATAATTTGGATGTGTACATCATAAAACGGTGACCAAATGATAGAGGCATATTCCAGTTTACAGCGTACAAAAGTGTAAAACAGTAATTTAATGGCCTTAGTATTAGTGAGATTTCGACTATTTCTAATTATAAATCTATAAGATTTAAGTGCTTCTCTAACCTTTATATTAACATGTTCAACAAAAGTGAGTTTGTGATCAAATATAACTCCAAGGTCTTTAATTTTAGTCAAACGTTCCAGTTCATTGCCATCAATAATGTAAGGATGGTATATAGTAGACTGTTTCCTGGAATAACTAACCACCTTGCACTTATTGGCATTAAGATCCAGATGATTTTCCTTACACCATTCATGTACCAGATTCAGTTGACTCTGCAGAAAATGACAATCGTTAAGGTCGCTTATCAATGAATAAATCTTTAAGTCATCAGCATAACATAAACATAGTGCAGAAATATATTCACACAGATCGTTAATAAATAACAAGAACAATAATGGACCTAGATTAGAACCTTGTGGAACCCCTGAAGAAGCAAGGTACTTTGCCGATTTGTAACCATTGTAAGAAACAAACTGCGTTCTATTTGACAAGTAAGACCTCATAAAAGTAACAGCATCCTCAGAAAGACCAAAGTGGTATAATTTAGAAAGCAATACTCCGTGGTGAATTCTATCGAACGCCTTCGAAAAATCGGTATAGACGACGTCAACTTGACTTCTATTATCTAGGGCCTCTGAAATATATTGTGTGACCACTAATAAGTTTGTTACAGTGGACCGACTGGAGACAAATCCATGTTGGTATTGAGACAGCTGATTACGAGTTCTTGAATAAATACGATTATACAAAATTATTTCAAAAACCTTCGACAGATTGCAAATTATGGAAATTGGTCTATAGTTTTCTACCTGATCCCTTTCACCAGTTTTGAATACTGGGCACACTTTTGACTCCTTCCAGAGACTTGGATATTCTTTATTCAGAAGACATAAATTAAAAATTTTTAATAGTGGCACAGTTAAGGCACCTATGCAATCCTTAACCAGAAAAGATGGTATATTGTCAGGTCCACACGTCATTTTGTCTTTCAATTTCTTACTAGCAGAAATTATCTCAGATTCTACAATAGGATAAAAATTTAAGTAATCTGTGTTAACTGATGAAGAGTTAGCTTTAAAATTAATATCAGATGACAGAAAAACACTATTGAAAAATTCTGCAAAAACATTCACAATATTTTGTGGTTCGGAGGTAGTAATGCCATTATATTTCATTACACCAGGAATTCTTGAACTATTATTTTTCGCATTAACATACGACCAAAACTTCTTGGGATTGATGGATAGAGATATTTGGATGTTATCGACATACACATTGTATGCCAAACTGATTTTTGATTTGACAAGGTGTCTTAACCGTTGAAACTCAAGCAAATCACAATGATTTTTGAATCTTTTAAATTTTTTTCGAAACTTTGCTTTTAATTTGATGTTCTGAATGATGTCAGCATCAAACCAGGGTGGATATTTATGACTAAAATTTTTATAAACTGGAATATACGTATTAAACAAAGAAAACATTTTATCATAAAAATTACTTAAAATTACGTTAACGTCACTAGTAGTATCCAGAAAATTCCAATCCGTTTCGTACAGTTCTCGATATAAAGCAGGAAAATTTGCTTTTTTAAAGTTATAAGTTATTTGCTCAGAACCATACCTAAATATAGGCTCTTTCACAAATATATCCGTAAATGTAATTTGAAGAGCTGGGTGATGAGAGTCTTCATAGAGCAAAGGTGAGTCATCATGCTTCACTTCACAACTGAAATGCGATAAGACTAAATCTAGCAGTCTACCCAAATGATTAACAACATTGTTAAATTGTCTAAGTCCAGTAGAGCCCGTAAAACTTAAAACTACAGAAGTTTGGAAATCAGACATATCATTATCAATGAACTTTGGAACATTAAAATCGCCTAGTAATATGGAGTTATTATATAAATAATCAAGTTGCCCTAAGCAATCGAAAAAATATTCAAAGTCAACTAAACTTAACCTATCCGGTAAATAAACAACAACTGTATAAAAATGTTTGTAACCAATCTGGCACTTGACAATGATTAGATCAATTAATGGAAATTGAGCATCGAAAGCCGTAATATCCAATATTTCGGATTTTATGAAGTCTTTTACCGCAAGCACTACACCACCACCCTTCACCTTATCCACCACATGGAATTTTCGGTCCTTTCTATATACTACATAATTATTCGGAAAGAGTTCCATGCTCGAAACATCACCGTGCAACCACGTTTCACTTAATGCTATGATGTCGAATTCACAATCACTAATGTTAGCATTAAATAATGCAACTTTGCTATTTAGACCACGTACATTTTGGTAGTAACATGTAAGTTCAACGTGTTGGGATTTACTTGATTTGGAACTGCTGGACACGTTTAGTTTAAAGAGCCATCAGTTTTACTGACTAGAGTAGGTCTGCCCCTTACATACTTAATCGTCAAATTCTGTTCTCCATGATCGGTTCGCCGTTTCAGTTCTGTCCTAATCTTCATTAGTGGGTGCTTCTCAGTTTTCTTAACGATTTCCTCAGATTTCTAAAAATTAATATCATCAATAATTTTGTGTAATGCTATATATCTAACTCCATATGAGGCGATGATATAAAGTACTAACATCGCCTAAACCTCTAACTTTTTTAAAATAAGACGGATCGTTATGAAACTTTTTGCATTCGATTCGGGAGAGCTTCATGAAAATTTTTGAACACTTGGCATGAGGGAAAAATGAAAATTGCATTGTTGTAGGCAGAAAATGCATTTTTCAAAGTGCATTTCAAAGTGTTCAAAAAATAAAAATTCACAACTCGAAAAATAATCATGGAAATGGGTTAAATTTTCATACTCCGAGTAAATTGGGTCGGCGAAGCTGTAAGAAAGAGGTACCTGGTGCCCGGTGTGTATGTCATCTCCTGGAGTTTTATGAAAATAGTTTAAAAGTGCCGTATTTAATAAATTTGCTTGTTTGCTTGTTTCGGTATTGTCTTTTTGGCGAATAGGTATTTTTCTTTAAAATTGAACTTACGATCTGAATTTGAACTCGATATACTACTTATACTGTAAGAACTTGCATGCCTGTTTAAATTCCCATGAATTTTGGCTGATAAAAAGTCCACCGTGTATGGAATATTCGACGGTGGAAACTCATCGACCCAACAGGCACATAATTTTAATATCCTTTCACATAAGCAGTGGATAATCTAAAACAAACATTTTTTTAGTAAAACAGGAAAAAATGTACCGGGTGGTGAATCGTAAAACGGGCCATAGGAAACTCAATGTAAAATTCTATACTGTTGAATTCCTGCTTTCCTAATTATTTTACATCAAAAGTCATGAGAGAATATTTGTAGAGGATTGAAATCTGTATTAAAATCAAAAGTTAAAATTGTTCTACGATTTAAACGCATTCCAAAATTTTGAAAAATATAATACATTTGCCACAGTAGGTATGTGTGTAAAGTTAGGCCACACGTTACTATTTAACACTATTGACTGAATAAAAATTCTTTATTATTAATACTTTCTCCGCAACTGAGGGTATCTTGTCAACTGTTATGTTTTGAAACAATAAATGATAAAATAAAAATATTGACAGTTCAAAAATGTGAAAATAATAACTTCATTGTGACACATTATTGCACTGTGTGTGGCCTAATTTTGGGCTGAAAAACTGAAAAATGTATTACATTTTTACAAAATTTTGGAATATGTTTAATTCGTAGAACAATTTTAACAGTTGTTTTCAATACAGATTTCAATCCTCTACAAATAGTTTCTTATGTCTTTTGATGTAAAATAATTAGGGAAGCAGAATTCAACAGTTTGGAATTTTATATTGAGTTTCCTATGGCCCGTTTTCCAATTCACCACCCCAGTTAAGGCCATTGAATAGTGTATACCCTTACATATCTAGTAGCCAAATTTTTGAATTTTTGCCTCGTTTAAACGGACTTTTTACGTCAAAGTGATGTTAGTTACTAGTGGCGGACCCAGAATAGGTTGATTAAAATTAAAAAATCAAAAAAAGGTAAATAAATAAATAAAAAAAAATCAAAATAAATGTAAATGTAAAAATTAAAATGTAAACTATTCAGTGACCACAGCTGTATATAATAATTACTAGGACAAGGATAAATTACCCTTATTGTGGAATAATTTGCCAGAAAATACCAAAAACTGAAAAACGATCTATTATTCGTCCCTTGGCATACAAAATGTTAAGTTTATTGGTATCTTTGAAAATACTAGAATTTTAGATTTGGAGACATTTAGATTTAAACCGAACATTTCGCTGTTGAACACTTCTGAATTTATTATATTTTCAAGTTCTTGTGTGTTTCTTGTTATTAGGACTGTTTCATCAGCGTACCTTAATGTCTATGATGGTTCTGTTAGTCTAGATTCCACCTTGGACCTCGTCTATGCTTTTCTTAATATACATTCCGAATACAGATTAAATAATAGTTGTAATAAGACACAACCATGTAGCACTTCTCGTCGGATATATTTCGAATGTTGTGTGCTCTATTTCAATTGTGGCTGTTTGGTGCCAATATAGTTCTGAGATAATTAGCAAGTCTTGTTCGTCAATTTTTAATTATCCTCAGAATTTCGTTCATCTTTTGATGGGTAACGCAGTCAATTGCTTTTCGATAATCAATGAAACATGTAGGTATACACATCTACATCTATGTCTCCGCATCGATATGTTAATACAATGCAAAAAGAGCTTACCCGTGTTGAGCTGCCCCCCCCCACACTTGCAAAAATTAAAAACAAATAGCCCTGATTTATGAGCTATTTATGAGCTATTTATGAGCTATTCCTCAAATTAAAATTTCGAGCTCGTTACACTGAGCAGGAATTTAATATTTTAGTGGGGGGGGCTACACCCCACTACTTAAAAATAGGGATATTGAATCGATCTTTGCGGCAGAATTACGAGCTATTTATGAGCTCTCGAAGTGATATAGTTTAGTTTTTTGAGCTCATGAGCTCATCCCTTTCACCCCCAAACAACCCTTTAATTGATTTAACTTAAGAGAAACATGCTGAGAAAAATTAAATTATATCGTATCGCGGATACAATTCATATAGCTTATATAGTGTAAGAATAAACTCTTAAATGACGCGCATTTCGATTATTGAGCTACAACCCCTTCGCAAGAAAACCACCCCATCTTCCCTGTTTTTGAGAGTGTTGTAATTAAAATGAATGAAATTAATTATTTGGCGACTACATACCACCGTTTAATATTTTATGAACTCCCAAAATACGCACATTTAGATCATTAAATTGCAATTTCTTTTGCATAGTGCAGTCACTGAAAATAAAAATAAACTATTACCTTCAATTTCGGTGAACCTTCATCGATTTTCACGAAAATTGGTGAGTGGTTAGATGATACTTCAAGAAATAAAGGTGACATGGTGCTACCTTACGCCTTTACCCTGAGGGTGGATACCACCCCTTCTCGGGGGGTGAAAATTATTTTATTAAAAATGACTTCAAAAATCGATAGGACAAATTATAAGCAAAATTTGTTATAGAAGTTACTAAAATAAATCAATACTTTCTGAGTTATTAAAGATCAAATATTTTAATTTTTCGTCAAAAAAAAAATGCCGCTTTAAAGGGGTTTTTCATAAATCACGCAAAAACTGTAAATTTTTACAAAAAACTTATCAATACCAAAATTGAAGCTTTTATTAATAATTCAAAGTGAGTTATAGGTAATTGAATGTATTTTTTTTTTCGGCGAGTACTCAAATCTAATTATTCAAGCCTAATTAACGGGAAAACGATGCATTTTCTAAAATATATTTAATGTCCGACGGGTATATTATTTGACAAATAATGACTTGATTTCGAAGTCAGTTAAGTATGATATTTTGAAAAATAACGCCCTATGGCATTAAATTTAAATAACTGGTTAAATACTGTCAAGTTGATAAATAACAACCTAAGTAAAACTGGTTACCACAATTACGTTACGAATATTGCTGGTAAATGTTCTTAGTTGAAAACTAAGTAATTCAAAATTCATTAAAAATTTTTGCATATAAAGAATAATTTAGTCGGACATTAAACGTTGAAGGAACCACGGGTATTATAGATAATAACGCTTTCGGTCAACGTATATCTCTCGGGCCAAAGGCCGTCGGTATATATACCATTTACCTCAAGCGTTATTATCCTTATAATATCCTTGGTACCTTAATAACTATAATATACGCTTGTCAAAGTACTCAGCAATACTTAATAAGTGAGCTACGGACGAAGTTGATATCATCAAATTTAAAAAAATTACAATGAAAATAAACGACCCTTTAGAATTTTTTAGGAGAAAGTGAAAAATAAAATATACGCCATTTCCAGAAAAATTAAAAATTTTTAGTAATTTCTAAACACTTTCTTTACTTCAGCATAAGTAATGACCTTAAATATTTTGACCAATTTAGAATGCATATTTTGAAAACTTTTTTTGTAAAACCTTACAGTTTTTGTTCACGAGAATTAAAATATTTGATTTTTAATAACTCAAAAAGTATTGATTTATTTTAATAATTTTGTATAACAAATTTTGCTTAGAATTTGTCGCTCTAACGATTTGTTTGATTATTTTAATTAAAGTAATTTTCACCCCCAAGAAGGGGTGACATCTACCCCAGGATAAAAGCGCAAGTTGGCACCATGTTACTCTTGTTTCTTGAGGTATCCTCTATCCACTCATCAATTTTTTTGAAAATGAATTGAGGTTCACCGAAATCGAGGGTCATAGCTGATTTTTACCTTCAGTGACTGCGCTATAGAAAGAAAATTGCAATTCAATAATTTGAAATGCGCTTATTTTGCGAGCTCATAAATTACTAAACGATATGTAGTCGCCAAATAATTAATTTAATTTATTTTAAGAACACCTCTCTTAAGCCGGGAAGATGGGGTGGTTTTCTTGCGAAGGGGTTGTAGCTCAACAATAGAAATGCGCGTGATTAAGAAGTTTATTCTTAGAATATACAGGGTGTTTGGTAAAGAATGGGCCATAGTTTAACCTCAGGTTCCTGAGGTTAAAATAGGCCGATTTAAGCTAACTTACCTTAGTACAAAGTTTATAATAACCGATATACAGGGTGTCAAAGTTAAACTTTTTTTTATTTATTATTGAATATTTCCTGACAGGTATGAATTAACAACATGAAATTTGGTATGTGGGGGTTTTCTGGGTCGAGAAAACTAAATTCCCTACCAAAAATGATGTATTGCCCAGAGGGCGCCGCATACGCCTTTCGGCACTCATTTATTACGTTCAATTTTTTTTATCCCTCACTCTGTATAATTTTGACATTAAAATTTTTATTCACCTATTAGTTTTACTTAAAAATGGTATACTTCTTTTATCTCCCTAAACTCAACTGTTTTCGAGATAAACGCATTTTAAATCTGCGATACACCATCATTTTTAGCATAATATCATTGTAGTTACACCCGAAAAATAACTTAAAACCATAAAATTATCCAAAAATGTATCGCAAATTTCTTCAAATGGAATTTGCGATGCAATGACATAAATTTGAGAACTGGCACAATTATTATGGTTTTAAGTTATTTTTCGGGTGGAACTATTTATTATATTCAATGATATTTTATTATGCTAAAAATGATGGTGTATCGCAGAATTAAAATGCGTTTATCTCGAAAACGGTTGAGTTTAGGGAGATGAAAAAAGTGTACCTTTTTAAGTAAGACTAATAGGAGAATAAAAATTTTAATGTCAAAATTATACAGAGTGAGGGATAAAAAAAATTGAACGAAATAAATGAGTGCTGAAAGGCGTATGTGGCGCCCTCTGGGCAATACATCATTTTTGGTAGGGAATTTAGTTTTCTTGACCCAAAAAACCCCCACATACCAAATTTCATGTTGTTATCTCATACCTGTCAGGAAATATTCAATAATAAATAAAAAAAAAAGTTTAACTTTGACACCCTGTATCTCGGTTATTATAAACTTTGTACTAAGGTAAGTTAGCTTAAATCGGCCTATTTTAACCTCAGGAACCTGAGGTTAAGCTATGGCCCATTCTTTACCAAACACCCTGTATAAGCTATACGAATTATATCCGCGATACGATATATTTTAATTTTTATCAGCATGTTTCTCTTAAGTTAAATCAATTAAAAGGTTATTTGAGGGTGAAGGGGATGAGCTCAAAAATCTAATCTATATCACTTCGAGAGCTCATAAATAGCTCGTAATTCTGCCGCAAAGATTGATTCAATATCCCTATTTTTAACTAGTGGTGGGGCTGACTCAGCCCCCAGCCCCACTAAAATATTAAATTCCTGCTCAGTGTAACGAGCTCAAAATTTTTAATTTGCGGAAAATGAAAACTCAAAAATAGCTCATAAATCACCGCTATTTGTTTTTTAATTTTTGCAAGTGGGGGGTGCCAACTCAACACGGGTAAAGAGCTTCACTTCTTGAAAGACTTCTTGTAAATTCGTGTATGGATGATTATGAGGAAAGTTTGAAGGACATGAGACATCAAGCTTAATATTCGATAGTTATTGCATTGTGGGGAGTTGGGTTTTCTTGGTAATATTATGAATTTTGACTTATGTCGTATACTTTATTAAATAGTTCAGTTATTAAATCTAGACTTTTACTTTCTTCTTATTTACGTGCCATCTCCGCGACGAAGGTTGGCAATCATCATTTCTATTATAACTTTTGACACTACAGCCAGAAAGAGTTCAGTTTGGCTGCATCAAAACCATTCTCTGAGGTTTCTCAGCCAGGACATTTTTCTGCTACCTATGCTGCGCCTTCCTTGAATCTTTCCCTGCATTATTAATGTGAGGAGTTCATATCTGTCACCACGTGTTATATGACCCAAATATTGTAGTTTTCTTATTTTGATGGAATCCAGTATCTCCCTGCTGTTCTGTATTCTTGTTAGTATGTACTTCCTAATTGGTTATTCTGTCTGTCCAGGAGATTCTCAGCATTCTTCGATATGCCCACATTTCAAATGTTTCCAATCTATTGAGACATTGTTTATTAAGGTCCATGTCTCCACACCATACTTTCATTTATTTTTTTGTCATTTAGCTTTTACTTTCATTTGTATGCAATTAGGTGTCTGAATGTATTCTTTCCATCTCTCCATTTTGGCCAATTTTCTTTAGCTTCTCTGCTTCTCTTTTTTCTAACGATTTTATTGATTCGTTTGTTTTCTATTGGGTTTTTTTTGTGTTTTCGTCTTATGTTCATGATTTCTTACGTTATCCATTCTTGTTTTCTGTTGATTTTCTTGAACTCGATATCTTCTTCTTTTATCTTTGTTATTTTCGTTTGTAGAGCAATCCATGTTACTTCAAAGTATATCTATACTAAGTTCTCTATAAGTATTATTTCTATTTCTTTCTCAACCTTAATACTTATTTCTTTTCTATTTCTTTCATGGTTATTCAGTTGTGAGATGTATATTTTTCGGGTCACTTTTTTCCTTTTTAACTTTAAGATCTCTTTTTACTCTAAAATCCATTATAACTTATTTTGAGGGTGTATTTTAATAGACTTTATGTACTTTTAAAAGCTGTGGTCGAGCAAAATGAAGTCAATTTGATTCCTAACAATTATAATATTTATATTCTCTAACTGCAGGTGATTTCCAAGTGTATAGGTTTCTAGGATGTTGTTTGAAGAATTTGTTAGCTATTAAAATGTTGTTCTCTACGCAGAATTGTACAAGTATATTTCCGTCAGCTCCACGACCAATTTTGGCATTAAAGTCACCCAGGATCATTGTTATATCGCCGCTTTTTGTCAGTCACATTATTTCATCTATGTTAATATTTCTATTTCTTGCTCTGACTTGTCACTTAATGCATAGGCCAGAATAATATTAAGGTTTCTATGAGTTGTTCGTAATTGCAACACTGCTACTACTCTATCTCTATCATTTAGAAGAGGGATTAAGTACGTGACTAACTGCGCAACTTTGTCATATACCAATTGGGCCAAGAGAGCAACGTCGGAAAAAAATCATTTTAAGACGGCTGATTCTTTCATATATATTGTTCCCTATGCTTCCTCGAACACAGTACCGGCCATCTGGCTACTGGGTTGCGTTCATTACTGCGCAGCACACTTGTACAGGTAAACAAATCGAATTTAAAATTATTGTAAGACGAAAAAATTTTTTGTCATTACTTTTTAAACATTATTAGAAACATGAACTGTAATTGCCAGACATTTCTGTGGGTTAAAAAGTAATGACAAAAAAATTTTTCGTCCTAAAATAATTTAAATTCAATATACAGGGTGATTGATGTGATAAAGCTCAGTAGATCCGCTATAGTAATAGATAGCAATAAAAGTTAATAATTATATATTGTTACAGGGTGTTCGATATTATATTGGCAGACCAAACTTATGTTTTTTTTTAATGGAACACCCTATATTTTATTTTATATTCGAAATCCTCTTAACTTCCCCATCACAAAAATATAAAGGTTTGTTATGTTATATAGCGATGGCTTAGTGTGAAAACCTCGTATCTCATTTTACAGAAAATTTTACAGGAGTGACTTTAAACTTAATTTCTGCATACTCTAATTTAAAATATATGTGAAAAAATTTATGTGTAATGATCTAGATGTGTTCAGAATCAAAATACGTAAAGTTAAATGCTTGTTTTTAAGATAGAGTATGCAGAAATTCAGTTTAAAGTATAACCTGTCAAATTTTCTGTAAAATGAGATACGAGGTTTTCACACTAAGCCATCGATAGGGCTTTTACAAAGTTATAACCAATTTTTTATGAAAATCGTAACAAGTTCAGCTCCCTGTATAAATAAAAAAAGCACAACAGCTATGGTTTATTGATGCCATATTTTTTTGTTGGATGTGAAAATTTTTAAAAATTGTTGATATTGCTAATTTTCCTTATATCGAATACAGGGTGAGTCAAAACCCAAGTACATACATTATTTTCTTAGAAATTTGAAATGGAACACCCTGTATTTTATATTACTATCGAAAAATATCATTACCGTACTTTAATTTTTGTATAATATTCCTTATGCCTAAATTTGTCAGTTTTCGAGATATTTTCATTTTTCAGAGCAAGTTATTAACTATGGTGTTCTATTTAAAATTACTGTGAAAATAATGTAGTTGCGTTTTGACTCACCCTGTATTCGATATAAAGAAAATTAGCAATATCAACCATTTTTATAAATTTTGACTATCAGCAAAAAAATATGGCACCAATAAACCATTGCTGTTGTGCTTATTTTTATTTATACAGGGAGCTGAACTTATAACTTTGTAAATACCCTATATAACATAAGAAACCTTTATATTTTTGTGATGAGGAAGTTAAGAAAATTTCGAATATAAAATAAAATATGGGGTGTTCTATTTAAAAAAGCAAAAGTTTGGTCTGCCACTATGATATCGAACACCCTGTAACATTCTAACTAATTTTGTAATATGAAGCTTAAAGTTGGCGACAAGTTTTGTTATTAACTTTTATTGCTATCTATTACTATAGCGGAATTACTAAGCTTTATCACACTAATCAATCACCCTGATTTTGTACTTACCTGTACAGGTGTGCTGCGCAGTAATGAGCGCAACCTGTATCAGCAGCCAGATGGCTGATACGGTGTTCCAGGAAGCATAGGGAACAATATATGGAAGAATCAGCCGTCTTAAAATGATTTCTCGAAAACGTTGCTAGCTCTTAAACCAAATATAGTAGTTCCATATTGATATTGTAGGTTTCTCCTAAATAATAGATACATCCATCTGTTGTTTTTTGTTTTCCTGAACCAGGTCATCTTATTTCGTTTATCATCAAAATATCTATTTTCATTCTTCTCATCTCGGCTTAAGATTTTACCAGTTTCTCGGATATAAATAAACTGCATCGTTCCAGGTGACAATGCTAATAGGCTACATCAGTGTTTCCCAAAGTGTGGGTCGCGACCCCCTGGGGGGTCGCAATGAGGTACTAGGGGGGTCCCCGGAAATTTCCAAAATAAGACAAAAACACTACTTTGTTAAATCATGTATTTTTATTTTAATAAAGCCGTAAATAAAAATTAACAATTAATTATCAAACGAAACATAAAACTAAATATTAAAAGTCCTTAAAAAGTCCTTAAAAGTAAAACAAAAAGATAAAGTCAAATATTACAATGTTAATGAGACCCATGCGCCTGTTTTTTTTAAACTAGTCTTTCAAATCTAGGCTGTGTATTTGAGACACACACAATTATATCGTTTTCAAGTACGAGACGATTTCTCACTTTTGTTTTAATGGCAGTCATAGACGAAAAACTTAACTCACATAAATATGATGTTACAAATGGAACCAAACATTTTACAGCTTCATTCGCCAACTGAGGGTATTCCTGCATCTTTTTGGACCAAAATTCGTCCGGGTTCTGGGAAAAAAATTGGAGCTTCAACATTTCATCACTTGATATTTCAATAAGTTGTTCTTTCATGTTTATTGGTATTTCAGCATGTTGAAAGGAATCGGCTAAAAACGGATTCAGTGTCCATCTGCAACTGTCGTAACTGTTTTGAATTTCTTCGGGGAAATAATCACAGAGCTGTTGTTTTAAATTAAGCAAAGTAACTTGCATGCCCGCATAAACTTGTTCAAAATTTGTAGCACTGTAACATACATTTTCTATAATTTCCTGAACGCACTGGAATGAATCGAGCTGCTTTTTGCCAAGTGAAGTTGACCATAAATCGATTTTTCTTATAAACCCCTTAATTTTATCTGTGGCTGTAATTATATTAATGTCGCGACCTTACAAATTACTGTTCAAAATATTTAATTGTTCGAATATATCAGCAAGGAAACCTAGTTTTAAAAGCCAAATAGGAACGGAAAATTGATTTTCATATGGAGACTTCTCATCTTTCAAATACATTAAAAGCTCTGCTCTTAAGTCAAATACTCTTTTTAAGACGTTGCCCCTTGAAAGCCACCTTACTTCGGTGTGATAAAGAAGATTTTGAAATATAGCACCCATGTCTTCGCAGATTTTTCGAAAAATACGGGTCTGTAAAGCTTTTCCTTTAATGGAATTTACAACTTTAATGATGGAGTTCATAACACAGTCCATTTCAGGAGGTAAAGCTTTTGACGCCAGAGCTTCTCGATGTAAAAAACAATGTCTCCATGTGGCATTAGGCATTATTTCTTGTAATCTGACGACAAGACCAGATTGATGTCCTGTCATAGCTTTAGCGCCATCTGTGCATATAGCAATACATTTTCCCCAGTCAATAACATATTTACTTGTGCGTTTCACAAAACTGTCGAATAAACATTTTCCAGTGGTATTGGTCTCCAATGGGGAACAAAATAAAATATCTTCTTGAATGCCATTATGTGTATCATATCTTACAAACGTAATAAATTGGGCACAGTTAGATATATCCGTGGATACGTCCATTTGAAGAGAGAAGTACGTGCATTTATTAAGATTTTCCACAACTTGCGCTTGAATATCTTCTGCCATATCACTAATTCTTCTTTGGATAGTATTATTTGACAGAGGTATTGTTTCTAACTTTGCAGACTCTTTTTCACCAATCATTATATGTACCATTTCAACAGCTGCTGGCAAAATCAGATTTTCAGCAATTGTGTGCGGATTACTAGTTTTGGCAACGCGATAAGCAACTTTATAACTTGCTAATAATGCTTTTTCGTTAGTAGTGGTTGCCAATTGAAAAGTATCTTGCTGTTTGTGAAGGACGTTCAGCTTTCTTTCAAAGAATTCTACGGGTTTGTCTTTTTTATCTGGATGTTTGCTATTTAAATGTCGAAGTAACTTTGATGGCTTCATGCTTTCGTTTGACAATACTTCTCCACAAATAACACATTGTGGTTTATTGGAAATAATGGTAAAACCATATTTAAGATATTTATCACTGTAAAGTCTGTTTTTCTTTTTATTACTGCCACTTTCAGACGCAGATGGTTCTGCACTTCTTTTGAAAAACTTATCCATGATTTGTAATTTATCGTAGACGTAAATACGTAAACGGGAATACGTAAGTCGCAAAATATTTACTCATTACTTAATACCGCTGCATTCGCCACAACGTGCTGTTTCGAACTGAGGTCTCATTGCACATCGCCGCTTATATAAAGCCAAAACGAGGCTACGAGAACGTTCCAGAGTGCCATCTAGTAGCGAAGTAAGGAGTAGAGCCTTCGCGAATATCATGGAAAAGTATTGCGATGTAGACACAAAGATGTTGCGGTGTACAATGTGCAGTCGACTTTTTATTATTTATTTTTATTGTAAATGCTAGTCTGGCAGAAGTACTACTAGTGTACTAGTGGGACAGATCGCAATTATTAAAATAATTGTTGAATTTTTTAAATGTATTTAGTTTGAATTTAAACAGTAAAGTAAAATAAAATTTGAGAAACCATCAGTTGTAAATTAGGCACGCTATTTTTGTCGCTATTTTGGTTTGGGTGATGAGTAGGGGGTCGTGAACAATTTTTTTAACAAAAAGGGGTCGCGCTTTAGATAAGTTTGGGAAACACTGGGCTACATAATAGTTCATAAAAAATTATAAAGGCAAATAGAAGATTTTTAAATTATCAAATTATTGTTGTTAAACGTTCTTACCTTTGGAATTAACTTAAAATTTCGTTCATCATATCCATGTAAGACAATTTTTTGTCTTCTTAAAAATCTATGGAGCGTAAATTCATTCATATGCTTGTCCTTACCTACAAGATCTCTGAAAAATAATAAGGTTTCAGTAATACTAATGAGTATATAAAGATTAATGTTAGGTTAAAAAGAAGAATGGTAATTCAAGTTCCACATTTATTCAATATCGCTATAAATAATTCCCTACGAAATTTAAAACTTCAATTCAAATTTCGCGTACAAGCAAGAACTTAATCAAGTACTCATATCTCGCTCAGGATATCTTTTAGATTTCGAAAAATGGTCACAGGAATCTGGATTCACATTTTCAACAACCCAAACTCACACTATTCTTCAAAAACAAAGATACTTTTAATTCCAGTCTTTAGGAATTTTACGACAATGTTGCCTGTTCTTGCGTTAAATAATTTCGAACAGGTCCTGAGGAGATCTTGAACAGGTCTTGAGAATAAGACAGATAGATCTTGAACAGGTTTTAAGTAGGTCTTGAATAAGTCTCGAACAGGTTCATAGCAGGTCTTGAATATATCTCAGGGGCACGAATGCCAAAATAGGAAAAGAGATATGTTACCAACACATCTTTCACAGGTAAACACAGACTTCATAATATTACTAATAACAATGGGTTTAGACTTGGTAAATGGCAACGGCAAATGGCAAATGTCAAAGACATTATTGTGAGAAACACATGTTTTAATCATAAGAATATCCATAAAGCAACCTAGATACCACCAAATGGAAACGCCCTAAACATTGTTAATAATAAAAACTTGGACAATCAACCAGTCAAGCACACAAATGTGGAACAAATGCAAGAAGGCTTTGAAATTAGCAGCCGAAAGTACGTTGGAAATAATCCGCGCCAAGAGAGAAACAACTGATTCGATCAAGATTGCAAAAAAATAACAGATGAAAAGAACGAGGCATGCAGGACAAGAACAAGAATGAAAAGCACAATAGGTACAAAAACTTAAGGAGAGAGGAGAAACCGATACACCGAAAAACAAACGAAAATCAGAAAACTACATATTAAATCAATCGGCTAAAAAGCCATGCAAGGAGAAACAAGAAAGTTCTATCACCAAATAAATATTATTAGAAAAAATCGCAGGACCTATTACACAGTAGGAGGAACCTACTAACAACATAGAGCCCCCTTCGGTAGCAGGGCAAATATCTATAAAAAAAAACTTAAAAATCACAAATCCCCAGACAGCGATGGTATCCCAGTAGAGTTATTTAAACACGGTGGAAAGCAAAGCGGCATTGTAATTCAAACACTAGTTGTGAAATTTGGTCTGACGAGCAAATGCCTGAGGAATAGAGCTTAGATTTAATATGTCCGTTACGCAAATAGAGGAATCAACAAAAATGCAATAATTACCGCAGAATAACTCTCTTAAATACAGCATACAAGATATTATAAAACATAAAACATACATAGACATGCAACTATTAACCAGATCTTCAAACTGCGACAAATTCTCGAAAAAGTTTACTATATTAGATATATGTACAATATGTTTGTCGATTTTAGTACGATATGACAATATCTTAAGTCTTCACAACCAGTGGTGTCATGGTGTGGGAACGCGTGGGAACGCCGTTCCCGCACTGGTTAAGAAAAGAAAAAAATAATAGAGAATTTAGGTTTTGTAAACAAAAATTAGCAGTGCGTTCCGGCACTGCGTTCCCGCACTGCTAATTTTGCCATGACACCACTGTTCACAACGCTAGATGCTTCCAGAGAGGAAAAAAATGGAATTTTACCAAGAACAAATGTAGAGAAAGATCTATCTAATCCTATATCTGTTGCGATTTCAGTTGCGATTTTTTTTACAATTTAACATTTGGGACTATTTTGTTTAACAAACATATGAACACATTTTGTGGCTTAAACTTAATTATAAGGTTTTATTTGACTATAAGTTAACTATGAGTTAAAAATTACTTAAGATATATTTTAATATTTCATTATTAGAATTATACTAAATTTACAATCAAGATGCATTAGAAATAAACAAACCAAGACATATTTACAATGTATAAACTTTGGACATCATGATTTGAGATTTACAATGTATATACTGTTAAATACTTTTTATGGAGAGAATTTTAAAAATACTTTTATGTCAAAGACCACGAGACCGTAAGTTTTCATGACCCTGTATATGGTCAAATTTTGTAAATAAAATAATTTAGCCGTAAGAAGGGTTTCGCGGAAAAGTAAAACTTTAGTGGTAAAGTTTCTACGAACATTTTATAAATTTCAACAGAACGGACTACAACGTTTGTTTAGAAAGTAATGTTGAACAATGGACAGTGCTTTCTAAATGGTTTCCTAGAAAGAAACGATCATAAACATTTTGGTTTAGTTTAGGATCGAGGGTTTTTTTAGAGTGTAAATAAAAATAATTTTAATATCTCCTAGATATTGTCAAGAAAGAAATTTTGTATACAATACTATTTTTCTTAAGAAAGGAAAGTAGAGAGATGATGTGTAGAGAATACTTATGATTGGCTAGGAGACCGATGGAAGGAGAATAGAGTGGTGAGTTTCAAATTGATGGGAGAAAAAGGAATTTGTTGTGTAATGACCATCCAAAGCAATCAGTCCAGTTTGAAAGTAGTGTATTTGTGCAAAGTGTGTTAATTTGGTGACCGTGGAAGCAGATTCGTGTGAGGCGAAATCGAGATCAAGTCGAGAAGTACAAACTCCTTGTGTCCGAAAAGATTCCCGTTTCTGTCAGTAACGAGTAGCAGTATTATATAAACTTGCACAAGGTAGCTAGCTGAGGGGAAAATCTTTGAATTCTAAAGATTTATTGTTTTTATCGAGTCAGAGATTTTAATTTAAGGAGAGAATTCGAACGAGAGCTGTTCTTTGAAACAGTTTGAAGGAGAAGGACAGTTTGCAGAATCGGAGGAGCACGTTGTGGGAGAACTAAGGACAACACAATCCAGCAGAATAAACAAGGACGTCGGCAAAGGTTAGTCAGATTATTTGTGAAAAGAGAGAATTGTTTTGTATTACATACCATATTTGTTTTTTGTTTAAAAGCCAGGTTGAAATTATTCATTCATAAATTCATAGATAAGTAATCTATTTAAAAAAGTAGAAATTAAAATTTGTTTTCTTTTTATAATAATAATAAGAACAATCTACCAACTCAATTGAATGAATTTGTTTCACAAAAGGAGATAATAGAATTAAAGGTTTTTTTATGAGTAGATAAGAAATTTTACAACAGAATAAAGTTTAGCATAAATTTGAATTTTTATATTTATGGTGTAGTATATCAACAAATCGTAGTTACAAAATTTATATGAGTTTTTGAGTATATTTATTTCCCCTGTTTTGTCCTGGATAAAGCAAGCAACGAGAAATACTAGAAGCCACAAAATAAAGGTACAATCAATTAGCCCTGAGAAAATGTTTTTTTTTTTATTGAAAAATTTATTAAATTTTGGTTTTGTTTCATGAGTAGCAATTAAAATAAGTAATTAATTAATCTAATTAATAAGAGGCATCTTAGGGCCGGTTGTTCGAACGCTAATCAAAAATGATCATTATCAAATATTTAATTACTGTCACAACTGTCAATGTCAACTTTGGTTGGGTTGCTGAAAACGTACATGTACACTTGTACCTATATGAATATGTTTATGAATATATCATAAACTTGACATAGACATTAATGATACGCAATTTGGGTTTCGCGAAGGCCTGGGAACTCATGAAGCTATTTTTTCACTTAACATACTTATACAAAGGTGCCTGGACGTCAATCAAGATATATATGCGTGTTTTATTGACTATAATAAAGCATTCGACAAAGTATGACATTAACAATTAATGCATGTCCTGGAATCAAAGAACATAGACTACAATGAGCTCAGGATTAGATCAAATTTATACTATAAGCAACGAGCAAAAGTAAGTGTTAACGATCAGCTGTCAGAGAAAATTTAAATCAGACGTGGAGTGAGACAGTGATGCGTGTTGTCGCCAATTCTTTTTAATGCATACTCGGAAGAGTATGCAATACGGGCTAACAATGAATGTTAAGAAGACAAAGTTTATGAGAATATCGAAAACTCAAAGAAATAACGAAAATTTCTTCATAAACGGATCCAATATCGAACGAGTCAACCAATATGCATACCTTGAAACAATGATCAACTCCACAGGAGATTACTTACAGGAAATCAAAATCAGAATAGAAAAGGTTAGAGCAAATTTTAACAAAATGCGAAAAGTGCTCTGCACAAGAGATTTGAAGTTGAAGCTAAAAGTTAGGTTGGCTAGGTGCTACGTTTTCTCGACTTTGCTTTATGGAATGGAAGCTTGGACCTTGAATACTGCATCAATGAAAAAACTAGAACCATTCGAGCTGTGAGTGTACAGACGAATTCGGAAAATATCGTGGACAGAACACGTCACAAACAAAGAGGTTCTGAGAAAGATGAATAAAGACATGGAAATCCTAAATACCATCAAAATAAGAAAATTTGAATATCTCGGACATATTTCACGTGGAGAGAGATACAGCTTGCTTAAATTGATTATGCAGGGAAAGATTCAAGGAAAGAGAAGCATAGGGAGATGCAGAATATCATGGCTGCGCAACCTGAGAGAGTGGTACGGATGTACATCAAATGAACTTTTCAGAGCAACCGTCTCTAAAATACGAATAGCTATGATGATTGCTGACCTCCGCAGCGGAGATGGCACTTAAAGAAGAAGAAGATCCTAAAAACCCTCGAGTAATCTGTTCGCATCAATTAAGTGGCAAAAACCCTCTAAACTCTAGATTACGTATCTTTGAATAACCCTGGGTAACAGAGGTGCTTCGGAGGTCGGTTCTGATTGCACATTCGTGTTCAGTAACCCCAAAAACCCCCTGAATAACAAAATCTGACCGTATAGTGATTTTGACATGTTTATGCACTTTTGGATGCATTTTATACATTTTAAAATGCACTTATGCATTTCTATCCATTTTTCTATTGTAATCTTTATTTTTGAGTTCATCCTGAACATAGTGCAAAAAGTTGCAAGTCTCTAGGTGCTCTATTTAAAAATCTATTTATTCCGGTGATTTTAGTGCTAAATGCCGTGGTCTAATTCTAATAAAACCAATGCAACACATACATAATTAAAGTTGTTGATCATACTGTAGAAACATTATCATTTCCACATTTTTACGGCCAGTTTAGAAAGTAATCCAAGTGTAATGGTTGTAAATACAATATTCGTTACTCTCTCTGATACGATTGGTACGAAGTAATCAGAGTAATCAAAGTACATACAATAGTCGTTACTCGCTCTGATACGATTGGTACGAAGTAATCAGAGTAATCAAAGTAATCAGAGTAATCAAAGTAATCAGAGTATTAAAAGTAATCAGAGTAATCAAAGTAATCAACGATTGGTACGAAGTAATCAGAGTAATCAAAGTAACGATTTGTTTCTCTGAATAGTAATCGTTACTTTCGGTATTCGCAAGTAACGAGTACTTTGTAACGAATAGTTACTTTTTCAACATCACTACTGAAAACATAATTATTGATTACAATTATGAAATTAGTTAATCAATTATGTTAATAATTGTTATGTTAATTGATTAACTAATCTCATAATATAATCAATTACGTTTTCAGCAACCTAACCAAAGTTGACATTGACAGTTGTGACAGTAATTAAATATTTGATAGTGATCATTGTTGATTAGCGTTCGAACAACCGGCCCTTAATCTCATAACAAGGAGAAAATACAGAGCATAATAACACATTGTAAATTATGATTCGGGAGTGCTACTAGTAGCATTTAACGGTTTGTTTATTTCTACTGCATCTTGATTGTAAATTTAGTATATAATAGTTAATTTATACTCACTTTATAAAATATGTTATAGTTTTAGGAAGAATAAAGTGGGCAAAATGCCTTACACATATAATTTGACCTCTAGTTTGAACTGAACCAGGTCGTTTTAGTCTTACATATCGTATAGCGTCATTTGCTGATACCCTTAAGGAATATACCAAGTAACAGGCTATAAGTACTCCTGTTCTGCCCAGTCCTGAAAATATAATACATTAAAAATAACTCTCATTTTGCGTGTAAATGACAATTTGAAAATTTTTTATACATATCGCACCCAGGCTTCAATATAACCCTAAAAAAATGGAAAATCTGTTTTTTGGCCTAACATGTTCCTTTAGGCGTTGCTTCATTGTAGAATAATGTCATATAATTTAGTTATCTTCTAATCTGCATATAGTACGCCTGTGTCGTTATTCCCGTTTCCGGTTTTGGTAACCTGAGCATTAGCAAGAGCACCAGAAGGCAGTTTGCGTATAGTCCAAGTAAAAAATACTGTGGAATAGCTTTAAGCCGGTGAAATATGATATTCTTCAAATATAGATATTAGGTCAAACGTTTAAGAAGGCGGCCCTTTGAAAGCATCTGTGATTTTACGGTCAGACCTCCCGCATATCTATTCACAAGTTTCGTGCAAAATCTTAGTTTTAGTTCGATAGCTAACAGTGTGTTAGTACTGGAGTGTACGTGTGTTAAGTGATACGAGTGTTTTGTTGCTGTAATTATTTTGAATATTGGTTTAGTATTTCGTTTGGAGAGTGTCAAGTGTTAATTATTGTAATTTAATTAATGTGAATAGTGACGTGGCGCCCGTGGGATAATGTAAATATCGCGTGCGATAACGCTGATATTGTAGAAATTGCCAGTGCTAGTGTGAATGTAATTACAAAAAAAAAAGAGCTCGTAAAGAAGATTCGAATGCATTTAAATGCAGAAACACAGCAAGTATGTTTGAATGTATTGTTATATTCCTATTTGATAGGAGAATTAAAATTTATAATTATAAGCAAAATTCAAATTAATATAAAAGATTTTCAATTTTCTCAGCCACGGGCATGTAAATTTAGAACAACCTGTATACAACAAATTATTATATTTAGTTTATAAGAAAGTGATTCGAAGAAGTGTACGAAACTCGGTAACAATGCGCCTAAGATAAACAAGTTGAGTGACGCGGACCATTATAGTGTTTCGCGGAAGATTCGATCATTAGCCTCCGCTAAATAAGACTCAGTGAAATATATAATAGGTCATTAAGTTTTGTAAAAAGTAGAAAGTAAGTTTAAATTGGGAAATGATTATTTTTTCTTGAAATCCATTAAACATATTTAGAAAGATTAAAAGTTGGTATTGAGGAATACGGCGAATTATAATTTGTGGTGGAATGTTGATTTTTGAATCTGGAAGGGATATTTAGAAAGTAGGGAAATGAATGAGGATGAGAGATCAGAATGTTTTGAGCGGTCGAGAGATGAAGTCCAGTGGTAGACGGTAGTGTACGAAGAGTGAAAAAGCAGGTATAATTCCGTGAGTGTTGAGTACCCATCGGAACGAGAGGTAGGCCGAGTCGAGAGAAAAGAATCTCCTTGAGCAAAGAGTGTCCCGGTAGCTGATTGAAGTGGTTCGAAAAAGGTAGAACACGGCATCACGAGAAAAGCAGGAACGAGAGCGATACGAGGTAGTTTTCAAAGGAGAACATTACTGGAGGCCAGGACGAGTTTTTCATCGCAACCAAGGGTAGGAGGAAACGGGTCTTGTGTGAGGACATTCGCAGTTCACCAGATAAAGGTCAGTCTCATTTGTCAGGACATGAATGTATGGTTTTTTGTATTAAATACCACATTAAAAATTAAAGAACATAATCGCTAATATCAGAAGATTTTCATCAAACTTAAATCAATTTGTTGCTAATAAATCCTAATAGTTCATTATTAATAAAAATTTCAAATTGGAAACCAAAAGGAAATAAGATTCCCATTTTTAAATGTTTGTATTAAATAAATATAAGATCTAACAAATATTAAGCAGTAATTGCCATTTATATAAAATAAACAAAATTTTGATTTATAATTGTAATCCATATGTGTGTATTATTTTATTTTTTTTTTATCCCGATTAGGAACCACTGAGAAATACTTAGAAGTCACGAAAGTAAGTAAGTAGTTTTATAATTCGCCCTGAGATTGAAAACATATTGATATGTGATCTGGTTGATTAATTAGATTATCATTAATGCATTAATTAAATTAAATTACATATAAGAATATCATCACATATAAATAAATAAGATTACAACAGTATACAAAAATCTACGTACGAAATTCGGCTTCGATGAAACACTATTGGCACAAGCCACCTCTGATTTAACAGAAATTCCACTTTCTAATGTAAGTATATAAAATAGTTAAAAATGAACCCTATCATCGCAAGAAACGATGTGACTACAAATTTTCATGACCTTTAAATCCTTCACTCGGAAAACTATTCAAAACCACAATATACGACTGCTACAAAAGCAATGAAATACCTACAATAGAAATAATAAGAAAGAAATTGGAAACAACCGGTCGAAATATGAATCGCTGTGAGAAAACTCTTCAAAATTGGATAAAAAAAATGGGCTTTAAGTTAAAAAAAAATAAATAAACGTCAAGCAATTATGGAAAGCCAAAGAATAGTCAACAGACGTAATATGTACTTAGAAGAAATTACTAGATATAGGCAAGAAAATATGAGAATTTATTATTTAGATGAAACTTGGTATGATACCGACGATACAGTAAAGAAAGGATGGACAGATGGTTCAAGCATGTGCATACCAGAAATGCCTGCAAATAAAGGCTCGCGGCTAATTATTGTACATTGCGGAAGAAGTGAGGGATGGGTTCCGAATGCTTTAAAATTATGTGGGAAGAAAATGGAAGATTGTAACGTTGACTACCACAAGAATATGGAAGCTGACATTTTTGAAGATTGGTTTGAAAACTCGCTGATCCCAAACTTAAAGAAAAACAGCGTAATAGTGCTTGACAACGGTTCATATCATTCCCGACAGCTCACTAAAATACCAAATACATCTTCAAAGCTGACCTGCAAAATTTTTTAATGGAAAATTATTTGTATTTCGAAGATTTTTACACAAAAAAACAACTTATTGAAGTTCTACACACGAAGCAATTTAGAAAATTATACGCTCTAGAGAGTATTGCCGAAAAGCATGGACACACTATATTGAGACTTCCCCCCTACTTTTGTGTTTTCAATCCTATTGAGTTAATTTGGGGACAATTAAAACCAAGTATAAGGCGTTCAAATACATTTCCTAAATTTGACAAAAAGGTAATTGAGATAATTAAAAAAGAAGTAGCCAATATTACCAAAGTAGACTGGCAGAAAAGAATCGCCAAAGTGATCAAAGTAGAAGAATATTATAAGAAGATTGGGCACCTCCACATTAATGGTGGAAATAAATTTATTATTGAATTGGGCGATGATAGTGACGAAGAAAATACGGAAGAAGGAGAAAATGAGTTAAGTGTATCAGTATTTTAATTGTTGTGTTGTGCAATTCATTTTCCAAGCATAAGTGTATTAATGAAAAGACTCGGTTAAAAAAATATTTTTAGATTTTGTATTTTTAATAAAAAAAAGAGCGGGGACATGCTTGCATTTTGTGCTGAATTTTAAAAGTTTTGAACTGTATACCTAAAGTAATTTTAGATCTAACTGTGTTTTTATAAAGTTATTTTAGTATCAGTAATTCTAACAATAACAAGATTAATTATAAAAGCTATTCTACATCAGTTATTAATGCAAGCATGCGGTAAGAGGGAGGTCCCTGTGAGGTTAAATGTTATTAAAAAATTGATAAAATTAATTTTAACACAATATTATGTCCTGCTTTAACGGTATTTACCTAAGTATAAATAAATATTTTTAACTACATATTTAATTACCAGAAAACACCAGCTGCCGGCCTAATATTAAAGAAGAACAACCCAAAGCTACAATAATCTTACCCATTACACTATATAGATTGCTTGAACAATAACCCTGTGATCGATAATCTGCATATAGTGCGCCTGTGTCGTTGTTACCATTTCCGGTTTTGGCTCCCTCAGCATTAGCAAGAGCGCCACAAGGCAGTTTGCGTAACGCTGAGATAGAGAGTGGATAAGTACAAGTACCGTTCATTTTTAAATATTGCCCTAACATTTTTGATAATGCATTTGTTAGCCAAGAAAAATTACTCAAGTAAAACTTCTCTAGTGCCATAACCCGTGATATAACAGGTTGATACGCCCTAATCTCGAATTTTGAATATGGATGCCTTAGCAATAGCGTCTTATCATATTTTAAGGGTGAATTTCAGGGTAAAGTAGTGTCAATAACTAAAAATAAGTAATAGCATTAGATAGCTACACACCTAATCCATTTTATGATTTTTCCATTCCACCTTTCGTCTTTCATTTCATTTTTTCAACGTGTCCTGTACAGTTTTATATTTGCATTGTGGTTATTTTTATTCTATTTCTTAGCGGTAATAAGTGATTTGATGCATACAAAGACTTAATAAAAAGTTAGTTACTGAATCGCGAGTCTAAGCTTGGAATTTACAAAACAGTAATTAGCCCAGTAGTCACATGTGGATATAAAACGTCGACCCTCTCAACCACTGATGAAAATCAACTGAGAATATTTGAGCGCAAAAGACTAATAGTCCAGGGCGCATCTGTTTTGAGATGGACGTTGAGAGGTGACTCATATTTTTTTGCAGGAATTGCTTGGAGTTAACTACAACGCCGTCAGGAATTTTTTTAAATAAACATTAATTTTTGGTCCTACGCCCAGGACAGCGGATACGTTTGCTCTGATTGGGCATTCCAATGACCTGTCAAAAATTATGGAATATTGCGGCTGTGGACAAACAAATGTGTTATTGTTAATAATTGTTAAGTTGGTGTTTTTATTGTTTTGAGAACAGAGACAAAAGTAAGTTAATACTTGTAGTGACTTTTTAAATAGTTTTAAAAGCAGCAGGTACTTAAGTGTAAATATTTTAGCATTGTAATGAAAACTTATATATTCTATTTGGAAAATGTAAAATGTTTGATTCACACAAGTTGATTTCCACCAAAATTTCTACCAATCTTTATCTAATATATTATTGTCTCACTCTATATTTTGTTGTATTTTAATATTTAAATTCCGCAAAAATCAAACTAATTTGATTGTTTGTGAAATATTGTTTAAACAATTGCATATGTTTAAAAATAATAAACTTTTATTCTCTAAGTTAAAATATATGAACAAAAAACGTTTTTGCTAATAAAAGTATTAGTTCAAAGGACAGAGTATGTGTTTTTATTTTTCAATAAACTTTATTTATTTATATCGAAATGTACTAAACATTAAAAGTTATCAATCATTATCAAAGGTCATTGGAATGCCCAATCAGAGCAAACGTATCCGCTGTCCTGCGCGTAGCACAAAAAAATAATGTTTATTTAAAAACATTCCTGACCCGTCGAAGTTAACCGATTTTAATCTTGTAAATTGCAAATGAAAGGTACAGTATTCTTCTATATGTAAAAAAAAACTCAACTTGCGGTCTGCTTAATTTTCAGTCCTGCAATATTTTGAAAAAATGCATTTTTTTGCGAAAGCTGGATTGCAAAATTTATTTTGCAAAATCTATTGAACCGATCTTAATACAATTTACTGTGCTGTTTTATTATATCATAAAGTTTTTCTGGGTGAAATATGAAGGTCCTAAGTGTAGCCTAAATGGTTGAAAAACGTAAATTGCAAATACTTGTTTTTTTATGGTTTTTTCGCAATTATTGCTATTTTGTAACAAGCGTGGAAATTTTAAAATTTTTTAAACAATCCTATGCTATAGTAAATTTAATTACGCAACTTTTATGTCAGTACAACTTTTCTCGGAAATGAACACTTTTAAAGTTATAATAAAAAAACTATGAAAAAAATCAAATTTTTCCTTCATTTTTTGACATTTTGATTATTTAAACAATGTTCCGGATCTTTTTGAGTAGGAGGATAACTCAAATATTATTATATGAGTTATTTTAAAGCAATTTCTGCAAAAGAATATGAGTCACCTCTCAACGTCGAAATGTACTAATATTTTTACAGATGCGGCCCTGGTCTATAAGAAAGATATTTGGACCAACCCATTGCTCGATGGTTCGTGGAAAATTAAAATGAACTACTAGCTGGATGAACTAATGCAGAGCGCAGATACTGTTAGATTTGTAAAATCACAAAGACTAAACTGACTTGGTCAAACACAACCAATGCCAGATAATCGAGCTGTAAAATGAATCCAGAGAGGAAAGCCTCAAAGAAATAGAACAAGAGGAAGGCCCCATAAAAGATGGATAGACGACGTACAGGAAGATCTTAAAACCATGAACATCAGGCAGTGGCGAAGGAAAGTATACGACAGGGCAGAATGGAAGAACATTGTTAAGCAGGCCAAGACTCATAAAGGGTTATAGCGCCATTAGAAGAAAAAGAATAAGATTATTTCTGTTATACCAGTTACTTTATTCTCTCTCTGAGTTGTCCAGTTGTAATTTCGTATCTCAGAGTAACTCATACTATTTTAAACAGATGAAATAGAGAATGTGGAAAAATCCCCTTACGAACAATTCACACATCCACCATTTCGGGCTGGGAAAAATTTTTTGAATAGAATCAAAGATCCAAACACCAGTTCTTAGAAATGTGTTTCGTCCTCTTCAACCTCTCTGGGCTTATCAGTAAAGATGAGAGGTTGAATATCTTTAGACACATTCCAATCAAAAAACAACATTTAAGACCTAGACATAGCAGGAGCGTAAATCATACTATTTTATTTACGATTTTTTGTTTTGTTATTGTCAAGGTCTTGAAAGAGGAGAAAGGTTCATCAAATTTGTGCAAGAAAAAGAAATGGTAATAACAAACGCACCATATAAGGTTCCACCAAGAAGATGATATACCTGGAAGTCATTTTGCGATACAGAGGGTGAAATCGTAATAGACCAGATAGACTAGATTATGATAGTAGTATTAATTAATACTACTAAAGGTATGTAGTCATACATGTACCTAATACATAATAGATAGGACTTGCTCAGTCAAGACCATCTCTATCTGCTCTGGCAGCCAGGCAGCGTTTAGGTCCTTAAAAGCGCCCAAGGTCAGCTCTAAGCTGGTTCTTGAGTTTAAGAGAGCACTGGATGATGGTTCTCTGACCAAAAGGGTTAGCTTAGTATGGGTACCGGGACACATAGCTGTGGAGAGAAACGAACGGGCTGACGCCTTGGCCAAACTGGCGCCCTCTCTCATCCACTCTGTATGTGGGACTCTAACCTATGATTGGTGTGCCCTTCAGTACTGGACGGGGTAATCTCAAGTAGCTATTTCTGCGTGGGTTCCATAAATCCTGGGCCAGTAGTTTTGGAGGATGAGATAAGCTCGGCTCCACATAGTGGGGCCATCCAATAATCTCACACCCCAACTGGTGGTCATTATACTTACCGGCAACTGTACACTACAGCGGCACCTTCATCTGCTTAGATTTGCGGATGGTCCACCGTGCCGTCTATGAGATGATGAGAAGCAGGAAACCTCCACACATGTCCTCCGGAAGTGCCCGCCAAGGGCTTATTAGAGGTAGCACATCCTGGGATCGGGTTTTATGCATCCGGGCAATGTCAGGGAGTTTTTTTTGAAGAAAAAAACTAGCTGGCACAAACTAAACTTTCCATATTTAAAACTCTTTGAAATTTAAATATTTCACCCACACAACATGTTTTCATAGCTCTCGCTGTTTGTCATTTGATCTTAGATAACGCCTGACACCTTGATTTGTTTTGCCCATTGAATTCAGGTTTGACTAAACAGTGGTACAATATTATTTCATATTTCAGGAATTTCTAATTTTTAATTTTTAAATATTATTCCATTCAAATTCATAGGTTAATTTCATTCTTCTTTCTATAATACATTTGCTACTTAATACGAATCTTTTAAAGTATACATCATCATCATGCAACCTCTTCTGTCCACTGCTGGACATAGGTCTCTCCCATTCTTCGCCACTCTTCACGGTTTTGTGCTTCTTGTTGCCATTTCTTGGATATTCGGTTAATGTTGTCCATCCAGCGTGTTGGTGGTCGTCCTCTGCTACGTTTGTCTTTTTTTGGGCGCTAGTCAATTAGTTTTCTGGTCCATCTTGAGTCTTTCAGTCGCGCTATGTGACCTGCCCAATTCCATTTCAGCTTGGCTATACGTTCAACGACATCAGTGATACCTGTTCTTTTCCTTAAGTCTTGGTTCCTTATTTGTCTTTTTTTGTCACGTCGAGAATCGATCTTTCCATGCGCCTTTGTGCCAATCGCATTTTTAGTGCTGTTGTTTTTGTCAGCCTAAGAGTTTCTGCTCCGTATGTCATAATAGCAAGAACGCATTGGTCAAATGTCTTCCGTTTCATAGCTGTCGGGATGTTGCTCTTAAAGATGTCTCTTAGTGAACCATACGCCACCCAAGCAAGTGTTATTCGTCGTTGAAATTCGCAAGTCTGATTGTCCTTGCCTATTCTGATTTCATGACCGAGATATAAGTATGTACTTTTCTGTCAATTCTACCACTTGATTTTGGATGGTTAGGTGATCGCTGGGAACTAAATTTGTCATAAATTTGGTCTTGTTGATGTTCATTTTTAGACCTATTGTTGAAGATACGTTTTCTAATTCTAGTAGCATTTTAAAGACGTATTCGAGGACCGGTATAAATAATTTAGGTGAGAGAGTGTCGCCCTGTCTCACACCCCGCTTGATATGAATTTCTCTTGTAATATCATGTACTTTTACACGCATTGTGGCGTTTTGGTATAATGTTTGCACTAACTTTGTAAACCGGTAATCTATTCTACTATTGTTCAGAGCGGTTATAATGCTGTCTAATTCCACAATGTCGAAGGCATTGTGAAAGTCTACGAAGATAAGTACCAATGGTCTGTTATATTCTATCGACTTTTCTATTAAGGTTTTTACTGTTTGTAGGTGATCGTTTGTTCCGAATTTTGAGCGGAATCCAGCTTGTTCTCGGGGTTGGTAGAAATCTAATTTTTTTTTCTAGGCTTGTCGTAATTATTCGGGTAAACATTTTATAGATGTGGTTCAATAAGCTGATTGGTCTATAGTTTTCTAGGTGCGCCTTGTCTCCTTTCTTGTGTAGTAAAATTGTTACTGCATTGTTCCATGTTTCCGGTATGCAACAATCTGTTAGACAAAGGTTAAACAAAATTTTTATTTGGTTGAGAAGGGCACGTACACCCATATTTATAGCTTCTATTACGACTCCATCTTCTCCTGGCGCTTTGTTGTTTTTCATATTTTTCATTGCGTCCTGGATTTCGCTTAGTGTGATCTCTGGCATGAGCTCTGAACCCTGGTTGATGATTTTGCGTGATGCAGCGGCTTCCAAATTCTTTTGGTCTTCTCTTTGGCTTGTGTATAGTTCTTGATAGAAGTCTTCAACTATGTGTAGTAGTTCTTCTCTATTTGATGTGGGGACTCCTTCTTTGTTCTTTAGTTTATGTATTTCGCATTTTCCATTGTTTAGCCGTCTTCTCAGGACTTTCAGACTTTTGTTCTCTTCTATAGTTCGCTGGACTTTTCATTCTTAAATTTCCTTAAACCTTTCCTTATTTTTTCTAGCTTTTAATACTTCTTTGTTTATTTTTCGCAGTTCTTCTTCGCAATGCTTTCGTTTCCTTTGATTTTTCTTCTAGTTTCCATTAGTTGCTTTGTTGCAATGGTTATGTTTTCGTCTTGGCGTCTTTTAGGGCAGCATTTTACTTGAGCCTCTCGAATAGCTTCTACTAAACGATATTTTCGTTTAGGGCATTTACATTATTCATGCATTCATTTTGTTGTAGGATTTTATTGATATTGCCTTGGTATTCATTTAAATTCGTTGGGTCGTTCCATATTGGGTTGGCTTTCTTCCTAATCATTTTGGATCTTTCTGTTATTAAGTCTAATTTTAGTTTGGCTCTTACCATTCTATGATCGCTGCCTGTGGTAAAGCTATTAAGGACTGTGACATCGTTGAATATATATTTTTTGTCACTGATTATGTAGTCTATCTCGTTTCTGGTCTTACCATCTGGGCTTTTCCACGTCCATCTTCTGTGATCTTTTTTAGAGAAGAAACTATTCATCTGGTATAGATTTTGTTGTAATACAAATTCTAGTAGTGTTTGGCCACGCTCGTTTCTGCCTTTGGATCCAAATTTACCTAGTGCTGTTTCCTGTTAATCCTGCTTTAGACCGATCTTTGCGTTAAAGTCGCCGCATATAATCGTGTAATGTGTTGGTGTTTCTTTCAGTGCCGTTGAGATGTCATCGTAGAAGTCTTCAATCTCTTCATCCGGATGGTCCGTTGTTGGTGCGTATACCTGAATAATCTTTATTTTATACCTTCGGTTTAGCTTTACGATTAAATAGGCTATTCTTGTGGATATACTTCTTGTAATCACTATGTCATCTGCAAGTCTTTTGTGTGAAAGTATACAACCAACCATATATCATATACAGGGTGCTTCAATAATAATTGTCCATATAGTAACTGGAGAAACCTTAGCACAAAATACGAAGATTTAACCTAAAACACTTAAATAAAATGTGGTTCCTTACTGAGTTACATGGTGTTTTATCTAAAAATTTAAAAATTATTTTTGCTCAGCATTTTAAAACTATTCGACGTATCCTTTTCATACTTAGCAGAAAGTGCGACTACTATATACCCTACTAAATTATTATAAACAAACGTTTCTAGCTACTACCAGAGGCGTACGACAGGGGATAGTGCAGGGGTCACCAATTGGCGGACCGCGGTCCGCATCCGGACCGTGGGCTAGTTTTGTGCGGACCGCGATTGAATTCAGAATATCGTCGGTGATGTGACAATACCTCCTATCTGCTTTTTCATGAATTTTGTGAGAGAGACTTTAAACTTTTTTTAGGGCCACCTCCGGTTTTTATATGTGAGTTTTGACTTGTTTTGTAGTAAATAAATAGTTGAATTGAGTACAAAACAAGTCAAAAATATCATATGAAAACAGGAGACGACCCTAAAAAAAGTTTGAAATCTCTCTTACAAAATTCATGAAAAAACAGATAGAAGGTATTGTCACATCAACGACGATATAGTGTTTGGCAATTTTGAAAATGTTGGGCTATGAAATTGTATACTACGTTTGGCTCAACTTAGCCAATCGGTCCAGATCTTAGCTAACAGATGAATATCCTAACTCCCTAATATGAATCAGTTGCACTAAACTCACTCAAAACTTCATACAGGTTGTACATAATAAAAAACGTAATTTTTGTTCATTACCAAAATGTTCATTACCAAAAAAAAATTGATTAATAGCAAGCTGAAAATTTGTTAATAGCTTAACGGTGTCTAGTCGGACAAACTTTGATATACGGGAACACTGGAACAGGGGAAGTTTTAATTGTGGAACAGTTTAAAAATTTGGAACGTCAGATTACGAAAACGTCCCATGTATTTTGTCGGACCGAACATCCAATTGATTTGATACCCTTTCATTAAACTCTCATGTAAAAATCAGACTGCTAGTACTAACCAACATGATTCCTGTCAGTTTCGGGCGAAACAATTTTTTAAACAAATTAATTACCTTTCTGCCTTTTTTGGGTAATTTTAAACAAAAGATGTCTGATGTCATATTTCTGAAAAGTTGATAGTTTTCGAGTTATCAGCGACTAAAATCTGAAAAATGCGAAAATAAAGATTTTCAATACTTGAAAACTCATAATATGTAAATTATTAGTTTTCAGGTGGCCAAGTACCTAAATTAAAGTTTATTCATTCAATTTCAAGATTCTAATGAGTACCTAATCGGGGCTTATTTCGCGCATATTTAACAATTAAAAACAACGGTCTAAAATTTAGACTCTAATTAATTGAAATAAGTCCCGATTACTCATTAGAATCTTAATATTGAATGTTTAATTGTTTAATTGAATGTAGGCACTTGACCACCGCCAAAATAAGTATTTAAACATGAGTTTTCAAGCTTCAAAAATGCTTATTTTCGCATTTTTCAAATTTTAATTCGCTTAAAACCCGAAATCTGTCAAGTTTTGGAAAAATCACAGATCTTTTTTGTTTAAGAGGACCCAAAAATTCTGAAAACATATTTTTGGGGGCAAAAAAGGTGATGTTTGGAATTTGTTAAAAAATTTGTTAAACAATTTCTGCCCAAAAATTTCGCCCAGCACCCTCCTGATTTGTTTATAGGGTATATTTTTTAACAAGAATCCGCAAAGAAACCGAGTCAGAATAACCAGACACAGGTAGCATTAAATCCGGACCCCGGAAATGTCTTAAGTTTTCGAAACGGACCCTCAGGGAAACTAATTGGTGACCCCTGGGATAGTGAATGGTTGGCCCTTCTCAAATTCTACGCCATTGGAGGAATTACTATTCTAGTGCCATTTTTATATTCTCCAATACTTTCTACGTAAATAATATACTCGTCATTGGTAACAATAAAATTATTAGTTTTCGAGATATTTGAAGTTAAATATGAAACGGCACAGTTATTTTGAATAATTTATATGATTCATAAAATATTATGATTAAAATTAAAAAATGATTTTCACCCAGTACTTTAAAACTATTTGGCGTATCCTTATTTATCATACTTGGCAGAAAGTGTAGGTACTGTACACCCTACTAAATTAAGATAAATAAACGTTTTTAGCTACTACCAGAGGCGCACGACAGCGGATAGTGGCTGGTTGACCCTTCCCAAATTCTACGCCACTGACGAAATTGCTATTTTAGTGTAATTTTTTGATTTTCCAATACTTTTTATGTAAATAATATCCTATATTCATAACGACAAAATGATTAGTTTTCGAGATATTTGAAATTTAAAATAAGCGACACAATACATTAATCAAAATAACCGTATCGTTTCATTTTTAACTTTAAAGATCTCGAAAACTAATGACTTTATCGTTACGAATGAAGAGTATATTATTTTCATAGAAAGTACTAGAGAATCCAAAAATTGAACTAAAATAGCAATTCCGCCAGTGGCGTAGAATTTGGAAAGGGTCAACCATTCACTTTCCCCCGTCGTACGCCTCTGGTAATATCCAGAAACGTTTGTTTAACATAATTTAGTAGTTTGTACAGTACATATACTTCCTACCAAGTATGAAAGGGATATGACTAATAGTTTTAAAATGCTGAGCAAAAATAGTTTTTACATTTTTTGATAAAACACCCTGTAACTCAGTAAGGAACCACATTTTATTTAAGTGTTTTAGGTTAAATCTTCGTATTTTGTGCTAAGGTTTCTCCAGTTACTATATGGACAATTATTAATGAAACACCCTGTATTCTATTCAGTTCTCACATCCATTCCATGTCCACTACATTTGTCACCAATTAACAACTAAATTTATTTTTTTGACAAGTTTGAATTTGTGAACTGGATACACATTCTAACCATCATCCAATTTATATTTCTTAATCACTCCTAATTTCACTCTCTGGCTTACGTTGTACTACTGTTTCGTTGTACTTGGGTTCGGTGTTCAATTTACATTAAATTCTTGTAATATACAGTTCCCTACGTAGTGACTGTACACAATATTTGCCAAAGTCACAACAGTTGTCATTTGTCACTTATCACTTACTCGAACCCTATCGCCAAAATAAGGAACTGTCATTCATTGTTCTTACATTTTCCTTGGCAAAATGTAGTATCCGGCAAATTGTAATTAATTTTTGATCTGTTTGTCCTTCGTCCAGTGTGTGTTTAATGCTATTTATTAGTTGCTAAATCTTTTTAATTACTTTCTTGCCATACAAATGTTATCTACATTTTAGTGGGATCTCTTCCTGTTTAGACGAAGTAAGTCTACGTTATTGTAATTTTTTATCTAACACCAACTTTGATTTTTTGTCAAAGTTTTTTTCCATTTATTTCTTTTGTTACAATGGCATTCTTTTGGCTTATTTCAGATGCCCCTGATGATGCTAAGTTAGCGAAAGTATACTTGGGCAAGATTTGATTAAACTATATGCTCGAAATGTGCCTTTTATTCCTATAAATTTTTTTGAAGAGACTTGTGGCTTTCTGTGAGGCTATAAAGCTGCTGAACGATTAGACTTTCGGGGCGGTAGGGGAGCTCAGATTTGCAGCCCCTGCTGTTTCTGACAGACGTGGGAGCCCGATGGACCAGTTTCTTTTGGACCTGGTCCGTATGATAGGGGTGATACAATGTTCCTGCCGTAGGAGATCTAAGTATCTGAAGGACTCACAAGTGGGCCCTGCCAGCGTCAAAACCATACCATACCAAAAATGAACATACAAAAAAAGGAAAAAATAAGAAACAACTGGATAACCGATAAAATACTTAAGTTAATGAAGAACAGAAGGATCATTAAAACTGTAGACAAAACAAGATATGACAAGACATACAGAAAAAGGCAAAACAAAATAAGAGAAGCAAAGGAAAATTGGTTGAATGAGAAGACCAGACATGTGAGCGCCTAAGTTGAATAGAGTTAGCCTGAGCAATGTTTGGTAGGTATATTAAACTATGTATGTATTTAAATCCAACATCCAACCTACCCATATACCTCAAAAGGAAAATCTTTACCAGTGTTTGCTACCTGTACGAAGCAGAAACATTAACACTCACAAAAAAGGTACAGATTGAACAGAAAATAGAACAAGATTCGAGTGACTCAAAAAGCTATGGAGCGTCAGATGCTGGGTGTCTCTCTTTGAGACCGAATTCCAAGCGAAGAAATACATCGTAGAACAAAAATAACAGACGCTATCGGAACCATGGTGTCACTAAAATGGAATTGAACAGGACACGTCGCCAGATTATGAGACAACCGGTGGACAAAACATATTGTCGAGTGGAGGCAAAGAAAAGAACCACGATGTAGCAGAGGACGCCCAACAGCCAGATGGACTGACGACCTATAGCAGTAATTGGATACAAGTGGCACAAGACATAGACAAATAGAAAGAGCTGAGGGAGACCTAAATCCAGCAGTGAACGCAGACAGATTGATTATGATGATGATCTTTCCGTGTAGACTATCTACTTCCACTTGTCTATATACTGCTTATTTATGTATATCTTCTGGCATATATTAGTATTATTATATTATTATTTTGTCATATATTATGCTAATGTGCTCGTTTTTTTGTTCAACTAATCTAACCAATAAAAACTAATACTCCTCTGCCAAGCTATTATTTAAAGGAAACCCCTATTGAAAGTTAATGAACTTCAAACGTCAAACGATAACCAGGAATAGTATACTAATTTAGTAATCACTTTATTATATCATTCAAATGATGTAGGTAGAATCGATATTTGAATGAATTTGAATGGCATGTTTCCGTTAATCTTATCATTTTTACATACCTGCATGACAGTGAATTGCCACCCGCCCTTCAGTCAATGCAAACGTCAAGACTTTCACCATGTTTAACAGACCGGATAATGTAGCGTCTCCATAATCCTTCCATGTAAAATTGTAATAATATACTGAAAAAGAAATAATACCTGTTATTATTGCTTATTAAAGCTAAGAAAAAATGCTTATGCTGCATATTTAACTGTTTTTGCATTTGTTGAATATTTTAAAAGGTTTGCTAGATTTATAGTCGATTTTAATGGAATGTATTGGGAAAATAGGTTATATTTTATTTATGTTTAGTACGTTTGAAGAATTTCCAGATCAGAAAATCAGAAAAATTGATCTGGTAAGCGAATTCTTTCTTTCTCTCCTATGGCGTATCATCTATCGTCTTTAATTATTTGATACTTTGATGTATATTCCTTTCGATTTCTTCGATCTGATCTATCCATTTCCTTCTGCCTCTTTTTCTTCTCCCTTTCCTTTTGCTTCCCAATTCTAATATTTGCCTTGTAATTCTTTCTGGTTTCATTCTGTTTATATGTCCGAGCCACAACATTTGCTTCTGTTTAATGTACTCAGTAAAAGGTATCTGCTTTGTCATTTGTCCAGTATCCAGTTCGGTCGTTTGTCCAGTTTTCGTTTGCGTATGTTATTATTGGCACTCTTATCGAAATGTGAATTTTTTCCTTGACTTTCATTTTTACATCTTTGTGTCTTAGTATTGTTTTATTAATTGTGTAGTATATTCGTGTAGATTTATTTCCTCTATTTGTTATTTCCGCATCTATTTTTTCATCATCAGTTACATTATGTACTACCCAGATATTCGTCTGGTGTTATTTTTTCTAATATGTTCCATTACATTTTAATCTCCTTATTGTCTCGGTCTTCATTTTGATTAACTATGTATCATCTCGTTTTTGTTTTATTTATATTCACCTCCATTTTCATTTTAAGTACTTCTTTAGTCCACGAATTCACTTAGCCTTTGCATTTTATTTTTATTGTTAGCTACCAGTACAATATCATCTGCATAGAGTAACCTCTGTAATTTTACTGGTTGCAAGATCCTGTATCTAATTATTGTATTTAGGCTTTCTTATTTAGCTTTAAGGTTCTTTATAGTCCTGTCCATTATTATGACCAACAACAATGGGCTTAAAATATGTCCCTTATTTATGTTGAATTCATTGGATCTTTGGCCTACCACCTTGAGCTAAGTACCTACATCGTTCTGTAATTTTCACATTGGGTTTCTTTGCCCGTTTTATGAGTTGGTACGATTAAATTATTTTCCCATTCCTTAGGCATATTTTGATTCTTCCAAGCTTCTTTTCAAATTATCCACAGCCATCCCTTACCCTTTCCTCCTAGATACTCTATTATTTCTTGCGCAATTTCGTTCTCCCCACATGATTTTCCTATTTTGATTCTATTTATGGCTTCGTCCATTTCCTCTCTTGTTATCTCTGGTAAAATTTCTGACAGAAATCTGATCATCTCTGAATAAAAGATAAAATAACATATTGCAAGAAATTTGTATGCTGCCATCAATAGATTTGTTAAGTATAGTCTAGGGCCGTAACTACGATGTTAGGGGCCTCGGGGCAAAGATGATCTGGGGGCCCCCTGCCGGGGGGTCTGCGGAAGGCGAGTCCGGAAAAATCTTTGATATTTAACCCCTTAAAAAAAAGCATTTTAATGGATTCTATGACTGAAGTTTCTTGAACCTACATGTTGCTATTTTAGTTGACCAACACAAAAAAAATTTAAAATCACCTTATTTTTTATTCGCTTTAAAAAATATAAAAGAAAAACAACAAAATGAACAGATAGAAAAAGAAAATGAAATAATATAATGAAACAATAAAAAGAAAATTTCTTGACACTTGAAAACCGAATGGAAAAATAAAATATGAAGATATGAAGGTTTATTTAGAGAAAATGCAGGAAGAAAAGGTAAATCAAATTGCTGAGGAGATACAGAAAACTGAAAAGGTGGAAGAAAAATTCAAGAATGCGGTAAAATTCGATATGGAAAAGTGGAAGAAAAGTTGACGGAAATAGGAAAATGTCAAAAAGGAGGAGACCGTCGGGAAGTAATTGTATACAGACCTAATGAGAGCAGAATCATATTTGACGAGAATATTAGAAAACGATATCAGGTACCTTCAGCAGTGACACTCTCGAAGGCGAATACCGTCACTGCTGTAAGATTTATTATGCTGTGGTACTGGTAGAGCTGATTCCAATGTGCTCATTCCATCTTACCCTTACCTTTCTTTTCAATATGTGGTACCATGTGGTTCCGTTCAGGTACCAAGATGTGGTCTGGGGTAAATTGGTTAAGCCAAAGCAGCTGGGACCGGGGGCCGCTATTCCGGATGCATTTTAGTTTTTATTTCACCAAAATAACTAAATTCCTCAGTTACAATTTATATATTTACGAAAGGTCTCGGGGGCCCCTCTTCCAATGGCATTTTAGGTTTTATTACGCCGAAATAACTAATTTCCTAAGTATTAATTTAAAATTTTATGACAAGGTCTCGGGAGCCCCAGCTCAGCTCAGGCCTCAGAGGGTTCTGTTCTAATTGCATTTTAGTCGAAAATACTAATTTCTCCAGTGAAAAATTAAAACTTTATGTTCAATTCTAGGGTGCCTCTGTAAGGTCTTTTTAAAATTGTGTCATTTGAAAATATTTCGTTAGGATCGGCTTTTAAAATACATATTTTTATTTTCCTCGTTAAACTCTATGCACGGTCAAAAAAGGGGCACCTGCTGGGCCCCCCTTGGCCGGGGGGCCCGGGGCACTGCCCCGGTTGCCCCAATGGTAGTTACGGCCCTGGTATAGTCGTAAGAGCGAAGTATTGGATTTCACTACTTCTACACTTTAATAATTATTCTGCACAAAGGCCGTATGGGGTATAAATTTGATAGGTATCAAATATTTACCGTATAACCTATGGAGTTTTTCTAGCGACATGTTGCTTATCTTCAGAATAAACTTACTCCACTCAAAAAAGAAGTATATGAGTGTAACACGCACCCGAGTGGTTAAAAAGCCAGCTGTTTTTCACGTGTCACTCAACTGTTATCAGATTGATGTATTGATATATTTGTTTACACGGAACTATACAGGGTAAGCACCCAGGAAATGATCAATATCTCATGTGATCACTTTACGTTATGAGTTTCAAAATGTTACCTTTACAAGGTAATAAATATCGCAATAAAACACTGAAAACTTTTGTTTTCAATCCTTCCACAAAATTTATAATAAATTAATGTCAGTACAGCTGTTTCGGTAGAGTGCGCTTTTTAGTCCAGGGTAATAAGGTTTTTCCCATGACACTCGAGCAGCCAGGGTACTGAAGCGTTTTTTCGACAGGTAATACCTATAGGAACAAATTGTAACTATTTCCTGCGTAGGATCTGGCGGCCATTTCTATTTATAAACAATTAACTGTCAAAAAATGTCATTTTTCCCTTTTTTTTCAAATCAATGGAAAACAGTGAAACTTATGATTTTTTTAGTACAAATATCTTTGAGATTATGGAAAAAGCTTTAAAATGACATACTACAAAGTTTGATATACTCATTTATTGTTAATATAATTTCGAAAAAAGGTCGGAATTGCAAAAAAAATTATTTTCGCAATAACTGTTGTAAAAATTAGTGTACAAGTTTGAAATTTTTGTTAAATGAGGGTTCTTTGGTGCTTAATATGTGACAAAAATTTCAAAGCGATTCATTCAATTGTTTAAATTTTATTTGAATTGTTTTTCTCAGAGAGCATTTTTTTGCAATAACATAAGTCAGAAAAAAAATGACGTTAGAACCATTCCACAGGTGTCAAATGGAAGAGCATGAGCTATTATTTCAAATTGGTTTAAAAAAAAGCGAATAAAAAATGCATATATTAGTAATAAATAATTATGTAAAAGGATCGTAAATCTTTCCTTATAAACTTTTTGGATAACTTTACGTTATGAGTTTCAAAATGTTACTTTTACAAGGTAATAAATATCGCAATAAAACACTGAAAACTTTTGTTTTCAATCCTTCCACAAAATTTATAATAAATTAATGTCAGTACAGCTGTTTCGGTAGAGTGCGCTTTTTAGTCCAGGGTAATAAGGTTTTTCCCATGACACTCGAGCAGCCAGGGTACTGAAGCGTTTTTTCGATAGGTAATACCTATAAGATCAAATTGTAACTATTTCCTGCCTAGGATCTGGTGACCATTTTTATTTATAAACAATTAAGTGTCAAAAAATGGCATTTTTCCCTTTTTTCAAATCAATGGCAAACAGTGAAACTTATGGTTTTTTTAGTACAAATATCTTTGAGATTATGGAAAAAGCTTTAAAATGACGTATTACAAAGTTTGATATACTCATTTATTGTTAATCTAATTGCGAAAAAAAGGTCGGAATTGCAAAAAAATTAATTTCGCAATATCTATTGTAAAAATTAGTGTACAGCTTTGAAAGTTTTGTCATATAAGGGTTCTTTGGTGCTTAATATGTGATAAAAATTTCAAAGCGATTCATTCAATTGTTTAAATTTTATTCAAATTGTTTATCCCAGAGAGCATTTTTTTGCAATAACATAAGTCAGAAAAAAATGACGTTAGAACCATTCCACAGGTGTCAAATCAAAGAGCTAGAGCTATATTTTTAACTTGGTTTAAAAAAAGGCGAATAAAAAATGCATTTATCAGTAATAAATAATTATGCAAAAGTATCGTAAATCTTTCCTTATAAACTTTTTATTTTGTTATATAAGAAATTATATATATTTATTACAATTTTTTATCAATTATGATATAAATAACACTCCTTGGTAGTTGTGCACTTAAAACAGGGTAAAAAAGTTAATTTTTTTGGAAAAAGTTATCCAAAAAGTTTATAAGGAAAGATTTACGATACTTTTACATAATTATTTATTACTAATAAATGCATTTTTTATTCGCTTTTTTTTAAACCAATTTGAAAATATAGCTCATGCTCTTCCATTTGACACCTGTGGAATGGTTTTAACGTCATTTTCTTCTGACTTATGTTATTGCAAAAAAAAATGCTCTCTGAGATAAACAATTCGAATAAAATTTAAACAGTTGAATGAATCTCTTTGAAATTTTTGTCACATATTAAGCACCAAAGAACCCTCATTTGACAAAAATTTCAAACTTGTACACTAATTTTTACAACAGTTATTGCGAAAATATTTTTTTTTGCAATTCCGACCTTTTTTCGAAATTATATTAACAATAAATGAGTATATCAAACTTTGTAATATGTCATTTTAAAGCTTTTTCCATAATCTCAAAGATATTTGTACTCAAAAAATCATAAGTTTCACTGTTTTCCATTGATTTGAAGAAAAAAAAGGGAAAATGCCATTTTTTGACAGTTAATTGTTTATAAATAGAAATGGTTGCCAGATCCTACGCAGGAAATAGTTACAATTTGTTCCTATAGGTATTACCTGTCGAAAAAACGCTTCAGTACCCTGGCTGCTGAAGTGTCACGAACAGGGTATATTTTTGTCTTATTACCCTGGCCTATTTCTCAAATAATGGGTTTTACTATGTGTCTTCACTTTAAAGTCTCTATGGTCTGTTTTTAAACCAGGAGGAGTAATTCAAATTTACCGCGCCGTAATGCTTGTTTGTAATTGGTCCAACCTCGGGCAAGTTTACTCCACTTTTAAAAAATTTTGACACTAATGACATTTATGAAATTTTGACACGATTGACATTTCATAGGTTAATTAAGTTATATCAGCATTTTTTGAGTTTTCTGTGTTATTCCTTTAATTTTTAGATTTTTTATCTGCTTTTATACAAAAAAAAAAACAGTTGTTTTTAGAACTATTAAGCAACATATTAATATAATATAATATTTATGGATTACCATCAAAGGCCGATATGATCAACCAAAAAAGAAGATGTATTTGGTGACTTTCTTGGGTGTGAAACTGTCTTTGTAGATTACTCCTCTTGGTTTAAAAACAAACCATAACTGAAGAGGTTGAGTAGTGGGGAGCTGTTTTTCTCAATTTGGTCATTCAGAGTTGTTACATCTGTATTTTTTAATTTATTAATTTCCATAGATTCTAATAAAGATAGTTTAAGGCCTTTATTTTGAATATGAAGGATTTGATATTCTTCATTAAAATAATGATTATGATCTAGACTAGAAGATCAAGTTCGTACGTAGAATCTGTTTTTCTATTATTGAAAGCCCTTTTGTGTTCTCCTATGCGTTTGTCAAAAGTTCTGCCAGTTTGACCGATGTAAGTTTCTGGAGAGTCTCCAAATGTCAGTTTGTATACACCACTCTGTCAAAAAAGAAAAAGCAATTACAGAATGGTGCATACAAACTGACAGGTGGTGACTGTCCAAAAACTTACATCGGTCAAACTGGCAAAACCTTTGACAAACGCATAGCAGAACACAAAAGGGCTTTCAATAATAGAAAAACACATTATACGTAGGCAATTCACCTTCTATAGCAGGGGTGGGCAAAGTGCGGCCCGCGGGCCGCATGCGGCCCTTTAGACATTTGTTTGCGGCCCGAGGAGAAAAAGTGAATTATTTTCATTTCAAAATTTTTTCTAATTATTGCTAATATTGATAATTAAATATAGATAATGCAGCTATCAATATTATCACTTTCGCAGGGGGTGATTTTTCCGCAAATTTTCAACATAACGCGGGCAATGATTTGGGTTTTGGGCACAGAGACTTATCGGCTTCCTCAAAGAAATCCATGAAATTTCAACAAATGAAAATGATATTTTCGAAGTAGTCAGGAACTGTATGGAAAATTTTGAATTAACCGTAACCACCTAGTAAGAGTAACAACTGACGGAGCAATAAATTTAAGAGGAGCAAATATTGTAACGTTGAGAAAACTTATAGATTACGTTCAACAGTTTTCGGAACATGATTTATTATTCTTCACTGCATAATCCATCATCATGTCCATGAACCTAGCAGAGCAAGGTTAGCAGAATGGAATCAGACCAAGAGCATAATTAGGTGCTAATTAGGTGCTAATTTAGTACCCCAATCGCGAATTTAGTGCTCCTTTTTTTAAAAAATTATGACGTGTTCTGCCAGGTACATATGAACTCAGCAGAGCACAACCATAAAAAACATCAAATCGAAAAGTGACCAAGCTTATAATTAAGTACTAATTAGGTGCTAATTTAGTACCCCAATCGCGAATTTAGTGCTCCTTTTTTTTTAAATTATGACGTGTTCTGCCAGGTACATATGAACTCAGCAGAGCACAACCATAAAAAACATCAAATCTAAAAGTGACCAAGCTTATAATTAAGTACTAATTAGGTGCTAATTTAGTACCACAATCGCGAATTTAGTGCTCCTTTATTTTTTAAGTTATGACATGTTCTGCCAGGTACATATGAACTCAGCAGAGCACAACCATAAAAAACATCAAATCGAAAAGTGACCAAGCTTATAATTAAGCACTAATTAGGTGCTAATTTAGTACCCCAAACGTGAATTTAGAGCTCCTTTTATTTCTTGCTTTTATACCGTCATATTATGTACAGTTTTGTAGTGCGGTTATCGAGATACACTACATTACGTATGTCTACTCCACCTAATTAGCACTCAAATGTGAGATAGGCCAGCAACTGTATTGATGATTTTTTCAACGGCTTGACTTTGTACTGACCTCGCATAAACTTGAATGCAGTACGCGCCAAAATTTGGAAAAAAACTGAGCATGAAATTCGTTATTAGGGCACTTAATTAGCACCTAACTAGCACCTAAATTTAAGATAGGTATGTTTGGACTTTTTTGATTTTTTGAGGTAGTACTCTAATGACTTCATATGTACCCGGCAGAACATGGCTTAAAGGAAAGAAAACATGGAGCATTTAATTCGCGATTGGGGTACTAAATTAGCACCTAATTAGTACTTAATTATAAGCTTGGTCATTTTTCGATTTGACGTTTATTAAAGTTGTACTCTGCTGAGTACATATTATGTACCTGGCAGAACGCGTCATAATTAAAAAAAAAGAAGCACTAAATTCGCGATTGGGGTACTAAATTAGCACCTAATTAGTACTTAATTATAAGCCTGGTCACTTTTCGATTTGATGTTTTTTATGGTTGTGCTCTACTGAGTTCATATGTACCTTGCAGAACACGTCATAAGTTAAAAAAAAGGAGCACTAAATTCGCGATTGGGGTACTAAATTAGCACCTAATTAGTACTTAATTATAAGCTTGGTCACTTTTAGATTTGATGTTTTTTATGGTTGTGCTCTGCTGAGTTCATATGTAACTGGCAGAACGTGTCATAACTTAAAAAATAAAGGAGCACTAAATTCGCGATTGGGGTACTAAATTAGCACCTAATTAGTACTTAATTATAAGCTTGGTCACTTTTCGATTTGATGTTTTTTATGGTTGTGCTCTGCTGAGTTCATATGTACCTGGCAGAACACGTCATAATTAAAAAAAAAATAGGAGCACTAAATTCGCGATTGGGGTACTAAATTAGCACCTAATTAGTACTTAATTATAAGCTTGGTCACTTTTCGATTTGATGTTTTTTATGGTTGTGCTCTGCTGAGTTCATATGTACCTGGCAGAACACGTCATAATTTAAAAAAAAAGGAGCACTAAATTCGCGATTGGGGTACTAAATTAGCACCTAATTAGTACTTAATTATAAGCTTGGTCACTTTTCGATTTGATGTTTTTTATGGTTGTGCTCTGCTGAGTTCATATGTACCTGGCAGAACACGTCATAATTTAAAAAAAAGGAGCACTAAATTCGCGATTGGGGTACTAAATTAGCACCTAATTAGTACTTAATTATAAGCTTGGTCACTTTTCGATTTGATGTTTTTTATGGTTGTGCTCTGCTGAGTTCATATGTACCTGGCACAACATGTCATAACTTAAAAAATAAAGGAGCACTAAATTCGCGATTGGGGTACTAAATTAGCACCTAATTAGTACTTAATTATAAGCTTGGTCACTTTTAGATTTGATGTTTTTTATGGTTGTGCTCTGCTGAGTTCATATGTAACTGGCAGAACATGTCATAACTTAAAAAATAAAGGAGCACTAAATTCGCGATTGGGGTACTAAATTAGCACCTAATTAGTACTTAATTATAAGCTTGGTCACTTTTCGATTTGATGTTTTTTATGGTTGTGCTCTGCTGAGTTCATATGTACCTGGCAGAACACGTCATAATTTAAAAAAAAGGAGCACTAAATTCGCGATTGGGGTACTAAATTAGCACCTAATTAGTACTTAATTATAAGCTTGGTCACTTTTCGATTTGATGTTTTTTATGGTTGTGCTCTGCTGAGTTCATATGTACCTGGCACAACATGTCATAACTTAAAAAATAAAGGAGCACTAAATTCGCGATTGGGGTACTAAATTAGCACCTAATTAGTACTTAATTATAAGCTTGGTCACTTTTCGATTTGATGTTTTTTATGGTTGTGCTCTGCTGAGTTCATATGTACCTGGCAGAACACGTCATAATTTTAAAAAAAGGAGCACTATTCGCGATTGGGGTACTAAATTAGCACCTAATTAGTACTTAATTATAAGCTTGGTCACTTTTCGATTTGATGTTTTTTATGGTTGTGCTCTGCTGAGTTCATATGTACCTGGCAGAACACGTCATAATTAAAAAAAAAATAGGAGCACTAAATTCGCGATTGGGGTACTAAATTAGCACCTAATTAGTACTTAATTATAAGCTTGGTCACTTTTCGATTTGATGTTTTTTATGGTTGTGCTCTGCTGAGTTCATATGTACCTGGCAGAACACGTCATAATTTAAAAAAAAAGGAGCACTAAATTCGCGATTGGGGTACTAAATTAGCACCTAATTAGTACTTAATTATAAGCTTGGTCACTTTTCGATTTGATGTTTTTTATGGTTGTGCTCTGCTGAGTTCATATGTACCTGGCAGAACACGTCATAATTTAAAAAAAAGGAGCACTAAATTCGCGATTGGGGTACTAAATTAGCACCTAATTAGTACTTAATTATAAGCTTGGTCACTTTTCGATTTGATGTTTTTTATGGTTGTGCTCTGCTGAGTTCATATGTACCTGGCACAACATGTCATAACTTAAAAAATAAAGGAGCACTAAATTCGCGATGGGGGTACTAAATTAGCACCTAATTAGTACTTAATTATAAGCTTGGTCACTTTTAGATTTGATGTTTTTTATGGTTGTGCTCTGCTGAGTTCATATGTAACTGGCAGAACGTGTCATAACTTAAAAAATAAAGGAGCACTAAATTCGCGATTGGGGTACTAAATTAGCACCTAATTAGTACTTAATTATAAGCTTGGTCACTTTTCGATTTGATGTTTTTTATGGTTGTGCTCTGCTGAGTTCATATGTACCTGGCAGAACACGTCATAATTTAAAAAAAAAGGAGCACTAAATTCGCGATTGGGGTACTAAATTAGCACCTAATTAGTACTTAATTATAAGCTTGGTCACTTTTCGATTTGATGTTTTTTATGGTTGTGTTCTGCTGAGTTCATATGTACCTGGCACAACATGTCATAACTTAAAAAATAAAGGAGCACTAAATTCGCGATTGGGGTACTAAATTAGCACCTAATTAGTACTTAATTATAAGCTTGTCCACTTTTCGATTTGATATTTTTTATGGTTGTGCTCTGCTGAGTTCATATGTACCTGGCAGAACACTTCATAATTTAAAAAAAAAAAAGGAGCACTAAATTCGCGATTGGGGTACTTAATTAGCACCTAATTAGCACCTAATTATGCACTTGGTCTGATTCCATTCTGCTAACCTTGCTCTGCTAGGTTCATGGACATTCCATCATCAGATATTGTGCAAAAATGTTTTACAAGTGGACAACGTCATTTCAATTATAAATAATATTTTTAACTGTATTCCTTCAATAGGATTAAATCATCGTGAATTCAAAGCATTTTTGGAAGAGTTAGAGACAGAACATACTGATGTCTTATACCACAATCAACAATCATATTCGATAATTAAGTTTAGAAAAGGTTCTTAAAAGATGCTGTGAATTAGGGGAGGAAATTATTTAGAAATTAAGAACTGCTACTTTGCCAAATTTATAAGTGTTGATCGCACAATGAAACTTTTGTAATGAAATTTAAACTATTCATTGATCATATAAAAAAGAAAGAATTAGTCCAATTATTTCCCAATAATTTTGTTAGTCCAGATCTGGATTATTATTGTGATTAGAAATTGGGTGGTTTGGATTTTAAATGAGAGATATCTATGTCAAATATCAAAAAATATACAAGGTGGTTCTAAAGTTATGCTTCCAGAAAGACATGGGCAAAATCGATAAAACACCCTGTAACTCAGTTATAAAAATCATTGAGGCAATAAATATAGTAACCCAGAACCGCCTTAGTGACTTGACCGACAGAAGAAATTAAAAATAAAAGTTGTCAAAACTAAACGTGTTTTTCTCAAAACCGCCCAACTGCTTTTTATAGGCGGTGGACATTGTAACTCAAAGGCTACTTGACAGATCCACCTGAAATTTTTCATATATTTTCTTTAGACATTTCGTGAGGTATCAATAACAAATGTGTTGATTTTCACTACTTCGGTATTTTCACTTCTGAGCGATATCAAAAACGCAAAAATCGTCAAAACTAAAGAAATTCGACAGTGTTATCTCGAGAAACTCATAAGCCATTAAAATATTTTTGAATTTTTTGTTTCATATGATCCAATAACGAGTTCTGATGTCTACTGAAAAATTCATTTTGTTTAGGTGTCGGTAAAAATTTGCCATCGTTGGCTTATTTTTCAATAATTGGCCTTGAAACATTTTTTTCGGATATTCTTTGAATTGTACTGAATATGTTTATTTAATTTAAAAATAAAATAATTTTACCGTAGTCTCAAACAAATTTAAAAAATTGCTTAACATCCCCCCCACCCCTCCAAAGTTAAGAATTCGAAATCATTGCGGCCCTTGGTAATAGACCAAAAACCTTTTGTGGCCCTTATTAAAAAAAGTTTGCCGACCCCTATTCTATAGCATAATCGTTATTTTCATCTTCTTCTTTAAGTTCCATCTTCTATCGAAGGTTGGAAATCATCATGGCTATGCGGACCCTGTTATGCGGATATGATTTATTGTAGTGATGTGACTGCGCAGTTCGCTTGTTCAGTTTTATCGATGGTTTGTACCGGGTGTCCCAATGGCTCTCGGCCATATCTCAGGAACCGTTTATAGTACAGCTTTGAGAAAAAAATATTTATAACAAAAGTTGCCTCGGGAAAAGCCTGGAAAAATTATTTTCATAATTGTAGGTCTACCGCTAGAGGGCGTAATTGAATATCAAAAATAAAAAAATCAAAATTTTACAAAATTTACCTAATGAAGGGGCACCGCATATTTGATTTCACAAGTTTCAGTCTACCGTTGCAAATAAGAGGTGGGAGTGAGTGGGAACCTTCTTATGAAAAAATGGCTGTAAGTTCGGTTCTGCTAAATCGAATTTTGCATACTTGGTCTTGTTGAAAACAGCTCGTTTTCGTCAATGTAAGAGTCTTATTTTCCTAATAAGTAATGTGCAAGCTAGGAGGCGTTATTTAATTATTTTCAGAAATCTAATTTTCTTTGGAAAATATTAAATACAAGTATGCATTTTTAATCCTGTATTACAAAATTAGACCAAATTAGCAACATGATACCGAGAACCGCATCCGTCCTCATAAAATAAATAATAAAAGTCTAAAACAGTTAAATCTGTTCGTATTCAATCTACTCTTGAAAGAGTGAATGATTTCATCGAAAATGATGGGCAACAATTTGAACATTTAGGCAGTCACTAAGACATAAGTAAGTAGTTGCTTTTATTTCTTTGTTATTTTATAGTGTTGTTTGTCTTATTGTTGTTTTAATTAATTATATACGCGTACATCTGGAAAATGTTTCTTTATTTTTTCCATAGCACACTACTTTTCCTTAACTTCGTTTACCGGTGACATTAACAGTTGTTGAAAATTTATATGTTTCTTAAGATATCTTCAGATAGAAAAAAGGTATCGTCATGCCGTTTTCGGTATTATATTGCTAATTTGGTCTTATTTTGTAATACAAGATTAAAAATGCATACTTGTATTTAATATTCCAAGTATGCAAAATTCGATTTAGCAGAACCGGACTTGGAGCCATTTTTTCATAAGAAGGTTCCCACTCACCCCACCTCTTATTTGCAAAGGTAGACTTGAACTTGTGAACTCAAATATGCGCAGAATTTTATGAAGAATACGATGATTGGATTTCCAGTGCCCTTTCATTAGGTAAATTTTGTAAAATTTTGATTTTTTAATTTTTGATATTCAATTACGCCCTCTAGCGGTGGACCTACAATTATGAAAATAATTTCCAGGCTTTTCCCCAGGCAACTTTTGTTATAAATTTTTTTTCTCAAAGCTATACTATAGACGGTTCCTGAGATATGGCCGAGAGACATTCATATTGGGACACCCGGTACGAAAATTGGCATAGTAGACCAGGGTGATAAGCTAGAAATAGACCATGTTCGGGACACTCAAAGATCCAGGTAGCTGACTACTTTTTTAGTTATTGTATGCCTATAGGATGAAAACCTACCTGTTTCCTGCCTAGAGTTCGCGTCCGTTTTTTAATTATTAACAATTTAGTGCAAAAATCGCGATTTTTTCTATTTTTTGCACCCCATTCAAAAGCTAAATAGTTGACATAAAATTACAGAATTTAATTTTTTAGATCATTAAAAGACCTTCAAAATGCCGATGTTTGAAAGTTAAAAAGTTAATTTGTTGCTAGGCAAACTGCAAAATAAGTGAAAATGGTTATTTGTTAATAACTTTTACAAAAACTACCTTAGAACTTTATTTAGTGTTTCACCCAAAGTTGGGTATTGGGGTACTTAACAAACCCTCAAAATTTGAGACTGATCCATTAATTAGTTTAAGAGTTATTCTAATTGTTTATCCCATATACCTTTATTTTGCAATAACATAAGACAGAAAATAATGAAGATATGGCAATTCTGAGTATGCCAAATGAAAGTAGAGAGCTGATGCTATCAAAGGGTACTAAAAAATGATAAAAACATTATCTAATATAGTCAAAAATCCCAATGCCAAATTTGTGAAATTTTGCAGTTTAAAAACATTTAGAATAACTTTAAAAATATTGTCTGTAGAAAAAGTCATTTTACATATAAGAAAATCTGGTATTTTACACGAATTTTTAAAAATGTAGTTTAATTGGTGACTAGTCGTGGTAAGTGAAGGGGGAGCTGGGAGCCGACAAATGCACGAGTTCAAAAACTATAAAAAGCAACTTAAAACTACTATCATTTTCTATATCTCGGGATCTACTGAATATATTTTGATCGTTCTTTTTTTAATTTGTGTGTAATTTTTCTGTACATTACAAACATGCAATTAGTCTAGACATTTATTAGTTAATAAACAGTCTAATTTGTTTAAAAGCTAACTTTGTCCCAAATGAGCCCAGGCTAATTTTTTTATTTAAAAGTTCGTGTTAAAATACTATCTGTTCGAATATATAAAAATATTGTTTCTACGGACAACATTTTTAAAGTTATTCTAAATGTTTATAAACTACAAAATTTTAAAAATTTGGCATTAGGATTTTTGACTATGTTAATTATTTTTTTATCCTTTTTTAATACATTTTGATACTATCACTCTTCTACTTTCATTTGGCATACTCAGAATTGCACTACCTTCATTATTTTCTGTCTTATCTTATTGCAAAATAAAGGTCTCTGGGATAAACAAATAGAATAACTCTTAAACTAATTAATGGATCGGTCTCAAATTGTGAGGATGTGTTAAGAACCCCAATGCACAACTTTGGGTGAAACACTAAAGTTCTAAGGTAGTTTTAGTAAAAGTTATTAACAAATAATGATTTTCACTTATTTTGCAGTTTGCGTAGCAACAAATTAACTTTTTGACTTTAAAAATCGGCATTTTGAAAGTTTTTCAATGTTCTAAAAAACTGAATTTTGTAATTTTATCTCAACTATTTAGTTTTTGAATGGAGTGCAAAAAATCGAAAAAATCGCGATTTTTGCACTAAATTGTTAATAATTAAAAAACGGACGCGAACTCTAGGCAGGAAACAGGAAGGTTTTCTTCCTATAGGTCTACAATAACTAAAAAAGTAATCAGCTACCTGGATCTTTGAGTGTCCCCAGAAAATCCTTAGTACCCTGGACTATAGACTTTAGGTTGGTGCAAACGATTTGCAGGGAGGAACAACATTTATTCGATAAATCGTTGTCGATAGGGGTTGCATAGTTTTATTGTAGTGTTGGTAGTATGTTGGCGGAAGTTGGGACAAATTTCAGGGATGATTCAACTGAGGGCCCGTTTTTATATCAACTTAGAAAACTTTATGCATTCACTTCATGATTCATATATAGCTAAAAATATCAATGTTACAGATAATTCTTCATGAGTACTTATTACTTCACTCATCACGGTATTGTTTTTTTTTTTGTCTTAGCAGTGTAACTAAAGACAGGAGGTGTAAATAAGTCTCTTCATTCATCCTCAAATAATTATGCCAATTTTTTGGCGAAAATTTTAACTCTGTTAATTAGTTTAGGTGAGAGTTTGACTTTCTTTTGAGAAACCAGTCCATACACCACGCACTCCTTGATTTTCTTCCCTTTTTACACAAAATAAGCCAGGCTATCGCAAGCGCGTCGCGTCGTCGTCTTCTATTAAGCAACAACATTTTTGTTTAATTTATTAATATTTGGTATTTTGACAACGACATCCGATGTGGACGTCGAAACGTTAAAAAATCATTTTTTTAGTTAAATTGTGGCTTATTTCCCATTTAGAACAGTTGATTCAATTATTTCTCTGCTTATTATTAGTCTGAAATGTTTCCATACAGGCCAATGTCTGAGCATATATCATTGTTGAGTGACTAAGAGTCGAAAGCCTTTTCAAAGTCGAACAAAGATAAATATTTCATAGATAAAAAGGGCATTTATTGTTTCCATATCACTTCTGAATTAGAACTTAACAAAATAACCAATACAAAATCCTAAGAAGGAACAAAATAAGATGTCTTATCTTCTACAGCCAAAAAGAAAAAACGGAAATTGATTGACAACACATTGAGAAGAGAACAAAACACAAAGATAAGCCATCAAATATGTGTTATTAATTAATATTTTACTGTTGATATTCTACTACGAAAGCAACTATAGAAATCTCACAAAAACGTTTAAATATTCCTGATATAAACTGTTTCAGTTCTTATTGCATTTGATTTTTATTGGATAGGTATTGTTTGTTTTTATTTAGAAATCAACATGATCAAACACTGTGTACCTTCTAAATATAACTAAAATTGGTTTTTTATTATATTCATAAATATTTCTTCTAGACATCTATTATAGAAGCCTTTATACAAAATCTGTAACCATTTATTACAATGCTGCTGGAAAATATGATTAAAAAACTTGAATGGGAGAACATGGAAATCAAGATCAATGGTCAAGAAATTCTAAACCTGATGGAAGTTCAACGGAAACACAAAAATAGAAATATTATTAAATACCTACCGTGAAATTCACAAACTCGTAAAAAGAAAAATTAAACAAGTCAAAGAATAATGGATTGAGATTTCATGTAAGAAATACAGACATTAGAGAGCAATGCTAAATTCAAGATATTGTAAGATGGGGAAGACAGGGCAAGAGGATGTGGTACAACCTTGTAAGACGAATGGATGAGAATAGACTCCCAAAAATTGCCCTAGAAAACAACCCGCCCGGTTCAAGACCACCCGGAAGACCACCTAAAAGATGGAGGGATAGTTGGCAATTTATACCTCCCATGAAATTAACCAGAGGCAGCTTCAGAATTAAACAGATCGAAAGATCTCCAAGAAGTAAAAGAAGAAGAACAAGAATTCATGTAATAGAATAGAAGGCCTCCAACAAAAACATGACTGTTTCAACCTCCACAAGACACTTAAATATACCTTCGGAATTAGAAAACAAAAAATGCTCACGTCTTTAAAAAACGCAGACGGAAAAATTGGTGATAACGAACAACAGTGCAAAGAATGGGAGAGATACATTAGTGACATTTTTGACTATGCTTTTCGAGATAATACTACATATACCATATGTGACAACCAGTTAGACAGAGGTCCAAGTGTACTAAAATTGGGAAAGTAGAAAAGCAATACAGCAAGCCCAAAAATAATAAAGCACCTGAACCAGATCAAATCCGTGCTGAGCTACTTAAACCTTTGAACGAGGAAAACATTACCTACTTAACCAATTTCTTTAGCAAAATTTACAACGAAGGAAAAATACCAGATGATTGTTTATAGTAACTGTTTGTACTATTACCAAAGAAAAACAGGCCCACCAAATGCAGCGAATTTGGACTAAAAAATCTGATGAGTCACACATTTAAGATACTTTTACGAATGCTACAAAACCGAGTAATCCTTTTTCTAGGAACCAGAGAGGCAGTATTTTGTATGCGCGTTTTCTTAAAAACTAGTTGTGAGATCCGAAAGAATGTTTATGTTTGTTTCATCGACTTCAAGAAGGCATTCGACCGAGTTCAAACGATATACTTTTCAATTTTTTCAAGCCTGCGGGCAGCGGATACATTGGAAATTTTTGCGGAAGCAAATCAATTAGTAATAACAAACACATGGTTTAAGTTACACCCAAGGAAACTGTACACCTGGAAATCTCCACAGCATTCTGTGGGAAGGATTGTGAGAAATCAGATTGATTACATACTAGTAAATAAGAGGTACAGGAACAGCTGTATATATGTCAAAACATACCCGGGGGCAGACATAAATTCTGATCATGTACCAGTTGTAGGTAATTTCAAAGTCAGAATGAAGAGGGTTACAAGTAAGTCGATCAAGAGGTATGATATTAGAAAACTGAAAGATCCCAATGTTCAACTGAAGGTGAGTGAAAACCTCAATACAAAGATGCTAAAATGCAGAAATGCAGGAACTATAGATGAAAGTCTAACCATCATACAAGAAACAGTGAGAGAAATAAAAGAACAACACCTGAAGAAAGATACAGAGAAACGGAAATCATGGATGACCGATGAAATATGAAATGATGGAAGTGCTGAAGAGGACAGGGATTGACGGAAGAGACCTGAAAATAATAGCTAACCTGTATTGGAATCAATCAGCAGTGCTCCTAATAGATGGAGAATATACAGATCAGGTCAAAATCTTAAGGGGAGTGAGACAGGGATGCATAATTTCACCGCTGATATTCAATCTGTACTCAGAGCTTATTTTTGAAGAGGCTCTAAAAGATATTGATGAAGGCATCTCAATAAATGGAGTCAAGCTCAGTAACCTGCGATATACAGATAATACAATAGTGTTTTCCAATACGATAGAAGGGCTGCAAAAGTTAATGAATAAAATAACTGAAACCAGTAGAACATATGGACTAGATATAAACACCAGCACAACCAAGCTAATGATCATTAGCAAGTAAAACATAACTGGAGTAAATCTGTATGTGAACCAAATGAGAATTAAACGTGTCTCACAATACAACTATTTGGGAACTATAATCAATGAGTCGTGGGACAATACTCAAGAGATTAAACGTCGCATCGGAAAGGCAAAGAGTGCATTCTTGACTATGAGCTCTGTGTTCAAGAGCCATGACATCACTCTAAAAACAAAAATAAGGCTCCTTAAATGTTACGTGTACTCAGTGCTTCTATACGGAGTAGAAACGTGGACATTGAAGGCGGAAACTCTATCGAAACTTCAAGGTTTTGAGCTATGGTTGTACAGAAGGATCTTGAAGATACCATGGACAGACAAAGTCACCAATGAAGAATACTACGGAGGATGAACACAACCGCAGATTTAGTCAACATCGTGAAGGGCCGTAAGCTGCAGTACTTAGGGCATATAATGAGAAATCAAGGCAGATACGAGTTACTCCAGTGCATTTTACAAAGTAAAATTGAAGGAAAAAGGGCCCCAAGACGAAGAAGAATATACTGGCTTGCTAACCTGAGAGCATGGTATAGAAAGACATCAACACAACTATTCCGTATAGCAACTAACAAAGTCATCATAGCCAGAATGATCGCCAACGTTCGGAATGGACAGGCACCCTAAGAAGAAGGGCAGCCGGACTACGATATAAAACTGCTAAAACGCTTATATTACAATCAAGTAACTTCTTTCCAAATTGGAGATAGTCGTACTGAAAAACTGCCCATCAAACGTGGAGTACGACAGGATTGTGTTTTGTTACCTAGTCTTTTTAATCAGTACTCTACTTTAAGAAATCTTTAGGAAGGCTTTGGATGACAGACAAGAGGGAGTACGACTAGGCGTAGAAGTAATCGGCAATATCAGATATGCCGATGGTACAGCTATTATTGCAGAAAATTTACAAGATTTCTAGACATTAGTAAATCTGGTCAGTGAATTAAGTTATCAGAAAGCCTTAAAATCAACATTTTAAAGGCAAAGTGGATGGCACTTAGAAAGATTAATATAGATCAAGGTCTGATTTCTCTTAATGGTGAGAAAATACAACGCGTAAACCATTTTAAATACCTTGTGGTATATCCTGTTGTATGGTTGTGAGACATGGACGTTAAAACTAGAATGCTATAAAAAAACATTATATATGCTATATATTATAAACACATTAGAAGCATTCGAATTGTTGTGCTGTCGACTGGTCCTAAAGATATCGTGGGTTTCGCAGACTTCCAATGAAGATGTTCTTAAAATGATGAATTCAGAACGTCTGCTCATAAACATAGTACAGTCATTGAAGCGTAAAATAGGTTTTTACCTCCGAATTTTTCACTATAAACCGATTTACATGAGATTTTGGAATTAGGGTTATCTTAACCTTAACTTCAAAAATGATATTGACCCGAACTCCGTTTTTATTTTTAAGGGGTGAAAACAACCCCTTAATGGAAAAATTGACATTGCGCCATTTTATCGCCAAAAAAACGTGTTTAATAATAAAGAGTGACATTGTGAAGTGTTTTCTAACACAATAACTTCATGTTAAACTCATTTTCATCACCTTAAAAACCGTACAACCCTTGCAAACGACCCCTAAATCAAAAAAATTTACAAAAAATTAATTTAGTATGACTTAAAAATATTTAAATATAGAGTAAATGCTATTTCACGTTCTCTATCTTAATTATCATATTGTTAACCCCCTTTCAACCCTTAAAAACAACCCCTAAATAGAAAAAATTTACAAAAAATTAATTTGGTTTGACAAGAAGACTTAAATATAGAGTAAATAATATTTTATGTTCTCTATCTTAATTATTTAATTGTTAACCCCTATCAACCCTTAAAATCAACCACTCGATTAAAAATTGTATAAAAAATTCCTTTTGGTAAACTAAAAAGGATTTAAATATCGTTTCACGTTCTCGAAAAATGTATGCTGAAAAATCATATGCTCAAGTTCTTTAACCCTTAAAACTACCCCTAAATTAAAACATTGAATATGTATGATCATACGTTTAAAAATAATTCAATTATAGAGTAAGAAACCACCATTTATTGAATAAAATATAAACTTACAAGTTACGTGGAAGTGTACTAGCTTAAATTAGTACTAGTTTCTGGGCCATAACTACTTCAATTTTGAAGCTATCACAACTTATAAAAAACCATTTTGAAGGTAATTAAAAGAGCTACAACTTTTTTCATTATAATATGTAGTGAAAAACCTTTTATTTAGAAACGGTGAAAGGTCAAAGGGCTCGAGAGAGATTGTGGTTGCGCTACCGCGCGCTCTTTAATCAATCATAATATCTTCGTCAACTTTTGGGTGATAGGAAAAACAAACAAACCAAAATTTTTGTAAAAAAAAACCTATTTTTTTTTTGTTTTTGCACTTTTTACGTATCTTTCATTATTTTTGAGATATTGTGAAAAGAATGTGTTTTTTTTTAATTCGAAAATTTTTTCAAAATTTCATGTAAATCGGTTCATAGTAAAAAATTTCTGAGCTAAAAAGCTACAATGACTATTAACATCATAAAGAGGAGGTAAACGGAATAATTCGGCCATATAATTAGAGGACCTAAATACCATCTACTTCGCCTTATAATACAAGGAAAAGTGGAGGGAAAGAGATGGATTGGTCGAAAGAAAATTTCATGGCTGCGTAATATTAGACAATGGTGTGTTCCACAGTAGAAAAATTATTTCGAACAGCAGCCGATAGCGCAAGGTTTCAGGAAATTGTACAAATGATGCCGGCCAACGTCTGAATACCGACCTGGCTCCTAAAGAAGAAGGTAAAGAATTAGGCTACGGCCAGACAAGCCATAATTTAGGACTATGTAAGAGCAGCAAAATGAAGCGGCAGTAGCTGCAGTAAAAAGCATGGCCAGAGGGGGATGTAAATTACAGCGTGTCGCGAGATGTAAATACAGTGTTTTGGTCGTTGTCGTGGCTAGATGAGCTACAAATTTGTACCCAGACCCAGGTCCATTCTTTTGGACACGACGCCGGCTGCGCAATATTTTACAGCTCAGTCTGGCCATCCACTACACACACCCTGGGGCAGGGGCGTAACAAAGGCCCCCGCAGCATGAAGCTTGCAGGCGGGCCCCAATATGTCAGGGGCCCCATCTAGTCGTCTAATATATGTAAAAATGTGTTATTGTTATGTTATTGTGCGCATACATACGCAACGTTTCTTAAGCAATGCAGTATTGAAATTGAAGTTGCCCATCAGATAGATACAATGTATTGTATGTATGTATTGTGTGTATTAATAAAATTGTAGATATATTCGCTGATAGTAGTGCACGAAGAGAGTTGTTCATCTCATAGAATAATACTATGTAGGTAAAAATGTAGTGCTTTATTAATTTTCTTTCTATTTTATTCTACACCAATAAAGATGAAAAATGTAAGTTGTCCTAAACAGTGCACGAATACACTAATAGCCCAGTAAATGACCGTTTTGGAGTGCAATTATCAGCGTCACGACGTATTTGCTTAGCAATTTGGATTTAGATTCTACTTATTCTCCACTTCAAAGTTGGAGTTATGCCGTTGGTTGCTTTTACTTGGGAGGTGAAAATCACCCATTCTTGGGGGTGAAAAATATACGTTTCAAATAAGTCCGCAAATGGATACATTGACTAATTATAAGCAATTTTTGTTCTATAGAGCTTCTTTATCTAAATCAATACTTTTCAAGTGACATGCGAGTGAAAATATTTATCTTTCAACAAAAAAACCACGTATTCAGGCGGTTTTTCGCAAATAATCCAAAAAATAAGTATGTTATCGAATTAAATATTATTAAAAAATTATCGAAAAAATATTTTTAGCAAAAATGTAGCTTATAAAAAACAAAAAAAAATGATGTACAGTTACGATCACTGAATAGTTTACACCTTAAATTTTATATTGTAATGCTCTACAACTGCAGTGTCGTACGGATTTGATAAATGTCAAAGTCAAAAAATTTCGAAAAGTCAATGCTTGTCAAAAATTTTGGCTAGTGTTGAAAAAAAAATAAAATTAAATAAAACGATACCAAACCCCTCCAAAATGGTTAGAATGCATTTGAGTGATATGCAAAAAGCAAGAGCAAATGCCAAACTCGAAGAATGTTGTTCACTAAGGAAAGTTGCTGCAGATTTGTACGTGAGCCATATGTGCATATGAAAAATCAAAGAAAGATGGGATAATTATTACTCTATAGCAGGGGTGGCCAAACTGCGGCTCGCGAGCCACATGCGGCTCTTTAAAGGATTACTTGTGGCTCTCGATTGTACCCGAGTTATTTTTCAATTTTGTATTAGATATAATTTTTTAAAATTATTATCGTTCCATATGTGTTTCAAAATGTCTTTTAATTTACTGACAACAAACATGAAAGACTTTGTAACAAATTCCATTTCCATCCAAGATAAGAATGATATGACACATCGAAAACTGCGCTAACGAACATTACATAAGAGTGGCGCAATGTAAAAGTCAGTAATCAACCGAATCCAGACCGATTTTTGTATAACTCTTGCTACGGATGTAATTTGTAATTTGGATTAGGTATACATTAAACATTTTAGTCATTTTACTCGACTTAAAATTTTTTTTTACAATATTAAACTAGAAAAACTTAACGAGTAGGTATATAAAAAAGCCGGAAGGAATACTAACCGAACTCCAAAATAGATTTGAAGACTTAAAATATGTTAAATCGTCTCTTCATTTTTTTCTGAATTCATTTGAAATGAACATAATTCATAAGGTGAATTTTGTATTATTACCAATATATGACCCAAACAACATCTGGAGAATTAAAATTAATAGAGGCGCAAGAAGATCAAGCTCGAAAATAAAACTATAAGTCGACGCCGAATACCGAATTTTGGAAATTTGTACCAGAATCCAAGTAGGTACTATAAAAAAGGATGCTTGTCGAATTATTTCCATATTAGGAACAACGTACTTGTGTGGACCATTTTATTCCATTTTATAATTCGTGAAATCGTAGTGCCACAAATTAATCACCAAATTGTAAAGAATTATCAAAAGAAGGAAAACAAAAATGAAATTAAGTTTTAATATTTCGTAATTTTATTTCGGTTTTCAGTAACTAAAAGTTCTGTTAAAAAATTTTAAATACCTTCTTTACATACTTTTTGAATACGTATTTGATTGCGGCTCGCGAAAAATTAAAACTTGTGAAAAGTGGCTCGGACTATTAAGGATCTTGGCCACCCCTGCTCTATAGCAAGGTTGGGCGGTTCAAGAGGGCAGAAGATCTCCACAGATCAACAGGATGAGTTGTTAGTAGATTATTTGAGAGAATCTCCTTTTGCCAGAGCTCAAAAAGCTAACGAAGAGACAGCGTTTCCGGGCAGTATTTGAACTGCACGTAAAAGAATAACACAAATTATTGTTTATTATTTAACTTGTTTATCATTATTTAATATAAAATAAATTTAAAATAAAATGGATATTTTAAAACCATACTTCCCTATTTTCGTTACCTATTAGAACCATAATCCATTTTATTCAAAAAAACTTCTTTCCACACTATCCATTTTGTTAAATTTTGTAAAATATATTTATATTATTTTGATTTTTTAATTTTAATCAACCTATTGTAGATACACCACTGTTAACGTCACTTTGACGTAAAAGGTGGGTTTAAACGAGGTAAAAATTTTAAAAATGGCTCCTAGATACGTAAGCCTTTAAACTATTCAATGATCGTAACTGTACATATTCGTTAAGTCTATCGACACAGTAAAAGGAAAGTTGTAGCTCATGAAAGTTCAACGTGAAATAACCAACAAACGAAGCACTTTTCGGGGAAAACCAGTGAAACTTTTTTTTAATGTTAAAAAAATAGCTTTATTTTTATTTTATATAGCAAGCTTCTAGCCTCAAAACTAAGAGAGTAACGCTCAAAGTAAAGTTGATCCCTTTTTTTGCTAAAAAAATGTGAAAAATTTGGATCAGTTTCTTATTTTTGAAAAAATTGGTTTTATAGTAAAAAAAGTTTTTATTTTGGAAAAATGCCCTTTTGTCAAAATAACTTAAAAAGTATTAGCAAGAGCGGATCCAGAGAGCCCCCTCACGAGAATTTAAAATAATATAAATTTAAATATTTGCAGTTCAAATATTTTTAGTTTCAAACACCTATCCCGCTTGCTACGAGAAAAAATGTTTTTATCTTTTTATCTTTGTGCTGAAAAAGTAAAGGTTGTGCTGAACGAGGTAAAGTGTGAGGTAACCTAAGCTATGTAAAAGAGTTCATGCCCCCCCCCCCCTCCCGCCGAAAATCGGTCATGAAACGAAAAATCTCAAAGAGTAAAGAAATGTAGGTTTTGCTTTTAAATATTTTTGTTTTTTTTTTATATAAGACAAAAATTGGTTAAGATATGGCTATTAAAAATTTGCATACACTCGTAATTAGTGACTCGTTAGAACCCTTTCAAATAAAATCCATTCAAAAATAAGCACTTTGAGCCGGTCAAACTTACAGGTCATATTAATAAAGGTTAAGTAATTTGTAAAGCGGTAATGGTTATTTTCATTTGGGGTGATAAATAGGGGGAGATTTTCACAATTTTTTTACCAAAGAAGGCTTTAACTGTATTTTGAGCGTAACTCGCTTAGTTTTGATGATAGAAAGTAATAGAAAAGTTATAAAGAGTAAAAATACCTAAAACCTTTTTAAACACTAAAAACGTTTTATTGATTTTTCCAAAAAAAAAGGCTTCATTTTGTGGTTATTTCACGTTAAAATAGGTATTCGATTTGGAATTTGACGAATAAGAACAATTTTTCATGAGCTACAAATTTGGATTTACCTGATCGACAGACTTCATTTTTGTATGAGCTACATTTTTGCTAGTTACTTAATAATACGTGCTAGTACTTACTTGTTGAGCTATTTGCAAAAAACCGCCTGAAAACGTGGTTTTTTGTTGAACAATGTTGAACAGTTTCCCTCGTAAATAACTCGAAAAGTATTGACTCGACCACTTCGGTGGTGACATTGAAAATTACACGGTATCGACGTATTTCACGTTCTTTTACTACTGGGCTGTAACACATGATATAATAGGTAAGTTTTTGTTCACATGTCGCATTTAGTAATCTTTTAAAGGGGGTCCCATTTCCAATTCTGCGGGGGGGGGGGCGACGGATTTTGTTACGCCACTGAACGTGGGACCCATTTTCGCGCTTCATTTTACTGCTCTTACGGCGCCGTAAATTGTCGCTGGTCTGGCCGTAGCCTTAAATAATTTACGGTTCGTAGAATTTATAAAAACGAAACTAATTCTCGTTAAGAAAAACAGTGTCGATTCCATGTAGCAAACTCTTGGTGGGACTCACTGTATACTTTTTTTCATTACGTGAGTAATATTAATTGACAAATATAACATATTATTAAAGCTCTAAAAATACACTGCTATCGTTTTAATGAGTTGTTTGGATAACTAATGGTTGTAACTTACACATGTACATCATAACCTTAATTTTTGTAATTATTGGTAATGCTTAATGCTTCCGTCGTACAAAAATAGGGGCTGATTTCGATTTACTTGTCCAGAAATAACTTTCCAATCTTGTTTTTGTATTGAAATTAAGTGAATTATAGTATGTATTAATGTCATTGTAGTACGTTCTTGTTATGAGACAATAAAGTTAATACAATAATATCGTCCGCAGTTGAATAGAAAGCAGATAATGAAAATGCTTTTTAGATAGCAATACGTACACTCAGGGCCACTTTATCCATTAGGCAATATAGGCAGTTGCCTAGGGCGGCACATTATGAGAGGGCGGCAAAGATGCTGTACAAAAAATATTTGTATATAAAAATCATGGGATCTGGGTTCGGTCATTAAGGAAAATGAAGAAGCTCTTTCAAATTACTTTACCGCGAGGAAGCCAAAAAATTGTGCCCAAATAAAACATATAAAGAAATAAGAAAGAGAAAAAGGAAAATTCAATTTGACGAGGGGGCCGATGATGAACTAAACTTTTCAGCTAATGATGAGATGAAAATCCATACATTCTATATTATGAACGGCACTCTGATAAGAGACCTGAATAGAAGTCTGAAATCTTATCGACTTATTTATGAACGTTTTCGTGTTATTAACAGATTTGCCAAAATTAAGCAAGGAAGAAATAATTATTACCCAAAGAAGCTGAAAATCTGATATCTACAAAATAAAGTCGACCAAGATACATCATTCATACATGAATGAATTTACTTAAAGGGTCATTTGGATACCACAATAAAATCACCAATTGACATATCTTAATATTTAAAAAAGAGTTAGTGCACTCACTGAACGTGGATATGAGTTATTACCTCCGATTTCGTTAAACCTCCATCGATTTGCATGAAAGTTAGTGAGTGGTTAGAGGATATCTCAAGGAACAAAGATGATATGGCGTCAACTTGCGCTTTTACCCTGGGGGTGGATGCCAGCCCTTCTCGTGGGTGAAAATTATTTTATTAAAAATATCCCCAGAATTCGATAGAGGGATAAATTCTAAGCGAAATTTATTGCGTAACGTTATTAAAAGAAATCAAAACTTTTTGAATTATTAAAGATCAAAAATTTTAACCTTTCGTTAGAAAAATGCATGTTCTTAACCGATTTTACATAAATATCTCAAAAACTATAAGATTTTACAAAAAAGTTATTATTATCAAAATTGAAGCTAATAAAATAGAAATAAACTTCTTATTGGAAAAACATTTTAACGTTATCTTAAAGTGAGTTATAGGTAATTGAATGTATATTTTTTTCGACGAGTACCCAAATCTAAGTGTTCAAGCTTAAATAACGGGAAAATGATAAATTTTATAACATAAGCTTATTAAACATTTGTCAAAGTACTTAGAAATATCTATCAAATGAGCCCCCGAACAAGTTGATAGCATTAAAATTTATGCACCAAATATTTTTCAAAACTTATCTTTTAAAAAATTTTCCAAAAAAGTAATTGTTTTTTTTTAATAACTCCGGTCCATTTTGGGGATAGCAGGTTTGCCTAAAAACCATTTGAAAGTTAATTTTACTGGCTATAAGACCACGTTGAATTTAATCCTTTAAACCCCTTACTTAAAAAAAAATAAAAGGTTAAATGGCACCCGTTACATGGTTCTCGCAAAAGTTAAGCTTTAAGCGTTTCTATCTCGGTTATTTTTACCCTACAGAAATAATAAAAAGGTAAAATATTTGATACAGAAAAAACTAAAATTTTGTTATACATATATCACTTTTTACGTATATTGAGTATTTTTGGAGTTATCAAAAGAAAATGAAAATACGATAATTTTAAAAATTCTGATTTTTTTAAATTATATATTTTTTTCAAGAATACGCAATCTAAACGGGTCAAGATTGTTGAAATCATTGCTTATGCTAATTTACAGAAATTATTCTAAGGATGACTGTAAATTTTAATTTTTGTAGACATTGCGTATGTTTTATTTTTCACTTTTTCCTAAAAAGGTCTAAAGGGTTCTCTTATTTTCATCATAACCTGCTTAATTGTGATGCTATTAACTTCTACTGGACCTCATTTGATGAGTACTCCGAAGTTCTTTGGCAAGTCTTAGCAAGTATATTTTATAAAATCCATCGTTTTCCCGTTATTTAAGCTTAAATACTTAGATTTGAGCAGACGTCGAAAAATATATACATTCAATTACTACTAACTCACTTTGAATTAACATTAGTTTAGTTCTTTAAGTGAGGAGTATATTCAGTTTTTATTATCTTCAATTTTGGTAAGAATAACTTTTTTGTTAAAGCTTATCGTTTTTGAGTAATACGTGAAAACAGCGTTAAAACATGCATTTTTTTACGAAAAAATAAAATTTTTGATCTATAATAACTCAAAAAGTATTGATTAATATTAATAACTTTATATAACAAATTTTTCTTAAACCCCCTCTGTGGCTCAGTGGTAAGAGCGCCTACCTTTGGATCGAAAGGTCCTAATGATCGTGAGTTCGAATCCCACCAGGGTCAGAAATTTTTCGTTTATTATTAATTAATAAATGAAAACAGGTTCTGTCCTTGTGGGATCGGTACTTACCGGAGGGACCGCAGACGTTCGGATACAATTAGCGTCTCTTTGCAAAGACAATGAAGTTAACAAGACACTTACTCAACACACACACTACACATGACACTAGGTACCTAACTGTAAAAAGTTCACCGTACCTACCATGCCAATGGCCATTAGTTGTCGAGGCATTAGCTAAATAAAAAAAAATCTTAGAATTTGTCTCTCTATCGATTTATGGTATTATTTAAAAAAAAATTTCGCCCCCGGGAAGGGGTTGCATCCACCAACACGGTAAAATCGCAAATTGGCATCATGTCACCTTTGTTCCTTGAGGTATCCTCTAACTACTTACCAATTTTCATGAAAATCGATGGAGGTTCAACGAAATCGGAGGTGAAAACCTTCAGTGAGTGCACTAAGTGGATTGAAAGATATTTTCCCTAATTTTGACATTGCTTTGCACATTTATTTGTGCATCCCAGTTGCCAACGTGTCCGCTGAAAGGTCATTTTCGAAAATATCAAGAATTGAAAATAATTTCCCATCAAGTATGACGCAAGAACGTGTTAGCAATTGTTCGATTTTGTCAAGAAAAAAAATTTTTTTTCTCTGATGTGATCGAACTGGAATGGCAATTTTTTCTGTAATCGGTATATAAACATCGTAGTTTATATCCATTTTTAATGTATTCTTATTTAAATAAAAATTTCTGCAATTTTTTTTTCGCAAAAATGGTACATGTTTGAAGGGCGGCTACCAGAGAATTGCCTAGGGCGTCAATTGATCTAAACGCGGCCCTGCGTACACTGTCAGTTTGTACCCAGGCAACCAAGTGATGTCAATAACGTTGAGGAAACATCAGTTTTTGGTTGAATATATATACGTGTATGAACGGGCAGTGCCTATCTCGGCCCAAGAAACAGGTAGGGCTTTTAAAAATGTCCCAAGTCGGCGCAAAGATTAAAACTGCCCGATATAAAATATACCCAGCTCGGCCCATGAGATATTAATTGTTACAATCAAATAAGTTTACATCTCAATGGAAAAAAACACATTTATAGAATAACTTTATTAAATAGATATATAATTATACATAGTCCAATAAAAATAAAAGCTAATATTTTTGGCGGAAATTTTGAATCAGATATTAAGTAGTTTTGTAAAAGGTAGTCAGAATGTTCTTCCAATTTAGGATGTTCAGGTTTAATTTCATAAAGTTCAAAAAAATAAAAATCATCAATTTCTTCGGGATTTAAAAATAAAAGGCCAAACAGTAACGCAGCCATTTTCCTATATCTGAACTTTTATCTTTATATTCATTAACCAAACCTAAGCTTTGGATTTTCTAAACCAAGCTTGTGTTAAATGAAATCGACAACCGGTAATTTTACAATTTGGCCAAATTTCTTTGGCCAAAAATTCAAAGATTATTTTATAATTAATTTGGAAGGTTTTTCAAATGAGTCATCTTCGGCCTTTCTTTTTATGCCGTGACTTGAACCTTGTCTTTCTAATAGGTTTTCTGCTTCCGGATTATGATTATGACTATTGTTTATACTAGTTGTAATTCGATTCTTGTTTTCTCCAATTGATTTGATGAATGCTTTGCAGTTATCCTTTACACATCTCCACTTTGTTTCACCTGAAGCTAATTTTCGTTTTTGTTCTTTAAATTTATAACGTTCACACACTAATAACAATTTTCCTCTTTGACTAAACATTTCATTTATACTTAAAGATGTCATTTAGATTTTGCCTGGATACTGAACTAGTAGTTAATTGAAAGATACATTAATTACACTACGAGGTGTCGACCGAATAACATGCTTTTTAAAACATAGTATAAAAACAGTGACATTAGTGTATCTTCAACTAGAAATAATTGTTTTTGACTACATGAGCAATGACGTAGCAGATACCCAAACAGTATATTTTCCCTAATCTATAATTCCAAGATAAATTTGTGGGCCGAGATGGGAATACACCCTAATACCTACCTGTTAGTATTCGAGCCGAGCTGGGGGGCTTTTAAAATGTACCTGGGGTATCATAAAGTATTAAAGAATTATAGTGGGCCGAGATGGGAATACCCCGTTTGAACATTACGTCGTATAAACATCTTTTGTAGGTGATTGTAAATACGTAAGATTAATGACGTTAAAATACGTTAAAAACACGTTTTCATTTCAGACAGCCCAAGTCTGACGTCACAAAAAGGGGAGGAGCTTAAAGAGTTAATGCTTATAATGTTGTATATTGACATGACTCCAAACTTCATTTATTGTTTACGTGCTTTGTGTGGTATAATAAGACTTTTGGTGTTTATTTTCTGTTAATGAACTAATTTATTATGTGTTGTTCACGATTCTTTTTGATTTAATGGACAGCGTTATGTTAAATTAAGATAGTATGCTGGATAATTTGTTAATAAATTATTTATTAGTTTATATGTTGTTTCAGTTTTGACACAGTAAGTATACCTATATAAAAAAGTGAAAATTCTATAATGTTGCATTGAGGGTATTTGTAATTTTATTGTAATTATATGCATTTTTTATAAAGTCTTCCATTTGGTTTTACTTTTAAGCCAAATTTAAAACAGTTAATTGAAAATTTGCAATACTAACAATACCCATACGAATAATTATTATTGTGTATTTTGAAAACCATAAAATAAAAAATAATCTAAAAAACGACATAAAAACTAAGTTTTTGATATCACATATCTAAAACGTGATAAAAATGACGTCAGTTGAAGGGTTAAGGGAAAAAACAAGGAATGTCACGTTATCTTTGTTTTGAGAAAATTGGAAATTTAATGTTTGTGACTACATATCTTTAAATCATTGCACTGAAGAAATAGTATTTATATTTATTTAGTAAACTTAAAGTACATTGTATTTTATACACAAACACATTTCAAACAAATTTTTAAAGAACAGAGATAAAAAATTAAAAAGTAGCTAACTACAAATTCTTTCTTTCTTTCTTTCTCCCCTTCCTTATACCCTTTCAGGTGTCGGATTTGGGTTTAATTTAGCTACATATTCACCCATCTCTTCCATTCTTTTCGGTCCTGTGCTATTAGTTTCATTTCTTCTAGCGTTTTCTGTTTGATTTTTCCTGCTTCTACTATTTGCTGTATCCATTTTTTCTTCGGCCTGCCTTTTTTCTTTTTTGTAATATTCCTTGTTTCGTGAATTTTCCTTGCTAGTCTACTAGGTTTCATTCTCATCAGATGTCCATACCAGTTTAATTGCCTCTTTATTATTTTATTCATTATTGGTTCCTGTTTAGTTATCCCTCTTATTGTCTCATTTCTTATTCTATCCCATTTGGTCTTTCCGGCTATAGCACGTAAATGTCTCATCTCAATTGCATTTATCCTACTATTATGCTTTTTCTGTAAAGTCCAATTTTCGCTTGTATACAGTATCGTCGGTATCACAATCGTATTATATATTTTAATTTTTGTTTCGTGGGACAATTCTTTTTTCCTCAGAATTGGCGCTAGTGCGTAGTACAGTTTATTTGATTTTTTAGTTCTGTTTGTTATTTCGAGGTCTATTTTCCCATCATTGGTAATAATACTTCCAAGATAATCATATGCTGTAACTATTTCCAGTTGAGTATTTTTGCATTTTATAATTACTTCATTTTCTTCCTTTTCGCCGATGACCATTATTTTACTTTTCTCGATGTTTATTTCCATTTTTAATTTCTCTATTTCTTCTGTCCATATATTTATGAGTTTTTGCATTTTTGTCACGGAATCTGCTATAAGGACTATGTCATCCGCATACAATAGGGCTTCTATTTTTATTGGCTGTAATCTTTGGTATCCTATTGTTGTCTGTATTTGGTTCGTTCTTTCTCCAGTATTTCTAGTCAATTCATTCATGACTATTATGAATAGTAGCGGACTAAGACTGTCTCCTTGCTTGATACCTCTTTCCCAATTGAATTCTTCAGATCTTTCTCCTACTATCTGTACACGTCCTTTTACTACTCCGTATATATTTTCAATTATTTTTATCAGTGTACTTGGTACTTTCATGTTCTGCAAGCATTTCCACAAATAAAAACTGAAAAGCTAACTACAAATAAAAACTGAAAAAAAAACAAGGACTGTCCAAACATCACGTTATATTTTACGTTACAAACATTAGTTGCACCAGCTGATAGAAAGGCTGAAAACAAAATTATGACAATAATAATGGCAATAAAAATTATAACAAAAGGAAATACATTATTTTTTTTGATAGTTTAATGCAATGGTCGCCTGATTTTTTTGACTTTTTGAGAGCAGCCTTTTTAAAACTATAGAATGTCTGTGTCTTACGTTTGTGTAACTCATTTTGAATTATTAATTTGCGAATTTCTGCAGCAACCTTGTCATAATTTAATGATTTTAATTTCGCCTGGAATTCACATGCTGAACATGTGTCTGATCTTGAGTAACCAAAGGACAAACGAAATTTGCTGATAATATGTAACGTAAGAAACTTTAATGGTCGGATGTTTTTCTTTGAACAAGTTGAACATTTTTGTAATGTTCAACCTCTGTGGTAAATACTTTTTCTCAGATTCGTATAAACTGTAATAGGATATTCTAGTTTTAAAAGACTTTATGTGGTCATATACTGGTTCATGCGATTCTGGATGCAACTTTCTATGCTGGGAACCATGCTTACCACGTTTGTCTTGTCCAGAAGTTCCTGTAGCTTTTAAATTTTTTTGTAAGTGTTCAATTTTGCCCTTAGTTACATGTATTGACATGAATGCTTTAAAACACACATTAATTTCTTGAGAAACTCCATTACGCTTAATTCTAACTTTATAGGCCGTGCCGTTTCTAACACTTCAGGCTTTTGAGCTATGGCTGTACAGAAGGATCCTGAAGATACCATGCACAGACAAAGTCACCAATGAAGAAGTACTACAGCTACGGAGGATGAACACAACCGCAAATTTAGTCAACATCGTGAAGGGCCGTACTTAGGACTTGAGGAATCAAGGCAGATACGAGCTACTTCAATGCAGTTTACAAGGTAAAATTGAAGGAAAAAGGGCCCAGAACGAAGAAGAACAGTCTGCCTTGCTAACATAAGAGTATGGTATAGAAAGATCTCAACACAACTATTCCGTATAGCAACCAACAAAGTCATCATAGCCAGAATGATCACCAACGTTCGGATGGACTGGCACCCTAAGAAGAAGAAGAACTTTCTAACAAACATAAACAAAGGAAACTAAACGATTAAACTCGCAATAAAAACGTAGTTAATTTTTGTTTTTGTTCAAGTGGACTCTCCTTGTTTTTATCTTTCACGCGTGGACATTTCCAGTTTTTTTCCTTTGCAGTACTATTTTAAATAGGCATATTTATCGGACGGTCCAAGTTATTATCTACCAGTCTACTGTAAATAGTAAATACATAAAATATCTTTTAGAAAATGTCAATATCTCAATTTCTCATAAAATGTGACATTCCCTGTTTTTTCCCTCCACCCTTCAGTTATGGTGGGACATTTTCACGTGACTTTCGACGCAGAAAAAACGTGATAAACTGACGTGGTTTGGTGATAATTATGACGTCTTTTTAACGTTTTATAAACGTTATTTGGTTGCCTGGGTAAGATATTCCATGAATCATAAAGCTAAGACTGGGATGCATACGCAAGAAATCCGGGAAGCCAAAAGAAATTCATGGAGAGAGTTTTGCGAGGAGATTACAGATCTCCCGGTCAACTCTCGAATCTATAAAGGTCAGGCAAAAGATAAAAAAGTAGGTTTCCTAAAGAAGGCTAATGGTAAATTTACGGAGTCCAATGAGGAAAGCAATCACAAGCAGAGACAAAAGACCAAGCAGAATTAGATGGGCTATTTATAAATTTCAACCATTTAAGTCTCCTTCGACAGATGGCATATAGGTATATGTGATACTTTTGCATATGTGATTAGAGGTATTAATACCATAGTCGTACCGGAAATATGGCAAAAACATATTTTCCTAATAAGCATCAAAATGAGAATTTCGATGGAAGTAATGAAGCGATTAATTGACGTAACTCTTACTCTTTTCGGGTGCAATTTAGCGTTTCGTGGACATGTTGGTAGTTTAGATGAAAGTAAATCCCAAAAAGGTAATTTTTGTCGGTGGTTCTTTTACTATCTAAATATCTGTTTTGGTTAAATTAATTGATAAAAACAATATCTTATACCCGTTTTACACCAACAATAAATTGATCAAGAAATTGACAAGTTTAGTATTCAAATTTGATGTGTAAAAATGTATGGTTTGTGGTGCAAAGCACAATTTGACATCCAATTTTAACCACAGATCATCTAAATTGTTCTGTGATTTTACTGTGAAAATGAAGAAATTTGACGAAATAAAACATGTCCTATAATAGAACATGTTCTATTTCGTCAAATGCCTTCATTTTCTTTTTATTCACGGCAAATAGGATGTAAAATTGTAAATTGTGTTTTGTACACGTCAAATTTGACCTTGAAGAACTTAGTCAATTCCTTCATCAATTTATTGTTGGTGTAAAGCGGGTTTAAAAAACAAATTACTTGAGCCCCCAAATACAAAACGAAGTTATAAATTTGCTGGCTGGCTCAAGAAGCTGATAACAAATTGAAAAAAGTTGTTTTTATTCAATAATGGTCGTGACGTCAAATCAATGTTGGCTACTCTGAAATTTATTCCAAACAAAACAAAAATCTGTCAACAATTCACACGTGGTGTTTATTTTCGTTTTTATAATTGGAATATATTGCTTGTAGGATGTTTAATTTTTACAAAGTGGTAATGTGTTGGGTGCCCGCGATTTTAATCAATGCTCATAGCATATTTCCCACCATATTTCCAAATAGCACGAGTTAAGAACCTAAAGAAACGCAGTAAGTACTATGCTGTAGTGTGTAAATCCCAGGGCCGTAACTACCATTGGGGCAACCGGGGCTGTGCCCCTTTTTTGACCGTGTAGAGAGTATAGAGTTTAACGAGGAAAATAAAAATATGTATTTTAAAAGCCGATCCCAACGAAATATTTTCAAATGACACAAATTTAAAAAGACCTTACAGGGGCACCCTAGAACTGAACATATAGTTTTAATTTTTCAGTGGAAATTAGTATTTTCGACTAAAATGCAATTGGAACAGAACCCTTAGAAGGGGCCCATGAGGCCTGAGCTGAGCTGGGGCTCCCGAGACCTTAACATATAAAATTTAAATTAATACTTAGGAAATTAGTTATTTCGGCGTAATAAAACCTAAAATGCCATTGGAAGAGGGGCCCGGGTTAAGGGAGCGTTCAAGTATTACGTAACGCGATTTTTGACGATATTTAACCCCCTCCCCTACGTAACGCACCCTTATGGAAGTTTAACTATTGCGTAACGCAATTTTTGAAGATTTTTGACCCCCCCCCCAACCTGCGTTACGTAATACTTGAACGGTCCCTAATCTGGGCCCCCGAGACCTTTCGTAAAGATATAAATTGTTAATGAGGAAATTAGTTATTTTGGTGAAATAAAAACTAAAATGCAACCGGAATAGCGGCCCCCGGTCCCAGCTACTTTGTCTTAACCAATTTACCCCAGACCACATCTTGGTACGTGAACGGAACCACATATTGAAAAGAAAGGTAAGGGTAAGATGGAATGAGCACATTGGAATCAGCCCTACCAGTACCACAGCATAATAAATTTAACAGCAGTGATGGTATTCGCCTTCGAGAGTGTCACTACTGAAGGTACCGGATATAGTTTTCTAATATCCTCGTCAAATAGGATTCTGCTCTCATTAGATCTGTATACAATTACTTCCCGACGGTCTCCTCCTTTTTGATATGTTCCTAGGTATCTCCGTCAATTTTTCTTCCACTTTTTCCATATAGAATTTTACCGCATTCTTGAATTTTTCTTCCACCTTTTCAATTTTCTGTATCTCCTCAGCAATCTGATTTACCTCTTCCTGCTTTTTGTCTAAATAAACCTTCATATCTTCATATTTTTCCACTCGGTTTTGAAGTTTCAAGAAATTTTCTTTTTATTGTTTCATTATATTATCTCATTTTGTTCTACTATCTGTTCATTTTGTTGTTTCTCTTTAAAATTTTTAAAGTCGTGTTGGTCAACTAAAATAGTAATACATATTATAGGTTCAAGAAACTTCAGTCATAGAATCCTTTAAAATGCATTTTCAAGGGGTTAAATATCAAACATTTTTCCGGACCCTGCCTTCCGCTGGGGGTAAACCCCCAGACCCCCGGCAGGGGGCCCCCAGATCACCTTTGCCCCGGGGCCCCTAACATCGTAGTTACGGCCCTGGTAAATCCTTGATTTTGAGTAGGGACATTTATAGAATTAAAAGCAATATGATTGATATGACTAACAAGGATTGTGTGTTTAGAAAAAATGTGCAGATGATTGTTAAAACAAAATAAAATTAAAAATGATTACACAAATCACGTGTATAATGAATTGACAGTTGCTTTGTTTGGTATTTTTATATCAATATTTGGAAAAAATTTTGACGTTTTGACGTCACACTATCACGGTCCATTCTTGATACCACTCAAGATATTTTAAACCACGATACGCTTAGTTTTATTTTCCGGTATGTAAAAATAACTTGCGATGAAAATAATTTACATTCCAAAGCAGAAGTTGTTGAAAATTTTTTGGGATTTATTCGCATATTAGACCAAAATGCAGAAGGTCTTTTAAATGAAATTTTAAAATTTATACAAGCAAATCACCTTTCCGTACACAACTGCAGAGGACAGGGGTATGATGGGGCAAGCTTTATGAGTGGCGTATAAACAGAAACAGAAACAGCGAAAAAACAGCTTCATATGTTCATTGTGCATCCCATAATCTGAACCTAGTGTTGAATGATGCCGTTGCTGGTATACAGGAGTTGTTTTTTTTTACAACATAATTAAGAGATTATAATAATATGTTTTCTTTTAGTGCAAATATTAAAAGATGGGATGTACTATGTACTACTATGACTTTCGATGCATCGCGTTTGCCAACACTTAAAAGGTTATGTGAAACTCGACGGTCATCCAGACATGATGCTATTATGGCTTTGCGTCGAGCTTTCCGACAAGTAATGAAATCTTTAACGAAAATTTCATTGCTATAGCCGTATCGCTAAACTCAGACACAACTGGCTAGTGATTTTAGTAAGTAATTTTGCCAATTTCGTAAAATTGGCAAAAAAATAATTTCTAAATAGATATTACCAAATAGTTAGAAATTTTGTCAATTTTGGCAAAATTGGCCAAAAACAAAAAAATTACCGATTAAAATCACTAGCCAGTTGTGTCTGAGTAAAAAAAACTCGTGATAATATTCGAGAAATGAGAAATTCATTATCCGAAATTTTAGCAGAAGCAGCAAGAATAGCAGAACAGTGGGGTATTATACCGGAATTTAAAAATAAACGGATAAAAAAAATTACTTTTTTTGTACCAAAAAAAGTTTTGAAGTTAATGTTTTTGATGTAAATTTAGATATAATATTGCAACTCACTAATAGGTTTGTCGGATTAAGAGATATGCATGGTGTTCATGTCTATTCCCAAAAAATCTATTAATACTAACTAATGAAGATGTATTAAAGAAAGGCCAAATATTCTAAAGTATTAAAGTTTTTATAAGTCTGATTTGTCTGCCGATTTTGTCAATGAGCTTTTGTCGTTCCGTTCTATTGTTAAATACAGTTTATATAAAGAACAATATACTACTTACTACTATAAAAGAGTTACTCAATGTGTTGACCTCAAAATATACGTTATTGATACCTTCTATTCCAAATGTTTTTATTTGCACTAAAAATATAGGTAATACCTATCAATTTCGATCACTGTAGCGAGTAATGAACGCTCGTTTTCTAAGCTCAAAATTATTAAGACATATTTGAGAAACTCTATGTCACAAACTAGGCTATTGAATTCTTCGTATTTTGTGCTAAGGTTTCTCCAGTTACTCTATGGACAATTCTTAATGAAACAGCCTGTATATACAGGGTGTCCAGAAACTCTACCGGCAAACAAATACAGGAGATTCCTCAGATAATTTTAAGACATTTTAACTCAATTCATCTAGTCCGAAAATGCTTCCCTAATAGACTAAGGGCCGCTATAGGTGAAATTTCTTAATCATTTTAGGCACGACGGGACCCTATAACTTAAATAGTAGAACCTAAAAGAAAACGTTTGAGCACTGTGCTGTCACTTTTCAGTGGCACATGCGTCTACAGTGGCGCATCAAACTTTCCACTTATGGACGGGATACATAAATTAAAAAATACCCTCCCTCATTACCAGAATTTATTTTTTTTTCATTTTTTTAAGTTCTATGTGATTAAGACATAAGATTCATCGTGATTTTAACCCACCACCCCCTTCTCCCTGCCCCCACCATCAAAAACTTTATTTTTCGATTTTATTTTTTTTTTGCGGGATGCAATCAATTTTAAAATTTCAAAAAATTCACACGCATAGTTAAGGCTTTTATAAAACATGTCTATTTTTTATAGACCTGTAGGTTGAGTGTACATAACCTCAAAAAATTTAAAAAAAATTTTTTTTGGAAAAAAGTATATAACTTTTTTTTTGGGATAGCTGTAGATCTAATTTTTCTTAGTCTTGTGTATTTTATCAAACACTATATCTCTAATTTTTTTCAGATTTTTCTGTAACGCTGGTCACCTTCAAAAATCCAAAAAACTGTTTTTTAAGGGGGTTTTGGGGGGTTTGAACGTGTTTTTCTGATTTTTAAATATTCTAAAGAACTCAGTTACTTCAAGTTACATATAATCTATAAAAACAAAATTGATTTGATATATTATGAAGTCTATAAAATAGGGAAAATCCTCCAAAATCCCGCAAAAAACAGTTTTTCTGATTTTTGAAGGTGGGGAGCCTTACGGAAAAATCTGAAAAAAATTAAAAATATAGTGTTTGATAAAACACACAAGATTAAGATAAAATTAGACCTGCAGCTATTCCTCAAAAAAAGTTATACCTACGCTTTTTTGAAAAAAAAAATTTCTTTTAATTTTTTGAGGTTATGTACACTCTACCTATGGGTCTATAAAAAATATGCATGTTTTATAAAAGCCTCAGCTATGCTATGTGAATTTTTTGAAATTTTAAAATTGGTTGCATCCCACCAAAAATTTTTTTTTTTTGTAAGCATTTATTAACAATCAGAATTACATATTCTATAAGCTAATTTGATAACAAGTACAATAACATATATCAATGTATTATTGTACACTAAAATGGCGTTATGAGGTACATCACCCAGCGGTTTCACCTCAGTTTCAGCGAAGATCTATGGGCCATAATCTTCGCAATCTTCTGTTGTTTAGTGGCTGCAGTAATGGTAATATTAATTGGTTGGGGTGGTCTTCCAATTTCTCGTGATGTCTGTTGGCTCTTTCTTGAATTACTGTGCTGACTAACGGGATGTTTAGGTCTGTATGAAGGGTTTGGTTGGAAATGTACCACGGGGCATTTGCGATGGTGCGTAAATTTTTGATTGAGTTCTTTGGATAATTTTTGTGTTTGATTTGCTGGCACAACTCCATAGTTCTATACTGTACGCCCATATAGGTTTGATGACCGTTTTATAAATCAGCAGTTTGTTCTCAATTGAGAGTCGAGATTTTCTACCTATAAGCCAATTAATTTCTTTCACTCTCAACTCAATTTGTTTCTTCTTCTTTAAAATGTGTTGTTTCCAGTTTAATTTAGAATCAAGATGAAGCCCCAGGTATTTGACGATGTTCTGTTGTGGTATGTTGACTTGATTAAGGCTAATATTTGGGCATTGGTCTTTCCTTAGTGTGAAAGTTATATGTGTTGACTTAGTTTCGTTAGCTTTTATCTTCCATTTCTTTAACCACTGTCCAATTTGGTCTAGGTGTTCTTGAAGTTTTAATACCGCAGCTCTTGGATCCTCTTCGGTTGCAAATATTGCTGTGTCATCAGCGAAAGTTCCAATGGTGGTTTGTGGAGAGGTTGGTAAATCGGATGTGTACAGTACATAAAGAAGTGGACCCAATATACTACCTTGTGGGACTCCTGATTGAATTTTGTTACGGTTTGATAGTTCATCCTCCACTTTAGTTTCAAATTCTCTGTGATTTAGATATGATTTTAATAAGACAAAGTATTTGTTGGGTAGGGATTTTTTGATTTTATAAAGTAATCCTGGATGCCATACCTTATCAAATGCTTGGCTGATGTCCAGAAAGGCTGCTGTGCAATACTGTTTATTGTCCAAAGCTCTATTAATTACATTTGATATGCGATGGCATTGTTGCACTGTAGAATGACCTTGCCGGAATCCAAATTGGTGTTCTGGGATCCAGTTTTGGAATTCTAGGTCGCTCATAATTCTTTTAAGTAACAGCTTTTCAAGAAGTTTTGACATTATTGGCAGTAGACTTATTGGGCGGTATGATGAAACATCCGTTAAAGCTTTACCAGGTTTCGGTATCATAATTACTTGGGCAATTTTTAGTGATATAGGCCAATAATTAAGTCTTAAGATTGCATTTAATATGTACAATAACTTCATTATACCTTTTTTAGGAAGTTGTTTTAGCATTGTTGCTGTTATGAGATCAGTGCCTGGTGCCTTCTTTTCATTCAAATGATTAATTTCATCTTTGATCTCCTTCGGTGTAATTAAAGTTAGTCGCTCTCGTTGATTAATTGGTAAGGCTAGTTCCTGCTCTACTTCTTGTACTTGGTCATTGTCGTGTGGCTTGAAGACTTCAGTTAGATGTGCAGCAAATAAATCAGCTTTTTCTTTGTTGCTTTTTGCCCATGGTCCTGGTGGTAATGAGTTTTTCCGAATTGGAGGTGAAGTATTTATTGGTTTATTTTTGTTTTTGATTGGTTTCCAGATAGAGTTATCTTGACGCGAAAGGTTTGATACATAGTTTTCAAATGAGTTGTTTCTCATCTGTTCTAGAGCTGTTTTTAAGTTTCTTGTTTTGTTATTATAAATTGTCCTGTCATCTGGTCTGTGAGTTCTTTGCCAAATTGATCTAGCTTTTCGTTTTTCTGCTACTAGTCTTTTTATTTCAAGAGGAATGTTGGTTGAAATTTTTTTTTGTCCAGGTTGAGGGATAGACTGTTTGGCAGCATTTTGAAGTAAGTTGATTAGATTATTAGTTTCTGTTTCTATTTGTTCGGGAGTTTGCAATCTCACTAGTAGATTTACTTCCTGTTCTATGATTAGCCGGTATGTGTCCCAGTTTGTTTTAAAGTTATGCAGTCGAGGTGTTGGTTTTTTGATTATCACCGTTGTGCTAATTGTGGCAATTATGGGACTATGATCTGATGATAAATCAAAACTTGGTACTACATCTGTATATGATTGAGATATTCCGTTTGTAATAAAGAAATCCAATAGGTCTGGTGTTTTATTTGGATCGGTTGGCCAATATGTCGGTGATCCCGTCGATAGGAATGAGTAGCTTTTATCCTGGATAACTTTTGCTAGCTCTCTGCCTTTGGTGGTTGTTAGGCGTGAACCCCATAGCGTATGTTTACAGTTGTAATCTCCACCTGCTATAAATTTTGGCCCTAGAGTTTCGAAAAAGGGTAGAAGATCTTCTTTTGTAAGTCTATGCCTGGGCGGACAATAAATTGCTGTGACAGTTATATCATATGGAAGAGTTTGTATTTTTATCGATGTTGCTTGAATGTGATTTGTTTCGTATTTTAGCATTTCATAATGTTTTATAGTTTCTCTTATCAATATGGCTGAACCTCCGTGGGCTGTACCATCTGGGTGATTTGTGTAATATAATTTATACTTAGGTATCTTGAAGTAGGTTCTGTCTGTAAAATGGGTTTCACTTACTAGTAGTATGTCAATAAAATTTTGTTCCAGAAATAGTTTTATATCTTCTTTATGATTAGGAAGACCATTGGCATTCCATTGGGCAATTCTTATGAACTTAGACATTGTTAGTTTACTTTATTTACTAGCATGGAAATCATGTTGAGCACCATACTGTTTTGTTGCATTAGCTGGTTAAATAAATTTTTAAACTCTTCTAGAAATTTGGTAAGTATACTCGCTGTATCTTCGTTATTGTTCTGATTATTTGCTGCAGCTTGAGCGTAACTTTCATACTGATTCTGAATCCTGGGTTGTGTATATATTCTGGGTTGTGTATGTATTTGATTTATTGCTGGATTTAATACGTTTTCTCTGTTATGATACCTGTTATTAATATTATAAATTTTTTGGTAATGTTCACATCCTTTATAATTTGCGGGGTGATCCCCACCACATAATGCACATTTTGCTGGAGTTTCTCTAGTCTTCTTACAAGTTGTGGTATTGTGGGCTCCTCCGCATTTGACGCATACAAATGGTTTATTGCAATATGACTTGGAGTGACCGTACGATTGGCATCTCATGCATTGTATTATGCGATTTTTGGTTGTTCGGGGAGGTTCAATTTCAATAACTCTATTCTGTAATCCCCTTAAGTTATAAATATCTTTGTTATTTGCTGCCGGTTCGAGATCCACGAAGAACAAATTAAGTGGCTCTTTAGTAATTCTGTGTTGTGCATTTATTATATTTCGAACTTTTTGACCCAGTTTTAGGAGTTCGTTTTTTATATCCTGTTTTAACTGATATGTATGGTGTGAAAAATGAATTTTTTGATGGTGGGGGCAGGAAGAAGGGGGTGGTGGGTTAAAATTACGCTGAATCCTATGTGTTAATCACATAGAACTTAAAAAAATAAAAAAAATTAATTCTGTTAGTAAGGGAGGGTAACTTTTAATTTATTTAGCCCGTCCATAAGTGGAAAGTTTGATGCGCCACTGTCGACGCATGTGCCACTGAAAAGTGACGGCACAGTGTTCAAACGTTTTCTTCTAGGTTCTAATATTTAAGTTATAGGGTCCCATCGTGCCTAAAATGATTAAGAAATTTCACCTAAAGCGGCTCTTAAGGCTAATTTTCACAGATCCGATATCCGAAGACACGAAATACGAAATTTTTTCGTACGATTATATTTGATTGTCGTATCCGAAATTTTTTGACATTTGTGTAATATGTCAGATTATTCCATGGATTGATATTTGATACAAATGTTTGCTGTTGGATATTGAACAGGAACATATAGATATAGTATTTTTACTACAAAAACGTTATTACGTAGGTCAAAATTTTTTACGTAAGAGAACTGTCAAAACATTAGAATGTGACTTTTCATTATTGCTATATTTATTATAAACACGGCAATAATGAAAAGTCACATTCTAATGTTTTGACAGTTCTCTTACGTCAAAAATTTTGACCTACGTAATAACGTTTTTGTAGTAAAAATACTATAGTTTTATTTCGATTTTATTCTTATTATTGTTTGGATCATCATGGATTCGTCAAATTATCTGTTTGAAGAGGATAAAAATGTGAGTTATTGTTAGAAGTACCATCACATCCATTTATAATTAACTGTTTTTAATGGGAAATACAATTTTACTGAAAAATAAAATCATTTTTTTTATTAAAATTGTGGCTTATTTCTCATTAAGAATAGTTAATTACAAAAATGCCACAAGAAAATAGTTTCAGAACAACATCCATTTATAATTACGATTTTGTTGTTCCATTTCAATATATCAAAAACATAAACACTTCACAAAAGTAAGGTTATCAAGACGTTCAAGATAGAATGTCATGTCAAAATTCATCCGATTTTCGTACAAAAGTTAAAATAATTTTAACTTCTTCCGATGACTTTTTAATTTTGTACGAAAACCCAACTGTCACTTTTCAGCCAATGAAATTCTCTGAAATTTCTATCGTATCATCGTACCGTCGGACATCGGATCTGTGAAAATCCACCTTTAGTCTATAAGGGAACTAGAGCTCTTTGAAAATGGCTTCTTGTAATTAGTTTTTCTTAAACACCTCCAGGACGCTTCTATTTAGGAAAACGAAAATTGGTACGCATATTTATCTTCCAGAGATAAATGGATTCCATCTATTGTGAATTTGTAGTATCGGTCATAGGCGTCCCTTTTGGGTAGGGCAACGGTTATTTTATCGCATAACTTTTATGTCTTTAACTGTTAAGCATTTTTGACACTGGATTATTAAATTGTGAGGTATTCTAGTACTAAAAGGTACGATTTCTTTCAGTCGGTAAGACACACCGTTTTCTAGAAAAATCGATTTGAAAATTTTTCGTTTCTTGAGTTCCCAAAAAAAAAATTTCAAAAAAAAAACATTTAGAAAAACGAAAATTGGTACGCATATTTATCTTCCAGAGATAAATCGATTCCATCCATTGCGAATTTCTAGTACCGCTCATAGGCGTCCGTTTTGGGTAGGGCAACGGTTATTTTATCGCATAACTTTTTTGTCTTTGATTTTTAAGCATTTTTGACTCTATAATATTAAATTATGAGGTATTCCAGTACTAAAACTTACTTTTGCTTGAAGTTGGTAAAATACACCGTTTTTTTTTAATTTTTTTTTCAAATTCAAAAAACGACAAGTTTTAAAATCGATTTTTCTAAAAAACCGTGCTTCCTACCGACTTGAATCAAGAGTATCTTTTAGTCCCAGAATACCTCACAATTTAATAATCCAGTATCAACAATACTTAACAGTTAGAGACCAAAAAGCTATGCTTTAAAATAACCGTTGCCCTACCCAAAAGGGATGCCTATGACCGGCACTAGAAATTCGCAATGGATGGAATCGATTTATCTCTGGACGATAAATATGCGTACCAATTTTCGTTTTTCTAAATAGAAGCGTTCTGGAGGTATTTAAGAAAAACTAATTACAAGTCGCCATCTTCAAAGTGCTCTAGCTCCATTAGGAAGCATTTTCGGACTAGATGAATTGGGTTAAAATGACTTAAAGTTATCTGAGGAATCTTCTGTCTTCGTTTGTCGGTAGAGTTTCTGGACACCCTGTATATTGATACCATCAGTTCCTGGCGATTTTATGTTTTTCCAACCATCTTATTGGCTATCCTTGTGCAGTAATATAAACAACTACCTACATCAGTTTGAAGCCTTAATTTCAGACTTAATTATTAATTATTATTATCTAAATATTTCACAGAAACACCGTGTCTGTTACTATTTCTAAATATTTCACTATTGGGAAAAGACATCTAATTAATGATTAATCAGTATACATAATAAAATATTCAAGTGTCCGTGAAAAACGTTTGTATTGTTTTGAAAAATGGGTCCAAAACATGCTAAATCACTAAGTATTCTGTATTTTTTAGATGTTTCGGATAACATTTTTGATCGTAGTAAACTTTGTTTGATAATATCTACGTTGTAGGCCAACTGGTACAGATTTTTTTTTCAAATATCAATTTGGGAATTGATAAGACAGTAAAATAATTGCAAACATTGTGCTACCACGTGTTATACTCCATTTGTCTTATTCTAGATTCATTGTCTTCGTAAAGTGATTTTACGGAATTTTTCATTTTTTCTTGTCAAAATTAGTTTTTTCTGTTCTTTATTTGTTCCATGAGTTTTCCTTCTATGTTCTCTATTATCTTTTTGATCTCCGGTGGTCAGCCACTTTTGGTAAGATTTCTTATTTTCTTTTATTTGGTTTTATATCTTTGTTTTCCAACAATATGGTTTTTTTTATAATTTATCTGGTATTTTTTTTCTGTAAAAGGTCTAAGTCAATAAAGCTACCGTTCCCAGAATCGCATGCTTCTACAGAAGTAAAGAAGGTGCGCTAATAGATGACTTAGCAAGAAAACTAGAGAAGTGAGAGGACTACTTTGAGGAACTGCTAAACTCGGGACAATACCAATGAAATACAATCGTAAACCGAACCGGAGCAAAATAATAACGAGGCCGAAATAAACAAACCATCAGATCAGGAGATCAGGAGAAGAAATACTAAAGCAGCTGAAGAATAAAACAAGGGTTCAGGAGAAATCGGTATCACAGAAGAAATATTCAAGGAAGATGGACAGCTATTATCAAACGACTAAACAACCTAATAAAACGAATTTGGAAAAGTGAGAAATTGCCACGAGGCTGGAAAAATGCATCCACATTCCCAATCCACAAAAAGGGACATAAAAGCCTCGGCCAAAATTATTGAGGAATTGCTCTATTAGGTGTACCATATAAGATATTGGCTTTATTAATAAGAATCCAACTAACTAAGTATGGATCTGAAATAATAGGTGAATATGAGGGAGGGTTAGAAGAGGCAGATGTACAATTCATCAGATTTTTACGATAAAACAAATACTGCACATCAGCTATGAACAAAATCTAGGTTTGTACATTATGTTTACCTATAGACAAGCAAGCATATGTCTCAATCGACAGAGAGAAAAAATACGAGGCGATTGATCTGTTAGGATGACTCTGTCCCTGTCAAGTGACCCTGAAAGTTTATCAGAATATTTTACGGTAAGGAAGGGATTGCGACAAGGAGATCCACTGTTTCCTACATTTTGTCTTTTGTTATGTTTGACAAAATTTTGTCGCTATAAAAAATTCTTAATTCTTGGGACTATATACAACAGAATAAGCAAAAAATGTGAGGATAACATTGGAGATGCTCAGTTTGCGTTTCGCAATGCTCTTGGCACAAGACAAGCACTTTTTAGACTACAGGTCTACAGCACTCATCCAGCTCTTCAGAGATATGACCAAAGACGTGTATAAACATAATATGTTTTATAGATTACGCAAAAGCATTCCAGATTTTAAAGCACGAATAGATAATTGAAGTACTCCATAAGATCGGAATCGACTACAGAGACATTCGAACAATAGGCCAAACAGCCAAAGTGAAAGTAGGATCTACATTGACCAATAAAATTGAAATCGACAAAAGGGTTCGGCAGGTCTGTATCTTGTCTCCTATTCTTTTTAACATATTACTCGGAAGAAGTATTTAAGACAGAGCTAGAGGAAAGCACAGAGGGCATAAAGATAAATGGAGAAATAATTAGTAACATAAGGTATGCTGATGACACTGTGATTCTCGCGAGTAGCATGGAGGAGCTGAGTTGCCTGCTCAGTACACAAGTGCACAATATGGGCTCAAACTGAACGTCACAAAAACCAAATAGATGTTAGTATGCAAAACCCAACAACGAGCAAGACAACTGATAATAAACAGTCAAAGAATTGAACACGTTGATTCATACACTTACTTAGGAACAACAGTTAATAATTCTAGTTGGTATCAAGCGAAATAGATGCGTATAAGAATAAGAATAGAAAAAGCAAGAGCGTCGTTCACTAGCATAAAGAAAATTTTCACCTCTAACAGCCTCAACCTATCTCTGGAAATCCGACTTCTCAAATATTATGTATTTCCGGTTTTGTTATAAAAATGGAGGCGTGGACAATAGCCACAACAGTAATTAAGAAAGTAGTCTTCGAAATGTGGGTTTACCGACGTATATTACGTCATTACGTATATCCTGGACAGAGACGTGACCAACGAGGAGGTAGGTACTAGGTACTACGCCGGATATGTAAAAAAAGAGAGAGAGAATAGGAGAAAGTAGGAACAACGGTAAAGAAAAGAAAGTTGGAATACTTGAGTCGCGTTATGAGGTACAGTAAATATAGAGTACTTCAGCTAATTATCCAAGGGAAAAATGACTAAACTTGCGTCATAGATTCGGATTGTCATCTGCCGAACTATTTAGATCTACCGTAAACAAAGTCAGAATAGCCATGTCAATTGCCAACTTTCGCAACGGTCACTGCACATGAAGAATAAAAATAAGATAAAATTCTTTGAGATCAACTAATGACGCGATAATTCTTTTGCAGGTTTTAGTACAATAGTAGCTTTCAATAAAGTTAAAGAAGTAAATTAAAAATGTAAGAAAAATTGCATCGCAATATTCTTATGCCACATCATATTTTTAAATCAGTATGTGAACTGTCTTAACCAATAGGGATTGCATATGCATTATTAAGGAAAAACTTAGTATTGATCTTGAAAACTCTTTTATTTATAAATCAAGTACAAGTACTTAAACGTTTTTCAATAAAATGTCTTAATTAAAGAAAGGGGGTTGGTTGTTGTTCTTTCTTTACGTGTAGTTAGAATCACAATTTGTTTGTAGACTAATTTTAGGTTGTCAATTGGGTAGTTCTGAATATACCAATACTAATATGAGTTCGTTATTTACACAATTTCTTTTTAGTACGGTTTTCTAAATTCTAAGGAAACACTATTTTAAGGAAACAGACTTTTCTGTGAATCTACTACTTAAGTGAAGCATATTATGTTTTAGTCATGACTCCTCACTTGTTTCGTCTTGTAGTCGAGGCATTGAAGGATTGAAGTGCCGTTTTTTGTGCAGTAAGACGGATTTTAATGCGGATTGGTGTGTTGGATTCGTGAGAATGTCAGGAAATTTTGTGAACTAATGTAATGAATAAGAAATCTCAAATTGCATTTGTGCATAAGAAAAATGCATTTCAAAAATGCATTTCGGTAAATAGTGGGAAAAATTGACTCAATTTTCTTACTCGGGGGTTTTTGGGGTCGCTGAAAACGAATATAAGGTCGGCGAGAGTGTGCAAACTACCTGGTGCCTGCAGCGGGTGTAATAAACGTCTTCCTCTGGAGTATTATGGTAATTTGTTATATAATTGGCCCAAACTTGTAACTCGGGGGATTTTGGGGTCGCTAAAAATGAATATGAGGTCGGCGAGAGTGTGCAAAGTACCTAGTACATGCGGCGGGTGTAATAAACGTCTTCCTCTGGAGTATTAAGGTAATTTATCATATAATTAGTTTAAACTAGTTACTCGGGGGTTTTTGAGGTAATCTATTTTCTTCGATGTAACTATAGTGATCGAAAAGGGTGGTATTTTTATTATAAATAAACATACATTTTTATTATTATAATATATTTATGGTTAAAAAAGTTCATTATACAAAATTTATCGTAATTTATCTTTAAAATTCATTTTCTTCATCATTATCATCTTCTTCTTCATTATTGCCTTCCTCTCTCGAGTCCAATGCAATATTTGTGCAATCAGAGCCTGCACAATTTTTGCAGGCTAAATTACAAGCTAAGCCATGCTTCCTGCACCCGCAGGAGTTGCCGCAGTCTGACTTACAACTACAGAATATTAAATTTAAAATGTTTGGAGGACCAGGTGGCTGAGTCATTCTAACTGGAATTAATACATTATTTTGTAATTCCCATTTCCAATCGGTTGGGTTCATGTTACTGTCCTCTCCATGCAGCCAAATTTCTGTTTGTAAATTTACCCTTTTTAAATGCTGGCTAAATGCATCAACAGACAAAAGAATTTTTCCAATGACAATATTTTTATTTTTGGCAATAGCCATTAAGTACATTCTGTATCTAGTAATTTTCTCTCAAGCCAAGACCACATCATCCACTTGCGCCTTAATTCAAACTGCTTTACATGATATGAAATTAGAATTTAGTCGTTGCGATATTTATTTTCAGTGACCCCAAAGACCTCCGAGTAACAAGTTTGGGCCAATTATTTAACAAATTACCATAATAGTCCAGAGGAAGACGTTTATTACACCTGCTGCAGGCACCAGGTAGTTTGCACACTCTCGCCGACCTCATATTCATTTTCAGCGACCCCAAAAACCGCCGAGTAATGAGTTTAAGCCAATTATTTAACAAATTACCATAATACTCTAGAGGAAGACGTTTATTACAACCGCTGCAGGCACCAAGTAGTTTGCACACTCTCGTAGACCTCATATTCATTTTCAGCGACCCAAAAATCCCCCGAGTAATGAGTTTAAGCCAATTATATGATAAATTACCACAATACTCCAGAGAAAAACTTTTATTACACCCGCTGCATGCACCAGGTAGTTTGCACACTCCCGCTGATCTCATATTCGTTTTCAGCGACCCCAGAAACCCCCGAGTAAGAAAATTGAGTCAATTTTTCCCACTATTTAGCGAAATACATTTTTGAAATGCATTTTTGAAATGCATTTTTCTTATGCACAAATGCAATTTGAGATTTCTTATTAATTACATTAGTTCACAAAATTTCCTAACATTCTCACGAATCCAACGCACCAAACTGCATTAAAATCCGTCTTACTGCGCCAAAAATCGACAGTAAGGCCTCTTTTGTGCTTCAATGCCTCGACTATTGGTGTTTATCTCTCTTCCACTTTTTTGTAAGTACATATTTACTTTTAACAAGCTTAAATGCATTTTATTTATATACAAATACCACGGTTAAGTGTATCGTGTACAAATATAGAGTCGCTCTTCAACATTCGAACGAGACAGTCATTATAGGCTCTCCGTTATCAATTGCAAATACTTGATTTCGATAATTATTTATTTATTAAGCGCAACAGGCCTTGTAGGCCTAGGGCTAAAATGTTTACATTTCTGATTACATAAATAATATAATAAATAACTTAGTATAACTTACATAACTTATAAAACTTGTAAATTTTATTTAAATACACTTCAGTCTTTTTATACAATCCAACGCACCAAACTGCATTAAAATCCGTCTTACTGCGCCAAAAATCGACAGTAAGGCCTTTTTTGTGCTTCAATGCCTCGACTATTGGTGTTTATCTCTCTTCCACTTTTTTGTAAGTACATATTTACTTTTAACAAGCTTAAATGCATTTTCTTTATATACAAATATCAGGGTTAAGTGTATCGTGTACAAATATAGAGTCGCTCTTCAACATTCGAACGAGACAGTCATTATAGGCTCTCCGTTATCAATTGCAAAAACTTGATTTCTATAATAGATGTTTTAAATTAGAAACAAAACCATCGTTTTAAATTAATGTATCGTTCTTTAAAGTGAAAGTGATTTAGAACGTAAAATTAAAACCTAATCATAGTTTAATTGTTTGTACAAATCAACAAAACAGTGTTATTTTACTTATAGTCCAGGAACTAAAAACTATTTTGCGACATGAATCTACGAGACCAAGTAACCTAGGAAATTGTCGTAAAATGGAAAATCACATGCAGCATACGATCTACCAAAACGATCCAGGTGCCAACACTCCATTGATCTACAGTCAAATACCAGGGCAAATACCATGCTTCTCTCAAGGTATGTTAGCAACAAACACAGCCTATCCTACAATCCCACTACAATTATCCCAACCTTTAAATAATTATCAATAACAATCTAACCCAATTATAGCACATGAATCAATACAACCCAGCCCTTCAAAAGATCAAGAAGTATGGGAGACAGTACAGTACAAAAAGCGTCTACGAAACAATGAAAGTCCTGACAATCGAATTAAAAAGCAAGCAGTGCTAACAGACTGCTGGCTAACAAAACCAGCTGCGACAGAAAACAGATTCTCAGCTCTGGACAAAGAGCCGGAAGAAGAGGCTAACAAAGAGCCTGAAGAAGAAGCTAACAAAGAGCCGGAAGAAGAAGCTAATAGCGGAATAACTTACAGAGAATCAAGGAGACCTCCTCCCATATTCATTCAACATGTAACATTTATCAAACCTCTGCATAATCTACTAGACAAAACAGCATCCAAACGGTACACCTTAAAAATCCTGAATAACAATCAAGTTAAAGTACAGCTAGACACAGCAGAACATTACAAAGAAATTGTTAAAGCACTAACCGAAAAAAAACGCAGTTCCACACTTATCAGCTAAAACAAAACCGAGGATTCCGAGTCATGGTTAGAAACCTGCACCCCTCTACTGATCTGAAAGACATTAAAAAGGTATTCACAGAGCTCGGACACTCAGTCATAAATATCTCGAACATAAGACGAAGAGGCACCAAAGAATGCCTTCCTCTGTTTAGTATCGAACTTGAAACAAATTTAAATAATAAAGAGGTGTTCCAAATAACTAAAATACTTAACACCGTAGTTAAAGTAGAACCTCCCCACCCGAAAAGAGAGATACCACAATGTCAAAGATGCCAGCACTTTGGACATACTCGTCAATACTGTCATAGAAGCCCCCGTTGTGTCAAATGCACAGGCGCTCACTCAACCAAAGAATGTCCAAGAAAAATAAGAAATAATGAAGTCCAATGCGTAAACTGTGAAGAAAATCACCCTGCAAACTACAGAGGTTGCTCAGTTTACAAAGAATTACAAAAAAGTAAGTTTCCACCATTACGCGCAAAAGCACCACAGAGACCAAAAAATGATACAATTCAGCAAAATCCACAACAAACACTCAGCTATGCTCAAGTTGCAGGAGCAACAAATTCCAATACTCAACAATTTAACCCACCTCAACAACAACAACAAGGTTTATCAACTATGTCATTTCAACCAACAAACAACTTAGAGCAGGTCGTTTCAAAACTGATGGAGAGAATGGACAAAATGTTCGACATCCTAATGACACTGGTCACAAAGTTTAGCCTTCAACACTGAACTAAAAATTGGTACATGGAACGCCAATGGTCTGACTAATCATAGTCTGGAAGTCAAAGCCTTTATTTCAGAGCATAATCTCGACGTTATGTTAATATCTGAGGCACATATGACAGACAAAAGCTACTTCAGTATACCCAAATTCTCAACATATACAGGGTGTCCCGAAAAGAATGGTTATAAATTATACCACACATTCTGGGGTCAAAAATAGTTTGATTGAGCCTAACTTACCTTGGTACAAATATGCTCATAAAAAAAGTTACAGCCCTTTGAAGTTACAAAATGAAAATCGATTTTTTTCAATATATTCGTGATTTTTTATTGAAAATGGACATGTATCATTCTTATGGCAGGAACATTGTAAAACAAAATTATAGTGAAATTTGTCAACCCCATAAAAAATTTATGGGGATTTTGTTCCCTTAAACCCCCCCAAACTTTTATGTACGTTCCAATTAATTCATTATTGTGGTACCATTAGTTAAACACAACGTTTTTAAAACTTTTTTGCCTCCTAGTATTTTTTCGATAAGCCAGTTTTTATCGAGATACGGCTTCTTTTCCAATACATTTACGTAAAAATTTTATGGGGGTTTTGTTCCTTTAAACCCCCCAAATGTTTGTGTACGTTCCAATTAAACTATTATTGTGGTACCATTAGTTAAACACAGTGTTTTTAAAACTTTTGCGTCTTAGTCTTTTTTTATAAGTCACCTTATATCGAGATGTATCTCGATAAACACTGGTTTATCGAAAAAGTACTAAGAGGCAAAAAAGTTTTAAAAACATTGTGTTTAACTAATGTTGCCACAATAATAATTTAATTGGAACGTACGCAAAATTTTGGGGGGGTTTAAGGCAACAAAATTCCCATAAAATTTTTATGTGGTGCACAAATTTCACTTTAATTTTTTTTTTAAGATGTTGCTGCCATAAAAATGCCACATGCCCATTTTCAATAAAAAATCTCTGAGAATTTTCGATATATGAAAAAAAATCGATTTTCATTTTGTAACTTCAAAGGGCTGTAACTTTTTTTGTGTGCACTATTGTATATAGGTAAGTGAGGTCCAATCAACCTATTTTTGACCCCAGAATCTTTGGTATCATTTATGACCAATCTTTTCGGGACACCCTGTATAACTCAACACCCTCTAGGAAGAGCCCATGGAGACACTGCTATAATTATAAAAAACAGCATTAGACACCATGAAATAATCAAGCATAGTGAAGTAAACTTACAAGCCACGTCTATCTTAATAACTGATTGGAATAGCCAGCTTATACTATCTGCAGTTTACTGTCCACCAAATAAAATTATTAAAGAAGAACAATTCACGACATACTTTAACAAGCTCGGAAATCGCTTCATAGCTGCTGGTGACTATAATGCTAAACACCTTCATTGGGGATCAAGACTCATAACCTCTCGAGGGAGAGAATTATTAAAAAGTGTCCAAAACAATAATTTACTAACGGCATCCACGGGTCAACCGACGTACTGGCCAACCGACACACGAAAAGTGCCTGATCTCATCGACTTCTGTATTGTCAAAGGTATCTCTCTAAACTACTTGAAAGTTCAACCTTTGTTCGATCTCTCATCTGATCACTCTCCCTTCATTATTACCCCAAGTGCACCACATCACAAAACCACTAGTTTTATCCAACAGCCGGACAAACTGGAATACCTTCAGAGATATAATAAAAATAGTATAAATTTAAACCTACCACTAAAATCTGAGCAAGATATAGAAGAAGCAGTCAAACATCTAACTGTAAAAATTCAACAAGCCGCATGGGAAGCTTCGCCTGATATATGATATGCTAAGAGACCGGGCTCATACCCGCTCTATATAAAAACCATGATATACGAAAAAAGACAATTAAGTAAAAGATGGCAGACCACCCGTGCTCCAGATGACAAAACCAATTACAACAGAGCAACCCGTCAATTAAAAAAGGTCCTACAGGAACACAAAGAACAAGAAATAAACTATTTTCTAGAGAATCTGTCTAGCTCTGAAGAAAAGAACTACTCGTTATGGAAATTGTCAAAAAAACTCAAAACAAAATCAAAAACTAAAGCACCGATAAAAAAAAATGATGGCACCTGGTCTCGAAGTGACGAAGAGAGGGCTAACACCTTCGCTGAACATCTTCAGCCAGTTTTCCAATCGCACAAGAGAGAGGTTCCAGAGAACGAAGAGAAATTTATTACAGATATAGCAGATGAACCCTACTAGATGTGTCTTCCCACCAGAAAAGTTAAAATTACCGAAATTGAAGAAGTAATCAAAAACTTAAATACAAAAAAAGCACCTGGATACGACCTGATAACAGGACTAATTCTCAAAGAACTGCCTGAAGAAGCAATAAAGCTACTAATGTACATATACAATGCTGTCCTAAGATTGTGCTGCTTCCCCTCCCAATGAAAGGTAGCACAAATCATTCTAATTCATAAACCCAACAAAGACACAACCCAACCTTCATCATATAGTCCTATTAGCCTTCTGCCTTTACCCTCCAAAGTGTTTGAGAGGCTTCTACTGAAAATAATAGACACTGTCATTACAGAAAAAAACCTAATACCTCATTACCAATTCGGATTTCGACAACAACATGGCACAATCGAACAGGTCCATAGGGTGGTCAGAACTGCAAGAGATGCACTCGAGAACAAGAAATATTGTACAGCAGCCTTCCTGGATGTCTCCCAAGCCTTCGACGACAAGGTATGGCATAAATGTCTAATATCAAAACTTAAAAGACAATTGCCTTATCCAATCTGCATGCCCCTACAATCATACCTCACCGGCAGATTGTATCAGATAATACTATGGGAGGCCCTCACTACTCTACATCCCATCCACTCTGGCGTACTCCAAGGAAGTGTCCTGTTCACTGTACCTCCTGTTCACAGCAGATATACCAACTTCAGATCGTACAACAATTGCAACATGTGCTGATGACACTGTCCTAATGGCTTGCCACGAAAATCTGACCCTAGCTTCACAGATATTACAAAGTCACTTAAATAGACTTCAAATATGGTTTAAACTGTGGAGAGTCAAAGTTAATAGCTCCAAGTCAACACACATTACGTTTACACTAAGGAAGGGGATCAATCCAGCTGTAACCTTTAACAACACACCACTGCCAATAAGAAGTGACGTCAAATACTTGGGAATTTACCTAGACAGCCGCCTAACATGGCAAAAGCATATTTGGAACAAACGACTGCAACTGGGACTCGTTTATAGAAAGATGTACTGGTTCATGAATCAAAAATAACGCCTAAGTCTAGACAATAAACTTCTGATCTACAAAAGTGTACTGAAACCCATCTGGACGTATGACATCCAAATCTGGGGAACTGCCAGTGAAACAAATTTACTCAAGATACAGCGCTTTCAATCAAAAGTTCTAAGGCAACTGTGCCAAGTTCCTTGGTATATTTCCAACGATAATATACATAGGGACCTCCAAGTCCAAACTGTCAAAGAAGAAATTGTTTCTCTGTGCTCCAAGTACCACAATAGAGTACAGGTTCACCCAAACATATTGGTCACCAATCTCCTGACGCCCCTACAGAACAGAAGACTAAAAAGAACAGACACTCTTGACCTCAACACTAACTAATTATTCCCACTTATTACTTTTGTACTATTCAAATGAATTCAATTAAGTTATTAATAACTGTACTAATTCAATCATTATTGTACTCTTTTAGGTATTCATCACTGGGTGAATACTGACTGTGTCACACTCTTAACACTCATAATATGTATTGTTTATTATTTTTTATAAAATAGATTGCAATAAAATGAATGTCAAAAAATATATATATACAAATATCGATTTTCGGGATAAAAGAAAGTCTATTCCATTGATTTAGACATAGCACAGGGTCTTGACAAATATATGACATAACAAGCTAACCTACAAAATAAAAACTGTATATCTAATACAGTACTTGAAGATAGCAATATCTTCAAGAGTTAAGCTAAATTAGATCAGTGTCTTCCGACCAATTTGCCATTATTTCCCTAATATTTCTCTAATGTGTTCGTTGTTAATCCTTTCCCTTCTAGGTCTTTCTACCGCTCTTCTCCAAAAATCCACTTTCATTTCCTTTGCTCTCAGCGTTCCTTACGTAGCCATACCTCACAAGTGTACAGAGTGATATTTTTCACTATAGCCTTGTAATATATCATCTTTTTTTCTCTTTGCTGATGGACTGCAGCATTTATTTCTCTTATGGTCTGTCTAATGTTCCATCATGCGGAATATTGATACCTAGATATATGTAATAGCAGTGCTTTATCATGGTTCGGTCGTCTAATGTGAGATCATTTTAATGCTCTCCAATGTGCAAGTATTCGGGTTTTTGTATTGATTTCTAGATCCCATATATAGTAATTTTTCAATTAATTTTCTGGCCATATATTTTAAATCGTCATAATCTTGAGCCAAAATTACTTGACGTCTGCAAAGTTGAGCGTCTATATCATAGGGTTGGTGAGTGGTATCCCCATTCTTCTATATTTTTGTTTCCATCTTTTTAAAACGCTTTCGACGTATATTTTATTAAAAAGTGGGGGACAAGCAGCATATGTGCTTCCCTTTCAATCCCTTTGATTTTACAAGCCTTATTGTTATTTTTATTGTGTCCCATTTTTTTATTTCTGTTACCTGATATACGTCTGGTTGTATAGTACTTTGACCGTTGTCATCAATTATATTTTAATATTCCTACTTTCCATTAATAGAAAATTAAATGTCAACGAAGGAATATCGATTCATGTTATATTTACAACACGAAGAGGAACTTACCCCCCCTGTAACTTTAAATAATAATCATCAAATACGTTCAGCCAACGAGGTAAACTATCTTGGTATTTATTTGGACAGAAGTGTCACATGGAGGAAACATATTTGGACTACGAGAAAGCAACTAGGTCTCCAATTCAGAAATATGTATTTGCTAATGTATCATTCATCAAAGTTATCCTTGGGTAACAAATTGCTGCTCTATAAGACAATATTTACACCCATCTGGTCATATGAGTTGGAACTATGGAGAACAGCCAGTCACTCCAACATCGAAATCATTCAACGCATCCAACTATCACCAATGCACCGTGGTACTTCAACAACAGCATTATTTAACGTAACCTTAAAATAGATCTGGTACAGAAAGTCATAAAAAATAACATGAAAACCAGTTTGCACTTAACCTCCTAGAAAATTCCCAAGAACAACGTTAAAGAGATTCAAACAACTGGACTTACAATTTAGAGTAGAGTAAACTTGTAAAATAATTCGTTAGTAATTATTATAACATCTTTCTATGTAACTTTATAATATTTGTACTCTGATTTACCAATGGGTAAAATCCTTCTTGTCTTTAGAAAATGCCATTCCTTTTGTTTATTGTTGATACTCAATAGACTGCAAAATCCTTTTTGCAATTCAATTTTTCTATTCAATTGATTGCCACAGCCTCTTCAGTGGCAGTCGACGCTCTTTTTTTCTATTATATGGGTTAAGGAGAAAATTTTCTCCATGGTGCATCGTCCAGTACGAAATTTTGGTTGTTCTTCTACTTCAAAATCTAAATATTCTTTGTCGATTCGATTCTTCACATCTATCCATATATTCTACTCATACATCCGGTTACAGCTATTCCTCGGTAATTTTCACAATAATTTTTCTTGTCACCTTTTTATGATTTCAGCTTTGAGAATATTGCTTAAGAAAAACCATAGCATGTGATTTGTTTTTAAAAACACAATCACGCCCTATCATCACAGTAAAATTCTCTCGTTAGTACTTAATTCCATTGTAATTTATGAGTATGTATGTATGTATATATATATATATATATATATATATATATATATATATATATATATATATATATATATATATATATATATATATATGTATATATAAGAATGTTGAAAATTCAGTGGGTTCAAAGGATTACCAATGTTGAAGTGCTACGACGTTTAAATAAGGAGTTAGAAATTATGAACAGTATAAAAACAAGAAAACTAGAATATTTGGGTCACATTACCAGAGGAGAGAAATATGAGCTGCTGAGAGTTATTATGCAAGGAAGGATCCAAGGAAAAAGAAGCATAGGAAGAAGACGCATCTCCTGGCTGAGGAACCTTAGAGAATGGTTTAACTGTAGTTCATTACAACTGTTCAGAGCAGCAGCCAACAAAGTGACCATAGCCATTATGATATCCAACCTCCGCTAGGAGATGGGAATTTAAGAAGAAGAATGTATGTATACACCGGTATTTTAGGCGTTAACGCCCTTCCGGTAGGGATCTATGGGGAGTATCACCGAACCGCAAGCCCTTATCCCTTGCCGTACTGCTCCCTCATAGGCCGATCAGACGCCCGCATATTCCAGTCTAAGCGCCAGATTCATATTTAGAATATTAAACTGACGCGTTAGCCTTTTTGTTTTCCGATGACCTGGCTGGGTTCGAACTCACATACCTCACGTCGAAGTGAAGTGGCGGTCAGCCGCTAGTCCCACTGAGCTGTCCGATCGACTTATGAGTAACAACCAGAAAAAAACTTATGTTACTATCCCGACATGATAAGTATTTGGTCTTACATTAAGTAGTCTCAGTGTTACATCAAACTCTAATATTAGGAATAATATGTAGAACAATATTACCAATAGCCTCAAAAACAATAGCAAAGCTGTAGTAGCATTTTGTCCAGCAATTTATTAACACAGTTTCAAAAGTTATGCATCACCTAAAATTATGCTCATTTTCATAGTTGATTTTTTCGTGCACAGATTAACGGATTCCGCTAATTTGTTTTTATTATTTTAGATTTTCTTTGGTATTTACACGCTTGGGCAAAGTTTTACGTTTTACTCAAACTTATCAACGAAAACTTTTCGTTTATAAATTCGCCAAAGTCTGTGTGTTATTGCGTTGCCTCTCCTGCAATACTCAGATCAGATTTATCGATGGATTCATATGTAGTTTTTTCTTCTGAATCCAAATCTGAAAACTGCATTTCGATATATATCTCTAACCCTCTTCGAGATAATCGACCTCAAAGTCTAAAATGTGACGTCACAATCCTTTTATTTTCTGCCGACGCACTAAACGTCAGCTGAAATCGTTGCTAGTAAGTAGGCTAGTTTTTTAATCTCGATTTGTTAAGCAAAGCATAGGTTATTTACATTTGAGTTTGACACTTTGTTAATGTCAAACTAAATTTAAATTAAGTATTAATAAAATATCAATGACATTATTGATAGTGAATTTAATTATTATATAAAATAAATAAGATGTTCAAAAATACAATTTAAGTATATTTTAAAAGCAATAATTTATCAACAGCTTTAAAAAGGTATATACGAGTATACGGCTTCCCCTACTGGGAGTACCTAATGATAAATAGACTGTTCCATTTGTTATGAAATGAAAATGGTTATTATAGTCGGTTCCCTAAACTCGACACAACTGGCTAGTGATTTTAGTAGGTAATTTTTTTGATTTTTTTTGCGAATTTTGCCAAAATTGGCAAAATTACTAATTATTTATACGCCAGTCAATGGGAGCAAGAATAGGATATTACCTCCGAATTCTATCCTACTGCATGGATTTTAATGAAATTTTGGGAATAGCCTCTACTTATCTCTTTATTCAAAATCTACCCTATGCCGATGTGTGCTTTTATCTTGGGGGTGGTTTCGTCCCCTTCTCGGGGGTGGAAAATTGTTTGGTTGCAATAACCACAGAAGTCGCTAGAGAACCTAATTCTAATCAAAAACTGTTCTATAATATTTTTTTAAACTCAATACTTTTTGCGTTATTCGCTGGTGAAATTGGCCATTTTCATTGAAAAATGACACCTTTGCGGACGGTTTTTTGCGAATACATTAAAAACTATGCATCTAACGAAAAAACTATACGAAATGTTTTTGTAGGTTATAAAAAAAACAAAGAGGTTCGTTCCTTCATAAATCTTCTACTTATAATACAAAAAGAGATAATATGGTAGGGTAGGTGAGAAGAGTTTGTTTTTTTGGTGCATACTCAAATCGTTGTATTAAAAAAAACTTGAAATAACAGAGAAACGGTCGATTTTACCTGTATAATGATACTAATACCTTTTGTAGTGCTTGAAAATACCTTTAAAGCGAGCAATATTAAATGTCGATCACATTCAAACTAAGCGAGATATGCTGCAAAAAAGTTGATGGCTAATGTATTTTAAGAAAAATTGAGAAGTATATCTAACCTCTCATCCGTCAGAATTTAAATGTATCGTTTTCCTTCTACAATACTTTTTATTATAGTGTTGTTTTTATGGTCAAAAAGTTAGACGGTTTAAAATGAATGATTTAAAAAAAATAAGATCAAATTATAGAGCGCATTTTTAAATTTGCTTAAAAATCTTCTTTTTCTCCATGTAACTTGAAAATGATAAGAGATACAGTAATGAAAAATAAAAACAAAATTTTTATCTAAGAAGACCCTACATTTTTGTTCAGTATTTGTTTTCGTATCTCATCATTTTCGAGTTACATGGAGAAAAAGGAAGGTTTTTTAGAAAATTTAAAAATGCGCTCTATAATTTGATTTTATTTTTTTCAAAAACCATTCATTTTAAACCCGTGCGTCCAACTTTTTGTACATAGAAATAACACTACAATAAAAAGTATTGTAGAAGGAAAACGATGTATTTAAATTCTGACGGATGAGGGGTTAAATATACTTCTCATTTTTTCTTAAAATACGTTAGTCATCAATTTTTTGCAGCAAATCTCGCTCAGTTTGAATGTAATTGACATTTAAGGTTGCTCATTTTAAAGGTCTTTTCAAGCACTACAAAAGGTACTAGTACCATTATACACGTAAAATCCACCGTTTCTCTGCTATTTCAGGTTAAATGCACCGATTTGAGCATGCACCAAAAAACAAACTCTTCTCACCTACCATATCTCTTTTTGTATTATAACTAGAAGATTTACGAATAAACGAATCTCTTTGCTTTTTTATAAGCTATAAAAATATTTTATATAATTTTTTCGTTAGATGCATAGTTTTTAGGGTATTCGCAAAAAACCGTCCGCATAGGTGTCATTTTTCAATGAAAATGTTTAATTTTCCACCACGCATAACAAAAATTATTGAGTTTTCAAAAAAAAATATATAGAACAGTTTTTGCTTAGAATTAGGTTCTCTAGACATTTCCGTGGCTATTTTAACCAAAAAATTTTCCACCCTCGAGAAGGAGTGGGAGCCACCCCCACGATAAAAGCACACATCGGCATAGGGTAGACTTTGTTTCTCGATCTATCCCCTACTTACTGTGAAAATATAAGTAAATCGATGTAGTAGGATGGAAATCGGAGCCAAATACCCTCATTGACTGCTCTATTAGTAATTATGTTTTTCGCCAAATTGGCAAAATTATTGACTAAAATCACTAGCCAGTTGTATCTGATTTTAGCGAACCGACTATATGAAATAATATTGTTTGGAATAAAAAAATATGGTCTGATATGTGCAATTACATTCTTCTAATGAAAAAAAATATTTGAAGATTTTTCTCAAATTATGGATACCAACAACATTTTCATTTATAACTCTTTTATTTTTAAATTGACGAAGAAAAGTTATTCTTCATAAAAAGCTCTTCATGTTATAAGATTTATGATGCAACCATCATATATAAAATTTTATTAATTTTATACGAAATATATAAAAAATACGAATTTCGATCAAGAATAGAGTACCTTTATAGTTCATAACATTTAAATTAGAATGACATAATTGCACATTAAAACATACCTAATTATTAATTCTAAACAACTTTTCATAATAGCAATTTTCCATATTATGAATTAAAATACGTTAATAAACAAAGTTTTCGTTATTTCGCATTTTCAGCTTGTTTTTTATACTTATACTGGGTGGAAGAAAAGAAATGTTTTTCTTATGTTAAGTTTGAGACACTTTTTAGGGCGGACCAGGAAAAAAAGTGTGAGAATACATCGAAATCGTATTATAGTTATAGTCTGATGTTTTGTGAACATTTTATTTTTTTATACAGGGTGTTTCATTGGGAAAGTAACATACATTAACTGCAGAAAGAGGATACTTAGGCGATCTCAAAAATACCATACTTAATGGATCTTACTCCATTAATAACAAAGATACTGGGTGTTTTATCTATTTTCTTAATTGGTTCATAACTTTTTAACCACACTGTATATTTATTTTATATTTGGCACGCAAATATCATTTAAGGTGTACAATAAATTAATTTATTTACAATTGTAAAAAATCCAGATCCGGCTTAAAAAATATTGGAAAAATATTCCGACCCCAAAACAACACCCTGTACATTAAATTTTTTTAAAATGGATTTTTCAGTTGAAAAGAGGATGAAAAACTAAATTCAGTGGTATAATTTGAATTTTCGGCAAAATGATTTTTCTGGTGAAATTTTGAATTTGAATTCGGAAATTAAGTGAATTGCGAGAGCTCTAAGTAGAAAAAAATTGAAATACAGCTTACAACTTGTCAACCTTACTGTATATTGATTTTGTATTTAACACGCGAATATTTTTTTAGGTGTTCAATCAATTAATTTATTTACAAATATAAAAAATCCAGGTCCGGTTTAAAAAATATTGTGTAAATATTCCGACCCAAAAAAACACCTTGTATATTAATTTTCTTTAAAATGGATTTCGCATTTGAAAAGAGGATGAAAAACAAAATTAATGGTATACTTTGAATTTTCGACAAAATGATTTTTCTGGTAAAATTTTGAATGTGAATTCTGAAATTATGTCAATTGCGAGAGCTCTTGTAGAAAAAATTAAAATGCGACTTAATTTTAATTAATACCATTATTTAATCTAAATTGGTAAAATGTTAATATTTTAGTGTTTTTTTATTATGTGTGAAAAATAGTTTTTGGCGAATATTCATCTTTAAATAATGAATAAATAATAAAGGGTCAATAAAGAATATATCATTTTAATTAACAAAATATCTAAAAATTATAACAAAACAGCAAAAATTTGCAGCATAATCACTATTCAAAACTAAAGTACTTATTCAAAATTACCACCATCAAAAATTATTTTTTTTATACGTAGGTACGGTAAATTTTTGTAGTTAGGTACCTAGCGTCATGTGTACTGTGTACTGTGTGTGTTGAGTAAGTGTCTTGTTACATTTCAAAGTCGACGTCATTGTCTTTGCAAAGAGACGCTAATTGTATCCGAACGTCTGCGGTCCCTCCGGTGAGTACCGATCCCACAAGGACAGAAACTATTTTCATTTATTAATTTATAATATACGAAAACTTTCTGACCCTGGTGAGATTCGAACTCACGACCATTCGGACCGTTCGATCCAAAGGTGGGCGCTCTTACCACTGAGCCACAGAGGGGGTCATCAAAAATTATTGTTATGTGTGCAAATGTTAATATTTTACCAATTTAGATTAAATAATGGTATTAATTAAAATTAAGTCATATTTTAATTTATTTTACTTTGAGGTTCGCAATTCACATAATTTCAGAATTCAAATTCAAATTTTTACCAGAAAAATCATTTTGCCGAAAATTCAAAGTATACCACTAATTTTGTTTTTCATCCACTTTTCAAATGCAAAATCCATTTTAAAAAAATTTAATATACAAGGTGTTTTTTTGGGTTGGAACATTTATACAATATTTTTTAATCCGGACATGGATTTTTTATAATTGTAATTAAATTAATTGACTGGACACCTAAAAGAATATTCGCGTGTTAAATATATAATCAATATACAGTGTGATTGACAAGTTGTAAGCTGTATTTCAATTTTTTTCTACTTGGAGCTCACAATTCACTTAATTTCAGAATTCAAATTCCAAATTTCACCAGAAAAATCATTTTGCCGAAAATTCAAAGTATACCACTGAATTTAGTTTTTATCCTCTTTTCAACTGAAAAATCCATTTTAAAAAAATTTAATGTACAGGGTGTTGTTTTGGGGTCGGAAAATTTTTCCAATATTTTTTAAGCCGGACCTGGATTTTTTACAATTGTAAATAAATTAATTTATTGTACGCCATAAATGATATTTCCGTGCCAAATATAAAATAAATATACAGTGTGGTCAAAAAGTTATGAACCAATTAAGAAAATGGCAAAATAGATAAAACACCCAGTATCTCTGTTAAATGAAGTAAGACCCATTAAGTATGGTATTTTTGAGACCACCTAAGTATCCTCTTTCTACATTTAATGTATGTTACTTTACCAATGAAACACCCTGTATCTTTAGAAATAAAGAAAATTGACGGTTTTATTATTTAACATGTTTTTTAACTGAAACAAAAGTTTGAGACATCATGTAGGGAGGAAATGGTACAAAGTGGTATACGTCGAAATTATATTAGTCTCATAGTTTGTAAACATTTTATTTTTTCGTTTCTCTGATATCTTTAATAACAAAGAAACTAGATGGTTTTACTCTTTAATATATGTGTTTTAAATGACGACATGCGATACGTAAGGAGGCCATGTCTTATCATACACTAAGATGAAATCATTTCCTATATATAGTGCGAAAGGAACAAAGTGTTCAGAAAGAAAATCTGTGCAATGTACCTCTGGCTATTTAAAGATTGATGATTGTGAAATGATCACATAGACATACGAGTAGATCTACATAGACATCAAATCCGTACTTACTCTCAAGGAAATTCAACCAAAGAGCCTCCATTAAACAATCTCGTCTCTCTTATGTTGCGCTGTGCATACCGCTCACTTGGTCTACAAATAACTCTAAGGTCGCATTAGATTATCATGCACGAATCGTTTCCAGTACGTAGCGTTTAGTTTCCGAAAAATATTGATTTTATTAGTTTTAAATATGAACAATTCACACTGTCCGGAACATATCGTATCAGACACATCTTTGTAAAATCAGGTTTTTCGGAGACTACGCTACTTGGTGGAAACGATTCGAGCATGATAATCTGCCGCGACCTATAAGGTGTCGACCAAAATTGTTAACGGTATGTCCATTTCTGTTTTTAACGTTTTATAAACTGTTGTTTTATTGTTAATTTAGTTTTGTTTCATGTTAAAAAATAAAACCGTCTATTTTCTTTGTTTCTAAAGATATCAGGAACATTTAAAAAATAAAATGTTCAAAAAACGTAACGAATACAATACAATTTCGATGTATACTCAGACTTTTGTACCTTGTCCTCCCGTCCTCCCTACAGGGTGTCTCAAACTTAACATAAGAAAAACATTTCTTTTCTTCGACCCGGTATAAGTTCCAAAAAGAAGTTTGAGTAAACCTTTGCCCAACTGTGTAAATACTAAAGAAAAATCTAAAATAATAAAAAAAATAAACGGAATCCGTTAATCTGTTCACGAAAAAATCCACTATGAAAATGAGCATAATTTTAGATGATACATAACTTTTGAAACTACGTGTACTACTTTTCGCTTTATAGTAAAAATATAAAAAAAACTGCGTCAATGCCATTTTACTGTATAATTACAGTAAGAAAATGAAACATTTACATAACATTTATGGAGCCTTTCGTTTTTATCGCCATCAAAGATCTCAAAGCTAATTAGGCTATAAATGAATAAAAGCTTTCATAAAATTGTGGAAAACGCAACGACGTTAAAGAAATACCCGCCCCTATATTATCATTAATCTTACGGGGTGTATAATAAATTCCCGTTTATTGTTGTATTTTTTTCGCTTTTATTAGCCGACTTGGAAATGCAATTTATCATACTCTAATAAATAAAAAAATTAATCAATAAAAATGGACAAATGTTGGGCCGAATAATATTAGAAAAGACAACAATGTATGTGAAAAAAGCAGGATATTCGTACCCTTCACTCACTTACAACTTTGTACAAGTACAAATTTTCTCAGATTTTCTATGTCTCTCATTTGGATTGCTATATTTATGTTTTGGCTCCTCTATCCATATAAATATTCAATTTTAATTAGGTATGGGAAAAACCTAACGGTTATAACCTAAAACAAACTATTACTTCGCAATAATCGGTATTTCAGGTTGTTTTTTGGTCTAGGTTTTAACAGGTTTTTTCTTTTTGAAGTGATAACAGGTGAAAACCAGATAAGTTACCTCTGGAAAAAATAATGAATTCAGAAAAAAAACGGGTAAGTTTTTTTATATATTACGGGCTTTATATACAATAATCCACCACCATATATTTAAAGAGAAATGTCTATAAGCTGATATAAATTCATCTATAAGCTAGAGATCTAGTACATAGTAATATATTATTCTTGAAACCTAGTATTGGCTGGACGATAAACACGGATTTGACTAATATACATAGATCGACTGTCTTTTCATCAGTGTGTCAAAATTGTAGATTTCTGTAAATATAGAGCACAAAGCTTAGGATAATTATTATTAAGGAAAAGATAACAGAAGGAAAAATCTACGTCAACCAAACCACAGAAGAAAGAGTGATGAACTACAGCTACCTCGCCACTATAATGAATGAAGAACAACCAGGATATAAGACCGCGATCGGAAAAGCTAGATCCACCTTCAACCGTATGAGGGCCTCCTTCAAGAATAAAAGTAAGAATGCGGCGATGCCAAATTTTTCTGTAATTTGTTACGATGTTTAATCCTAGATCTTGAACGAAGATATGTGCAGAAAATTAGAAACATTTGAGATGTTGCTATGTCGGAAAATACTTAAGATCTCGTGGACTGATGAGTCGTAAATCAGGAGGTCCTCAGAAGAATGAAGAATAACCGAGACCACCATCAAATCTCGAAACCTGAAATACATATTTCGAACACATTATGAGAAATGACTTCAGATATGTTGGTACCAATATATTTTTTCAATAGTACCTATCGATATCGATAATATTGATACCGATTATAATGGAGTATAATATCGCAAACTAAAGTGCATATAAATGTAACATTGTAACCTGATGGGCATTGGCTATTGATTAAAAAACCCAATACCGGTTTTTGGAATAACCGGTTTTTTGACCCGTCATAACCGCAAGGTTAAACCGTAAGTAAAAAAACCGGTATATCCGAATACCTGTGTTTTATCAACAACCGTCATCCCTAGTTTTAATAACAAGAACTGGTGATGTAAGCTTCAGCTTCAAACAACTTCCTGGTCATATATTCTGGATAACTCAGCAAACCTCTTCATTCGTTACGGTATGTAGTCATTATCTTCCACAATCGACTGCCAAGGAGATTTTTTGCGTCCTCATTCATATCATCCTCACATCGCTTTCTCGGTCTTTCAATAGGTCTCTCCTCCTGCATTCTTGCATTCGACAGTTTTTATACGCATACTAAGTACATGGCCTGCCCATTGAAGATACTGTAGGCGGACATACTGAGATCAAGGTGATACTTTATGTGTATTATATATTTCATAATTGTGTCTGATTCGCCATCTGTTGTTCTCATTTATAGAGCCTAGTATTCATCTCAGTAGCTTTTTTCAAAGATGTCCATGCAGTTTTTACATTTTTGAGTTAATACCCAAGTTTTGCAGCTATAGCTCACTATTGGTAGGATTATGGTCTTGTAGTTGTGGTTCATAGTGCAAGGATGATTCTTCTGCTAAGCTCTGCATCAATGTTGTCGTTTGTGATGTTGACTCCTATATAGACAAAGCTATCTACTTTTTCTAAGTTGTCAGCTGTATGCGTTCCTCTCTCCAATCAATTTTGTACTAAGATTTTAGCCTTTTTGTATTTATTGATAGACCTAGTGGCTTAGCATGTTATTTAAGTTTCATATATACGTATTATTGTCTGTTGCTTTGATTCTGCTCGTGATATTTATGTCTTCTTCTTCTCCTGACTCCTCCATCCATATATTCAGTTTTAATAAATGGTGATGTAAGCTTCAAACAACTTTCTGGCCACATATTCTGGATAATGTGCGTGATGTGATCATTTATGGGGACTTCTTATGCTTTTCATAATCCGTCATCTTCTCATGATTTAGCGTTAGAGATTCCATAGTAAATCACGAGGGAAAACCAGGAAAAACCTCGTGATACTATCCCGACATCGTAAGTATTTGGGTTTACATTTAGTTTATTCTCAAAAATAATAACAAATTCTGACTTGATATTTTAAATTTTAAATAATACTAAAATACTAAATATGTACTAACTCGATATGTTACTGATTTACTAATTGTGGTATTTTCTTTCTATTGACTTCCTCCTTTAATATGGGTAACCACATCCTACTGCATTCTACCGAGAATTTCAGTGCCACCGTTGCATTTGGTTGTCTTTTTAAAGACAGATCACATGCTATGATTTTTTGTGGCGGATATTCTTGAGTTGGGATTGATTTCATGTAATCGAATGAACTATCTTTTAGTAAAGTCGTCCCAGGAACGCAACTCATCAATATTGGCAATATCATTTTAAAGTCGTTTACTTTAAAATGTATAATACGTGTCTGAATTGCCGATATAAATGAGTCAGATTAAATAAATTATTAGAAGAATTTTTTACTAAGCAACACCATTTTTGTTTATTTAGTATTACTTTGTATTTTGACAACGACACCCGACTTGAGCGTCGAAACGTTAATAAAATCATTTTTAGGTAAAATTGTGGCTTATTTCCCATTTGAATATACTTGATTATAAAAATGCCACAAGAAAATAACTTCAGAACAACATTTTGATTTTCTAAAATGGAAAAGTACATCATGTGACACCTCATTTAAAAGCTTTTACAATACAGATTACAAAAACGTATAAAACTTTAATCCTTCTTGGGAGCGTAGGCGCAAAATTTCGGTCGAATTCTTTCTAAATGCATTCATTTTTTTTTCGAATCCTGAGAAAACTAATAAGTATTTTTGAGAAATTTAAACGCAGAATGAAATATTACATTATTCTCAGGATAAAAAGTTCCTTAGAACTTCCCTAATGTTTATTTTAATAAGTCATAGGGGTGAAAAAGAAAAGGAAAATTTAGTATGATTTTTAATTTCAAACATATCATTCAAAAGAAACTTTTTGTTTATTCTAAGGGACTCCCAGCTCTTGGTAATAATAAAATCTTTCATTCTGCGTTTATATTACTCAATAATACTTGTTAGTTTTCTCAGGATTCGAAAAAAATGAATGCGTTTAAAAAGAATTCGACCGAAATCTTACGCCTACGCTCTCAAAAAGGATTAAAGTTTTATACATTTTTGTAATCAGTATTTCAAAAGCTCTTAAATGAGGTGTCACATGACGTACTTTCCTATTTAAAAGAATCAAAGTTATGCCTGTCACCTGAAGAGGAATCGCGTAAAGTTCGAAACATTGATGCTATAATATACTATGATTATTTTAAAAATCGACCTGTTCGAGCATTTTGCTTATGTACCAGTGGCGGCTCGTCAGAGGAGGCAAGGGAGGCTCAGCCTCCCCATAAATTTTTTACACACTCTACACTGTTTTGTTTATCATGAATCGTGAAAACAATAAGCACTCTCACTATTATACAACGTGTAAATTCCATATTATCACTAATTATCCATACGTACGGAGCATTAGCATTAGAACGCATGATCGCGTCTCAGTTTTATTAAATATTATTGTAGGCAGGACCCTGGGTTATCCCGAGATGCATGGACGGAGCCGAGAAGCCCAGCAGTCTCCGTTGCTAATGCTCCGTGCAGCGCAGCAGGCGTTTAAGGAGGCCCGGTCTCCTAACAGTGGCATCTACGGCGCCATCACACGCTGCCCGGAGATATACCAAGGGAGGTAGAGTAGCTTCTCGGCTCCATTGCGTGGTTGCATACGTCTCGGGACAACGAATTTTAGGGTCCTGACTAAAAATAATGAAAAATCTAAAAGTGCGAATTTTGTTATGAAATTTGGTATGTGGGGTTATAATAATATTTGGAACAACTTGCTCGAATAACTTTTTCCGATATCTCTAACTCAAAGCAAAATATCGGTAATTTATCATGTTTTTGAATTCGCAGTAGGCCGCGTTTGGAATTAAAAAAATTCAGTTGAGAATCTTAAAAAATTTGAAGCTTCCTTATGTATGGACTGCAAAACTTCAAATCTGCATTTATTTTGATATGCATAGGTATCTACTTACAAATAGATGGAATTGTTAACAAATAAACGACACAAACTTTGGTATTAAACTTTTACAATTAGACTAACTATTTTTAAAATGATATGATATCATGAAATTATGAATTAGGATGATATTATGAAATGTAAATAAAAAATGGTCAAAAAATGGAGCCTTAAATTACATTTTTTGGCGCATTTTTTTGCTAGTGCAAATTTGTCTAGATATTTTTCAGTTAGGTATAGCCTCCCCTATTGTAAAAATCACGAGCCGCCACTGTTATGTACTAAAAATAAATAAGTTAATAAGGAGGGGAGGGGGTAACACTTATTCCAATGCACTGTATAACTCACGTTTTACTTCTCAAAATCAAGGAAGAATTATCTTATCCATAGACTCAACAAGAGGATATTTCCTTCATCTAGGTACCCTCTCATATGGAAATAAGTGGCAATGAGGAAGTGGATTCCCTGGCAAGCAATATAATAACCGACCAAAATATTCCTATCATAAATCAAATACCTTGGACTGATTGCAAAGTAAATATCAAAGACTACATCTACAGAGCATGGCAAACTACTTGGGAGCATGCTGCCACCAAACTCAAAGAATGCGTAGGTCAAGTAAGGATCCCAATCATCCCACCAAGTACTAGAAAAAACCAAGTCATCATCAACCGACTCCGAAATTACTTGCGCACAAGCATAATATCTTCAACAAGGATGATGATCCGATCTGAACCAAGCAACAATCAAATTTATCAGTCTTCTGTCTTCAAGTGCCGTGCTCGATTATCGAACGTTGGCTATCAAATTGGCTATAGCAATTTTGTTAACGGCAGCTCGGAAAAGGGATGCAGAGGATCTGTTATACCATTTTCACAGGTTTTTAAGCCATGACGTTCTTCTTCGACCTGTCCCTCTTCTTCCGTCTACCTTGCCTTGTATTATTAAATGGAGTATACTATATCTCTCTGGGTGTCGCATAACCTGACCAAAATATTCATGGCCAAAATTGGTCATAACATGACCAAAATTTATCAGTGAAACATATAATTATCGAGTGCCCAGTATACCAGAACGAAAGGATTGCGTGTGCACTTAGTGACAGTTTAAAAAATGTTTTGACTTCAAATTTAACATCTATATTAAATTATCTCAAAATAAATAAACTATGTATATACCAAATAAAGTGTTATGATGTAATGATATGAATCTTACGGTCTGTGCATGTCCCCCAGCTATTAACCCTTAAGTGGTTGATGCGAGTATGTGTGTGTAAATAAAACAGACAAATAGAAAAAACATTAAAATGAACTAAAATATACTTTAAAAAATAATCAACGAAGTAGGTGGTGCTTGTTTCATAATTGCTTCATGACTTTTTCGCCATGTTACATAAAAAACTCTACAAACCAGAGCACCCCAAGATAAAACAAATTTAAAAAACGCTAGTCAAAAACTTAAAAGAGAGATTCAAAATATAAAAAATGAGTCAATCAGTTATTACCTGAGAGAGTTGACGGATGATAGCAGCACGGAGTACTCTCTATGGAAAGCAACAAAAAGGCTAAAAGACCAGTAACCCATTCTCCACCCATTAAACTAGAAGACGGTAGCTGGGCTAGAAGTAATGAGCAAAAGGCAGAGAGATTTGCCACATATTTAGAAAATACATTAAAACCGCATGATGACCAAAATAATGATTAAATATCGATAGAGCCTAATCAGATAAAGAAGAGAATCAGACCAACATCCCCGACGGAAGTAGCTGATGAAATAGAAGACAAATATAAATCCTAAGAAGGCACCAGGATATGCTCTAATTATTGAAGAATTACTAAAAACCTGCCTCGTAAAGCCATAGTCAAATTGATCAACATCATCAATGCTGCATTTAGATTGAGATATGTTCCAAATTTATGGAAAATAGCTGAGCTTATAATGGAAAACCAGGAAAATCACCAAATGAAGTATCTTCATATAGACCATTATCACTTTTACCAGTGATGTCGAAGCTTTTTGAGAAACTTCTGCTAAAAATAATGAAACCAATAATAGAACAGAAAAATGATTCCAAACCACAATTTGGCTTCAGAAATAAACCTTCTACGATTGATCAAGTACACAGAATTACTAACATAATTGAGAAATCGTTAGAAGAAAAGAAAGTCTGTTCTACAATTTTTTTTACGTAGCTAAGGCCTTCGACAAAGTATGGCATGAAGGTTTAGTCTACAAACTCAACATTCTTATGCCTAAACAATATTCAGAAGTTTTGCAATCATATATATCTGACAGATATTTCAGAATTAAGCAAGAAGACGTGTACACTGATCTAAAAGAAATCAGAGCAGGAGTCCCTCAAGGAAGCGTATTAGGTCCTGTCCTCTACCTGTTATACATATACGATATACCTGAAAAGGAAAATGATACTATAGCCACATTTGAAGATGATACCGCTATCGTAGTAGTAGGTGATACCAGCGAAGAATCAGCAGAAAAATTACAGTTGGCAATAAATAAAATACATAACTGGACTAAAAAATGGAAAATCAAATTAAATGAATCTAAATCTATTCATGTCAATTTTACAAATAATAAAAAAATCGAAAACATTCCAATTAGAATAAATGATGCCCAAATACCATATGCATCTTCTGCAAAATATTTAGGTATCACACTTGATGCAAGGCTTCGTTGGAAAGTCCATATTAAAAAGAAAAGGGAAGAATTAGGTATCCGTTACAAAAAAATGTATTGGCTGATGGGAAGAAACTCTGCATTGTCCACATATAACAAAATACTTCTATACAAACAAATACTTAGACCAGTATGGATGTATGGTTGCCAACTCTGGGGCTGTGCCAATCCAAGTAATATCCACACTATCCAGAGATTCCAGAATAAAGTATTAAGGAACATCGTTGATGCTCAAAATGTCGACCTCCACAAGGATCTTGAGATGGAAGATGTAGACAAAATGATCAAGAAGATGGCAGGTAGTCACGAACAACGGCTCCATAGTCATGTAAACATCGAGGCCATCCAGCTCCTCGATAATACAGGGTTAGAAAGAAGACTCAAACGAAGAAAACTATTTGAGTTAGTGTTAAGTGTTAGTGTAAAAGCAGAGCATAGTGTTGTATTGTGTGTTAGTTTTAGTTTTAAAATGCATACTTGTTAAAAAAAAATAAGAGGCACCGTAGGGTTAAGATCTTAGATTATGTATCATTTAGTAATTTAAGTTAAAGAAGAACTGATAATTGGTTAACTGATGACCAAATTTCAGTAGCCTAATACAGCACGTGTTTAATAATAAAAAAAATGTTACATAAATTTTTCAACAACCTCTGTTAAGATTTACAATCTACCCAGATATAGGTTAATAAGTATTTGGTGCAATATCAGTATGAAATTATTAAATCAAAATAAAAACTTACTATTTTGTTCCATGAAAATACTGGGATCGTAGGAAAATCCAGACGCCTCCAGAGGTTGGCCGCAACTGGCATGTTCTCTTGGGGACTGTAGGTTTATAATAGACTTGATTCCTAAACTATCATTTTAGAATTAATACATTTAAAAAATTATTGTCATTAATATCTTATTACTAGAGAGAATCGCATTAAAGCTGATAATGATTTAACTATTATAACATCAGAAATATAATTCGAATTGAAAAACACGAAAACTCGGAAAGCACCTGATCCCGATAATATTCACAGTCAAATTGTAAAGTTCTTTGAAGATGAAAACTTCGATCTTCTTATCGATCTTATGGACAAATGGGTGGAAATGCATAGCTGCATTTTAAAGTGCATAAAATGCATCGAAAAGTACAGAAACATGTCAAAATAAGTGTATTAACGGCCAGATTTTATTACTCGGGGGTTTTTGGAGTCACTGAAGACGCCATCAAGACCTACCATCAGAGCACCTGGTACTCTGGTTCACTGCTAAGGTAAGTCATCTGAAGTTTCAAGGATTTTCGGCACTAAATTGATGTAAACAGATGACTCGGGGGTTTTGGGTTCGCTGAACAAGAATACACCATCAGAACTGACCCATCGGTGCACCTGGTGCCCAAAAACCATCCGCACTCTAGAAGATAACATGCCTTAACAGTTACCTTTGGCACCAGGTGGCCGGTGGTTGGTTCTGATGGCGTATTCGTAATCAGCGACCCCAAAAACCGTCTAGTAATCTATTTTCATGCATTCAACGCCGAAAACCTTCGAAACTAGAGACCATGACGTACCTTAGTAGTGACCATGGACACCAGGTGCTCCGGGGGTCAGTTCTGATAGAGGTTAGTAACCCCAAAAACCGCTACTGTAATCTATTGGCATCAATTTAGTGCCGAAATCCGTCGAAACTCCAGAAGATTCAGCAACTCCAAAAACCGCCTGAGTAATCTATTTGCATCAATTTAATGCCGAAACACCTCGAACCTCCAGAAGACTCGCAGTGATACTGGGCACCAGGTGCTTCGAGGATCAATTCTGATGGCGTATTCGTCTTAAGCGACTCCAAAAATCTCCAAGTAATCTGTTTGCATCAATTTAGTACATATAACCCTCGAACCTTCAGATGACGTGCCACAGCAGTGACCCTGGTCACCAGGTGCTCCGGAAGTCGGTTTTGATGACGTAGCCGCGTTCAGCTTCCCAATAACCCCCGAATAACAAAATCTGGTCCTTAATATGCTTATTTTCACATGTTTATGTACTTTTGGATGCATTTTATGCACTTTAAAACTCAATTATGCATTTCCACCCATTTTTCTATAGTACAAGTCTGTAGGTGATGTATTTAATCATTAATTTATTTCTATCTTTTTAGTGCTAAATGTCCTGGTCTAAAAAATTTCATGGACCCACCATGTTAGAAATAAAGAAGTTTTAAGACGTATAAATAGAAATCGCGAACTTGTAGAAATTATTAAAAAAAGAAAAACAACTGATATTGTAGGTATATATATTCAGGTGCAAAAAAATCGCTCCACTTAAAAATTTGGTCATTTTTGATGTCTCGAATTTCCTAAACCTGTTGTCCGATTTAAATGATTTATTTAATATGTTATAGCCTTATTCTTTAACAATATCGCTGTAATAATATTGTTGTGAGACAGGGAACTGTCATTGTATACCGAGAGTACCAATCAAACTGTGATTTTTTCTCAAAGTTCGCATCACCCTGTGGACTATTCTAGCATTTATTAAATACTGAAATTAAAAACCAACTATATATAGCCTCAGGTGTTCTTAACATTCTGTTTTTAGATTCATTCGCTTATGTTGGATAATAAAAAAGTTAGGTACTTTAACAACTGGCCATGTTCGTCATCAGTACAGGGTGTTTCTAAATAAGTGCGACAAACTTTAAAGGCAAGCGTCCACATACCCGCATCGTACGCAACGGATTTTAGTTTGCCTTGTACAAAAACTTATGTAAATGCGTCCACTGATCCGCATAGTACGGATCGCATCATCGCTAATGCCGAAGGGTTGCTTCGAGAGGCAAATTTTGCGATGCGTACCGATGAATCATACGGAATACCGATCAGTGGACGCACCCCGCGCGCATTTAATATTTATAATTATGTTTAATGTATGACTTTTTGTAGTAATCAGACAAGTAAACTCAGTTTTAACTTTTATTTTATACATAGGTATATTCAGAAGAAATATCACAGGCCATGATAAGTTGATTATGGAGATTAAAATGTCATACACATTACTTATTTTTCATGTTTATTGGTCTTTCTCAAGATATTTCGAGTATCTAACTATAAAGATTATTATTCTCGTTAAAAAAACAACACATTTTTCTAACTAATTATATAATAGGTGCGTTCGCGGGTACAGTTGACAAATTGTCGCCGACAATTTTAACCTCATTTAATATAAATAATATCGTTAATAAATAAATAAACAAGGTATATTTACTTTTAATTAATATTAATAACTAATTATTAAATTATAATAGGTAAATATACCTTGTATATTTATCTATTAACGATATTATTTATATCATTTTAAAGTGCGCATGCGTTTTGCTGCTAATTTGTCGCCGACTAGTCGCCGACAGGCACCCGCGAACGCACTTAATATTTGAATGCAAACTTTTACTGATATAGTTACTATTTTTCCATTTAAATCAAATTGTAACAGCTTTGTGTATTCCTTTATACTTAAATGTATAATTAATTAGAAAAATGACTGCTACTATGCGGTCTACCGTCGTGTTTCTTCTGTAGCTTACGTTCTACCGAGAGAATGGGTGTATAAGCTGTAATATTACAATGCTGACAAAAAAATGTTTACAAAGTGAATAAAAATGTGATAGTGTGTGAAATTCTCCATGTTTCGATTTCTTGTTGAATATGTTGTATATCCAAAAATTATGCTTCCTTTTTCTAGATTTTTTTCTTCTTCGTCCTCTTTTGCTAACAAACAAGTAATAATGACTTATTCTTCATCGCTTTCGTCCATTCTCACAAACATTTTCCGCAGGTAGGCTTCGGCAATCCGATTAGTGCCGATACAGTGGACGCAGTATCAAAAATTAATCCGTTTGATACGATCTGTCCGATGCGTACGATGCGGACCTGTGAACGCTTGCCTTAAGGGGTAATTTTACATGAGAAAATAATGACAGTTTGCTTTACAATAATATGTCCGCAAACGCTTCGTTTTCGAGATAAGGGATGTTCAATTTTTTTTACAAACTGACGATTAATTTATTGCTTTAAAACCAGTTGAGATATGCAAATCAAATTGGGTGGGTTTTAAGACATACCTAGATATTAGAGAGATATCGCAAATGCATTTTTATCGCACGCTAATAGCGGAGTACGCTATTTTGACATGTACGCAAGCGCAGAGTGAATGTTACGCTAATACCGGATAACGTGTCCCGCTATTTAGGTTGAAATAAGGGACGGTAATAACGTTAACGCTAATTTGACATTTGGGATGAAACATAAAAATAATTTATAGAATACAAATTTTATAAACTAAAAACTGTGATACATCTTGTTTCTTGTGTTGAGAAATACGTTGCGTTCTTATTTTGTCTACAATAGACTACTTTTTGTGGTTAGGATATTAGTTATTCAGATATTTTATATTATTTTGATACTGATTATTTATATTTATTGTTTGTCAAATCATTAAAATTAAAATAAATGTCAACCTGCTCAATATCCAAATTCATTTTTCAATAAAAAACAATTACAGTATTATTCAACATTAATTTCTAGGTTACATTTTAATCCCAAAAGTCGGTTGTCATAATAACGTTAAGGCCCGCCCCCAGAACATTTGCGATAACTCTCTTGATGCCTGTGTTGGAATACACCGTTATCCCTTATTTACGTCTTGACACACTAATAACGTTTGCCTTTGCGATATCTCTCTATTGCACATTTTTTTACATACAATTAAGGATTTAATATTCACCATTAGTGCGCAAACGGGTATTATGACCGATCATATTACCTGTATGCACGTTAATGGTGAATATAAAATTCTTAGTTGTATGTCAAAAAATGAGCAATAACTATGTCTTAAAATCCACCAAATTTTATTTGCATATCTCAACTGGTTTTAAAGTAATAAATAAATCGTTAGTTTGTAAAAACAAAATTGAACATCCCGTATCTCGGAAACAAATCGATTGTGTACATATGATTATTAAGCAAACTGTCATTATTTTGTCGTATAAAAGTACTCATTAAAGTTTGTCGCACTTATTTACAAACACCCTGTACTGATGACGAACATGGCCAGTTGTTAAAGTACCTAACTTTTTCATTATCCAACATTAGCGAATGAATCTAAAAACAGATTGTTAAGAAAACCTGAGGCTATAGTTGGGTTTTAATTTCAGTATTTTATAAATGCTAGAATAGTCCACAGGGTGATGCGAACTTTGAGAAAAAAACACAGTTTAATTCGTACACCCGGTATACAATGACAGTTTACCTGTCTAGCAACAATATTATAGCGATATAGTTAATGAATAAGGCTATAACATGGTAAAAAATCACTTAATCGGACAGCAGGTTTAGGAAATTCGAGACATCAAAAATGACCAAATTTTTAAGTAGATCGATTTTTTACACCTGAGTGATATTCAGACACGAGAGATATAACCTTCAACTAATAATGGAAGGAAAAATAGAAGTAAAGAGTGGTCCTGGCAGAAAACAAAAACCTAGCTGCGTATCGTCAAGGACTGAACAGGCAGAACAGGACTTGACCTTGATAAGAAATAAGCAGAAGAAGAAGAAGAAGAAGAAGAAGAAGAAGAAGAAGAAGAGAAATAAAATATCTGACAATAAGAAAAGTCCTTAGGCTATGATTTTTACCATAAAAAACTTCAACAAAATATTGAAAGAAATTTCTTACATTAGTTGTTTTTGTTTTATGTCTTGTTCAAGATTATTTGTAAAATTCGTCAGTGTTTCTTAAAAGGTGTTCCATGTGCTTTTGCTATTACGGCGTATGCATCATTTATATTTACTTAATGTTATTATGGATGGCACATACGCCAGTTCTCAGTTAGTGTTAGATTTTCTTGTGTACCTTTTTTCTGGTAATAGTACTTCCGTTTGTATTAATACAAATAAGTTTCTGCATAATGACTGAAATATTCTAGAGCAACAATGACCGAACAAATTAACAAAATTAATTACAAAATTATAAAACACGATAAAACACCGGAAGAATGGAGAACGAACGAACTAATTCTACTATTCAAAAAAGGAGATAAAAATAGTCAGAAAACTGCAAAGGTAGACTTGTTAAATACTACCCAAAAACTTACAACTAAAATTTTACAAGAACTAATGAATCAAAGGATAAGTTTACCAGAGGAACAGAGCTGTTCCAAGTCAAATCAACACACCTTGAATTAATTTTTTTCCTGACCTATTTAGATTTTGTTAGAATTTAGAGTACACATAGTGGATGATCGGATGAAATCGGGATGAAATCGGCTCACAAATGGTTCCAGCTCACAAATGGGAAAGGAGGTCCTTAGAAGAATGGGGAAGAACCGAGAAGTACTGACCACCATCAAATCTCGAAAGTTGGAATACTTTGGACACATTATGAGAAATGAATCCAGATATACCCTGCTACAAGCCATCCTGCAAGGAAAAATATTTGGAAACCGAGGTCCAGGAATAAGAAGAACATCCTGGTTAAAGAACCTCAGAACCTGGTTCAACACAACATCTGTGCAATTTTTCCGCGTTGCTGCAGATAAGGTGAAGATTGCCATGATGATCGCCAACCTTCGACACGGATAGGCGCATCAAGAAGAAGAAGAATAGTGGATGATTAGGTGAAGAAAAATACAAAATTTTAAATTTTTATCTCAAGCCGTTTCCGAAATATGGTTGCGTAAAGTTTTCCAAAAAAATCCAAAACACCGCGACCATACTGTTTTGGAATGGTTGTAGAAGCTGTCCTAATTGAGCTAGAATGCTGGGAGAGGTGTTATTTTGCAGCATTTTTAAAACTCTTTACAGTGATATATACAGCATGATGTTATAATAAACAAGTTTTTCTCAAACCAAAAAAAAATATTTTGATTTTCCAAAAAGTACAAAATTTAAAATGTTCATAATATTCCTACAAATATATAGTACTGTTGTTAATAACATATAAAAATTTTATCATGGGATGGTGATAGGTTCTACATAAAAAAAATTAATTTCACACATACAGTATGGTGCAAATAAAAGCAATAAATTCGTAATTTCGCAAGCTGGCGACGTTAAGGAAAATGCCGAAACAGGTCGATTTTTATTTTTAAATTGTAATTGTTTGGCATATATATCATACTAGTGACGTCATCCACCTGGGCGAGATGACGTAATCGATGATTTTTTTTAAATGAGACTAGGTATCGTGTACCAGCTCATTTGAAAGGTTTTTCAATTCGCTATTCAGTAATATAAACATTAATATAATTATTTATACAGGGTGTCAAAAAAAGGTTATTTTATTAAATTAATTGACAAAAATAGAGAATGTATGTAATTTAAAATAGATTTTCCTGTTTCCAGAAAACAGAAAAAATGTTTATTTTACAAATATTTCACAAATTGTCAATTAATTTAATTAAAAAAAAATTCTTGCCACCCTGTAAAAATCATCGATTACGTCATCACGCCCAAATGGATGAGAAACTAGTATGATATATGTCAAAAAATCACAATTTAAAAATAAAAGTCGACCTGTTACGGGATTTTTCCTAACGTCGCCAGCTTGCAAAATTACGAATTTATTCCTTTCATTTGCATCATACTGTATGTGTCAAATTAATTTTTTTATGTTGAACCTATCACCATCCCATGATAGAATGTTTATATGTTATTAACAACAGCACTATGTATTTATTTGTAGGAATATTATGAAAATTTTAAATTATGTACTTTTTGGAAAAAAAACTTAATCAAAATATATATTTTTTGTTTGAGAAAAACTTGTTTATCATAACATCATGTTGTATATTATATCACTGTAAAGAGCTTTAAAAATACTGCAAAATGACACCTCTCTCAGCATTCTAGCTCAATTAGGACAGCTTCTACAACCATTCCAATAAAGTATGGTCGCAGAGTTTTGGATTTTTTTCTATATACAGTACTCTGTATTTGTAGGAATATTATGAAAATTTTAAATTATGTACTTTTTGGAAAAAACGACCGTCATTGCGACCGTCATCGCGACCGTCATCGCTTATGCTATATATTATTTTTGTATGTATATATAAATTGTATAGAAGTATTTAAATTTAAAATAAATGTAAAACCTATTTTAGGATGGGGAAAAAGGATTTATTTCGCGACCGTCATCTCTTTGGCGAAATAAATTTTGTACGTATCTATATTATGTGTATGTATACATAAATTGTATAGAAGTATTAAAAACTTAAAATAAATGTAAAACCTATTTTTGGATGGGGAAAAAGGATTTATTTCGCGACCGTCATCGCGACCGTCATCTCTTCGGCGAAATAAATTTTGTACGTATATTTATTGAAGTGAAAATTTCTATAGGGACGTTGTGCACATTTTGGATGGGAAAATGTATTAAATTGGCGACCGTCATCGCGACCGTCATCGCTTCGAAGAAATAAATTTTTGAAGTGAAAATTTCTTTAGGGACGTTGTGCACTTTTTAGATGGGAAAGAAGTCTTGAATTAGCGACCGTCATCGCGACCGTCATCGCTTCGAAGAAATACATTTTTGAAGTGAAAGCTTCTTGAGGGACGTTGTGCATTTTTTGGAAAAGTATTAAATTAGCGACCGTCATCGCTTCGGCGAAATAAATTTTTTAAGAAAAAACTTCTTTAGGGACCTTTTGCACTTTTTGGATGGAAAAAGTATTAAATTAACGACCGTCATCGCTTTGATGAAATTGATTTTTGAAGTGAAAACTTCTTGAGGGACGTTGTGCACTTTTTGGATTGGTAAAAATTATTAAATTAGCGACCGTTATCGCTTCGACGAAATAAATTATTGAAGTGAAAATTTCTTAAGGGACGTTGTGCACTTTTTGGATAGGGGAAAAGTAATAAATTAGCGACCGTCATCGCTTCGACGAAATAAATATTTGAAGTAAAAACTTCTTGAGGGATGTTGTGCCCTTTTTGGATAGGGAATAAGTATTAAATTAGCGACCGTCATCGCTTCGACAAAATAAATTTTTGAATTGAAAATTTCTTTAGGGACGTTGTGCACTTTTTGGATGGGGGAAAAGTATTGAATTAGCGACCGTCATCGCTTCGACGAAATAAATTTTTAAAGTGAAAACTTCGTGAGGGACGTTGTGCACTTTTTGGAAGGGGAAAAAGTATTAAATTAGCGACCGTCATCGCTTCGACGAAATAAATTTCTTGAGGGACGTTGTGAACTTTTTGGATGGGGAAAAAGTATTAAATTAGAGACCGTCATCGCTTCGACAATAATAAATTTTTGAATGGATAATTTCTTTAGGGACGTTGTGCACTTTTTGGATGAGAAAAAAGTATTAAATTAGCGACCGTCATCGCTTCGACGAAATACATTTTTGAATTGAAAATTTCTTCAGGGACGTCGTGCACTTTTTGAATGGGAAAAAGTATTAAATTAGCGACCGTCATCGCGACCATCATCGCTTCGACGAAATAAATATTTGAAGTGAAAACTTCTTGAGGGACTTTGTGTACTTTTTGGATGGGGAAAAAGTATTAAATTAGCGACCGTCATCGCTTCGACGAAATAAATTTCTTGAGGGACGTTGTGAACTTTTTGGATGGGGAAAAAGTATTAAATTAGAGACCGTGATCGTTTCGACAATAATAAATTTTTGAATGGATAATTTCTTTAGGGACGTTGTGCACTTTTTGGATGAGGAAAAAGTATTAAATTAGCGACCGTCATCGCTTCGACGAAATAAATTTTTGAATTGAAAATTTCTTCAGGGACGTTGTGCACTTCTTGGATGGGGAAAAAGTATTGAATTTGCGACCGTCATCACTTCGCTGATATAAATTTTGTACGCATATAAATTACGTTTATGTATTCATAAATAGCATAGGGCATATGCATCGCGTATATGATATATATGTATAGCACTTATTTTTGGATATGGAAAAAGGATTGAGCTCGTAATTTATTTACTGTAAAAAGTTTTCACTTCTGTCGGCACTCCCACGAGTGCCTTCAATTTTTTTTTATTGAGAAAAACTTGTTTATCATATCATCATGATATAATATCTCACTATAAAGAGCTTTAAAAATGCTGCAAAATGACAGCTCCACCAGCATTCTAGCTCTATTAGAACAGCTTCTACAACCATTCCGATAAAGTATGGTCGCAGTGTTTTGGATATTTTTGGAAAACTTTACATAACCATATTTCAGAAAGGGCTTGAGATAAAAATTTAAAATTTTCTATTTTTCTTCACCTAATCATCCAAAATGAGTACTCTAAATTTTAACAAAATCTAAATAGGTCAGGAAAAAAATTAATTCAAAGTGTGTTGATTTGACTTGGAATAGCTCGTATAAATGAATGGACACTAAATAGAAAAAAGAATGGAATAACCACATAAGCAGAATGGGGAGACAAGTGTGGTCAAAATATCAAGAAATAAATCAACAATCGGTAGAAGTATGGGCCGACCGCGCAAAAGATGGCGTGATATCCTTTCATAGAGGTATCAGCCCACCAATGAACAAACAAAATTACTTATACAGAGGAAGAAGAAGAAGAATTGCTTATAAAGAGGAAGAAGAAGAAGAAGAAAAAGAAGAAGAAGAAGAAGAAGAAGAAGAAGTTTTCGTAACGTGTTTTAATTTTATTTACACTTATAATGAGTTTTTCTTAATTATCTCTCTCTATAAAATAATTTTGGCACATATCCCAATTGACACTTTCACGCTTGAAAAAACGATACGAAGCGATTACCGCATTAAACGCAAAGCTCAACACGTTGAAATGCTAAAACAATTTACCAGAAAAAAGTTTTAAGTGGTAGCTACTTTTTGTGTGTCTAATTAATGCCGGTGCAGAGTGCAGGTTGCTGTAATTAGGAAATGTCGAGGAAATCAATGAATACCTTTGGAATTGTTGTATTATATTTTTCTGTATTATCACAATGGTGCTGGGTCGAGCCATCGCCAGGATATCGTCCGTAATCCTGCAAAAACATAAACATTATTAGCATTTAGATAGAGTACGAGAATCAATTGAACATCGTATAAAATGAGTTATTCCTTTGGCCATAAAATACTATCGTTATTTAGAATAGAATAGAAATATGCTTTTTCTACGACCGTTTAATAACATGCTCATTATTCGCTATTTTTTCATAGATAATAGCACCCATTACTGTACCCTTGAGTAATAATTTATTACTCACGGGCTGAAGTTACTCACGGGTCATTACTCACGGACTGAAGTTAGATTCAAGTGACGCATGCCACTTTTAATATTAATCGTATATAAACTGCAAATAAAATTACTTAAAGTTGTTTATTTAATACAATAATTATTGTAATTTATATCAATAATTAACTTCAAAAAATTTTTAAAGAGTTTTAACTGTAACAATGTCAGTAAATTTTTTACGTTTATATCTTGTTTACTAATAATTTTGACGTTTATCTTTTATTTTAGTGATAGTGACATTAGCTCATTTTATTTATGTTAATTGAAATTTATAACTAATATTGTCATGAGACTGAATAGCTCATAAATGTAAAGTCCTGTGATCATAGATCACTTGAAGTGATTGTTGACAGAGCGATGACACAGGACAAGACACGAGGCCTCATGGCAAGGGTTAGGTTAGGTAACCATAATAGAGCAATGACTTTTAATTATAAAGTATAATTATTTAATAAAGTACTACAAAAATTGATAAGACTTTAAACATTATTACATGGCGCAGTCTAGTGGAAAATAAACCAAAATCATGGAAGCGAGGTTACCAAATACATTGTCATTTGAAGGAAATGTGGCCGAAAATTTTAAAAGATTCAGACAAAGTTTTGAAATATATCTGATGGCCTCTGGAAAAAGTGGTAAAAGTGATGACGTTAAGGTAGCAATTTTACTCAATCTAATTGGAGAAGAAGGCATTGAAATCTATAACACTTTGGAATTAACGGAGGCCCAAAAAGGCAAGCTAGCAGATGTATTGGAAGCATTTGAGTCTTATGTCACGCCTAGAAAAAACGTGGTCTATGAAAGATATGTGTTTTACAACCGCATTCAAGAAGAAAGAGAGCCGTTTGACCACTTTTTAACAGATTTAAAAAACAAAGTAAAAAATTGTGAGTTTGGAGCAGAAGCATCTTCAATGGTAAGAGATAGAATAGTATTAGGCACTAATAGTAAGGATGCTCAACAAAACATGTTAAAGACCATTAATTTAGATCTGGCTAAAGCTATTGAAATATGTAAAATGCATGAAATATCCCAAGCTCAAATAAAAGAAGTTCAGAACAGCTTGGAGAAGGTTAAAATTGAATCAATTGGGAGTAAAGCCAAGCAGGGGCAAAATTCAGTCCAAACATTCAGGAGTGCAAATTCTAGAGATGAATATAGCTGCAGAAACTGTGGGAGAGTCCATGGGCCAAGGAGGTGTCCAGCATATGGAAAAAAGTGCAGAAAGTGCGGTAAAAATAACCATTTCGATAAAGTGTGTTATCATAGCAGGTTAGTGAGAGAAGTACAAGTGGAAGAAAGTGAAAATAACGAGGTAGGTGATTTTATGATATCATCAATCACTGTTAATGAAATCAAGAATAAAAATAATAAAGACTGGATCGAAAATTTAAAAAGTAGTAATGTTGATATACCTTTTAAAATAGATACAGGGGCACAGGTTAACATTTTGCCTAATGGTTTTGTTCAAAAAGTTTGCAAAATTAATGATTTAAAAGAAACTAAAGTCATACTTGAAACATATGGTGGTTTTAAGGTCGTTCCTATTGGTACAATAAAACTTGTCTGTAAATATAAAAATATTGATTATTTATTAGAATTTGTTGTAGTTAAAGATAGCCTTACACCAATTTTAGGGTTAAAATCATGCTTAGATTTAGATTTGATACGAAGAGTAGATAACATAGATTTAAACATAACAAAAAGTGCCTTTATTAAACAAAATAGTGATGTATTCATTGGATTAGGCAAATGTCCCCAAAAATGTAAACTAAAACTTAAAGATAATTGTGTTCCTGTAGCTAAACCACCACGAAGGGTCCCTTTAGCCATTAAAAAAAAGATTAGAAAACACACTTTTAGATTTAGAAAAACGGGGCATCATATCTAAATGTGAGGGTCCTACTGAGTGGTTGAGCAATTTAGTTATCGTTGAAAAGCCTGATAAAACGTTAAGAATCTGTTTGGATCCTAAAGATTTAAACCAAGCGCTTGAAAAGGAATATTGCTTAATACCTACTATTGAAGAGATATGCAATAAGTTAAAAAACAAATGCTATTTTTCTGTTTTAGACTTTAAAGAGGGATTCTATCAAGTTCAGCTAGATGAGAAGTCCAGTAGAGTTTGTGCATTTGGAACTCCCTTTGGAATTTGGAAATTTGATAGACTTCCATTTGGACTAAATATTGCCCCCGAATTTTTTCAAAGAATTAACTTAGAGAATTTTGGTGATATTGAGGGCTGTCTTATATATTTTGATGATCTTTTGATATTTGCTGATAGTCTTAAAGAACATGATAGAATCCTTAATGAAGTATTGGAACGTGCTAGAAATATTGGGGTAAAATTTAATTCTAATAAGATACAATATAGAATGTCTGAAGTAAAATATTTGGGAAATACATTTGATAAAAATGGTATGAGACCTGACTTAGATAAAATAAAAGCTATTATTAATTTAAAAGAACCCAATAATAAAAAAGAGTTACAAAAAATATTGGGCATGATCAATTATCATCGCAGTTTTATACCAAACTTATCGGATGTATCATCCCCATTAAGAGAATTGTTAAAAAAGAATACACTTTGGGTGTGGACTAAAAGTCACACAGACGCATTAAATTTGATAAAAAAGTTAATTTGCTCACCACCAGTTCTTGCAAATTTTGATGAAAATAAGTCAATAATAATTCAAACAGATTCAAGTCAAAATGGCGTGGGATGTGTATTACTGCAGAATCATAAACCGGTATCTTTTGCTTCTAGGTCTTTAACTGATTGTGAAACTAGATTTAGCCAGATTGAAAAGGAACTAAATGCAATCCTATTTTCTTGTACTAAATTTCATAATTATATTTATGGTAGAGAAGTTAAGGTATTCACAGATCATAATCCATTGATTTCGATAATGAAGAAAGGCATAGCTGAAGTAGATTCTCCTAGACTACAACGTATGAAGGTAAAATTATTAAAATCTGACTTAACTGTGGAATATATGCCAGGCAAGGAAATGCTAATAGCTGATTTGTTATCTCGTAATTTTGTGAAGGAAAAGGTAGAGGATGATGCTTTTGTAACAGAAATAGTGCATACAATAAATATAACAGATGAAAGGAGAGAGGAATTTATAGCTGAAACTAAACAGGATAAAAAACTTCAATTGATCAAAGATTTTTGTGAAAAAGGGTGGCCGTCATGCTCTTCGAGGGTACCTTATGTAGTAAAAGATTATTTTAGTATTAGGCATGACATCTACATATTGAATGATTTGATATTTTATATGGACAGAGTTATAGTTCCAGATTCTTTAAGGCCTAGGATGTTAAAGTTTCTTCATGAAACACACTTTGGGGTTACAAAGACACAGCAAAGAGCAAGGCAAGTGTTGTTCTGGCCAAATATGAATAAGGACATAGTGGATTTGGTTAGAAATTGTGTTGATTGTGAGAAATATCACAGAAGTAATGTTAAAGAGCCATTAATACTAAGAGAAATTCCAGAACTTCCATTTCAAATGCTAGCGGCTGATATTTGTGAGTTCGGAGGAGCATCTTATTTAATTGTAATGGATTATCTCACAAAGTGGATTGAAATTGTTCTGTTGCCGTCCAAAACATCCCAGTCAATAATAAAATCATTTAAGACCATGTTTGTCACTCATGGGATTCCTTTGGAAGTTGTATCTGACAATATGCCTTTTGGCTCTAAGGAATGTAGAGAATTCTCTAGAGAATGGAATTTTAAATTTGTGACATCTAGCCCTAGATATCCTAGATCAAATGGGCAGGCGGAACGAGCTGTTCAGATAGCTAAAAATATTCTCAGAAAGTGTGGTGATCTTCAGTTAGCTTTATTAGAATATAGGAACACACCACTGTTAGGATCAGACAAGTCCCCAACACAACTCTTGAATAGTCGTAGACTTAGAAGCAAACTTCCAGTCTTACATGAAAAATATTTACCAGAACAAGTAGACCTAACAAGTGAAAAGAATAAATTGGATGACAAAAGAAAATTGTACAAGCACTACTATGATAGAAATACAGCTGCAAGAGAAGAATTAAGTGAAGGCGATAACGTTGTTATAAGGGAAGATGGGCAATGGAAACCTGCTGTGGTCAGGCAATGTTTACAAGAGCCAAGATCATATGTTGTTGAGAAAGAAAATGGAACATTGGTAAGAAGAAATAAATATCACTTGAGACCATCTAGTAATACGCCTAAACATCACATTAAATTAGAAGATGATCTTGATGATAATCAGAGTAACAAACCTTCAACATCAATGGCCTGTGAGAGTGAAGTACCGAATCAGTTTCCTACCAGAGGTAAAAGAGTAATTAAACCCCCAACTCGATATAATGATTTCGAGATGTACTAGTTTTGTAATCACTTAATATTATTGTTAGTCGTAGGTAGTATTAGTATTTTATAATATTTTATTCTGAGTTTATTGTTGTAAGTTCTCTGCTTTATAGGAAGGGAAAGATGTCATGAGACTGAATAGCTCATAAATGTAAAGTCCTGTGATCATAGATCACTTGAAGTGATTGTTGACAGAGCGATGACACAGGACAAGGACACGAGGCCTCATGGCAAGGGTTAGGTTAGGTAACCATAATAGAGCAATGACTTTTAATTATAAAGTATAATTATTTAATAAAGTACTACAACAATTGATAAGACTTTAAACATTATTACAAATATTGTGTTCATTTTTCAAGTTATATTGTGTTAAATATGTTATAATATATTATGTATAGGTATAGTTATATTATTATTATATTATATATAGTTAAATGTTAATATACATTATAACTATTGAAATACGTCCACCGAGAACAGCCATTTCCTATTTATTAGATTAATTGACAGTAGGTACAAATGTAAGCTTATAATTTTTTAAAAACGAATAGAACTTATATTGACTATTTCTAGTTGTATTTTTACAATAAATAATAATTTGGTAATAGTAGGCAACCAATTATTCAGCCACGTATTAGGGGTAAATAGCATTTAGGTATTCTTGTAAATTATTATAATTTAAATATTGAGTAGTTGATAATTAAATTTTTTACTAATTAAAATAAAAAAAAGGTCGTAGAAAAAGTATAGTATTCTACTCGCATGTAATGGCTATTACACACTCTGATGAAACTTCATCATCGTGAGTAATAGCCATCATTACATGCTCGTTGAATAATATACTATTATTGTCACTGAAAATTTTTACAATTTTATGGACAAAGCTTACATACAGTCAAAAGAAAACATAATATCAATTACAAATAACAACAAGTACAATTTACTAAAATAAGATAAATCGTCAATATATGTACAGTATAATATAAGATATAAAAGCCAAGACAAAAAAAATTATTGCAAAATTTATATAAATTGCAAATTGAACATACTTACAACAAATATAATAAAATACATAAGGAACTGACAAGTTTATGCTACTGCGTATGAAACCCAATTTTCTTAGTTATTCATTAAGAAATTCTTCTATTGAATAGTATGGTCTTTTAGATAGATAGGCTTTTGTCATTTTACGGAACTTTGGGAAAGATGTTACAGATTTAAGTTGTAACGGGATATGGTTGTACAGTTTCTTTGCGGAATATATTATAGATTTCTTTACTAACTCAGTGGATGGAATCGGTAAATAAATGTCAAAGATTGAATTTCTGGTGGAGTAAAGATGATTGGGTCTTGCTGGAAAGACATGAAGGTGTTTACGAATTAAACAAACCGTTTCTAGAATATATAAAGATGGAAGTGTTAAAATTCCGTGATCTCTGAAGTAACTTCTACAATGTGTAGATCTTCTGAGGCCAAACAGATATCTTATTGCTCTTTTTTGCAATTTAAAAATAACATCAAATTGAGCAGCTGTACTAGAACCCCAAAAAGGAAGACCATATCGTAGATGAGACTCGAACAACGAAAAATATGTTATTTTAGAAGATGCTAAATTGAGTTCCCTTGAGACAGATCTTATTGCATAGCAAGCTGAGGCGAGTTTCTTACTTAACGAATCGATATGAAGGGACCATTTGAGGTTACTGTCTAAAAAAATACCAAGAAATTTTACAGAATCGACGGTACTGATCTGGCTGTTATTAAGAGGCAAAGGTTGAAGAGCTCCTTTATAGGATAATGCTACTGTTTTATTTACGTTAAAAGAGAGTAAATTAGAGTCAGACCAGATCTTTATCGTCAGTAGATCCGAAGTTATAGTTTCATGAAGAGATGCAATAGTTGACTTGCTCCAAATGATACTGGTATCATCAGCAAAAAGAAAAATTTTTCCATCGATTTTTAAATTAGTGATGTCATTTATAAAGATAAGGAACAGAAGAGGACCCAATACTGAACCTTGTGGTACTCCACATACAATGTTTTTGAGGCTAGAGTCAGTATCATTGGCTCTAACTAGTTGTTTCCTATTATTCAAGTAGGATTGGAACCAATTTAAAGAAATACGTCGAATTCCATAGAAATTTAGTTTTGTAATCAATATGTCGTGATTTACACAATCAAAAGCTTTGGCATAGTCGCAGAAGACAGTGGCAGTATAAAGATTATTGTTTAGTGCTTGGTAAACCTCATGTAGTACAGAAAACATGGCATCAGTGGTACAATTATTTGTTAAAAAGCCGAACTGATTTTGTGATAAAATGTTGTTATCAACGATAAAGGACGTAAGTCGAGTTTTAAAGAGTCTCTCGATAATTTTGGAAAGTACCGGTAGTAAGGCAATAGGTCTATAGTTGCAGGCATCAGATTTTTCACCACCCTTATGACGAGGAATAATAATGGCTGTCTTTAGGCACTCTGGAAATTTACCTTTTTCGAAGGAATCATTAATTAGAGAGACGAGGATTTCCAACACATTTTCTGTGAGATTAGAGAAAATGTTTATAGATAGTCCATCAGTACTACAAGATGATTTGCTTTTGATACTATTGATTGTTTGGATCAGTTCAGAGTTGGTCTGTTCAGTTCATCACTGGTCTTAAAAATAATGAATTCAAGACCTTTCTTGAGTTAGGGAGATAGGAAATGGGATCTTGTTGCGGCAAAATAGTTGATGTTATATTTTTACTCACATTAACGAAGTAGTCGTTTAGAATTTCAGGATTTGGAAGGGAAAATGATTGAGCTGTGTGAGTTTTATTTCGAAGATCGTTTATTATAGACCAAGTTTCTTTTGCAACACTTTTAGAGCTTCCCAGACGATTTTGATAATAGGCTTTTTTAGCTGATCTGACAAGTTTTAGATATGTTGTCCTGTACTTAGTGATATATTCAGTGACAGAAACATTGGTAGTAAATTTCTTGATGTAGAGTTGTGAACGCATATTCTTGGCTGATATGCGAATACCTTTCGTAACCCAAGGTTTCCGATGTTTTGGCTTAATAGGGATTAAAGGAAATGCCTTATTGAAGATGCGGAGAAGCTTATCTAGAAAAACACTGAAATTATAGTCCACGTCTATAGAAGGAAAGTGCCACTCAGAAGTTAAGCATAAATTTTGGAATTTACGAAAATTCCCGGTGGAAAAAATCCTACCTAAACGTCGGGTTTTTGAGGAGGGTTTGCTGAAGATGTTAAACTTCGTATACACTGCTTCATGATCAGATAGTCCCGCATTAATAACTGTAGAGCAGACATCAAGGGGTGAGAAATCGGAGACAATATAATCGATTATGGTAGATGTAGTTTTTGTAATCCTTGTAGGAGAATTAACGTGCATTGAGAGACCATACGATTCAAATATGTTGGCCAGGGATACTTGGGTAGCACAAGCAGCAGCATAATTAATGTTAAAATCACCGCATAGAATTTTTCTGCTTTTATGAGGCAGGTCATCTAACAAATTTAGCAGGTTCTGAAAAAATAGTTCCACGGTAGAGTCAGGTGATCTATAAATGCAAATAATGTAAAGATTAAGATTTTTATTATAAACTAAGGAAAACTCAAAGAAGGATTCACTTAACAAAAAGTCATATTTTGTTATCACAGAAAAATCATTATTTCTAGAGAGAATTAGGGTGCCTCCATGAGCCGAACTTGGACGATCATACCTGGCAATTGTGGTATATTTTTCTACAAAAAAAGGCTCGTTGACTTCAAGCCAGTGCTCTGTAACCGCAACTATCGGGGGAAATCCTAATTCCTCCAGAAACAAAAATAATTCATCAGTTTTATTTCTTATAGAACGAATATTAATCAGAACCATGCCAAAGTTGTCATCACTAAAATAATTTGAGGTTTCTAGTCCCTCAGAACACGTCGTGATATTTAAAAATTTCGCTTTGGAGAGCCAGTGGAATGATAAGTATACAGGGTAGCGAAAAATATTGGCAACACGGTAATTTCTCGGAAACCGCTAGAACAATTTTCATACACATAGTTTCAAAAGTTATGCATCACCCTTCGCATTCACGATGTTTACGCTTCTATAAATCCGTATCTTTATCACATATTTAATGAGCCTTTTTTATAAAAAATATACCATTTTTGGTTTTTTATTTTATTTGATTACCCATTTAATTGACCTGGTTTTGCCAAGATGTAAACATTTGAAAAATTTATTCTGGTGAAATTTTTGAAAACGTGATTAAAAATGAATCGTACTTTAATTTCTGAGTTGGACCATATAAGAATTATCGATTTAGTTGAAAAAGGCATTCACAGCGGTTCGTGGCGAAAAAAGTGGGTGTTTCTCAGAGTGATGTCTCACGGATATGGAATAGGTTCCTGGAGACAAACTCGATACGGAATAGAGCTCGGTCTGGTAGACCCCGAGTTACCAATGATCGACAGAATAGATATATCAAAATTTCCATCCGTAGAAATTCTTCTATGTCTATACCAGCCCTCCAAAGGGAATTCAGGCATGCTACAGGGGTCCGAGTATCGTTGCCTGCAATAAGAAGAATTTTAGCCTCAGGTTTGAGGAGTCGTCGACCAATAAGAGTTCCTCAGCTACAACCTAGACATGTTTTGGACCGTCTTCAGTGGGCTCTAGAACACGTACAGCTCCCCCAACAATTTTGGAATTTTGCGCTTTTTTCAAACGAGACCAGAACCTGTTCAAATAGTGATAACGGGCGAATTTGTGTGTGGCGAGAGCCAATAAGAGCTGCACAACTAGCCGCACACGAATTCGCCTGTTATCACTATTTATACAGATTCTGGTCTCGTCTGAAAAAAGCGCAAAATTCCAAAATTGTTGGGGAAGCTGTATGTGTTCTTAAGCCCACTGGAGGCGGTCCAAAACATGTCTAGGTTAAAGCTGGGAAACTCTTATTGGTCGACGACTCCTCAAACCAGAGTATAAAATTCTTCTTCTTATTGTAGCCAACGATACTCTGACTCCTGTAGCATGCCTGAATTCTCTTTGGAGGGATGGTACAGACATAGAAGAATTTCTATAAATGCAAATTCTGATATATCTATTCTGTCGATCATTGGTAACTCGGGGTCTACCAGAGCGAGCTCTATTCCATATCGAGTTTGTCTCTAGGAACCTATTCCATAGCCGTGAGACATCACTCTGAGAAACACCCACTCTTTCCGACACGAACCGCTGTGAATGGCCTTCTTCAACTAAATCGATAATTCTTATACGGTCCAACTCAGAAATTAAAGTACGATTCATTTTTAATCACGTTTTCAAAAATTTCACCAGAATAAATTTTTCAAATGTTTACACCTTGGCAAAACCAGGTCAATTAAATGGGTAATCAAATAAAATAAAAAACCAAAAATGGTATATTTTTTATAAAAAAGGCCCATTAAATATGTGATAAAGATACGGATTTATAAAAGCGTAAACATCGTGAATACGAGGGGTGATGCATAACTTTTGAAACTAATGCGACTTCTAATGCGACCGATCATATAGTGGTAATTACATTGTTGTCAAATCTTCCGTTTTTCTGGAAATCTAATGAACTTTCTTATTTTAAATGGAACATCCTGTATATTTTTTGCGTTTTGGTGTCCTTAAGAAATACTGATTATTTTTGACGTTATATTCCCTATACCTAAATGCCATAATTTCGTAGTTATTGCTACATTTATTTTAAAAAATTAAACAAATTATAAAAATCTTTTTTTGGCCCAGGTAGACATTATTTTAGGTTCTTTGGATCATTGGGAACAAAAAGGTCTTTGTAATTTTCCTTTAAAGTTATTCATTTCTGAGTTATAAACAATTTAAAACTAAAAAAATCGAAAAATGACGATTTTCAGGGTTCAAAGACACAAGTAAAAAAAATAATTTTTAAAATTACGAATTACCTAAATTCAAGCTCAAACCTTCTTCTATCAGCTACCTATAAAAATTTTTCGTACGTTTTATTCTAAAACATTGTTTTTTTTTTTTAATTGTTAATGAAGCGCATATGAGACGACGGGCGATACAATGTTTTAAAATGAAATAAGACCAAATCACTTATCGGTAGCTGATACATTAAGGTTTCAATTGAATTTAAGCACTTCGTAGTTTCAAAAATGATATTTGTTACTTGTGTTTTTAAACCTATAAAATCGTCATTTTTCGATGTTTTTCAGTTTTAAATTGTTTATAACTCCGTAGCGATTAACTTTAGAGAAAAAGTACAAAAGACATTTTTTGTTTCCAATGATCCAAAGAACCTAAAATAATGTCTACCCGGGCCGAACAAATTGATTTTTATAATTTGTTAAAAAGTTTTTTAATAAATGTAGCAATAACTCCGAAATTATGGCATTTAGGTATAGGGAATATAACATGAAAAATAATTAGTATTTCTTAAGAACTTCAAAACGTAAAAACTATACAGTGCTAGTCAAAAGTCCGTACCCCCCTCCCATAACTTTTGAACGATATTTAGAATAGTGAAATTTGGAGGGAGGAAATAAACGGACGACGACGTAGCCTTCTTAACTAATTATGACAGGTGACGTAATAGTGACAGAAAACTTTACAGCGCTACTGTGACAGAAAATTTTAAATGGTACTTTATGGCAAGTGATACCTCGTTTGAAAGGTATTCAAAATACCTATTCAGTCATACTAATTTTTTCGGTTGAAGTTGATTTTGATTTTGATGAATAAATTAGATAAATATAATATGGTAGTTTCGCATTTAATTAATAAAAATTCAAATGTCCGCCTATGATTTGTTTGTCAAAAAATTGACGTTTTTCAATTCTCTAGTAGTTTTTACGTCAACGTCAACCTTTTTGACAAGTATCCATAGGCGAAATTTTGGATTTTCAACGAAAACTTTTCGTTTATAAATTTGCAAAAGTCTGTGTGTTATTGCGTTGCCGCTCCTGCAATAGTTAGAGCAGATGTATCGATGGATTCTTATGTAGTTTTGTCTTCTGAATCCAAATCTGAAAACGGCATTTCGATATTTCTAACCGTCTTCGAGATAATCGACCTCAAAAACTAAAATGTGACGTCACAATCCGGTTATTTCCTACCAGGCACTAAACGTCAGCTGAAATCTTTGATTAGGAAGTAGGCTACTTTTTTAATCTGAATTTGTTAAGCAAAGCAAATGTTATTATTTTCATTTGAGTTTGACACTTCGTGAATGTCAAACTAAATTTTAAATTATTTAGCTGTTAATAAAATATAAATGACATTTTATAGTGAATTTAATTATTATATAAAATAGTATGTGTAATAAATGTATAAAAATACAATTTGAGTATATTTTGAAAGCAATAATGTATTAATAACTTTCAAAAGGTTTGTACGAGTAAGTGTACGGCCTCCCCTTTAATGATAAATAGACTGTTCCATAAGTACCAACTACTACAGTTCATCAGTAAAAAGTATCTTTATGTATTATATTATGTATTTCACTATATTTGAAAATTGTTCTTAAAATGTTTGGAATAAAAAATTATAATATTTGACGAATTTTCTCAAATTAAGGATACCATACATCATTTTCATTTATAAATGTTATATTTTTAATTTGACGAAGAAAAGTTATTCTTCATAAAAAGCTCTTCTTGGTCTAAGATTTATGATGCAACTATCACGAATCAAATTTTATTAATTTTATACGAGGTATATAAAAAATATGAATTTCGAGTAAAGTATCTTTATACGCTGCACGTCATAGAAAACGGGCACCCCAAAAAATGGGTCATGTTTGATGTCAAGTGTCTCCTAAACCTGTCGTCCGATTTAAGTAATTTTTTCAATATCTTATAGCTTTATTCTTTAGCAATAATATTGTTGCTAAACACGTAAATTTTGATTGTATACCGGGTGTACGAATCAAACTGTGTTTTTTCCTCAAAGTTTGCAACACCCTGTGGCATATTCTAGCATTTATAAAATATTGAAATTAAAATACAACGATAGCCTCAGGTTCTCTTAAAATTCTGTTTATTGATACATTCGCTTATATTGGATAATACAAAAGTTAGGTACTTTAACAACAAGCCATGTTCTTCATCAGTACAGGGTGTTTCTGTTTCTAAATAAGTACGACAAACTTTAAGGCAGTGGTTTCCAACCTGTGGGGCGCGCCCCCCTGGGGGGGCGCGAGCCTCTTGCAAGGGGGGCGTGCAACTGTTTCCAAAATATAATTTTCGAATACAAACAAAAGAAGTCGAATAGGTGTCAAAAGTATGAATCAACAAAATAGGTATGCCTACGTAATCCACAATCCACAATTATTAGAAACGGGTAAACACAACATTTGTTTCGCAAAGTTACCTATATGTTTAGATATTTTAGTTTTCCGTTGTTAGCTTTTAATATTCTCACCGAATGCTAGAACTCTTCAGTATCACCGGAAATACTACTTGCACTGCTGCTTGCAACAAGCAATAGGGATGGGAAAAACCTACCGGTTATAACCTAACACCGGTTTTTTTCTTCTGTAATAATCGGTTTTTCCGGTTGTTTTTTGTCACGGTTATAACCGGTTTTTTCCTTTTAAAGTAATAACCGGTGAAACACCGAGTAAGTGGAAAAAATACTGAATTCAGAGAAAAGACTGAATTAGAGACATTAAATAAACAAGAAATGTTTTCAAGACCGTGTCTGTAACACAAAAAGCATTGCTTGCGTCGTATAAAGTTTCTTATAGAATTGCTAAATGCAAAAACCCCCATTCAATAGCAGGAACTTTGGTGCTACCTGCAGCTATTGGCATGATATCTACGATGCTTGGTAAATCATATGCTGATCAACTTAAAATCATTTCACTTACAGATAATACTGTGGGAAGACGAATATCCGATATAACTGAAGATCTTTACGATCAATTAATAGAAAAAGTAAAACTATCTTCTTTCGCGTTGCAAGTAGATGAGGCTACGGATGTTATTAAGGATGCACCCTTGATAACATATGTAAGATATGTTGTACAAACTGGTGTTAGTGAAGACATGTTATTCTGTAAACCTATTGAAGGTAATACTACAGCAAGTGAAGTTTTTAATATCATCGATATTTTTTTAATAAAAATGACATTCTATGGGAGAACTGTTGGAATATGCACAGATGGAGCTCCATCTATGGCAGGAAAAAATGCTGGTCTACAGGCACTAGTTCGAAAGGTGCAGTTTGGATGCATTGCATGATTCATAGACAATTACTTGTTTCAAGAGATATTGATGAAGATCTACTAACAGTATTCGAAATTGTTATCAGAGTTGTAAATTTGATCAAAAACAGCCCATTAAGAGGAAGGCTTTTTGCAAAATTGTGTGATGACATGGGTGCAGAATATAGATCACTTCTATATTATTGTGAGGCACGTTGGCTTTCTCGTGCCAAAGTATTTCAAAGAGTTTTTGAGCCAAAAGAAGAGATCGCCATATTTCTTACTGAAAATAATAGAGATGAAGCAAACTTTTTATGACACGAAATTCCTGGTAAAACTTGCGTATTTAGTTGATATTTTTCAAAGACTCGGTACTTTAAATAAATCAATGCAAGGGCCTCAAATTCACGCTTTTACGCAGAAAGACAAGATTACTGCATTTATGAAAAAAATGGAACTGTGGATAATAATACGTTTGACAAATAATAACTTTGACATGTTTCCACTTTTAAAATTACCTGTCTTGCTGATGAAATAGAAGAAAGTAAAGTTATTATTAATAATGATTTGACCAATCTCTTGAAGCAATTCTAGTTTTACTTTAAAGATCTTGACATGTCCAAATATGAATGGATTAGAAACCCGTTTGTGATTGAACAATATGACGATTTTGGCCTTACGATAGCAGAGCAGGAAATGATAATTGACTTATCTAGTGACAGCACATTAAAGCAAATGTTTCAAGACGAAAATAATATTGTTACGTTTTGGCTACGAATAAAGGACGATTTTCCTACTTTGACAAACAAAGCTTTAGCAATTTTATTACCATTTGTCACATCCTACCTATGTGAAACTGGTTTTTCTACAGTAGATGTCAAAGAGACAAAGTATCGATCTCGCTTGGTGATTGAAAAGGAACTGAGAACCTCGATTTCTTCAATGATACCATGGTTTGAGAAAATATGTGCCGAAAAACAAGCTCAACCGTCGCATTAAATTTTTAAAATTTATTAATTATATATTCTTTTTTTTGTATTTTTGTAAGATATGTTTATGTTACATTAAAAAATATTATTTCTTATAATAAATAATAATTATTTTTTTATGTATATTTTTACATGATATGATATTGTATATTATTTTGTAGCCCATGAACTTAATTGTAATTTTAGTATTTATGAAATTAGATTGATGTAGAAAAATTAAGGGCTGCGCAGAAAAAAAAATTTTTTAAAGGGAGGCGCAGGTTCAAAAAGGTTGGAAACCGCTGCTTTAAGGGGTATGAAAATAATGCATGAAAAAATAATGACCATTTGCTTTATAAACATATGTCCGCAAGTGCTTCGCCTCTGAGATACAGGATGTTGAATTTTTTCTTACAAACCAACTATTTATTTATTACATTAAAACCGGTTGAGATATGCAAATGAAATTTGGTGGATTTTAAGAAATAGTTATTGCGCATTTTTTGACATGCAATTAAGAATTTTATATTCACGTATGCACGCCAATGGTGAATATAAAATTTTTAATTGTATGTCAAAAAATGTGCAATAACTACGTCATGAAACCCACCAAATTTTATTTGCATATATCAACCAATTTTTAAGCAATTAATAAATCGTCAGTTTGTAAGAAAAAATTCAACATCCCGTATCTCGGCAACGAAGCATTTGCGGGCATACGATTGTAGAGCAAACTGTCATTATTTTTTAATGCAGAATTACCCCTTAAAGTTTGTCGCACTGGTTCTCGCATTTAGAAACACCCTGTACTGATAAAGACCATGCCTAATTATTAAAGTACCTAATAACTGTTGTACTATCCAACATAAGCGAATGAATCATGAAACAGAATGTTAAGAAAACCTGAGGCTATTGTAGGGCTTTAATTTCAGTGTTTTATAAATACTAGAATATTTCACAGGGTGTTGCAAACTTTAAGGAAAAAACACAGTTTGATTGGTACACCCGGTAGGTATATAATGAAAATTTACCTGTTTAGCAACAACATTATTACTATATACAGCGATACTGTTAAAGAATAAAGCTATAAGATATTGAAAAAATTAATTAAAGCGGACCACAGGTTTACGAGATACGAGACATGAAAAATGACCCATTTTTTGGGGTGCCCGTTTTCTATGACGCGGAGTGTAGTTCACAACATTTAAATTAGAATGATTATTTGCACATTAAAACATAATTTTTAATTCTAAACAACTTGTCGTAATAGCAATTTTCCATATTATGAATTTAAATACGTATATAAACAAAGTTTTCGTTATGATAATGCTCGCATTTTCAGCTTGTTATTAATTAAATGCGAAACTACAAGTTAATATTTATTTCATTTATTCATCAAAATGAACTTAAACTCAAACAAAATTAGTATGGCTGAATAGGTATTTGCAATACCTTTCAAACGAGGTATGACTTTCCATAAGCTATCATTTAAAATTTTCTGTCACAGTGGCGCTGTAAAGTCATCTGTCACTATTACGTCACCTCTCATAACTAGTTAAGAAGCCTACGTCCGTTTATTTCCTCCCTCCAAATTTCACTATTATAAATATAACCGTTCAAAAGTTACGAGGGGGGTACGGACTTTTGACTAGCACTGTATAGGGTGTTCCATTTAAAATAAAAAAGTTCATTAGATTTCCAGAAAAACGGAAGAAGTTGGACAAGGATATGGTTTGCCACCCCTGCTATTTAATCTTTATTCCGAGTTTCTACTTATAATAGGCACTGGAGGGTTCTAAGGATGGAGTCAAGATGAATAGCGTAAATATCAACAGCATCAGGTACGCCGATCCTACGCTGTTGATTGCGGATTCCGACTTTTACTCCAGGGAAATAAGGTTTTTGTCATGACACTTGAGTAGCCAGGTTGCAAATGGGTTTTTTGGGTACTATATACCTAATACATTATACATACAAAAATGCCCGTCACAGTTCGGACGAGAATTTTAGTTATTAACAAATAAGGGTCAAAAATGGCAGTTTTTTCGTTTAAATCGCTACAGGTAAAAATAGGATAATTAAATATCTTATTTATAGTACTCTTCTTTTATTAGATGAGCCAATGTTTAAAACGACACTTTTTTAATTTTGGGCCGATCATTTGTTGCTTCGAAAATTGCAAAATAAAACTAAAATTTCGAAAATAAAAAATTTGCTAATAACTTTCGCGAAAGTGACCTTACGACTTTTATATTTCACAAAAAGTTGAGTCAAAGAGTCCATATACTGAACAAAAAATTATAAGACGATTCGTCAATTAGTTTAAATTTTATTGAATTTGTTTATCCCAAACAGATTTTTCTTTGTAATGTTATTGTTCAGAAAATAATAATTATATAGAAATTCTATGAAAACCACATGAAAGAACAATTGTCTTGTTTTCTAATTATTGAAGAAAATCATTAAAAAGTTATTTTTGTCACTACGAAAACATTTTACTGAAGTAGACTCATTTTTGGCTTGAAAACAATTTGAATATCTTTGTTAATATTGACTGTAGAGTAAATTTACCTTGGAATTTCAAAAGCTGGTATTTTTACACAAATTTTCAAAAAAAAACTTTTCGGCTATGTTAATTACGGTCAAAGTTAGCCACTTTTATTATTTAATTCACATTTATTTTAATATACATAAAATTCTCCTGTAACAGTGTTAGTTACCATATTACTCCGAAACGGCTTGGCCGATTTTTATGAAATTTTACAAGTGTATCCCATGGGACTGAGAATACGTTTTAATCTATTTTTCATACCCATATGTTATAAGGGGGGTTGCCCCGCTGATATTTTTTTAATTTTTTTGGACAAAATTGTCTATCTTAATTTTTTATGATGTAGGATTAAAAAATACATACAACCCTTAATTTACACTTTTCCATCACCAACCCCTATTTGTTAATACCCATCTATATATTTACATCTATAAAATTCTCCTGTCACAGTGTTAGTTGTCATACTCCTCCGAGACCGTTTGACCGATTTTTATGAAATTATATATGTATATTCGGTAGGTCTTAGAATCGGTTGTAATCTGTTTTTCATATCCCTGAGTGATAAGGGGAACTCCCCCTAACATTTTGAAATGTTAGGTGGGGATTTACGTACCTAACGTAATCTACAAGACTACGAGTACATACAATTTAAAAAAATTATGATCAAAATCCATCAACAAGCTCTGGATATATTATTCGCAGCATATTTTTGAAGAATCAGTTTCATTTTTTGAGCGGACGGATTTTAATAATTCATTTCCACCGACCACAAATCGATTTCGTTAGAACGTTATTTTTAAAGCTTTATTAACAACTCTGTTGAAGTTTAAAGTTTACTCAAACTTTTACACATAAACTATATACCTTCAACTTCGAAATGGCGCTAGTTGGGTTGCTTAATTGTTATAAACAAAGTAGCTGTCAATTAAATAAAAAAAGTGACGAACTTTGACTGTAATTAACCTAGGCAAAAAGTGTTTTTTTGAAAATTCGTATAAAAATACCAGCTTTTCAAATTCCAAAGTATTTTTAATCTGCAGTTAATATTAACAAAGTTATTCAAATTGTTTATGAACTAAAAATGACCCTACTTTAGTAAAATGTTTTCGGAATGATAAAAATGACTTTTTGATGATTTTTTTTAAATACTTTGAAATCATGACTTTTGTTCTTTCCTGTGGTTTTCACAGAATTGCTATTACATTACTATTTTCTGAACAATAATATTGCGAAAAAAAAGCTCATTGGGATAAACAAATTGAATAAAATTTAAATTAATTGACGAATCGACTTAAAATTTTTTGTGCATTATATGGACTGTTTGTCTCAACTTTTAGTGCAAAATGAAAGTCTTAGAGTCGTTTTCACAAAAGTTATAGCAATTTTTTATCTTCGAAATTTTAGTCTTATTTTGCAATTTCTGAAGCAACAAATGATAGAACCGAAATTCAAAAACTGCCGTTTTAAACCTTGGCTCATCTACTATGAGAATAATAGTATAAATAAGATATTTAATTACCCTATTTTTACCCGTAGCGATTTAAACGAAAAAACTGCCATTTTTGACACTTATTTTTTAATAACTAAATTTCTCGTCCGAACTGTGACGGGCATTTTTGTATGTATAATGTATTAGGTATATAGTACCCAAAAAACCCATTTGAAACCTGGCTGCTCAAGTGTCCCGAACATGGTATATTTTTGCCTTATTTCCCTGGAGTATTTGCTCTATTATGACTCAGTCTGTGAGCAATTCGATATGAAAATAAACATTAAGAAAACCAAAGTGATGTCTCTCCGAAAAAAACAGAATGTACTTAAACCTTACACAATAAACGGGTACATTGTAGAACATGTTAATAAAAAGTACCTGGGGTGTTGGATCGATTGTAGTCTAAATCCTGATCTAGAAATAAGATCGAGAAAGAACAGGCCAGACAATCTTTCGAAAAAATCAAAAGACTGCTATGTGATTCTCGAATAAAACTCGACATTCGACTACGTTTATCAAAATGCTACCTACGTCTGGTCGACTCTTCTCTATGTAGTTGAAACGTGGACCCTTAAAACATTAGCCGCAAATAAATTGGAGGTCTCTGAAATGTTGATCTACCGGAGAATCCTCAAAAGTTCATGGACATCGCATACCTCAAACGAAGAAGTGCTGCATAGAATAGGCTAGGAACGAGGAATAATCTGTATTATGAACAAGAAGCTGTCATAAGAATAAATATTTTAAACACCAATAAAATAAAAAATCAAAAGAGGCGTTAGACAGGGCTGTGTCTTGTCGCTATCACTATTATTAATGCATACTCGGAAGAAATATTCAAAAAAGCATTAGAAGATGAAGTAGCAGGCATAAAAAAAAATAAATGACCTACCCATACCTATATGTGAAATTAGATACGCCGATGACACAATACTAATAACAGAAACTATTACAGATCTACAAAGAATTTTAGATAAGGTTGTTCCAACGAGTGAAGAATTTGGTCAGTCACTAAACATAAAGAAAACGAAATTCATGGTTATATCAAAGAAAAATATTAGAAACATCAATCTACACGTAAATAATAAGACGATAGAACGAGTTCAGAATTATAACTATTTATGGACGAACATTAGTGAAACAAACGATTATACCAATGAAATCCGAATTAGAATAGAAAAGGCTAGAAGTGCATTCACTAATATGAAACAAATATTATGTAGTAGAGACCTCAGCCTAAATCTTAGAAAGCGAGTACTAAAATGTTATGTATTTTCTGTTCTTTTGTATGGTGTGGAGACATGGACTCTCAATAAACAATGCTTCAATAGATTGGAAGCATTTGAGATGTAGACGTATCGAAGAATGCTGAGAATCTCCTGGACAGACAGAATAACCAATGAGGAAGTACTAAGGAGAATACAGAACAGCAGGGAGATACTGGATTCCATCAAAATAAGAAAACTTCAATACTTGGGTCATATAACACGTGGTGACAGATATAAGCTCCTAAAATTAATTATGCAGGGAAAGATTCAAGGAAGGAGCAGCATAGGTAGGAGAAAAATGTCCTGGCTGAGAAATCTCAGAGACTGGTTTGGATGCAGCTCAACTGAACTCTTTCGGGCTGTAGTGTCGAAAGTGAAAATAGCAATGATGATTTCCAACCTTCGTCGCGGAGATGGCACGTAAAGAAGAAGAAGAGAACTTTTTCCATGCAGTGAAAGTTACAAAAATATCATACCTAGGCCACATACTGAGAAATAATAAGATCAAAAGAAATGAAAAACCAAAAATAAATATTTATAGAAGTCGAAATTATACATGTTTATACGTCGAAATTATACATCGAGTTGTGAACATAATCTGTTAAGACTGCCCTACCATTGTGAATTAAATCCCATTGAACATACTTGGGGACTAATATGCAAAACTTAGTGCAATAACTAGGTATTGAAATTTACTATTTTTTTAGAAATATTTTTGGGCCATCAATGAAAAAGGGCTATGGCGTCGGAGATACAACTTTGAACTGTATCAGTTATACACCGATCCAGATATTGTTAAATTCGTTAAAATGCAGAGACTTAGATGGGCTGGACATATTGCTAGGATATCAGATTACGAATACACGAAGAGAATAACATTTTCAAAACTAGAGGGCACAAAAAGTAAAGGACGACATCTAAAAAGATGGATTGATGATGTGGAAGAAGACCTAAAGATTCTAAGGATCAGAAGATCGAGGGAAGTTGCCAGGAATTGACACGAGTGGCGACTTCTTTGCGAGCAGGCCAAGACCCACAATGGATTGTCGGGCCACTTATGATAGATAGACCGATCAAATAAAATTACAATACATGTAAATCAAAATGTAATTCCGTACAGGTTGGAATAAATTTTTTATCAAAGTTTAGGTCAACACAAAAGATATTTTCAAGAAAGTATAAGATTCATATGAGCGGATCATTGTTTAAGTAATTAAAAATGGGTAATTTTTGCACAAAATTTACTTTTTTAACTGCTGCGGTAATTCATGTTTTTATTAAGGATTTTACAATCCGTTTCTGTAAAAGCTGAAGAAACAGTATTTTACATAAAACTTACTAAATTAAATTTGAACTTTAATTTATTTAAATAATTGTAAATCAAAATTGAAAAACAAATTTCCAAAAAAATATTATTTGTAATATAAATAATCACTATAAAACATTTTGTTTTGAAGAAAAAGTTGCGGTATGGTATCAGTATAAATTGAAAAAAAGAATGGTTGATACATACAGGATGGTCCTTAAGTAATTGTACAAAAAGAAATAGTAGATTCTACACTCTAAAATACTACGATTTAACCCAACTTACTTTAATAAAATGTTGATATTAAGAAAGATACAGGGTGGTAAAGTTAAACTTTTTTTTATTTATTATTGAATATTTCCTGACAGGTATGAGATAACAACATGAAATTTGGTATGTGGGGGTGTTTTGGGTCGAGAAAAGTTCATTCCCTACCAAAAATTATGTATTGCCCAGAGGGCGCCACATACGCCTTTCGGCACTCATTTATTACGTTCAATTTTTTTATCCCTCACTCTGTATAATTTCGACATTAAAATTTTTATTCTCCTATTAGTTTTATTTAAAAAAGGTATACTTCTTTCATCGCCCTAAACTCAACCGTTTTCGATATAAACGCATTTTAAATCTGCGATACACAATCATTTTTAGCATAGTATCATTGTAGTTACACCCGAAAAATATCTTAAACCATAAAATTATCCAAAAACGTATCGCAAATTTCTTCAAATGGAATTTGCGATGCTATGACATAAATTTGAGAACTGGCACAATTATTATGGTTTTAAGTTATTTTTTGGGTGTAACTACAATGATATTATGCTAAAAATGATGGTGTATCGCAGATTTAAAATGCGTTTATCTCGAAAAAGGTTGAGTTTAGGGAGATGAAAGAAGTATACCTTTTTTAAGTAAAACTAATAGAAGAATAAAAATTTTAATGTCAAAATTATACAGAGTGAGAGATAAAAAAAATTGAACGTATTAAATGAGTGCTGAAAGGCGTATGTGGCGCGGTCTGGGCAATACATAATTTTTGGTAGGGAATTTAGTTTTTTCAACCCAAAAAACCCCCACGTACCAAATTATATGTTGTTATCTCATACTTGTCAGGAAATATTCAATAATAAATAAAAAAATAAGTTTAACTTTGACACCCTGTATCTCGGTTATTATAAACTTTGTCTTAAGGTAAGTTAGCTTAAATCGGCCTATTTTAACCTCAGGAACCTGAGGTTAAGCTATGGCCCATTCTTTACCAAACACCCTGTACACAATTGTTAGTGTACTACCTGTTATAAAGATTTTAAAATTAAATGTAAAATACATAATATATTTTAATATTGTACAATAAAAAAACCTTTGACAAATTATTAATGCTAATTCAGTATTATTTTGTTATTTATTTTTTTATAAAAAATCTGTCAATTTTTATTTACCATATCTAGAGAAAAAAAATTTGGAAAAAAAATTGTGTATAACAAATTGACAAATATTTTTATTGTAAAAAGTATCATTTAGATAGTATTATTATATCCTTTAGAAAAAAATTGTTTATATCAAATTGACGAATATTTATTGTAAAGAGTATCATTTAGATGTTATAATTTTTATATGCTACCCTAAACTTAAAAAAACATTGAAATTGGTCCATTATGAACGAAGATATTGCAAACTATTACTGCACCACTATTCATGCAAAAAGTTTTCATTTAAGGTCGATTCGAAAACCATTATTTTTTTAAATATTCTAAAATTTTAACTCTATGTATAAATGACATGGTTAAGTAGCATGGTTGATAGATGTACCCACGCACTTTAAAACGTTAATATTGATAAACAAACAAATTGAAATATGAATTTTTAAATTTGGAAAAGCTATCTCGGTAAAAAATGAATCTAATTTTTTTTCTTTTGCAGGTGTGTCAAAAACTACCAGCAACACGAATATCGAAAAATAATTTAAAAATTTTTAATCCTGGCGATGTTATTAAAAAAACAATTTTTAAACAAATTACACCAATTTTCAAACGCCATTTTGGAGGGGTGTTTAACTGAAATTTTAATTTGTCAAAACATTTATCGAAAATATACATACAAGCAAAAAAAATGAGACCTAAAATACTTGTATACACTATCGTTAACAACCGCGTTTTTGCGATTGAAAAAATGGTAATTTTTTATAAACAAATTGAATATCTCATAAACCACTCAATATTTATCCACCGATTTTTTTTCAGTTTATACTGGTACCATGGCGCAACTTTTTCTGTAAAACAAAATGTTTTATAGGGCTTATTTATAATGCAAATAATATTTTTTGGAAAGTTGTTTTTCAATTTTGATTTACAAATATTTAAATAAATTAAGAGTCAAATTTAATTTAGTATAAAAGATTGTTTCTTCAGCTTTGCAGAAAAAAATTGTAAAATCCTTAATAAAAACACGAATTACCGCAGTAGTTAAAAAAGTAATTTTTTTGCAAAAATTACCAATTTTTAATTATTTAAACAATGATCCCCTCATATGAATCATATACTTTCTTGAAAATATCTTTTGTTTTGACCCAAGCTTTGATAAAAAAAATTATTCCAACCTGTAAGAAATTACATTTTGATTTTATTTTATTTTATTGGGCTAATATAGAAATTATATACATGTATAGAAATTAATAATTTTTACTTATACGAGGATTCTTCCAAATTTATAATGCCATAATAACAAGTCCTAAGTTTTAAAACTCGTAATAAATGGAAATGTGTCATGGATCGAATTTTTTGCACCTGAATGTATAATAAACTATTAATATGAAGCCATCATAATAATAGATCGTCTGTTATATACGAATTGCTGTAATATCTCATAAAAACATCGGAATATTATTTATAATTCAAGTAACAGTAATAATTTACGAATATGTGTATCTGATTATTCACTTTGTTGAATACAATACGTCCTATTCAGGCCCAAAGTGTTACTTTATGAATATAATAATATTGATTTTTATAGGATAGTATTAATTACTGTATGTCATGCTCTAAACATATAAATAATTGCTAAATTCATGTCTGTTGTTTAAGCACGACAATAAGCAGGAATTAAAAAAGCTTTTTATTACAGGTTTTAACGTTTTTGTTGCTGAATTACAAAAAGGAAACATACATTTACGTTGTTGGGTATTCGTACATACATCAACGAAGTGTAAATACTTTAAAAGCGTTTTCAAATAAAAAGATGCTTATTTTATTTCAAAGCTTTATACTCCAGGGAAATAAGGCAAAATATACCATGTTCGGGGGACACTTTAGCAGCCAGGTAGCAAATGGGTTTTTGGGTACTATATACCTAATAGGTAAATTATAAATTCAAAAATGCCTGTCACAGTTCGGAGGCACATAATAGTTATTAACAAATAAGGGTAAAAATGGCAGTTTTTTCGTTTAAATCGCTACAGGTAAAAATGGGGTAAGTAAATATCTTATTTAGAGTATTCATGTTTTAGTAGATGAGCAAAGTCTTAAGGTCATTTTCGCAAAAGATATAGCAAATTTTTGATTTTTGAAATTTTAGTCTTATTTTGCAATTTCCGAAGCAACAAATGATCGGACTAAAATTAAAAAATGCCATTTTAAACATTTGCTCATTTACTAAAATATGAATACTTAAAATAAGATATTTAATGAAGTACCCTATTTTTACCTGTAGCGATTTAATGGGAAAGAACTTCCATTTTTGACCTTATTCTCTAAACTAAAATTCTCGTCCGAACTGTGACGGGCATTTTTTTATTTATAACGTAATAGGTATACAGTACCCAAAAAACCTATTTGCAACCTGGCTGGTCAAGTGTCCCGACAAAAACCTTATGTCTCTGGACTATTATTTAAAATTGTAAAGATCAATCTTTTCGGCCCTTTTTTTTAAGGTTTGTTAGATCATTCTAAAAAATATCTTTTTAAAAAAATATTTTTCTCCGAAGTTAATTGCCCTCGAGTTATAAACCATTTAAAACTGAAAAAAATGAAAAATGACTATTTTCAAGGCTCAAAAACGCAAGAAAAATATAATTTTTGAAATCACCAGGTGCGTAAATTCAAGTTCAAACGTTCTTCTATAAGCTCCCGATGACTATTCTTCTTCTTTTTTGTGTAGACATGACTCTGTATGTTTTATGACATGACTCTATATGTGCCTCCAGTAGGTTGTCGTTCAATCCTTTTCGAGGTCTTCCCACAGATCTAGGATGGCGGTTGTTGATACAACACCGGCTTTCGGTTATACCGGTATTTTTACTAAAAAGGCTAAGCCCCGGCGCAAATTGATCCTAAGCGAGACACAACCTGGCACCGGCGAGTTCCGTAGAGAGTTCTGCGCATCCTAATATCAGTGAATACAGTGCCAGGTCTAGCATACGAACGTTTGTCATCGAAACACAATTTTCTGGTGTCGTGGGACGCGTGACTCAATTCTCAGTTGTGGTTTTGTTTTCGAGATGGACGTAGAAAAGCTAATCTAGTGTATTTTTGATCCGTCTGCACCCGTGCCCCACCCCTGGATCCGCTACTGGATACCGGCCACAAGGATTACATGAGGACGAAACTTAAAGACGAAGTATGGGAGAAAATCGGAAATGAACTTAATACGAATGGTAAGTATAATTTACTGTGATAAATAAATATTAGTACAATATAATCAAAACCCAACACCGCTTTGTCATTAAAATCTAATAACTTTATAGGTACCTACTCGTAGACAAAATAAACGGCGATAACAGATATGCCTTTACAAGAACACATTATTAGAAAAAAAAAAGGTTACTTAAAACGAATAGGCCCGGATCCCTCGTAACAAAAAAAGTTGATAAATAGCAAGATGAAAATTTGTTAATAGCGTAACGGTGTCTAGTCGGACAAACTTTAATGTATGGGAACACTGGAACAGGGGTAGTTTTAATTGTGGAACAGGTTAAAGATTTGGAACGTCAGACTACAAAAACTTCCCATGTATTTTATCGGACAGAACTTCCAATTGATTTCTTACTCTTTCATTAAACTCTCATGCTAAAATTAGACTGCTATTTATCACCTGTCATAATTCCTGTCATTTGACATGTTCTCTTGTCGGATGTATTAAAATGCCCAGTTGGTGATAAATACCAGTCTGATTTTTGCATGAGAGTTTAATGAAAGGGTAAAAAATTAATTGGAAGTTCTGTCCGACAAAATACATGGGACGTTTTCGTAGTATGACGTTCCAAATTTTTAATCTGTTCCACAATTAAAGCTTCCCCTGTTTCAGTGTTCCCGTACATCAAAGTTTGTCTGACGAGGCACCGTTAAGCTATTAACAAATTTTCAGCTTGCTGTTAATCAACTTTTTGTTTGTACGCGGGATCCAGGCCTAGAAATACAATGTCACAAATGATGGCGTAATCCCTTTTCTATAGGTATAAAAATTTTGTAAATATCATTCATTTCTTAAATCTACACAACATGATCATTAAAAATGATTCATTATTAAAAACCGTTAAGCATATCTGTGAATATCGCATACCCTCAAATAAAATGTGTCATCATACCGGGCTTGTTCATGCTTAAAAACAAAATATGTAGACGAGATATAAATATAATATATATGTATTTGTAATATGTATTTGTATAATGTATTTGTAATTTGCATCTCATTTTTGGCTTTAAGTACCTTTTAAAACTTTAAATGCCTACGTTTTCTCAACAATTAACAAATTTGCTTTTATGTACGTCAGTGTCCCCAAAGGTGCGAACTTTACTAAAAACATATAGGTAAGCAGTTTTTGCAACGACAATCCAATCAAAATCAGTGTTGTTTATAATAATAGTATCGGCATCGGCTGATAAAATAATTAGTTTTTAGCAAAGTTCGCACCTTTGGGGACACTGACGTACATAAAAGCAAATTTGTTAATCGTTGAGAAAACGTAGGCATTTAAAGTTTTAAAAGGTACTTAAAGCCAAAAATGAGATGCAAATTACAAAAGGAAGTAGAAATATATTGGCCACAGTCCTAGTTATTAGGATTTTAGGATTAGAATTTTTCTTAAACATCACCTCAAAGCCGCGTGCCTGAAAGGTAAGGAAATTAGCAAATATCTCATTGTATTGTTTCTCAAAAAATTAGAAAATAAGTATTTCATTGTTCCCCGAAAAATTCCATAATTTTACCATTACATACTAATGTTGTGTCACGCACAACTGACAATCTGACATTGTTTGATATACATAGGTACACTTGATCTAGCGAAATGGTGAATAGAGAAAATTCGATATTACCATAAATTTAGTTTTCTTTATGTTCAAAGATAGTCCATATTCTTCGCTGCAATCTGCTATCTTATTCACCAATGTCTGTAGCTCTTCAAGTGTTTCTGCGATCAGAACGGTATCGTCGGCAAATCTCAGATTGTTTAATCTAACACCATTTATTTTAATACCTATGGATTGCTCAGAGAGTGTTCTATTCATTACGTCTTCGGAATAGAGATTAAACAGGGTTGGTGACAGTATACACCCTTGTCTCACACCTCGCTTTATTTCAATTTCTTCAGTGGTATTATTCTCTACTCTCACTACTGCTTTCTGATTATAGTACATATTTGCTATTAGTCGGATATCTCGTTTATCTAAATTCTTTTCTTCCAGGAGTCTGATTAGATGATCATGCCGTACTTTATCAAAGGCCTTGTTATAATCTATGAAACACATCAGATACAGATACATCAGTATTTTGTAATCAGTATTTGTACTCAGTATCTACCACTGAGACCCGGTATCAAAAGTAACCGTTACACGTCCGCACTGATTTTGCCCGTCCCTCTATTCGTTGCAGAGACAGCCAAGCAACGGTTAGGTCTTGTTGTGATCAATATGCGTTGCGCTAGAAAAATAACTGCACAGGTCACCCGTCCCGCCGCGCCGGCGCAGGTTGTGACTCGCTTAGGTTCAATTTGCGCCGGGGCACAGTTTAACCTGGCGGTTATACCCGGTCAAAAACCGGTTATTCCAAAAACCGGTGTTCGGTTTTTTTAATCAATAGCCAATACCCATTAGGTTACAATGTTACATTTATGTGCACTTTAGTTTGCGATACTTCATTATAATAGTCTAAGAGCTAAAGCCGAAAAATCATCGTCATAAGTAATATGGAGTTTGGCATGTCAAATGTGTCCATTGTATATTGATAATTATGACCCCTTTCAGGCTGACACCTCAGTGGATACAGGAAGTAGCAATAAGGGATGAAAGGGGAAAGTTAGTGTAGTCTTTAAAGGTTTTCACCTCCTATTTTGTTAAATCTCCATCGATTTGCATGAAAATTGGTGACTAGCTAGAGCATACCCCAAGAAATAAAAATGATTTAGTGCCAACTTGCACTTTTACCCTGAAGGTGGATACCACCCCTTCTCGGGATTGAAAACTATTTTATTAAAAATAACCCCACAAATCGATAGAGGGGCAAATTATAAATAAAATTTGTTATATCATGTTATTAAAATAAATCAATACTTTTTGAGTTATTAAAGATCAAAGATTTGTCTGTTTAAAAACACAGGCGTGAAGTTACGGATGATAAAAAGAACATATTAATTAATTGTATGTTAGTAAAATATTATTTTTATATTATTTCGATATTATAAATTTAGCAAAAGTGTATTCGAATATGTCAAATGTACCCATTATTGGACACCCCCAGTTTCTGGACATATTCAGTTTATATTGATAGAAAAAATTCAATTAAATATCGAAATAATATAAAAATAATATTTTACCAACATACAATTAATTAATATGTTCTTTTTATCATCCGTATCTTCTCGCATATGCTCTTAAATAGACAAATCTTTGATCTTTAATAACTCAAAAAGTATTGATTTATTTTAATAACATGATATAAAAAATTTTATTTAAAATTTGTCCCTCTATCGATTTGTGGGGTTATTTTTAATTAAATTGTTTTCACCCGAGGGAAGGGGTGGTAATTGTTTTCACCAGGGTAAAAGTACAAGTTAGCACCAAATCAGTTTTATTTCTTGAGGTATGCTTTAACTAGTCACCAATTTGCATGCAGATCGATAGAGGTTTAACAAAACAGGAGGTGAAAACCTTTAATGACTGCACTAACTTTCCCCTTTCATCCCTTATTGCTACTTCCTGTATCCACTGAGGTGTCAGCCTGAAAGGGGTCATAATTTTCAATACACAATGGACACATTTCACAGGAAAAACTCCATATTATTTATGACGATGATTTTTCGGCTCTAGCTCTCCGTCTATAATCGGTATCAATATTATCGATATCGATAGTATTGAAAGAATATATTGGTACCAAGATAATAAATCGATATATAAACGGTTTGCGATGGCTTGTAGCAGGACATGTCTGAATTCATTTCTCATAATGTCTTCAAAATATTGTAGCTTTACAGCTTTGATGATGGTCTCGGTTTTCGTTTGTAGTCACTTCAGGTGTTGTTGGTTCATTATCGTCACCTTTAGAATATAATAGAGATCGAAAGTAGTCTGCCCATGTTTCCTTCTGAATTAGTTTCGTTTTTATTAGTTCGTTCATCTCTTTTTTGTGTCCTCTGTTCAACTGATAAAAATGGTTTGAATTTGAATTTAGACACTTTGAAGTTAAAAAGTAATCTTTGTTAGTTGAGTTTTTGGGTTGAGAACCGTAATTTTTTGTTATTTTTAGTTTTAATTTGGTTATAACCTGAAAACCTTCAGCTTTAGAGAAAAATTACGAGAGATCTTTTTTGTTCAGAATTATCCAAAAAACGTAAAAACAATTAGCTGGGCTGAAAATATTGAGCTTTACAATTTGTTTAAAAAGTTCCTGAAAATGTAGAGTATAGAAGCAGTACCTATGTAGTGTTAGAAACTGTTCTCCTTTCGTGACTTCCTAGTCACAAGCCAAATGCCGCTGTTAGGCAAAGAGCCAGTTTATTTTAGTGTATACTACACTACCTAAGTTTCTTTTTTTTTGTAAGCAGTTATGGATTAAGTGCTAAAGATAATCCTAAATACCTCAAAAGTTATTTAAAAAGTCAATATGAGCAGATTTGGAAGTTCATTTAATTTTGCTGTAATTTAATAAAAAATTTTCTTCTTGATAAAAGGTATATTAGTTTAAAAAGCCCTAAAGGGCTACAAACATATGAACAAAACGTTTTCGCTCTGCAACAAGAGCATCATCAGTGTTACAAGAACATGGTGAGCCAACCAAAAAAAATACAAAGGTCAAAGCCTTTCAAAAAACAGACAAAAGTCTTATATAAAAGATATATATATATATATATATATATATATATATATATATAACCGGTTCTATAGCGTTCTACGCCTTCCGGTACCCAATCGCCAAGCCTGTCGATCTAGCCAGTCATTTTCTTGAAGATTTCTTTCTGACGTGGCTTTTGTAATTCCTTGTTTCCAGGAGGTCGGTGGCCTTCCTCTTTTCCGTTTTTCTGGCGGTATCCATCTCATTGTAATTTTTGGTAATCTTTCATCTCCCATTCGTTGGACGTGTCCATACCAAGTAAGTTGGTTTCGTTGTACCTCGTCCACTATTGTTTTCTGCTTACCTACTTTTTCTCTGATCTGTTCATTTCGAACATGGTCCCATCTCGATATTCTGGCAGATCTTCTAAAAAAATCCATTTCAGTAGTAAGCAGCTTATTTTCGGATTTTTTTGTCATTTGCCACACTTCGGAGCCATACGTTAAAATTGGTTTCAGAATAGCGTCGTACATCCTCATTTTTGTATTTAAATTTATGTTATGTTGCCATAAGACAGGGTTTAGGGTTCTAGTAACCTTTCTAGCCTTCGTCACTCTATCATCTATACTGGGTTCCGTTCTTCCACTATTTGTTAATTTAATTCCTAGATATATATACTCTGTACAACCCCTGATGTAGTCACTTCCGTCAAGATCTAGGTCCTCCTGTTGTATTTGGTTACCGATGTGTAGATATTGTGTTTTCCTTATGTTTACCTCTAAACCCCATTTCCTGTATTCTTCCATCAATTTTCTGGTCATATATTCTAAATCTTCCTTATCTTGGGCAAGTACCACCTGGTCGTCTGCATAATTCAAAGTGTATAATGTTATGTCTCCGATTGGTATACCCATACCACTGCATTTCTGCTTCCAAAGTCTGAGAGCACCGTCGGTATATATATTGAAAAGAATGGGAGAGAAGCAGCACCCTTGTTTAAGGCCTTTTGTTACTTGGAAGCTAGATGACAGATGGTTACCTCTCTTTACCCTTGACATAGAATCTTTATAGAGGCATTTTATGGCTTTGATGACAGTTGCAGATATGTGTGTATTGTCCAAAACCTCCCACAATTTTTTCACGGGCACTGTGTCATATGCTTTCGTTAGGTCGACAAAAAGTATATGTGTGTCTTGTCCACGTTCTAGTCTTTTTTCCATAACCTGTGTTAGACAGAATATATTATCAATCGTAGATCGGCCGGCCCTGAAACCACACTGTTCTTCGGATTCATAGGGTTGATATTCTTCGCAAATAATGGTTTTCAGTATTCTGCCATATAAACGGCTCATTGTGCTTGTTACAGTTATTCCCCTATAATTGTTGACATCACTTTTACTTCCCTTTTTGTGTATTGAAGAGATCCAGCCCTCTTTCCAGCTTTTTGGAACTTGTTCTCCGTTAATAATTCTGTGAAGGAATTCTGTGATCATTCGGATTAATTTCTTTGAACCTGATTTTATTAGTTCTGCGGGAACATTGTCAGGGCCAGGTGCCCGACCATTTTTTAATTGTGAGATAGCTTTCTGTATAAAAAAAAAATTATAATAGAGATAGCTTTTCTTATATAAAAGATAACATCGTAAAATCCAAAGGATGGATAAAATTTGGATTTTACGATGTTATCTTTTATACAAGACTTTTGTCTGTTTTTTGAAAGGCTTTGACCTTTGTATTTTTTTGGTTGGCTCACCGTGTTCTTGTAACACTGATGATGCTCTTGTTGCAGAGCGAAAACGTTTTGTTCATATGTTTGTAGCCCTTTAGGGCTTTTTAAACTAATATACCTTTTATCAAGAAGAAAATTTTTTATTAAATTTTACTTGTAATTAATGGTATACAGCCAACTACAGGAAGTTTTTCCTTGTGGATTTTTGCTGAAATTATCATCACTGAAATCACTGAAATCATGGAAATAAACATTTTTGTACTACTCTTTATCTAAATTTAGTGAAAAGTGCGTGCTTTGGACATTCACAACGTGAAGAATGAGGACAGGACTATATGACAAGGTATTGTTTGTAAACCTTTTTATCGTTTTTGTAAACAGGATCTTTAATATTGTACATCTACAAAAGATCCATCATTTGTCCTTTTTTATTTTTTTTTTTTATCTTTGTGTGTGCGTGTGTGTGTGTGATGAAAGTGGATGGCATTGGAGCATGTCTATTTGCCACAAAATTTTTTTAATTTAAAATTGGTTGTATTTTCTATGTATAATTACCTTTTCATATATCTATTTTAGCTACTAAGATAAATTTAATTAAAATATCGTAAATTCCTTTGTCTTGTTGTGCTAATAGAGTAGTGATACTAATCGGTAGACTTGTAAGTTTTTTTAGTTTTTGATACAGCGCAGCGTATCTGTATATGCAGTATATTTTTGACACTCTAGGAAAATATGATTTATATCGGCTACAGGATTTTCCGGACAATGGGTACAATGCGGAGAGTCAAAGATACCTATCCGAAACAAATGGGCTGGAAAACGTCCATGATTCAATTTTAAACGCGATACTATAGACGAATGTCGCCTATTATAATTCCAAGTGTTAATGTGTGGAATAATTTTTGGTAATACTGGGTGAATTTTAAAATAATGACTTTCAGAATTGGATGAAGATATTCTGTAATGAGCCTCCCATCTAACCCTAACATTTTCCTTATATAAATTAATAATATCTAATGAGTTATAAACATTTAAGCTCAATTCTGAATGCAATGCTTTTTTGGCTGCAAGATCAACGGCTTCATTTCCAGATATCCCTGAGTGACCCCTTACCCAAACTAGTGTAACTCCTGTACCACGCTCTTGAAGTTTAAATATACTATTTCTTATAGATATGCCTGCAAAACTGAAAGAGGGTCACCTACAATTATCACAGATGAAGTTACATTAGCATCGCACCAATTTAGAGCTTTCCCTATGGCTATCGCTTCTGCACTAAAAACTGTTAAATAATATGGTACTTGAAATTCCTCAACATGATTGGTGTCTGAAACAAGAAATGCACAGCCCGTTTTATTTTTATTTTTTGATCCATCCGTATATATGACTGTTTTATTTTCTCCTAGATTACTAAGTACAGATTTGAACATTAATTTTATGAGATTTGAATTATCCGGATAGTTTGGTATGATAATGATTGGTTTAAGTATTAGAGCTTCAAAGTTTATTTCGTACAATGGATAGTTATTTAGGGTATACAGGGTGTTTCATTAATAATTGTCCATATAGTAACTGGAGAAATGTTAGCAGAAAATACGAAGATTTAACCTAAAACGCTTAAATAAAATGTGGTTCCTTACTGAGTTACAGGGTGTTTTGTCTAAAAATTTAAAAACTATTTTTGCTCAGCATTTGAAAACTATTCGACGTATCCTTTCCATACTTGGCAGAAAGTGCGACTACTATACACCCTACTAAATTATGATAAACAAACGTTTATAGCTACTACCAGAGGCGTGCGACAGGGGATAGTGAATGGTTGAACCTTCTCAAATTCTACGCCACTGGAGGAATTACTACTTTAGTACCATTTTTAGATTCTCCAATACTTTCTACGTATATAATATACTCTTCATTGGTAAGGATAAAGTCGTTAGTTTTCGAGATATTTGAAGTTAAATATGAAACGGCACAGTTATTTTGATTAATTTGCGATATGATTCATATTATGATTAAAATTTAAAAATTATTTGTACCCAGTACTTTAAGACTATTTGGCGTATCCTTATCATACTTGGGAGAAAGTGTAGGTACTGTACACCCTACTAAATTAAGATATATAAACGTTTCTAGCTACTACCAGAGGCGTACGACAGGGAATAGTGGCTGGTTGACCCTTCCCAAATTCTACGCCACTGACGAAATTGCTATTTTAGTGTAATTTTTTGATTTTCCAATACTTTTTATGTAAATAATGTACTCTTAATTCGTAACGATAAAATGATTAGTTTTCAAGATATTTGAAATTAAAAATGAAGCGACACAATACATTAATCAAAATAACCGTGTCGTTTCATTTTTAATTTCAAATATCTCGAAAATTAATGACTTTATCGTTACGACTGAAGGGTATATTATTTTTTTAGAAAGTATTGGAGAATCCAAAAATTGAACTAAAATACCAATTCCGCCAGTGGCGTAGAATTTGGAAAGGGTCAACCATTCACTTCCCCCGTAGTACGCCTCTGGTAACAGCCACAAACGTTTGTTTAACATAATTTAGTAGTTTGTACAGTACCTATACTTCCTGCCAAGTATGAAAAGGATACGTCGAATAGTTTTAAAATTCTGAGCAAAAATATTTTTTAAATTTTTAGATAAAACACCCTGTAACTCAGTAAGAAACGACATTTTATTTAAGTGTTTTAGGTTAAATCTTCATATTTTGTGCTAAGGTTTCTCCAGTTACTATATGGACAATTATTAATGAAACACCCTGTATATGAGTTTTTTATGCTTTTCTGTATAAATAAATGCATCAGCAAGCGGAGGAGAATTTTTAATTCTCCAATATTTGTTTATAAAACTTTGAACTGCTACATCTGTAATTTTCTTGACCATAAATGTACTAAACGACCTGTATTTTATAATTTGTTTGTTCGCTAAATATTGTCTACGAAAACACAAGGGCGGTTCTTGTGCTTCAGCAAGAATTGCATTATTTGGTGAGGAGACCATAGTTCCTAGACATATTTTTATTGCTTTATACTGTGTTCTGTCTAAAATTAATAAATTTGACTTACTAGTTGAGGCGTAAAGTGTACATCCTTAATCCATTATTGATCGAATGTAGGACTTATAAAATGTAAGGGATATATTAACATCTGCACCAAATTTATATTTGGAAACTACGCGCAGAAGGTGAAGCCCTTTTTCACATTTCTGCTTTACGTGTTTTATGTGACTTGTCCATAAAAGCTTATTATCAATATGGACACCTAGATATTTATATTATGTCACTATGGGAATAGTAATATCAGCTATGGTACAAAAATCACAGGTTTTTAGTCTGTGTCTAGTAAGACACATTACCGCTGTCTTGTCCTGTGAAAAACTAAAACCCATATTATTAACCCAATCACGCATGCAGTAGAAAATATGCTTTAAGTCTCTAATACATTGTTCATATGAATCTTGGATGGTATGAAAACAAATATCGTCCGCGTATTGGATAATTTTTATAGTGTCATCCATCAAACCATGCAGTTCAGCTGTGTACACGTTAAATAAAAGTGGACTCAATATAGATCCCTGCGGTAAACCGTTACATACCGTTCTTGGCCCGTGTAGTACATTTTTGTGATCACGAATATATATTTTCCTGTTTAAAAACAAGTTTATTATATTAGTTGCTATCCATTTGCTGATACCCATTTCACACAATTTTGATTTTAAGATACTCAAATCAACCACATCATACGCACCTTTTAAGTCGATAAATAAACATAACATGTATTTATTTTGAGAAAAACATATTTGTGCATCAGTAACCAAATGAGTCAATGCATCAATAGTGCTATGACCTCTACGAAATCCGTACTGTGCAATGGGTAGAAGAGAATTGCTTTCAGTAAAATATTCTAGTCGAAATTTAATCACTCGTTCACATGTTTTAGTAAGACACGACATAAGTGATATAGGTCTAAATGATGACGGTAATTTTGGATCTTTATATGGCTTTTGTATTAGACATATGACAATGTTTTTAAGACTCTCAGCATAATCTTGTTTCAAACACCAGTTGTTGAAAACTTTTAAAATGATTTGTTTTGCTGAGTCTGGAAGATTGTGTAAAATTTTATATGTAAAAGCGTCCAAACCAGGAGCCGTGTTCTTGGTTTGTTTTAGTGCCAAAGAAAGCTCTGAAAAGGTGAAAGCTTCAGAAGTACTATCAAAAGTAGACCGAAAATGAAAATTATTTAGATCTTCCACTTTGACATTGGAGACTGAGGGCGGGGCAAGCTGATTCAAAACATCCTCAATTAAATCGTCATTTAATGGAGGTCTCTTTGGTTGGTGATATTTGTTTCTAATTGATTTTATATAACTCCAAATTTTAGAAAGTGGAGTAGATCTTTTAAGTTCATTCATAAAATTCACCCAGCTATTTCTTTGTTTTAATTTGAAAATGCGTTTAGCCTTGGCAGAAATATTTTGATAGACCAAGTAATTTCCTTGTCTTTTAAAAACCTTAAGGGCTTGGGAACGAGCTTCTACTATTTTTGAACACTCTTCGTCCCACCGGTAGGGCCTTGGCGAATAAGGAAGAAATGGTTTTTAACAGGCATTGATTTAGAAGCTGCTGAAGATATAACGTCAAATAAATGTTCTGTCAGTTGACAGTTAATATTGATTTTATTTTCAATAAGTGTTTGGAAAACTGACCAATCAGCCCGAAAGTCGTTCCATTTGGATGCAGGATTTATTTCGAAAGATGTAGGAGAAATCTAGAGTTCAAACTGTATAGGATAGTGGTCAGAACCTAGTGTATTTTCTCGTACGGACCAATTTATCAAATCCGCCAAGAACGGAGAGACAATAGTTAAGTCGACTGCAGAGTGGTTGCCATTTGGATTTACCCTAGTGGGTGATCCATCATTTAAGGTAACTAATTCCAAAATATCTATAACTTCTATTAAAACCTTTCCACCACGATCTTCCGGGATAGGACCCCACCTGTAATGGTGTACATTAAAATCACCACAAAAAATTGTACGAGAAATATTAAACTGTTGAAATAAATTTAACCAATCCTTCTTTGTCACAACTATATCAGGGTTTCTATATTGAAACAAAATAAATTATTATAACCGGAATAAATACTGCACATACTTCAATGCCGTTTTCAAAATTTGGGAATATTACACATTCTTGATAGTTTATGGTTTGTAAAATAAAAATACCAACGCCTCCATAACCATTATCTCGACATTTTTTATAGAAATTGTATCCTTTTATATAAAAATTACTATTAGAATTTAGCCAAATTTGGGAAACAATGATTATGTCAACGTGGTTTGTATTAAGGTAATTTAATAAACTATCTTTGTTAGTTGTTATTGATCTACTGTTCCACTGTAAAATAACTAACTGACTTCTAAATATTTGTTTGTTAGCCATTAAAAAGGACTTATTAACAAAAATGTTTTTCACTTGAATCAGATTCACTATATGTATCCATAATATCAGTCGGATCGTTTGAAACGAAGGCATTCTCTACAAAATCCCTGATGTTGGATTCCGTAAGAGTATTAAGTGAAAGTTGAGAATTTTTTTGAAACTTATTTATAAAAGATGTAATTAGCATTATAGTTTTTCCTTTATAATCTATAAACTCTTCTCTGTAGGGGTTAGGAATAATGGGTTTAGACTTTTGACTAGGTTTATTTGATTTTTTAGGTGGCATAATATCAGCTGTAGGAGAGGTTGGATGTGATCGCTTAATTGATTTTGTACTATTTGGTTTAGCCATTGATTTTGTTTTTTTAATAGTAAAAGTAGATGAGCTATTACCTGAAGTATTTGGTAGGGACGGAAAATTATTATCATTACTTAATATTAAAAATCTATTATTAGTAGTTACTTTTGCATATGATGGGTTGTTATATATGTGCTCTGCTTCTTTAAAAGATATATTTTCTAAGGCCATAATTTGTTTTATCCCTTTTTGTTTTGTGTATACAGGACAGACACGTGATACTGAAGGATGGCTGGTATTATTACAATAGATGCACATGTTTTCTTCTTTACATTCCTCTTCCGTATGACTGGTATATGTACACCTTCGGCATCTCTCATTTTTTGATTTGCATTGCTTGGCTGTGTGGCTGTAGCGCAAACATTTGAAACACCGTACAACGGGTTGTACATACGGTTCAACGCGGAAGTTGCATAAATTTATTTGTACACATTGAGGAATTGCATTCCCTAAAAATTCAATAATGATCATTTGTCTATCAATTAAGCACGCATTTCCATCAGAGTCGATAATCCGCCTTTTCATACGCTGAACACCCACTACCTGTCTGTTTGATTTGATTGCAGTTAATAAATATTCTTCGGAAAAGAAAGTGTCTACCATTTTGACCACGCCCTTTTTATGTGTGTAGAATTTAGGAATAAATGCTATTAAATCATTTTTAAGTATAACATCGTGATTAACTAATTAATTTGCTATTTCTAATGAATTGAAAATAACTTTAACTCTATTAATTCCAACGGGTTTAATGTCAATTACATTATTTTTTAATATCTCATCAACAAGAAGAAAATGGCCAATCTTAATGGGGAATAACCTTCCTAGGTTCAATTTTTTATGTTGCACGAACACAAAAAAGGGCCCTTTATCGCCTGGTCTATATTTATTAATAAAATCGATTTGTACATACCTATTATCCGTGTTATCAATTTCACTGTTTTTTTGGTCGGGCGGCTTATCGGCCGCCCTTTTTTCGGACATTACTACTTACTAATTAATAATTATGTTGAAACTAAATTCTATCCAAACTAAATTTATATTGTCTCTTTTTATAAATCACTTCCGCAATAATAAACGCACAAAAATCGAATACGACTGGTCACTTTGCCTAACGAATTCTAACTGTTTTTTATCTTTAATTTTAATAAAATTTGATTCCCTTTGCAATAATGTTTTTGATTGATAACATTGTTATCTGATCTTTTTCTCTTGGTCGTAAATGATATTCAACTGAGAACACTGTAAGTCATGTTATAGTTATATTTATGTAAGTGTGTTTGTATCTTATGATACTATATATTTTTATTACCTTTTTACTTGAGTTATTTTTTTTAAGTTTTATGTAAGCTTCATCTTTCATTTTCTTTTTATCCGATGGCGCTCCCGAGCATTTGAGTTTCTATTATATTTAAAATCTATTAAGAATCCGCCCCCTAGGTCTCTGAAGACTTAGAGCTACCTAGGTACTCCAAAAGGTTACGTAGCACCAAGTATAGTTATTTTTAAATTTGTTTAATTTGTAGTGTTACATATTATTTCTTTTTTGCCTTTGTTATCCATAGGCGTGCTACAATGATGACCACAGCTGGCGATCGGCCTGTCGACCGTAGATGGTCGAAGGAGTATCCGTGTTGAGGCATCCCCTCTACATACCCCACTAGGCGAAACCGAAGGAGAAGTGGTACGGAGAGCGTATTTAAGACGAGGAGGAGAATCATAAAATCAGTCCTCCTTGACGGTTGAATCAAGATAGGGCTCAATGGTAGAGATGCGGCGGGTTGAGCCTGTACTTTGCCTAGGTAGGGCCTCAGTATTGACGGGGCGTTTTACCGGAACCTTTACCGCAATGAGCGGTAGTAACGATGGACGGGTGACTGTGTGTCGCTGTTCAATGTTATCGCATTGGATTGAAATGCGATGTCTCCGAGTCTGAATGTGTAGATAGGTTGATTCCATGTAGCGAGATTGTTATTGTATATATTTTGTTGTGTATTGTATCGTTTTAATATTACTATTATGTTTTGATGACAGTAATAAGATAAGTATAATTTTATAATAATTTATTTATAATAATTTTATAATACCTTGCTTAGCAAGTTTTTTATGGCTGATAAAATTCAAGCATCTGTCTTTAATTAGATTAATCGGGCAACTGAATTGAATACCTTGAAAATTATGTACAAATTTATATTGAATTATTCAGATATGACAATAGAATTATCTTACTACAAAATGCTGACTGTTGATAAATATAGTTTATTAAAAAGATCAATTAGCCAGGATGAAATTCCAAGTGAAATATTATTTCAAATTTTAATATAATTTCATATATACAAGCTTGTAAATGGTAGCAATGATGTAGAGGATATAACCTTGATTTTCAATACCATTTATACCAGCGGACACCTATCTAATTATTGGTCCAATTCATTGTTCATAGTTCTACCTAAAATGGGAACAGCACAAGTATGTGCTGATTATAGAGCCATCAGTTTGTTGAGCCATTATTGAACATTTTTCTAAAGCTCGTATGGTCGTATCTATAATAAATGAGAGGAATATCTAAGTGACACACATATTCGTTTCCAAAACGGGTTTGGAACAAGAGAAGCATTGTTTGGGATGAAGCACTTGCTCAAAGATGTCGTCATGTATCTGTAGACGTGTACTGCTCTTTTATTGACTTTCAAAAGGCATTTGATCGTGTTAAGCACTCTATGTTGATCTAAGCTCTAAGAGGGTTGGTTTAGGTGTCAAAGATGTTCGCATAATGGCAAATGTGGATCAAAAAGCATCAGTTTTAGTAGACTGTATTGAGTCAAAGGTTCTTATTATAAGGGAAGTAAGGCAAGGCTGCTTCTTGTCGCCCCTGTCCCGAGAGAATTTGTAAAAATGCACTTTCCAAAAAACAAGAATGAATAATTATTGTGAACGGAGAAGTCTACGTCTAGCTTCTAGTCAAGAAGAGCTACAAACACTTCTCGACAATTTCGTTTGAAAGTTGTAAAGAAGCTGGTGTGGATCTGAATATACGGAAAACCAAAATACTCGTAATATGTAAACAACGGAATATAAAGCTGACTGTATATTATGTAAATAGTACAAAACTTGAGCAAGTTGATCAAATTGTTTACCTTGGATATCCGTTTAATTGTAACGCAGAGCTTCACGGTGAAATCAGATCCAGAATTGAGAAGGTCAGAGCAGCTTTCAGAAGGATGTCCAAGGTATTATGCAGCAGAGACCTAAAATTGTCATTAGACCGTGAATAAATATGATTTAAATCTCCTTGATGCTCTTGAAATGTGGAGCTATAGTAGAATTTTAAAAGTTTCTTGGTCGCAGAAGATTCGAAACTCCAACCAATTCGAAACCTCTCAGCAAGACCACCGAGATTATAAAAAGCATCAAACAGAGAAAGCTGGAATAATTATCTACCCCGTTCTCAGAAAACGAAGCATTTGCGGACATACCTACATTAATATAGTAAAATGATGTCACTCATTATTATTCTCTCTGTATATTATTCAAACACATATTGTACAAATGGACTAAAAACCGACACTTTTAAGCTTTGTAAGTCAGAAACAATTGATTTATGAGTCTTGGAGCAATGATAACTTTTGATCAGCATGAACAAAATGCAAAGTTTCAGCCAAACTTTTACATAAGAAAACTGGCGAGTCCTTTGTATCTGTGAAATATATAGGAAAATATAATGAAGATAACAGAAATGTCAAACTCTTAGAGCAAATATATAAAGCAAATATAAAAGACGGCGGATCACATCCGAAAATAACATACTTCACCTCTTAATAACAACTTCGAAAAAAAAAGAATTAATTGGTTGACCTGTATTATTTAATTCCTTACATCTAATATATACATAGAGACGAAATAACCTACATAGTAGACCAAACTCCAATCAATACGAGATAATAACAAGGCATATTCTTATAAAATTTGGATATAAGAAAGATTGTGTTATTAATATTTTAGAATGTCGAAAGAAAAATAAGTAGTTTAAAGTTTTATAAGTATTTTGAAATATTTATTCATTATAGGTGAGTGTAATCAACATGTTCGAGATAACACACTACCAACAATAGAACAACGATATGACGAGGATGTCAGAAATGAAAACGGTTATCTTCTGACAGACTTACGTAGCACAAATTAATTACATATAAATAATACTTTTTCCCTCACAAAGAACATTACAATAATTATACCTTTGAAAATACCTTTCAAAGGTATATTATTATTAGGACAAAGATCTATGATCGACTATATTCTTTCAAATAGAGAGCTATTTCCTTCACAAATTTTGGATGTAGGTAACGGCGCTAACATCAGCAGAGATAGGAAGCGATCATAAGCTAGCATTGTGCAAAATCCAAATGAAAATACGTACATATCACCATAATAAAATTGCAATATACACCACAAAGAGAAAAGTTGAAAATCTGCAGGACGACACAACAAGGTATTTATAGAGGTATACCAAAATAGTGGGTTTTTTGGGACGTGAAATCTAAATTCCCCACCAAAAATTATATATTATCCAGAGGGCGCCACATACGACTTTCAGCGCTTAATAATTTTGAGATCAAACCTTTATTCCACTATTATATTTTTACTTAAGAAAGGTATACTATATTCATCTCGCTAAACTCAACCGTTTTGGAGATAAACGCATTTTAAATCTACGATGCAAAATTAAATTTTTTAAATTTTATTATAGTTACTAAAAACCATTTGACATATTCTTGTCATACTTGCAGCAAATGTAGATACTGTACAGCCTACTAAATTATGTTAAACAAACGTTTCTGGCTACGACCAGTGGCGTACGACGAGGGAAAGTGAATGGTTGACCCTTCACAAATTCTACGCCACTGGCGGAATTGCTATTTTAGTGCAATTTTTGGCTTCTACAATACTTTCTATGTAAGTAATATACTCTAGTTATTAGTTTTCGAGATATTTGAAATTAAAAACGAAGTGGCATAATAGGTACATTAATCAAAATAACTGTGCAGTTTCATTTTGAACTTCGAATATCTCAAAAACTAATGACTATATCGTTACGAATGATGAGTATATTATTTACATACAAAGTATTGGTGAATCAAAAATTATGCTGAAATAGCACTTCCGTTAGTGGTGTAAAATTTGGGAAGGGTCAAGCATACACTTTCGCCTGTCGTACGTCTCTGGTAATAGCCAGAAACGATTATTTAACATAATTTACTAGGGTGTACAGTAACTTTTTGCCAGTACCTTCAAGTATGATAAGGATAATATGTCAAATAATTTTTAAGTACCGGGTACAAATAATAGGTTTATTCTAGCAAACAGTCAAACTAGTCAGAAGCCGTCAGCAAACAGTTGGTCAGTGAGAAAATATAATACAGTCACCAGTGCTATCCCCTCTACTCGCGCTGGTCCACTATTCGCTGATAGTTTCAAACCGTTTCAAACTGATGCTAGAACAAACCTAATAGTTCTTAAAGTTTTAAATAAACAATAAATTATTTAAAAAATAATATATTAAAACTATTCGACATATCCGTGTCATACTTGGCAGAAAGTGTAGGTGCTGTAGATCCTACTAAATTATGTTAATCGTTTCTGGCTACTACCAGAGGCGTACAACAGGGAAAAGTGAATGGTTGACCCTTCTTAAATTCTTACGGAACTGCTATTTTAGCATAATTTTTAGATTCTCCAATACTGTGTATGTAAATAATGTACTCTTCATTTGTAACGATAAAGTCATTGGGGGGGGGGGGTTATGGTTTGATTTTTTTTTTAATATTGTAGTATATTCAATGAAAGTAAATAACTTCAAGAATACTCTCCAAAAATTTCAGATTTATCGGAGGAAAATTGCCGGTAATACATCATGTTGAATATCCCTATCTTCGACCCACTTTCAAGCAGCTTCACTCCAGCACCAGCACGCTTGAGCGTTGTGAGAAACGTTCAACAGCTGCTCCTCTTCTCTTTTGTAAATTACTCCGCGATTCAAGAACATATTCCGTTCTGCATCTCTTTACGATTTAACAGACAAAAATAAATTGAAAATAAAAGTTGTCAAAACTTTAAACGCGTTTTCTCAAAACTGCTTTTTTCAAAGGCCGGGGACCTTTGGAACTCAAAAACTACTTGACCAATGCAACTGAAATTTTACTTAGATTTTCTGTAGACATTTTGTGAGATAACGCTGTCGAGATATTTTTGTTGATAACGTAAATATGATAACATAAATAATGTTGAATTTCACCCTTTTCTACAAAAAAATTCAGTATTTTGACTTCTGAGTGATACCAAAAACTCAAAAAATCATTAAAATAAAAGAATTCGATAGCGTTACATCGAGAAACTCATAAGCAAATAAAATCTTGTGGAATTTTTTGTTTCAGATGATCCAATGACGAGTTCTGGGTCCACTGCAAAATCCATTTTTTTAGGTGTCTATAAAGTTTGCCACCGTTGGCTTATTTTTCAATATTTTTCCTTGAATTTTTCTGTAAACATTCTTAGAGTTATACTGAATAGGTTTATTTAATCTATATAAATAAAAATTAATGTTTGTATGTATGTATGTTCCTTATAGACTCGCAAACTATGCATTTGATCGTATGATGACCTTAATCGAAGTTGTTGTACATGACACCGGGATGGTTTCTGAGTTGGTACAACCAATCTAAGTAAAAAGGGGGCTTGCTCCCCCCATAATTATTTTTTATTTCTTTGGACAAACTGTTCTTTGTTAATTTTATATGATGTAGAATCAAAAGATACATACAATCCTAAATTTTCACTTTTCTATCACCAACCGTTATTTTTTAATAGCCATCTAAATATTACCTCTTCTATATAAATAAAAATGAATGTTTGTATGTATGTATGTATGTATGTTCCTTATAGACTCGCAAACTATGCATTTGATCGTATGATCTTAATTAAAGTCATGAACCTAGATGCCAACTCCGCGAGTATCGAGAATCGGCGAAATTAATGAATTCAATGGAGGGTATGATATTGTAAAATTTGTGAGAAGTGAAAGACTGTTATGGCTGTTATATGTCTAGAGACAAGAAAATACAAAAGCAATAACGAAAATATTACAATAGATGTCGACATGAAAACGAAATAAATGAAGGCCTAGAACCATATGGTTGTTTGACGTTGAAGACGACCTGAAAACTATGAATGTACGACAATGGACAAGGACATAACTATACAGGCAGAGACCAATCCAGGTTTATGGTGTCAAAGGAACAAGAATAATTAAAAAATACATACACTACTGAATGTTTGCCCTTTTATGACCTACTCTTATTTGTTAATAGCCAGATTAGTAACTTAATAATTTCTAACCGAGTTCGAGAACTGACCAGTAATAATTATCAGTTGAAAGACCAGTCATCCCACCAGGGGTCTAACGGTGTCACTTCTTGCTTACTCAGTAAACAGCAATATAGTTGTTTTTGTATCGAAAGTAGTAGTGGCGATTAATTGGTAGTTTACTTTCTCAATGTAACTCTCAAGTAAATTTATTATTAATTTGCTGGGCCACAATCACCAATGAGAAATACAAAGGAGAGGATGTCTTTGTCCCGCGTATTCCGATGATTTCAACAGATTTGCCATTTGATTTCAGATATCTACAATGTGCCGTGCCCTTGGCTTTTACCATGACGATAAACAATGAGCAATTTTTTGGAATTAAAAAGCATGTGAACTTTAGTAAATTTTATATATTTCTAAGATGGTACGAAGTTCGCCGGGACAGCTAGTTTAAAAATAAAATAATTTTACCATAGTTTCAAAAAAATTCACAATAGTGCGCTTGAAATATTTATTTTAAACCATACCCCTTAATCCAACCGATAGGAATCAAATTTTTACCAGGTTTCCTAATAAATACAACAAACTAGATGCTAAAATTTCGTTAGGAATCATTATATTTAGTTTATGTTTACACAACAAAATCTAAAATAATGTGTCTAATAGTCTAATACATAATTTTTCTTGAGCTAATATTTTCTTAGAAAATCGATAGATCTAAATATATTAACAAACATAATTTTGTCTAAAAGCACTACCTTATTGGTTTCGAAAAACAACACGTTAAAAATATATTTATAAATACCTTTGCATGCAGACCTTACAACTATGATAAATTGTTATATTTACGTGAAAACTTTTAAGTGATTATGTGATGATTAAAATGTTTTGGGTAAAAACACTTTAAGTGACAAAAATTTTTAGATTTTACTACATATTGTTGTTAATATTGTATGATGTTGCAAATATTCCTGGATATTACCCAGGGTAACACAGGACTATTCCTACGTAGTTTTAATGTAAAAAGGAATGAAACCTGACGTATTGGAGTTGAATGGCAACAAAGGAGTTCTTTCATAAATTTAATAGATGAGATAGTAAAAGAATGTATGAAAACCTTTAAAAACTACTGTATAGGATGGACTAAAATATAAAGGGTAAATGCGGAAATATGAGTATTAGCAGATGACATAGTACTATTCGCCAAAACAGTGGGAAACTGAAAAATTTAGAAAAATGAAAAAGCAAAAATTGTAGCCTAAAAGTAAATAAAGGGAAGACACACATAATGAAAATAAGAAGGAAAAAAGACACGGGAAACCTAATCGAAGTGGTGATAAATCAACAAAAAATAAAGCAGACAAATATAAACAAATACCTGGGAAGAGTAATAAATAACAGAGGAAACATCGAGGACGATCTAAATAACAGACTAAAGAGTATAGGAAAAGTATTTCAGGCACTAGAGAGAATGATTCCTCAATAACAAAGGAATAGCAAGAAAATCGAAGATCATAAAATACGAAACAGTATATAGACCAAGGGAGTAGAAAACTAGATTTGAAACAGAAGACACTAGAGTAGGATACAAGTATCAGCGATGAAATACCCAGAAAAACGATAGGGTTAGAATGATAGACAGACATAGCGCTAACACAGACGGAGCGGCGTACGTCGACTGAACCCCCGCTGAGATGTGGAAAGAGACGCATCCCTACTATACTTTGATGCAGTGACACCAGGCGATCTTAAAATTTTCGTTGCATCGACGTTCCCGCCACCCATCCTAAAATCCATATGTCGCCAGTCGGTTTTATGACTTCGACAGCATATCATACAGGGTGAGTCATGAGGAACTGTACATACTCCTACCTCGTATAGAGGCTCCTATGAGGAATAACAAATGACCATTAAAAAGTGTCTGCTCCCATTGTTTAATAATATACAGGGCGAGTTTCGCATTTTGACAGAAAATTTTATTCACCATAATTTTTGAACGGCCAGATCGATGTGTCTCTTATTTTGGTCAATCGTTACACTATTACCACCTTATCAACTGATTTATTCAAACTAGAAAAAAATCAGGCCCGGATTTAAAAAATTAGTTCGTTTTGGTCTTAGAAAAAATTTCACCCTGTATACGCTTTTTGAAAACTCTAGTATAAATTTTACAAATTAGACAAATAGACAATTAAAATGGCGTATTTTTTCCCCACACGATTACTTATTTTTTTATTAAAAAATCAAATTTGTTAAAATCGAAATTTTACCATAAAAATAAAAAAAATTAAACAACGTTTTTCTTAAAATTAAAAGCTTCACCTTTTTTTTCTATACCACGTCTAGATCTAAAGCCCATAACACTTCTCTTTGGTCTCTATAGTTTAGAGACGTGATCAAAGTCTCTAACATAGGCGTGATCAAATAGATTTTTAAATTTTTTCACTTAATTTTTGCGATTTAACTTTGCAATTAACAAATCTGCACCTTTCATTTTTAAAAATTCATAACTTTTATGAGAAGAAGACTGAAAGTCTACAACAATAATTTTCATAGTCTTCACAATGGTAAGAGATATGTGCTGTAAAAATTTCAGAAAAAAAATATTAAACTGGAACAGAGTTGTAGCGAGTTTAAGCGTGATTTCATTTTTTTTTTTTTCATTTTTAGGTTAAAATTCCGATTTTGACAAATTTGATTTTTTAATAAAAAATTAAGTAATCGTGTGGGAAAAAAATAAATATGCCATTTTAATTGTCTATTTGTCTAATTTCTAAAATTCATACTAGACATTTCAGAAAGCGTATACAGGGTGAAATTTTTCTAAGATCCAAACGAACTAATTTTTTAAATCCGGGCCTGATTTTTTTTAGTTTGATTAAATCAGGTGATTGGGTAGTAACATAAATTAAATATTTGTTCAAAAAAAATAATTTTTGTAATAAAAGTTATTTTTTTAAAATCTATGGTTCACTTTACCAAACTTTTAATTCATAGTCAAATTTGATTTTTTTATAAAAAATTAAGTAATCGTGTGGGGAAAAAAATAAATATGTCATTTTAATTGCTTATTTGTCTAATTTGTAAAATTCATATTATAGTTTTCAAGAAGCATATACAGGGTGAAATTTTTTCTAAGACCCAAACGAACCAATTTTTTTGAAGCCGGACCTGATTTTTTTCAAGTTTGAATAAATCAGTTGATTAGGTGGTAATAGTGTAACGATTGACCAAAATAAGAGACACATCGATCTGACCGTTCAAAAATTATGACGAATACAAATTTCTGTCAAAATGAGAAACTCGCCCTGTATATTATTAAACAATGGGAGCAGACACTTTTTAATGGTCATTTGTTATTCCCCATAGGAGCCTCTATACGAGGTAGGAGTATGTACAGTTCCTCATGACTCACCCTGTATATGCGTGTATCGTGGTACAACACAGACGTTTGAGCTGTTTTCTAGCGAATTTTGTTGTGAGTGTTGCCAAATATTGTTTAATGATGGAAATTACAGACTCGAACTATATTTTTACTTAAATTTTTTACTCCCATATCAAATTATTTTTATATGGGACTCATTGTATTTTTAATTTTTTTATCTTATAGCTTAAAGGACAACTTAATTAGGTACATTTATATCTGGAAAAAGAGTATTCTACTAAATAAATTATGTTTCAAACTTTTTGAAACTAATTTCACAAACAGTCAAACAGAATTTTCAAATCTGTAACCCTTGACCAGTTTGACTTGACTTGAGTTATTTGTCAGAAGGACTTTAATAAAAATAAAATTATTGACTCCATAAAAATAAAGATAATAAACAGTTATCTTACCTTATTTATTATTATATTTATTATGCTCTACAGGCCTTGTATTTACAATTTTACGTAATACAGTTTATACTAATAACTTATATTTATATAATTTTATTTGATGTTTATGTAAACATTGCTGAACTATGGTTCTCCACTATATACTATTTTTCGCCTTCTCTTTCCAGAGTAAAATTTCCATCGATACTATATATTCCTGAAACTTTCTTGCAGTCTTTTTCTTGGTCTACCTCGTCTCCTAGTCCCAACTGGTCTTCTTAGCAGTACCATCTTTGGCATTCATTCCTTATCCATCCCCTCGACATGACCTGCCCACCTGATTCTTTATGAGTTTGTGTATCTTGTTATACTTGGTTCCTTGTAAAGTATCCTTAATTCTTGATTGGTGCTTCTATGCCAGCCGTCTTCTATACCTGTATTCTTTCCCCTGAAAATAGCTCTCAGTACGTTCCGTTTTCAACTCTCTATCATTTCTTCTTCTGTTTTATTTAGCACCGATGTCTCACATCCGTAGGTGACTGTTGCTCTTATTACGTTTTTGTATATTCTGCTTTTCGTCTTTCTTGATACGTACTTTGACTTTAATTTAAATATTTTTTTTGTTAATATTAATTTGTGAAACATCACTATTTCCAAATTAATGAGGTATAATAGAGGGCATCAATTTAACACCTGTATTTGCTCAGTGGCGTACCATAGAATGGACAGCCTCTTAGCGTTATAAATAGTTTTTCTTAGGTGATATGTTTTCCCTCATAACGGTGTTATTTCTTGAACATGGCTCTTTAATACTTACCTATAACTCCTGAAAAGATTTTTTAGACATTCTTGTAGAATTAAAAAACTTCTCTTGGCCTTTATTATATTAATTTCGTTATATAATGTGTAAAAAAATTCCTTATACTTTCGTTCCTTTATGATAGGATGTATCCAATATCTGCGTTTCTTTTTTCTTTAATCTAAGATAAAGTAAACTTGCATTTATTACAAAAGACAAATCGTCATAACTTTCAGACATCGTATCGTACAGCAGCCAACACGCGACTAAATTTAACAACAACGAAATACAAATACTTTAAATCGTAGCATAGCTGCCGCTGTTACACCGCGCCATGTGTTTTAAGCTGACTCGACGCGCGCCGCGCGCCGCCTGGTGTGTCCTTGCTCGTACAAACAATTTGTATGAATCGCTAGCACATATACAGGGTGTCCAGAAACTCTACCGACAAACGAAGACAGGAGATTCCTCAGATAATTTTAAGATAATTTAACCCAATTCACCTAGTCCGAAAATGCTTCCTAAGGGAGCTAGAGCTCTTTGAAGATGGCGTCATGTAATTAGTTTTTCTTAAATACCTCCAGAACGTTTCTATTTAGAAAAACGAAAATTGCAGGTAAAAGGGGGAGAAGTGTACTTTTGAAGTGTGTAAAATTAATAATTCTTAGCTGAGCGCTTTCGGCTTATAAAGCCATCTTCGGAGCTATGGTCAAAAAGGTCAAAATACCACTATGAAGAGAGATGGGTTCCATTTATGATATGAAATACTTCTGTTTCTTATGTAGTTTTTTTATTGGTTGGAAAAAACCTTGTCTGTCTGTTTAAAAAATTGTTCAATTTGCCGCTGGTTGTTTTTGTATCCAGAAAAGTTAAACATCAAGAACGAGCACAAAGGACTTTCGTGTGAAAGTCCTTTCCTTTGTAACCGATAATGATGATGACATTACAAATAGAAAATAGAAAACAAAGAAAAGTATCAATTTAAAATACGTTGGTAAAAAACACATTGATGTACAGTTCGGAAACGTGGGGGATTAAAGAACATCAAAAGAGAAAACTAGAGGCGACAGAGATGGACGCACTAAAGAGATCAAACAGAACATCAAAGTTGGAGAGAATTCGAAATAAAATAATAAGAGAGAGAGTGGTTGTAACAAAAATAATTACTGGTTATATAATAATAATTTTTAATCGAGTTATTAAGCCTTAAAAATGGCCTTTTTCGCATTTTTCAAATTTTAAATCGCGATAACTCAACAACAATTAATTTTAGTGAAAAATCAAAAGAGACCTTTTTTGCTCAGAATGGCCCATATAATCTAAAAAAATTGTATGAAGTAAAAAAATTGATTTTTTGAATTTGTTTAAAAAAATTGTTTGAACAATTTTCCGACCGCGGCACCTCCCGGCACCCTGTGGATTTGTTATAAGGACCTCTTTTTGAGTAAATTTTTGCAAAAAAACGAATCGGATGCTTGAACTAATAAGCGAAAGAGGATTGATTATCCGATGAAGACTGGAACAACCGAGGGAACTCGCGCTTATACAGGGTGAGTCATGAGGAACTGTACATACTCCTACCTCGTATAGAGGCTCCTATGGGGAATAACAAATGACCATTAAAAAGTGCCTGCTCCCATTGTTTAATAATATACAGGGCGAGTTTCGCATTTTGACAGAAATTTGTATTCGTCACAATTTTTGAACGGTCAGATCTATGTGTCTCTTATTTTGGCCAATCGTTACACTATTACCACCTAATCAACTAATTTATTCAAACTAGAAAAAAATCAGGACCGGCTTTAAAAAAATTAGTTCGTTTGGGTTTTAGAAAAAATTTCACCCTGTATAGGTACGCTTTTTGAAAACTCTAATATGAATTTTACAAATTAGACAAATGGGCAATTAAAATGGCATATTTATTTTTTCTGCACACGATTACTTAATTTTTATAAAAAAATCAAATTTCACTATGAATTAAAAGTTTGGTAAAGTAAACCATAGATTTTAAAAAAATAACTTTTATTACAAAAATTAATTTTTTTTCGCACAAATAAGTAATTTATGTTACTACCCAATCAACTGATTTATTCAAACTAGAGAAAAATCAAGTCCGGATTTAAAAAATTAGTTCGTTTTGGTCTTAGAAAAAATTTCACCCTGTATACGCTTTTTGAAAACTCTAATATGAATTTTACAAATAAGACAAATAGGCAATTAAAATGGCATATTTATTTTTTCCCCGCACGATTAGTTAATTTTTTATTAAAAAATCAAATTTGTCAAAATCGGAATTTTAACCTAAAAATGAAAAAAAAATGAACTCACGGTTTAACTCGCTACAACTCTGTTGCATTTTAATATTTTTTTTCTGAAATTTTTACAGCACATACCTCTTACCATTGTGAAGACTATGAAAATTGTTGTAGACTTTCAGTCTTCTTCTTGTAAAAGTTGCAAACTTGTAAATCGCAAAAATTAGGTGGAAAAATTTAAAATTTATCAATTTGATCACGTCTATTTTAAACTATAGAGTCAAAAAGAAGTGTCATGGGAAGTTTTAGATCTAGACGTGTTATAGAAAAAAAAATGATAAAACTTTTAATTTTAAGAAAAACGTTGTTTTTGTAAATTAATTTTTGTAAAAAAAGTTAATTTTTTTAAATCTATGCAAATACTTTGGCAAACTTTTTATGCATAGTCAAATTTGATTTTTTAATAAAAAATTAAGTACTCGTGTGCGGAAAAAAAATATGCCATTTTAATTGCCTATTTGTCTTATTTGTAAAATTCATATTAGAGTTTTGAAAAAACGTATACAAGGTGAAATTTTTTCTAAGACCCAAACAAACTAATTATTTAAATCCGGGCCTGATTTTTTCTAGTTTGAATAAATCAGTATTTGTTCAAGAAAAATTCATTTTTGTAATAAAAGTTATTTTTTTAAATCTATGGTTCTCTTTACCAAACTTTTAATTATTCATAGTCAAATTTAATTTTTTTTTATAAAAAATTAAGTAATCGTGTGGGGAAAAAATAAATATGCCATTTTAATTGCCTATTTGTCTAATTTGTAAAAATCATATTAGAGTTTTCAAAAAGCGTATACAGGGTGAAATTTTTTCTAAGACCAAAACGAACTTATTTTTTAAATCCGGGCCTGATTTTTTTCTTGTTTGGATAAATCAGTTGATTGGTGGTAACATAAATTAAATATTTGTTCAAAAAAAATTAATTTTGTTAATAAAAGTTAATTTTGTTAAATCTATGGTTCACTTTACCAAACTCTTAATTCATAATCAAATTTGATTTTTTTATAAAAAATTAAGCAATCGTGTGCGGAAAAAAATAAATATGTTATTTTAATTGTCTATTTGTCTAATTTGTAAAATTCAGATTAGAGTTTTCAAAAAGCTTATACAGGGTGAAATTTTTTCTAAGACCCAAACGAACTAATTTTTTTAAAGCCGGACCTGAGTTTTTTCTAGTTTGAATAAATCAGTTGATTAGGTGGCAATAGTGTAACGATTGACCAAAATAAGAGACACATCGATCTGACCGTTCAAAAATTATGACGAATACAAATTTCTGTCAAAATGCGAAACTCGCCCTGTATATTATTAAACAATGGGAGCAGACACTTTTTAATGGTCATTTGTTATTCCCCATAGGGGCCTCTATACGAGGTAGGAGTATGTACAGTTCCTCATGACTCACCCTGTATAGGCATCGGACAACGTCGCAGGACGTTATAAACCGACAATATATATACTGGGTTGGGATAAAGTATGGAACCAAGAAAATATCTTTGAAATGAAAAGAACAATATTTATGAAACTTTGCATGCAAGTACAGTGACACAAATCATATTGTTTGTTACTACTCCTCTTCCAGTTTCACCGGAAATACCCTTAACTTATTTACTTTAAAAGGGATACCCTGTATATTTTTGCAGATTTTAAAAGAACTTGATATTTTTTATTTATATATACCAAATTTGGAAGAAAAAATTTGTTAAAAAGTGCCTGTAGAAAATTTTTTGTATTAATATAACGTAGTAGGAAATAAACGAGTACCATCTATACTGTAGACTAAAATTGTTGTTTACATGCACTGCATGACTTCTTTGAATTTAGTATAGTAGGTAACTGTTACTGAACTAATTGACAGAAATAAGTTGTATTAAAATTGGTTCATTTAAGTGAAAAAGATCGTATTGAAATATTGATGATAATCGGTCATGGTGAATTTTAATTTTTTGGAGGTGAATTTTCCAAATCGATGGATTGGACGTAGAGGATTCATAAAGTGGCCCGCTCGTTCTCCGTACCTTAACCCGTTAGATTTTTTCTTTGGGGTTATCTAAAATCACGTGTTTACGTTAGGCAACCAACATGCTTGCAAGATTTGAGACACAGAATAATAATTGATGAATGTGAACTAATACAACGAGAAATCTTGCAGAGTGACTCACGAATTTGTTTATAGGCTTGCACGTTGTCAGGAGGTGAACGACGGTCATTTTCAACATTTGAAATGATTTTTTTAATCGGTATTATCATTGGTCTAACGTAAATCAATTAACCTATTTTTTAACTCTAAAGAGGTGTATTTCTTGTTTTAATAGTTTTTTCTTCCAAACTTGGTATGTATGAATTAAAAATAAAAAGTTTTTTTAAAATCTCCAAAAATATACAGGGTGTCCCATTTAAAGTAAATAAGTTAAAAGTATTTCCGGTGAAACCGGAAGTGGAGTAGTAACAAAAAATATGGCATCAGATGCCTTTTACGTCACTGTACTTGCATGCAAAGTTTCATAAATATTTGTTGTTTCGTTTCAAAGATATTTGCTTGGTTACATACTTTATCCCAACTCTGTATTAATCGAAACGTCAAACTAAACGTATGTTCAATTATTGCAGTTATGATTAATTCACATTAAAAATACTAAATATGTTAAACAATATATTAAATAATTAAATCAGTGTGTCATTCATTATTTCCGCTCCACTGTTGGAGTCATACCCCATTAAAACACCCAAAGATTAAAATCTTGTTTCCTACTTTTACAAGTCTTAAAAGGTATTTTAACTTAAGTAGATCTATAATAGCGCAACGAATGTTTTATTTTAGCTTTTTACGATCTATATATAGTCAAAATACAAGGAAACAACTATTTGCATTACAAAACATTTAGTCCAGGCTGTATCGTCGCCCACGTTAGGTAAATTATTCCGATTCGATTTTTTTGCACAAACTTACTCAAAAAGAGATCCTTATAAAAAATTCACAGGGTGCCAGGCGATACCGTGGCCGAAAAATTGTTTAAACAATTTTTTTAAACAAATTCACAAAAATAATTTCTTCACTTCGGACAATTTTTTTTTATATCATTTGGGTCATTCGGAGCAGAAAAGGTCTCTTGTGATTTTTCTTTAAAAGTGATTGTTGTCGAGTTATACACGATTTAAAATTTAAAAAATGCAAAAACGACCATTTCTAAGGCATAAAATCGGTTAAAAATCATTAATTATATTACTAAGCTGTTATTTTTAATTATTAACAATGACTGTTAAGAGCGTATTGAGGCGACCGTCAATGTGAGTGCGAGTTAGATGCACCATTGGACGACCAGAATGGTGCATCTCTTTCGCACTCGCCATTGACGGCCGCCTAATACGCGATTAGCGCTCATCGTTAATAATTAAAAATAACCGCTTAATAATAATTAATGACATAAATTTTTTTCAGGATCTGGTAGGGGGACTTTTAACTTTGTATTGGTTTCTTTCTGACTATCATAATAATAATTTTTAACTGAGTTATTAAGTCTTGAAAATGGCCATTTTCGCGTTTTTCAAATTTTAAATCGCATATAACTCGACAACAATCAATTTTAGAGAAAAATCACAACAGACCTTTTTTGCTCATACGGGCCGAAATAATCAAAAAAATTGTACTAAGTGAAAATATTGATTTTTTGAATTTGTTTAAAAAAATTGTTTAAACAATTTTCCGACCGCGGCACCTCCCGGCACCCCGTAGATTTGTTATAGGGACCTCTTTTTGAGTAAGTTTGTGCAAGTAAAACGAATCGGAATAATTTACCCAACGGGGGCGACGATACAGGCTGGACTAATTCGGGTAATTGTATGTTGCTGTGTTGATAAAGATATATTTAGCTGGACAACACATACAAACGCTTTGCAGAGGTATAAATCATTTGATAATAGACGCTTTTTAGACCCGAAATTACAGAAACTTTCAGCTTTTGTATGTATATTCAAGCTTATTTAAATTATGGTAATGTTTTCCTCAAAGTCGTTTTTACTGCACTACAAGGAAATACACTGCTTGACAAAGACCACGAAAAGCTTCGTATTTGGACCGTATCTTTAAACTAATTTATGTAAATGAATAATAGTTTAGGGAAGTAAGATTTTTCTCAGGACTTTAAATAATACAGGTATTTGAAAACGTTTTTAGTAATTGTAGACCTATAGAGATAGAAAGAAAATGTATGTTTCTTTTCAGTAGTTCTGGGTCGTTTTTAATTATTAATAATTTAGTGCAAAAAACGCGATTTTTTAAATTTTTTGCACCCAATTAAAAAGCTAAATAAGTAGTTAATATACTTACTTTACTCCTCTTGGTTCCATTTGGAACATAGGGCCTCTAGAGTCCCCCTCCATTCATATCTGTTTCTAGCCAGGGCTTTCACCTCTTCCCATGTTAACCCATTGTCTTCTAGCTCTCTGGTAATATTTCTTTTCCGGGATGTCTTTGGTCTACCTTGTTTTCTTTTTCCAGTTGGTTGGTAATCCTGGGTTTGTTTGGTTATCATCTTCATCCTTAATGTGTGTGCAGTAAACTTCCATTTGTGTCTATTTATCGTTTTGGCTATCGGCACTTGATTAGGGGTCGACAAGACAAGAATTCTTGTCTTGACAACAACTTCTTGTCTTGTCTTGAGAAAAAATCAAGACTTTGACTTGACGTTGATCAACTTTGTCTTGACGTTTTCTTGACATTTTATATCTTGTCTTGACTCAAGAAATTTCAAGATCTTGAAATTTCTTGATTACCCGCTCTGGTGATTCCCCTGTGACCTTTTTATTGCGTTGCGTGCTAACACGGCCACGGGGGTGAGTCCCGATCGAAAATTTAAATAAATGCAAAATATTAGATAAAGAATGGGTTCTGATCAGTAAATTTTGTCAGTATCTGAGAAGCTTTAAAACACTTTCTTCAATACTGGAAGGCTCGAAGGGGAAAATATTGCACACTCCCATTGGTGGTAATTGGAGTAAACTTACTTTTAGACAAACGGGAAATATTGGGCTCATTAACTTGATAATTAAATTGGTAGAGACACTACCGACGAATAATTAATTTACTTCATTTAAGCTGCGAGAGATAAAATACTGAAACACTATAACAAAACTAATTGGATATACTGTATAGTTCTTATTGTGGATCCTAAAATCTAGTTTGCACTTTTATTTTTAATAGGATTATGTAAGTATCATTAATTATTATTTTTAATTTACATTTTTGTAAATCGTTTTAGCAAAAAAGTGTTCAATAAATTAAAATATGTTATGTTAAAATAATGTTTTTTTTCACCAATAAATACGTTTTAGAGTTTTCATTATTAGTCAAGATATTTCAAGATTTCTTGTTTTCTTGACATGAAATCTTGGTATTGATATAAAGTCTCTTGTCTTGTCTTGAAATCTAAAATTACCTCTTGTCTTGATCTTGTCTTGAAATCAAGACAAGATAAAACAAGATCTTGAAATTTTCAAGAAATTGGCGACTCCTACTCTTGATTAGTTTTTCTCCAAAGTTCCTTGTTAGTTATCCGATTTGGCCAATATATTTTCAATATTCGTCTATCTAAGGCATATATTTAAAAATGTTTGAACTTTTTTTATAATATTTTTCCTAATTTCCAAGTTTCTGCTTCGTATAACAAAATGTTCTTTACATTAATTTGTATTAAATATCCTGATTTTGGTTTTGGTTGTTAATTTATTGGACTCACATGTTTTCTTCAGCATACAGAACGCATTCTGGGCTTTACTTATCCTTACATTAATTTCTCCTTCTATTCCACCGCTAGCGTCAGTTATGCTCCCCACATAGCAAAACTTCTGTACATTTTCTACTTCTTCTCCTTCAATGAATATCCCCTTTTCTCTTTCCGTATTTATCTTCATAAATTTGGTTTTTCTTGTGTTTATCTCTAATTTCTAATTGGAGATTAGAGATTTAGAGATTAGAGAAAGTTAATATACAATTACAAAATTTTATTTTTTAAAACATTAAAAAAGCTTCAAAATGGCGATTTTTCAACGCGAATCAGCCAATTTATTGCTTCGCAAACTGTAAAATACGGCAAAATCGTTATTTGTTAATAACTACTATAAAAATTAATCTAGAACTTTGGTATTTCACTTAAAGTTGGGTATTGGGGCACTTAACAATCCCACAACACAATTTCATAACGATCCATCAAATTCATTAATTTAATTATTGTTTACAATAATTACAAAAAAAGTAAATAGTTTCATTTTAAAGATGAAGACTTCAAGTTTTATTATACAGTGGACGATTAATTAAATTTGAATCAAAAATTAAATTGAATCAATAATTAGAATTTTAAAACACTGTTTAAACATATTACTTTGTTTTTTTATTTAATAATATTAAAAAAACATTGCATATTTGTATTAGTAGAATCCGAGATAAAGCAATTTTTAACATTTTTTAACGCTTTAATTTTTAGTTCCCCCTTAACATGGTTCAACTAATTTTCATTTAAGAGTAATGCTACGAGTCCGAACTATACAGGAAACAGGTAGATTTTCTTCTTATGGGTTTACAATAACTAATAAAGTTATCGTATACCTCGATTAAGTTCCGAGCAAGGTCTTTTTTGCTTATTTCCCTGGAGTATAACAGTTGTTTGGTAGCTCCAATTTTTTATCATTTTTACGTGTTAAACAATTTAGTGCTTTATTTACCAATATCGTTTTATATTATTTAGATACATTTACTTTAACGATAATCAATTATCTCTGAATTATTTAATTGTCTGATTTTTTCCCTTTCTTATAAGGGTTTGAGTTCTTTGAAGAAGTCAGATACGAGGTAGAACCTTAACATTCTCGTTCTCAATTTTAGATTTATGTCTCGGCAGCATAGGAACTTTTTCATTTTGATAAAACTATGTCTCACTATGTCTAGTCGCCTCTTAATTTCTCTTGTCTGGTCATTAGTATCAGTGAACCAGACCCCTAAATATTTGTAGGACGTAACTCTTCCAACTTGCTTATTATTTATGGTTAAATTCACATTGGTGTATAGCTTCATTGTTACAATCATAAATTTAGACTTTTTATGTTCAGTTTTAGACCATACTTGTCGGTATGAGTGTTTATTATTTCCAGCAAATACTGTAAATTTCCTAGGTTATCTGTTAATATTAGCATGTTACCAGTGTATCCTATATTGTTAATTAATTCTCCGTTAATGTTCATAGGTACCAATGTTTTGCTCTAGGAGCGCCTTCTGGCATATTCTTTGACCTTAACACTATAATTCAACACCCTTCTGAAATTCTATATTAGCTTAACTGAAAAACTGTTACAACTGAATTGCATTCAAAAGTTCCCCAAAACATTTAAAAATTTAATAAAAAATTTTGTCCCGGTAAAAGGTATAGGGCTGCAAACATTAAAACAAAACGTTTTTTCGCTCTGTAACAAGAGCATCATCAGTGTTACAAGAACTTGGTAAGTCACCTAAAAATACAAAGGTAAAAACCTTTTAAAAATAGACTAAAAGCCTTATATATGTATAAACATAGTAAAATCCAAAGGATGGATATAAATCCTATGGATATGGCTTTAGGACAACATATGACTCCCACACGTGGTAAGTGGGTTACTAGGTAACAATTAATTAGGTCATTATGTTAAAAGAGGTGAAAGACGACTCTTTCCTTAAAAAGACCGAGTCGTTCCACTACTTTAATATTCGACCGTTCCACTACTTTTGGGACACCCTGTATATAATTGCATGGTGTTTTCCTAAAATCTGTTATGTTGAGTAACATAAACAAAAGCGATTTTTTTAAGAAAAAAAAATAATGAAATCCAACAATATCAAATACAACAACTTGTTTGAAAAATGAACTTTTAATCTATTCATCAAACTTTACCGTATTGAACTATTTACTAAATAAATTACAAGTAATGACTATCAAACAATTTAATAAAATCAATTGGAAAAGTTGGAATCATTCGCTTGAAAGGAACTAAATAAAAAACTGCGTAAAGAAATTAATTAGAAGACTAAATCATCTACAAAGCATATTAGTCTAGGCGCCAAATAGAGGTCACCGTGTCATTTTCAATTCTGATGGACAAACTCAACGGTTTCTTATGGATTTTTGGCTGCTGATTACGAATTTCGAGGGGGGATTTCGATACGAGTGGTAAAACAATTGTTATAAACAATTTAATTGTTTATAAATTGTTTATAAGGCTCTGGCTCATAAACTAAAAGAGATAAGAAAAATGTTTCAAATAAAATTTGTTCCTTAATAAAAAACGAAGAAACAACGGTTTACTAAACTTAAATCCGACAATTAGAACTCAAGATATTGTAAAATTAGTGCACAATGCAAATTGCAAAATAAGTATTTTTCGAAGCTTTATCGATCGTAACTCGGCTTCTACGCATGAAAATGAGCCTTATAAGGTGTCCTTTTAAAGCTTAATTAAGAGGCTTCCAAAAAAAGTTAGTTAAATTATTTGACCTTCATTTGTTTTAAAGTTATATCCGTTTGAAGTTATAATTTTCTTAAAAATATTGTACATTCATTTGTTTATAAGGGTTTCAAGAAAATTTGAGCTATAAACATTTATACTTTAATTAACAATAATGATAGAAAAAATCAAAAGGAACAATTTGAGCTTACGAAACTGTTCGTAAGTTTATTTTTGGCTAAGATGTCGATATTTTAATGGCGCGCTATGAGGCGCAAGATTGGCTCACAGCGTAAAGGTTCACGCGCTAAGATCTCGATGCAAATTATAATTTCTATGTATATATACGTTATCTTCATTTTTCATTTTTGAAGATCCTAATAAAATTTTATCATATACTTCTTATAATTAAATCATCATACTGTATCTTATAATCATAATGATATTAAAAACTTACCATTTTTACCCAAAAGATTTAATCTATGTAATACAAGATCTTTACGAATATTCGCTGTTTCAATTATACGTGCACAACCGTTCTCAGTAGAAGACACTTTGATGTTGATATTTTTTTGACATATAATACATAATTTATTATTAACTAAATTATTCATTATTGCAACGAGTCAATATCACATTACACTATTAAGAGACAATGACTTTGTTGTAACAAATAGACAGAATTGACAGTAGTATATTATATTATTGTAGACATTGATAGACATATTAAGAATAGTCAAGGCCTGCTGAGCAAAATATTGTAACACGAGAGCAGTCGATCGGTATATTTACCATGATATTTATTACTTGACTCTGAGCTGATCTTGAGCCTCAGAGCGTGCTATTATATTATCAATATCTTGGCCAAAAATAAGCCTACGAACACTTTCCTAAGCTCAAAATACACCTTCTTAGTTTTCCTATTATTAGTTTTAATTAAAGTATAAATGTTTAATGCTCAAATTTACTAAAAACCCTTATACAAAATTTAATGTACAAAGTATTTAAGAAAATCATAACTTCAAACGAGTATAACTTTAGAACAAATGAAGATAAAGTAATTTGACAACTTTGTTTGGAAGTCTATTAATTAAGCTTTAAAATGAGACCATGAAAAGCTCATTTTACTGCGTAGAAGCCGAGTTACAATCGATAAAGCGTCGAAAAATACTTAATTGACTGTAAGCCGATCTTCCGCCTCATAGCGCGCCATTAAAATATCGACATCTTGGCCAAAAATAAACTTATGAACATTTTCATAACCTCAAATTGTTCCTTTTGAGTTTTTCTATTATTATTGTTCATTAATGTATAAATGTTTATAGCTCAAATTTGCTTGAAACCCTTATAAACAAATGAATGTACAATATTTTTAAGAAAATTGTAACTTCAAACGGGTATAACTTTAAAATAAATGAAGATCAAGTAATTTAACAAACTTTGTTTGGAAGCCTGTTAATTAAGCTTTAAAACGACACCTTCTAAGGCTCATTTGCATATGAAGTAGCCGAGTTACGATCGATAAAGCTTCGAAAAATACTTATTTTGCAATTTGCAATTTGCATTGTGCACTAATTTTACAATATCTTGAGTTCTAATTGTTAGATTTAAGTTTAGTAAACGGTTTTTCTTCGTTTTTTATTAAGGAACAAATTGTATTTGAAACATTTTTTTATCTCTTTTAGTTTATGAGCCAGAGCCTTATAAACAATTAATAAACAATTAAATTGTTTATAACAATTTTTTGACCACTCGGAAATCCCCCCTCGAAATTCGTAATCAGCAGCCAAAAAGCCATAAGAAACCGTTGAGTTTGTCCATCAGAATTGAATATGACACGGTGACCCCTCTGGCGCCTAGACTATATAATACAGTATCTGGTCAAGTTTTTTTGTGAACACTTAATAAGTATCTAATATAGCTGCTGTAGCCCAGCGTGGTGGGTTATTGTCGAATTTCTCCGAATTGCTCCGTACACACCACCGCATGGGCTCCACTCTCTATATCGGTATGCATCATCATCGATCAGTAAATTGCGTCTACTGCTGGACGTAGGCCTACCTCAGTTTCCTGGTACTATTTTTACGTCGTAGGCCCATCTAGTCTTAGTTCTGACCTTCAATACCATATTTGGATATAAACCCTTCGACACCTCACTTGTCATTATATCTGTCTTAATAACGAATAAGTTGTATTCACGGACAAACAGACAGACGGACAGACAGATATGGATAATTTAAGGTTTTCACCGTTTTTATAATGTTGCAACATGGGTAAAACACCATAAATTACTACAAATGAAGAAGATAATATATAAATATACAGGAAGTTCGAAAAACACTTGAAAAGCTGAAGAACAGAAAAGCTGCAGATAAAGACAGAATACGAAACGAACTACTGAAATATTATGGCAGCAATAACATCACAATTAACAACATTAATTAACAAATTTATAAAACACAATAAAATACCGGAAATGGAGAATAATCGAACTATTTCTACTATTTAAAAAATGAGATAAAAACAGCCAGAAAACTGCAGAGGTAGACTTGTTAAATACTACCCTAAAATTTACAACTAAAATTTTACAAGAACTAATGAATCAAAGAAATAAGATGAGCAGGTGAACAACCGGGTTTTTGTACTGGAGGATCACGTACAGGTGAAATATTCGTCATAAAGAAAATTACTGAGAAATTATTAGAGTATTATAGACCAGCATTTCTGTGTCTGATTGACTTGAAGAAAGCATTTGACACACTAAGACTCAAAGATGTAATTCATCTTCTGAATAACAGAGAAGTTCCCTAAATATCATAAAAACTATTGAAGACATTTACCATAACAACAAAATAGAAGCCAGAATCGATGGACAACTTACAGAATCTATCGACATAAGCAGCAGAATAAGACAGGGTAACTCATTGAGCTCTGAGCTCTTTCTAATGGATACGGCATGCGCTCCCCTACATATAAACCGCAAACCGGTTGAATCGAAGAGGGTGAGCGCCGAGCGGCGATCACCAACGTATTCACTATATAGAGCTGCTACACCGAGCGCGGATCACGTACCTTAAGATAGTTTTTGTCCTTCAAAGTTTACTAAAAGTGACGAAAATTAACAATTTTCCTACGGCATGACGATATTTTATTTTATTTAGCGTATGGCTTAAGTACATCACAGAATATATTTAGATTTATGCATTATACAATGCATCACAAACAGATGTCCAGTTTTTTTTATATATTTTATATATTCGATTGACCCTTCGGTTGCCATTACAAAGTCTATAGGGTCGCCTGTGTATGCTCTGCGTGGACAGTCCTGAACAATGTGACTGATCGTCTGTCTTGCAGCGCCGCAGTCACAAGAAGGCGAGGGGAGTTTACCCCATCTGTAGAGGGATTCGGCGCATCTTCCAGTTTGTTCGAATTGGATTAAGGGCTGTCCAAATCTTACGGGGACATTCAAATTCGCCAGGTTTTCCTATGATGTCCGGTAGACTATGGTAATGCGGATCTGTCCCACTTTCCCAATCTTCTTTCCATCGGGTATTTAAGTCAAAGTTGGATTGCTGCAGCGCTTGAGCAGATTGTAGATGGGGTAACCTGGATCGAAGACGGTTTCCAAGAATATCGGGGATGTCGTTGTGGACTAGAAGCTGGCGACTGTCCATTATTTTGTTATATTCTTTAACCAATGCATGTTCGCGGTGTAGGTTGGGTGGTGCTATATTACTAAGGGTAGGTAGCCACATTGTAGGGGTGGGCTTAATTGTGCCTGTTATCATACGCATAGCACGGTTTAGTTGGGTGTCGACCAGGTTGGTATGCCTGCTATTTAGCCACACTGGTGCACAGTATTCTGCCACCGGATATATCAGGCTAAGAGCAGAGGATCTTAAAGTTGATGCTGTGGATCCCCATGTAGTGCTGCAGAGTTTCTGTATTATATTGTTGCGTGTTTTCAATTTTGCTGCTGTTTTCCTCAGGTGTTCTCTGAATGTGAGCGTTCTGTCTAGAGTAACCCCAAGGTATTTCGGGTATTTATTGTGTTTTAACAGCTTGTTATTAAAATACACTCGTAATTCTCTGTTTGCCAGCTTGTTGTTGAGATGAAAAGCTGATACTTCAGTTTTTGTAGTACTTGGTTGTAGTCTCCATTTCTTAAGGTATTCGCTGAGGATGGATAAGTCATTCGTGAAAGTGATTTCTGTAGTTTCTAAAGATTGGTGGCTTGTAACAAGGGTCCAGTCGTCAGCATATCCAAACTTCCGAGATTCGGTTTCAGGCATGTCAGCAATATAGAGGCTGAAAAGTAAAGGGGCAAGGACAGAACCCTGTGGAAGACCATTGTTAAGTTTCATCTGTCTACTCGTCTCTTTTCCCATTATAACCTGGAAGGCTCTGTTTGTCATCATGTTGTCAATGAGGTTAATTATCTTTCTGCAGCGGATAATACGGGCCAGTTTATATAATAATCCCTGTCTCCAAACAGTATCATATGCTGCTGTTAGATCTATAAATAATGTGGCTGTCTTTTATTTCTTTTGAAAACTAGCTTCTATAAAAGTTGTTAATGACAGCACTTGGTCCGTACAGCTTTGATGAGGGCGGAAGCCAGCTTGTTCAATGGGGACATTTTCTACTATCCTGTGACTAATTCTGTTGAGGAGAAGCTTTTCTAATAGTTTATATATCATGCTGAGTAGAGCTATGGGGCGGTAGTTTTCTGGCTTATCGTTTAATTTGCCCGGTTTCGGAATTGCAATTTTCTTTGTTCGCTTAAGTGAGAAAGGAATGTTACCTGACTGAAGTATATCATTAAAGAACATTGCAAGCCACTGTTTTGTGTATGCACCACTGTGTATCAAGAACTCTGGATGGATACCATCAAACCCAGGTGCTTTACCTGATTTCATTTCTTTCAGCGCATGTGTAATTTCGGAAATAACTATTCTTGCTGAATATTCGGAGTTCGTTCTGTTCATTTGTTTTAATGCTCTTAGACGCTGTACGCAGCCTACAAGGTATCATGGAGACCACCGGATTAGGTATACAACAATGAATTTTGTGAAGATTCAGAGAATTTCAGAATTAATAATGCAGAAAAGTATCTAATTATTCCCAAATCTGAATTGGTAAAGCTTCTCGATGTATATATAGTATATATGTTTCTATTCTTCATTCAGATTTACCAAAGTGCCACATCTAAAAAAAGTACCATACTTCCATTAAAAAGCTACTAAACGACCACTTCGGAAACTATCTCCTTGTATCATTTCAGCTTTTATCAAATGTATTATTTACTTTCAGCGACATACCTATTAGATTTATAAAATTAGGTTAGTGCACGATGCAATTTGCGGTTGCCTTATGCACCTAATGCTGCCAAAAACGTGAAAGAATGTACACAAGCTTCAGAACAAATAAGTTACAAGTTAAATAGGAATTATACCAAATGTCAAAATATTGTGTGGTAGTTAACATGAACACCAAAGTTGCAATAAAGTCATAAAACTAGTTTATATAGGAGATTAAATACAAACTTCAATATACTTTACGTATAAAAGAAATTAATATCACCGAAAATATTGCAGTGTAAGGTTTTTTAGTAAAAAACAGAACAACAGAAAAATGTAACAGAAGACTGGCTTACTTCGGCCACATTATGCGTGATAATAAATACCGACTTCCACAATTAATTCTACAAGGCAAGATTGAGGGCAAGAGAGGCCCTGGATGTAGACGTATATCATCATCATCATCATCTTTGGCTTTTACAACTCTTCGTGAGTCTTTGCCGCGTTTACTATTTTCTTCCATTGGTTCCGGTCCTGTGCTACTATTTTCCATGATCTCACTTACATCTTCTCCAGGTCTTCTCTGACTGTATCTTTCCACCTTTTTCTAGGCCATCCTGCCGGTCTTCTACCATCTGGTCTTTCCCAAAACACATTGCTAATCAGTCTGTCGTCATCACTCCGTACCACGTGACCTACCCATCTTAGTCTATTGGCTTTTATGTATCTCACAATGTTTCCCTGGCCGAAGAGAGTCTCTAATTCGTTGTTGCATCTGCTCCTCCATTTATTTGTCACATTGTCCCGGCAAGGACCACATATTGCTCGCAGGATTTTGCTTTTCCATACTAAAAGTTTATTGATTTCTTTCTTTCTCATCGTCCATGTTTTACTTCCGTATGTCACTGCTGGTCGTATTATAGTTTTGTACATTTGGATTTTGGCACTTCTTGAGAGAAGCTTTGACCTCATTAGATGTTGAACGGCAAAGAAAGATTTATTACCCGCCAGTATTCGTATTTCAACCTCCCGTTTTCTTGTGTTGTCACTGGTAATTGTTGTTCCTAGTATTTGAATTCTTTGACCACCTCAAAGTTATGATCGTTTATGGCAATTAATCATTCGTTTGTGGTAATTCGTTCAATCGGGACTTCCAACCACTCTATCGACAAAAGTGTTTTCTTAACACATTTACAATATTACTTTTCTCCCCCTTCTACTGCTTCGTTCACATGTTCACATTCACACTTATAATTTATCTTGATTTTAATATTTACAATATTACAATCCATAATAATCTTCTTTTCATCTTCACCCATCAAACCACTTTCATCTATCCACAACATACATATAAATTACTGATATCATCATCCACACACATCCACATTATATAAATTTTCATCTATATACAACCCACCAATATATTTCTACATATGACTATTCTCACCCTATCTATTCAATCTGTCATTACCAACATATAATACTTATCTATATTAAAACCAAATCAAAAAGTCTTATTTTCTTTCTGGGTCCCGTTCATGTTCCATTCTCATTAATTTCCTCATAGACATACCATCCCCTCTTCCCCCCCCCCCTACTGTCGTCTTCATCTCATGACGGTTTGTTTTTGAAACCCTTAGGGATCCGGGCAGCCTGCGGAGTCTTTAGGAACTAGTCGCCTAAGTTTGAGCTTGTGCTTTCTTAATGATACATCCCTCTAGATTATTTAAGACTTTTTTACACCTTAGGCACTCCTACTGTGACCTCTTTTTTAAACTTACACAAATTTTAACAGCTACCAATAAGTTAAATAAATTCGATAACTTTAAATCAACACAAAATTGCTTTTTTAAATCTTAGGTCTTTTGACAATAAGATTTGATTACTGACTTTAGTTTTCGAATAAAAACATTTGTGTAATGTGGTTTGCCTAACCACCTCCACTGACAATATACGTGAATACATTTAACTACAACATCTAGTTTATTTTATTTTAAATAATTTTTCACAATGGAGTGAGTGTTGTTACATCATTTCTTATTTTAACAAGCTGTACATCATAGTCTTTAAATATGACAAATTAATTTTTCAACTTCTTGTAGAACTGTCACTTCTGTCATGTCATCGTTCAGGAGTCCCCATCCATTTCATTGTCACTTGCTGCCATACTGTCATCATGTGAACAAGTCAAACCATAGCTCAGATGTTACCTGGGGCGTATTAATGGGCTATTTTACACATCAATGCTTAAGTTCGCATTTTTAACCAATGTTTCCTTGACGCATTACTTGTAAGGGGTTTTTACCCACATTATTTTGTAATACTATATCTTGGTGATTAGCATGTAAATTTCACGTGAGTATAACCTACAACTTTTCTTAATCGTAGTCAAAATTCCAAAATCTTTGCATTATTTTACCAGGTTATATTCATTTTAGGTAAGCACTTATGATGATTGGTCAACCAATCTAAAACTAGTTCTGTGATGTAGCCCCTTTTTTGGGATTTTAAATATATACCTTTTATAAAGGATTTTATTGTTTTTTGTATTGCAGCCAACTACAGGAAAACTTTTTCCTTGTGGATGTTTATACTAATGTTTTGCTTAGTGTTGCTTTAGTTTAGTGTTGCTTCTTCAAAGTTTGAAACTATATCCTTAACTTTCAGTGTTTTCTAAGCTACTGCATATGGCAGTTTTGTCTGTTTTGACTCTTGTATAAATTTTTCGCATTGTATATTCCAATGTTAGATTAAACAGTAATGGGGACATCGGGTCTCCCTGTCTGGGTCCGGTGTTCACGCCGAACGCCTTTGAAGTTTTGCCTCCTATTCTAATTTTTGCAAAGGAGTTGTCTACACACATTCGCGCAACCATGGTCAGCTTGTTTGGTACGCCTAGCTCCACCATTGGACTCCACAGTTTTAAGCGATCTATGGATCGTATGCTTGTTTGAAGTCTATGAAGATCTGGTGTACGTCTTTATTATACTCCTAATACCTTTCTAGCATTTGTCTGATAGTAAATATTTGGTCGATTTTTGATCTTCCAGGACTAAAACCGCACTGGTAATCGCCAATAATTCCCTCTGTAGACGTATATCCTGGCTGGCCAATCTTAGCTGGCCAACTGATATATTTCGAGCTGCTTAGAATAGAATAAGACGGGTCCATGTGGTCACCAACATCACTAGAAGATAGGCTCCCCTAGAATAAAATGACAATATTTCGTCAATTTAAGTAGGTTGTGGATTTTGCACTTAAATGCTGATGATTTGCATTTAAGCCATTTTATAAATGATAAATATGAGTGCGTGAGATTTATATTTATTATTGTCGATATAAACATCGTACTGGGCCTGATGCTCGTTAAAAAAGCTTCTGCTTCTTCTTCTTTAGGTGCCGTTCTTCGTCAGTATTCAGACGTTCACCTTCATCATGTTTACAATTTCTTGAAACCCTTCTCTATCGGCTACTGCGCAAAATAACTCTTCTACTGTGGAACCACATGATTCTCTAATTTACGCAGCCATGAAAGTTTCTTTCGACCAATTCGACCAATCCTTCTCTTTCACTCCACTTTTCCTTGTATTATAAGGCGAAGATGGTATTTACGTCCTCTAATTATATGGCCCAAGTATACTGTTTTTCTCCTCTTTATGATGTTTATCAGCAGATATTATCAATTCATCATTTGAAGAACCTCTTCATTGAAAGTATGCGAAACCCACGATGTCTTTAGAATCCGTCGATAGCACCACAATTCGAATGCTTCTTATTTGTGAAGCATTGTGGTTTTTAATGTCTATGTCTTACGGCCATGTAATGGATCACAGATAAAATTTCAGGGCTTTTTTGCGAATATGCATCAATAGATTTCTGTTACATAAAAATTTTAAGGCCTAACTTGTTTAGGTTTTAACTTGTTTCACTGACTACCGCACTTGTTTCAGGACGGCAATCAGGTCAATTATACCTATGTGAAGAGGCGATGTTTTCTTCTTCTTCTTCCTCCTTGTATGTAGGCTTTAAATCCTGTTTCTTCTTCAATATTAGCCTCCTAAATTGTTTAAGTTATCGCACCATCGTTTTCTTGGTCTGCCAATACTTCTTCGTCCATTTCGTGACTTATCTCGTGCTATTCGTACTATCCTATCCTCTGCCATTCTAGTAATGTGTTCGTTCCACTCCTGTTTCCGTTTTGTCACCCATTTATGTCTTCTAGGAAGACAGGGAAGCCTACAACAGAGTAAGGACTCAAACGAGAAGACTTTTGAGAAGAAAAAAGAAACAGTACCTAGAAGCACGAATACAGCAACTCGAGGAGGAACATAGAACCGGTCAGTCTAGACAGTTTAATAGGGAGCTAAAAACAATGACGGGCAACACGATCAACAGCTTAAGATTTATAAAAGACGATGCAGGACAATTGCTCACAGACGACGAAGAGATAAACCGCCAATGAAGAAAGTATTTTGAGCAACTCTTAAATACAGAAAACCCCACAACGACAGGGCAACAGACAGTACCAGTTAGCCGAACCTGAAATACCAGGGCCCACACTAGCTGAAGTAAAGTCCGCAATTTCGTCCCTAAAAAACCATAAAGCCCCAGGCCCAGACGGCATACAAGCGGAACTACTAAAAAAAGGGGGAGGAAAACTACATCTTGAGATATATCATCTTATAAGAGAAGTCTGAGAAAGAGAAGAAATACCGAAACACTGGCATGAAAGCCATATAATACCTATTCACAAGAAGGGAGACAAACAAATATGTCGGAACTATAGAGGAATATCGTTAATTAATACAACATACAAGATTATATCAATAATACTCTTTAAAAGACTAACTCCATACGCAGAGGAAATAATAGGCGACTACCAAAGCGGATTCAGACCGGGAAGGTCGACCATAGACCAGATCTTCGTCCTACGCGAGGTGTTGGAAAAAAACTGGGAATTCAACCGCGATGTACACCAAATCTTCGTGGACTTCAAACAAGCTTACGATTGATTCTGTTAGCAGAAAAGCATTGTGGGAGACTATGGTAGAAATGGGAGTACCTGGAAAGCTGGTACGATTAGCAAATGTGAGCACGGAGAAAGCTTCCGCACGAATCAGAATTGGCAGCACCACGTCGGAGGAATTCCTCATTGACACCGGACTTAGACAAGGAGATCCTCTCGCCCCCCTGCTGTTCAACTTCGCACTGGAACATACAGTAGGGAAAGCTCAGCCACAACTGACAAACGGATGTGCCGCTCAAGGATCAAAAATACTATTAGCCTTTGCGGATGACGTGGACACAATTGCACAATCCACCAGAGATGCAAAAGAAGTTTTCACCCTATTCGAGAACGGAGCCAAGGAAGTTGGTCTTATGGTCAACGAGGACAAGACCAAGTACATGGTGGTTACGAAGAACCCAAGACCAAGGGTTAGACAAAACGTAACAATTAATGAATACAATTTTGAAGTCGTCAAAGAATTTAAGTACAATGGGAGCGATCATAACATCTGAAAATAAATATGAAAAGGACGTGGCAGCCAGGATCATTGCAGGAAACAGGGCATATTACTCATTAAGGACCCTACTTAAATCAAAAATACTCTCAAGACCAGCAAAAATAAGAGTATATAAGACAATAATTCGTCCCACAATAACGTATGGAAGCGAAACATGGACTCTGAATCAGCGGGAAACAACAAAATTACTGGTACTTGAAAGAAAGATACTGCGGACTATCTATGGGCCTTGTAGAGAAGAGACAACAGGAGAATGGAGAAGAAGACACAATGATGAACTCCAGACAATATATGGAGATGAAAACATTAAAGCAAACAGAATATGATGGGCTGGTCACGTGCTAAGATCAAGTGACGAAAGACATCTAAAGGCCACATTCTGGGAAAGGACGATGGAAAGTTGGTCGCCCGAGAAAGAGATGGAAGGACGCAGTAGCCAGTGATCTACGCAAAATGGGAGTGCAGTAATTGGAAATAGCTGCTCAGGACCGACAACAATGGAGGAAATAGTAAACGCAGCCAAGACTCACATAGAGTTGTAGAGCCAAATGATGATGATGATGATTTATGTCTTCTACATTGCATGATTTTCTTATGTTTTCGCTTCTCTCCCTATCCAAAAGACTTTTCCCTGATATTCGTCGGAGTATTTTCATCTCTGTTGTTTCTAGTAGTCGTCTCGTTTTAGATGTGTCAGCCCTGGTCTCCGCCGTGTATGTCAATATAGGTCTAATTGCTGCTTTATAGATTCTTGCTTTTGTGTCTTGTGTTAGGTGTTTGTTCTTCCAGATTATGTCATTAAGAGATCCCGCCGCTTTACTAGCTTTTAAGCTTTGTTGTCGTACTTCCTCTTCAACATCTCCGTAACTGGTTATATTATATATTATATATGATATATGATATATTATATATTATATATTATATATTATATATTATATATTATATATTATATATTATATATTATATATTATATATTATATATTATATATTATATATTATATATTATATATTATATATTATATATTATATATTCCCAGATATCTAAACCTTGCTTCCTGGTTTATGACGAGAGTTGTCCTCGTCTCTTGCAGAGACGATGTAATAATAATAAGTGAGCACTACAGGCCTGGCAGACCCATGGCTTGATGTATTATTCTTTTCCATTCTCACTTATCGTTAGTTTTCCTTTTCCAGTTGGTTATGTTAAGTCTTGCCATGTCTTCTTTGACCTCATTGCTTCATCTTGACTTCGGTCTTTCCCCTCTCCTTCTTCCTGCCAACGCACTATATATTATCATTTTTGGGACTCTCGCTAAATCATTCTCTGGCCGTGACCCAGCCATCTAATTCTTTGAGCTCTTGTTACTGCTAGTAACGAGACGATGTGCTTAACACAAAAAGATGAAATGAAGTTAGAAATCTTAGGGAGGAAGATAATTCTACGAATAATGGGACCGGTGAGGATAGGTGTAGGCACATTTAGAAGGTTAACCAATGAAGAAATTTAAGAAGCCATCCAGGGTGAAGACGTAATCAAGTTCGCGAAGGCGCAAAGGCTCAGGTGGCTGGGACACACAGAAACAGCTAACCCAGATGCTGCGCTAAAGCGAATAACCGGCTGGAGATCAACAACAAAGAGACCAAAGGGAAGACCCAAAAACAAGATGGAGAGATCAAGTCTTAGGAGACATAAAGAAGCTAAGAATCTACAATTGGAATGAGCGTTGTAAGGCCGGAAAGAATGGAGGAAAATTGTAGACAGGGCCAAGTCACACAACACGCTGCTATAATAATAAAAGACAACAGCGGACTGATTCTCCGTAACAAATGAATCAGAGAAGCTAAAAGGGAGGCAAGCACTCCACCAGGAGTGAATAAGCCATGATGATGATGATAATGATGATGAAGGCCACTCTATCGTCAGCGTTCTGATATTGTTGATTACTTCTCCGCCTAGTGTTACTCCCTCATGTCTGTCATCCAAAATCTCCCTAAATAATTTTTCAGAGTATAAATTAAAAACATTGAGTGGCAAACCACAACACTCTCGTACTCCACGTTTGATGGGTAGTATTACAGAATCTCCAATTTGGATAGAGGCTACTTGATAATTATTTTTGCAGTCTTATATCATAGTGGCCAAGTCCTGCTGTCCACATACAATTGAAAAGTTTATCGTGTTGCACTTGGTCGAATGCCTTCTCCAACATGATGGACTTTTTTGTAAGAGAACGTGCATTCAAAATAGTACCTCTCTAGTTCCCAGACCACTTCTAAATCAAAATTGATTATTACCCACTCTACCTATTACTACTATTACATTACCTATTCTAATTTTTCGCACAGAAGAGATACTCAGTTTTTTCTTCTTCTTCTTAGCCTTCTATCGTCCACGTTTGGACATAGGCCTTTCCCAAATCCTTCCATCGGCTTCTATCCTGAGCAACATATTTCCAATTTGTTCCGGCTAGTCTTTTAACATCATCAACCCACCTCATCTGTGGTCTTTCTATCGGTCGTTTACTTTCGTAAGGTTTCCAGTGTTGTATTGTTGCATTCCAACGCTGGTCTTTTTGTCTAGCAGTGTGACCTGCGAAGCTCCATTCTAGTTTGATAACTTTTGTTGTTATGTCCTCGACTTTTGTTTTTGATCTTACCCAGGCGTTCCTCTTTTTATCTGACAGTCGTATACTTAACATTACTCTTTCTGTTGTGGCTAGTTTATTCACCTTTGCCTTGGTTACGGTACAAGTTTGACATCCAAATGTCATGATAGGAAGAATGCACTGATTGAACACTTTGCTCCTCAAGTATTGGGGTATTTTGCGGTTCTTAAGTATCCAACTAACTTTTCCAAATCCTGCCCATACTAGTCTTGGTCTCCTAGTAATTTCCGCTCCTAGTAACTTTGGTTCTCTTTGTCAAGTTTCAGGATTTGCCCTAGGTAGATATATTCCTGGACTTTTTGTATCTCACTGCTATTTATAGTTATACATCTGGGGTCATCTGTGTTTATTTTTGTTTTTCGCGTATTCATTTGTAGGCCGACGTATTGGGAGCTGCCTGCGAGTTCTTCCATCATAATTTGCAGTTCCTCCAATGAGCTCGTTATGTTATAATCACAACGTCGTTTTCTATAATTCCTAAAAGTATCTTGTGTGTGGCTCATCAGCATCGAAACAGTAATTGTGACAGTTAATACAGATTACACAGGTTTTGTTTTATTTTCCCTGCTAACATTACCAAATAGCCCGATCAAAGAACAATCTGACCCCAAAAAAAATAAAGGAAGGATGAAAATTTGGGAATAGGTAGTTGAAATGGTCTATTATTATATAAAAAAGTACAATTCTACATCCCCTCTATTTTTGTAAAATAGAGGGGAATACCCCCCTCTCGAAGATGAAAAATATACATTCAAAATAAGTCCGGAATTGGATAAAATTACTAATTCTAAGCCACTTTTGTTCTATAGAGTTTTTCCCTAAGTAAATACTTTTTGAGTTACTTGCAAGTGAATATGTTCATTTTTAACAGAAAAAACATGTTTTTGGACGGTTTTTCGAAGATAACTCAAAAAGTAAGTATTTGAGCGAAAAAAATATTCTTAGCAAAAATATAGCCTATAAAAAACTGAAAAAATGGTGTATGCTTGAGGTCTGTAGACCCAGTAGAAGCAGAATTGTAGCTAATGAAAAGTAGGTTCTTCTTCATCAAATTTCAAATCGAATATTTCAATGTGAAATAACCCAAAAACGGAAAACTTTTCGGGGAAAATTCGTTTTAAATTTTTTAAAGTGTTTAAAAAAAGGTTTATTTTTGTTTTTTAAAAAAAACTTGTAACATTTAAAGTAAGTGAGTTACGCTCAAAATATTGTTGGTCCCTTTTATTTTTTGGTAAAAAAAATCGCGAAAATCAGCCCCTAATTAGCATCACAAATAAATTTTATCATTACCACTTCACAAGTTACTTTGCTTATCTATTATTTATATGATCTGTAACTTTCATCGGTTCAAAGTGCTTATTTTGAAAAAGCTGTAGTTAAAACGGCTTGAACGAGTAACTAATCACGAGTTTAGGCAAAGTTTGAACAGCCATAGCATAACCAATTTTTGTCTAACAAGAAAACAAAAACGCAAAAATATTCATAAAAACAAAAAGTACATTTTATTACTCTTTAAGATTTTTGGTATTACTAATAATTGTTAAGTTAATTTCATGAACAATTCCATTTTTTTTTTTAATTAAAAAAATGTTTTATTTTAAACCCAATTTTTTTCAAAAATGAGCACTTTGAACCAATGAAACATAGATAATATAAATAATACATAAGTAAAATATCTTCCGAAGCGGTAATAATTAATTTTATTTGGGAAGCTAATTAGAGGGTGATTTTCGCGATTTTTGTACCAAAAAATAAAAGGGTCCACCAATATTTTGAGCGTAACTCACTTATTTTTAATGTTACAAGTTTTAAAAAAAAATAAACCTTTTTTAAACACTTTAAAAAAGTTGTAATGAATTTTCCCCGAAAAGTGCTCTGTTTTTTGGTTATTTCATATTAATATTCGATTTGGAATTTGACGAAGAAGAACCTACTTTTCATTAGCTACATTCTGCTTCTACTGGGTCTGCAGACCTCTGGCGTACACAATTTTTTTCAATTTTTATAAGCTATATTTTTAGTAAGAATATTTTTCGATACTTACTTTTTGAGTTATCTGCGAAAAACCGTCCAAAAACATGTTTTTTTTTTGTTAAAAATGAACATAATCACTTGCAAATAACTCGAAAAGTATTGACTTAGTGAAAAAACTCTATAGAACAAAAGTTGCTTATAATTAGTCATTTTATTCAATTCCGGGCCTATTTTAAACGTATATTTTTTCACTTCCAAGAAAATATTTTTCACCCTGTATTTCCCAATTTTTGTAAAATGGAGGGGATTTAGAATTGTAAACGGTTTCATAATAATAGACAATTTCAACTACCTATTCCCACATTTTCATCCTTCCTTTATTTTTTTGGAGATATTCGTAAAATTTTGTGTTCCCTGATCGGGCTAAAAGCCTACCTACTCGATGGAATTGAACATTTTTTCAAGGTGTAAAATAAGTAACAATATGTCATTCTAGATAAAAAAATAAATAGAAAACAATAATATTATGTATGATAAAAAATTATAAATGGAAACAAAAACGGTAGTAAAATACACGATGTTCTATTTCGTGACAATTTTATTATTTATAAAATATGGAATCAATAATTTAAAAATAATAATTCACTTTGAATCAACATAAACAGTATTTACTATACTTTAAAGTAAGGTAGGTAATGATTTTTTTTTCTAAATAAAACTGTCACGGGATTAGTATACTCATAATAAAATGTTAAAATGCGTTACTGAGTGTTTTATTTTAAGGGCCTTTAATATGACATCAAAAGTATGGCAAAAACGAAAAGTGAAGTAGTGTGGAAAGACGTCTCAGAGGACTTCGAAATCAAACAAGGACTCAGGCAAGGTGACCCGATGTCAACCACGCTGTTCAATCTTGTTCTTGAAGTATCTAGTAATGAAGAATTGAAGCATAAAAATGAAAGAAACCATATTTAAAAATGAACATCAATGTATAGATTTCGCGGATGATCTAACAATATTAGCAAAATCAAAGAAAGAATTGAAAAGAATTGTAAAAAAGATAAAAAAAGAAGCAAATAGGTTTGGCCTAAAGATAAATGAAAATAAAACTAAATACATGATAATGGGGGATACACAGCAAGCCAATGAAGAGTTTATAAAAATACAAGGGGAGGAAGATTACATATACAGTTTTGACAGAGTGGAAGAGTTTACCTACTTCTTCTTCTTCAGATGCAAATCCATTAATGGATGTTAGCGATCACATTTTCCATTAACTCTCTGTTTCTTGCAATGTGTATCAGAGATTGTATGTCGTTAATCCCTGTCCATTGACTTATGTTTCGGAGACAGGACATTTTCTTGCGTCCTATTCCTCTCTTGCCTTCAATTTTACCCTGGATTATAAGTTGAAGGAACTCGTCATGATGCGACCCAAATACGCCGTTTTTCTTTTCTTGATGTTTTCGAAAAGCTGGCGTTCTTGGTTGATTCTTTTAAGGACATCTACATTTGTCACTTTCGCCGTCTATGGTATCTTTAGGATACGGCGATAAAGCCACATTTCGAAGGCTTCTAATCTGTTGATATCCCTCGTTTTGACTGTCCAGCCCTCTATGCCATATAGCAGCACCGACCACACGTAGCATTTAGTAAACCTTAGTCTCAGTGTAAGATCGAACTCTGAACAGTTCAGTACCCTCCTGAATTTTACGAAAGCTTGTCGAGCTTGCTCAATGCGACATTTTACTTCCCTGTCCGATGCCCAGTCTTCAAAAAGCCACGTTCCCAGGTATTTAAATTTGCTCACTCTTTCAATGGACTTAGTATTCAGTGTTATGGTGGAGTTTTCAAATGTTGGAGTTTCTGGAGATGATCATGAATTCATGAGTCTACCTACCTTGGTGTGGAAATAAAGGAAAATGAACATGAAGATAAAGAAATAGAATCCAGAATTACAAAAGGCAACCAGAAATACGGAATGCTGAGATCCCTAATGAAGTCTAAGTTTGTTTCAAGAAAAACAAAAGAATGAATTTACAAGACAGTGATTAGAGATACGGTTGTATATTGAGCTGAATTATGGGTTTTAAGAAAGGCAGATGAAGAAAAATTAGAAAGATGGGAGAGGAAAATTCTCCGATCAATTTACGGAGGCATAAATACACAAATGGGATGGAGAAGAAGGACAAATAAAGAGTTGTTAGAGCTGTATACGGAACCTAAAATCACCGCAATAATAAAGGCGCATAGAATAAGATTGTTGGGCATGTGCAAAGATTGGAAAATCATAGAATGACCAGGATGATATTGAACAGGAAACCAGTAGGGAAAAAAGGAAAGGAAGACCCCGTAAAAGATGGTTTGACAGCGTTCAAGCAGATTTACGTGAACTAAAAATAGATAACTGGAAAAACAAGGTATTAGACAGAAGAGAATGGAGAGGAGTGGTAAGAAGAGCGCAAGAGAAATTGTAACAGAAGAATGTGCGATGAACTGTAAAATGAGAGCTATATATACTTAAAATAGATATCAGGGCCGTAACTACTATTGGGGCAACCGGGGCGGTGCCCCGGGCCCCCGACCAAGGGGGCCCCGTGCATAGATTTTAACGAGGAAAATAAAAATATGTATTTTAAAAGCCGATCCCAACGAAATATTTTGCAACGACACAATTTTAAAAAGACCGCAATATAGTTTCAATTTTTAACTAGGAAAATTTTAGACTAAAATGCAATTTGAACAGAACAGGGCTCCTGAGGCCTGAGCTAAGGTGGGGCCCCGAGACCTTAACATAAAAATTTAAATTATTACTTAAGAAATTAGTTATTTCGGCGTAATAAAACCTAAAATGCCATTGGAAGAGGGGGGCCGGGCTAAGCTGGGGCCCCCGAGACCTTTCGTAAACATATAAATTGTGACTGAGGAAATTAGGTATTTTGGCGAAATAAAAACTAAAATGCAACCGGAATAGGGACCCCAGGTCTCAGCTACTTTGTCTTAATCAATTTACCCCAGACCACATCTTGGTACGTGAAAGGAACCACATATTGAAAAGAAAGGTATACAAGATAAAATGAGCACATTAGGATCAGTCCCACCAGTACACTGACCAGCTTCACTGAGTGTGCTTGGCTCACACTGCAGTAGCTTAAGGCACCTTAAGGTGCTTTTAAATCAAAGTGAACACGAACGAAGAAACGAATTCGTAGGTGTTCGCTTGGTTATTCGTTCGGTACCAAGTAAGACCATTTACATTGTAGCGAACGAACGCATTCGTTGATAATCCGTCCGCAATGTCAGATACAGATGAAGCTGTAATCATTAGTGCTGCTAATTTTATAGTTATTGCAGGATATGCTGAAAAAAAAAAGAAAGAAGAGAGTGTGGTGTTCACATAGGAGGGAAAATGCGCTTTCAAGGGGTTTTTTTATCAAACATTTTCCGGATCCCCCCATGCGCTGGGGGTAAAGTCCCCAGACCTCCCGGTAGGGGGCCCCCAGATCACATTTGCCCCGGGGCCCCCAACATCGTAGTTACGTCCCTGATAGATATACAGTATGTCATATTATCTTCTTCTTCTTCTTCTTCTTCTTTTTGTATAGACATGACTCTGTCTGTTTTTTCAATATGCCTCTAGTAAGTTGTCATCGTTTTCGTGGTCTTCCCACTGATCGTCTTTCTATTGGGGAACCGTCTCTCGCTGTCCTGACTACCCTATTTGTTGTCATTCGACATTCGTTTATGTGGTCATTCCATTCTATTCTTCTGTTTCTTACCCAGTTATTAATGTTATCCACCTTGCATCTCCGTCGTATATCTGTACTTCTGTACTCTATCTCATAACATGTGCGAATAAACTCAGAGTTACACAACGAGCCATGGAACCTGCAATGCTGAACGTGAGCCTTTGAGACCTCATAACATATCAACAAATCAGGAAAAGATCAGAAGTTCAAGACGTCATCGAAAGAGCTACGACGCTTAAGTGGAACTGGGCAGGACACTTAGCTAGAACACAAGATGGACCGTGGATAAGATGATTCATAGAATGGAGGCCCTTCTTCTTCTTAACGTGCCCTATCAAGTCCCCTTGACGTTGGCGATTAACATGGCGAAACTGTCTCTGTCTCGAGCTATTCTAAATAGGTGTTCTGCTTTCTTTATTCCTGTCCACTCCCGGATATTCTTCAACCAAGAGGCCTGCTTTCTACCAATTCCTCTGCGGCCTTCGATTTTACCCATCATAATAAGTTGAAGAATATTATACCGGTCTCCCCTTACTACGTGTCCAAAATAGGCCATCTTTCTATATTTGATGTTAACAAGCAGCTCGCGGGTAGCATTTGCTCTCTTAAGGACTGCCACATTTGTCAGCATAGCCGTCCATGGTATTTTCAGAATACGTCTGTGCAGCCACATTTCCAAGGCCTCCAAACGGTTAATGGTGGATATTTTTAATGTCCATGCTTCGACACCATACAAGAGGACTGACCAAATGTAGCATTTAATCATGCGCTTTCGAAGTTGAAGTTGCAAGGTATCATTACAGAAGAATGACCTCATTTTTAAAAATGTCGTGCGGGCTATCTCGATTCTACATTTTATCTCTTTATCTGGATCTAGTTGTTCAGTAATATGGCAACCAAGATATTTAAAACTGGGTACTCTTTGAATTATATGACCATCAACATATAAACGTGAATCTTGATGGTCCAAACGGCTAAATGCCATGTATTTTGTTTTTGAACAGTTTATATTTAGGCCAAACTCTCTTCCCACTGTGTCAATGGCATTTAAAAGGTGTTGTAATCCATTCATAGCATCACTTAAAATAACTGTATCGTCTGCATATATGATTGTATTTATCAGAATTCCATTAACCTTCACACCCCATTCCAAATTATGCAGCGCTTCCTTAAATATTCTATCTGAATACAAATTGAACAACAGTGGGGACAGTATACAACCCTGTCTGATACCTCTTTGTATTTTGCATATTTCTGTTGATTTTCGATTTATGCAAGCTGTCGCTGTTTGACGCCAGTATAATTTTTCTATGATTCGCACATCTTGACTATCAACTCCTTTATCCTTTAATATTTTAATTAATTTGTGATGTTGTACTCGATCAAAGGCTTCTCATAGTCAATAAATACAGCAAAGACGTCTTTCCTTTGATCTCGGCATTTCTGCAATAACACATTTAGTGCAAAGAGTGCGTTCCGGGTTCCCAGTCCATTTCTGAAGCCAAATTGTGTTTCATCCTGGTCTTCTTCACATTTATCTCTGATTCTACTGTGGATGATACGTACAAAGATTTTCAAGGTGTGGCTCATAAGGCTTATCATTCTATAGTCGCTACAGTTTTTCGGACGTTGTTTTTTTGGTAGGGTTATGAATTCGGACTTTAACCAATCTTCAGGGATATCACCAGTCGAATAAACATCATTGAAAAGTTTGACTAGTATTCCAATGTTTTCCTCATTTATGAGCTTTAACATTTCTGTAGGTATGTTGTCGGGGCCAACGGCTTTCTTGTTTTTTGCCAATTTTATAGCATGTTGTATTTCTGATTTTAGTATTTCTGGTCCTTCACCTTCATCTAAAGTGTCCAGTTCTTCGGGTCTATCATCATTATACAGTTCATTTATATAATTATACCAGGTAGTTCGAATTTCGTGTTCGTCTATTATCATTTTTCCCGACGAATCGGTTATAGTATGTGGAGTTTTCTTATAATAAAAACCAGCTACTTCTCTAACTTTTTTAAACATATTAAACGTATCATGTTTTTCATTCAACTTTTCTAATTCCTTGCATTTATCCTCCATCCATTTTTCTTTAGCTACCTTTATTTTTTGTTTAATTAGTTTCTGTTTTTCTTTGTATTCTGTTTTGTTATCTTTCAGTTTTCTTCTCTGCTTCATCAATTCCAGGATTTCATCAGTCATCCATTGTTGTTTTTTGTGCCTCTGCATCGTTGTTGTATATTGGCCCAGATGGAGGCCCAGAAACTATAAAAGAAGCCGAAGACGACCACCGACTAGATGGACCAACGACATAAAAATAATAGCGGGAAACTGGCTACAAGCGGTAAAGTGGAAAAAACTGAGGAAGGCATATGTCCAGCAGTGGACGCGATTGGCTGGATGATGTCATATCAGGTGAAACAACGTTAAGAGAAAGAAGAAAACCCCAGCAAACAGAGGATATTGTAAAACAAATAATTTGCTGAAAAGTGCATTCACTTTATTAAAAAAAAAGATACCTATTTTAACAAAACTTTTAGCAGACTGTAAAGTCCGTTGAAATAGTATGCCATGAACACTGTCCTATCGTGTATTTCCAAATACAGTGTAGTATTATTAGATTTATCATAATTGAAATACTTGGAAAAGCCTCAAGAAAAATGGGACTTGGTGGTGATCAATCGAAGTCTTGAAAATAAGAGAAGAGGGAAAAATCTATAAAGAGTAAAAATAAAATAAATATAATAAAATAAAAATTCTTTTGAAGATTCGTTTGACACAAATCTTTAAAAATTACAAAGTTAGAAGAAAGTAAGCCAAATTAACTTTGACATCAAATATAGTCCAGGTAAAATCTGTCGAAAATCAGACCATAATAAACATTTTTCATTTTTCTATTTTTTGCTGGAATGACTTCAAGATGTACCTTGTATCAATAATCTCGATATGCGACAGTGGCAGACCTTGTACTTAATTTTTATTTAACACAATCTGAAAAAAATCCAAAATGTTTGCTTTTTGTCCGATATTTTCGCCTATAACTGGAGAGATATATTGATGGGAGAAAAAAATTATACAAAATTTCTTCTTCTTCTTCTTCTTCTTCTTCTATATAGGCAGTACTGCCTGTTTTTCTTCAACGGTGCCTTTCATTCTGCCCCTAAGTTGTCATTCCATCTTTTCCTTGGGTGTCGTATACTTCTCCTGCCTAACGGTGACTTGTCCCTGGCTATTCTTACTATCCTTGATTCAGACATCCTGCTTATGTGCTCATTCTACTCTTCTTTTCTGTTCTTTACCCAGGTATTTATATTGTCTACCCCACATATGCGTCTGATTTCCTCACTTCTTACCCTATCCTGTAGTCCTTTTCCAGCAATCCTTCTTAAGATCTTCATTTCGTTGGTTTCCAGATCTGGACCTCGGAGGTAAACTACACTATGTCGACATGGTGTTTTTTTAACAAGTTTTTTTAATCCACTTGTTTTAATAGTTGGATTAAAGAAATCGGTTATATATTATCATTAAAATATAGACGTATTGTCTATCAACCCATTATGACATATATCAGATTTTTATTAACATTCTAAGTGCTCTAAACTTTGTTGCAAACACACGCTAAACACAGTTGCTCGAAATGACATAGTGTAGCTTACCTCCGAGGTCCAGAGATGTCTTCGTGTTTCGCTTGTATCTGGTCTTGTTTTGGCCGTGTAAGTCATAACTGGCCTAATAACTGACTTATATATTCGGGCCTTTGTTTCCAATCTTAGGTGTTTGTTTTTCCAAATGTGTCGTTTAGGCATCCGGCCGTTCTACTGGCTTTAATTATTTGGTCTTTTACCTCTTCTTCGATATTGTTGTCGGTTGATAGATTAATTCCCAGATATTTGAAAGTCATTACTTTTTGTATAATTTGATCGTCTAACTCCAATTTGCATCTTATTGGTTCTTTGGCAATTACTAAGCTTTTTGTTTTTTGGGCTGATATTTTCATATTCATTTCTTTTGCGTTAATGTTGAACTCGTGCAATAATCTTTGTAGGTCGTCTTCGCACTCTGCTACTAACACGGTGTCATCAGCGTAACAGAGTATTTTTATCTCTCTATTGCCCATTTTGTACCCTCTTTTTTTCTTCACTTGTTTTATTATTGCATCCAAGATTATGTTAAACAGTAGAGGGCTTAGTGAATCTCCTTGCCTGATTCCTGTGTTTGTTTCTATGGGTTCTGTTATTATTCCATTGACTTTCATTTCTATTTTATTTCTTACATCTATGTTTTCTATCAGTTTTATGATATCCAGTAGTAAATTTTTCTCATATAGTAGGTGTATCACATCCTTTAATTGGATTCTATCAAACGCTTTCTCTAGTTCTATGAAACAGAAAAGGCTGGTTTGTTATATTCTAATGATTTCTCCGCTATTTGCCTTATCACAAAAACTGCATCGTTACATGATCTTCCACTTCTAAATCCTTGTTGTTCATCCGATATATTTATGCACGCCATTATTTTCTCCATAAGTATTTTTGTTGTGAGTTTCAGTATAGTGCTCAGTAAATTTATCCCTCTATAGTTACTGGGGTCTGCCCTATCTCCTTTCTTAAATAACGCTATCATTTGAGTGGTTCTCCATTCTTCTGGAATTCTTCCTGTATTTATTATTTTACTTATAAGGATATTCAGTTCTTTGTGAAGTCCATCTCCTCCGTATTTTAAAATTTCATCAGCTATTCCATCTTTCCCAGGAGCTTTTGGATTTTTCATCTTTTTAAGGCGTTCTTTATATCTTCCTCTTTAATTTCTGTTTTTTCATCCGATTCTAATCTTGGTGTTTCCAGTTCTTTGTGATTAGCTGTTTGATAGAGGTTTTTTAGGTAAGTTGTATTTGTATCAATATGTTTTACTTCTATCAATTTCTTCATCTCTGCTCTTTGACCTCTTATCATTTTCCACATTTCCTTTTGCATCCCATAAAAGTCGTGCTCCATCTCTTTTGAAAATGCTTCCCAATGTTCTGTTTTCTTCCTTCTTACTATTGAGTTTAATTCATTTCGTACTCTTTTATATTCTTCATATGTTTGTCTCGTTCTTTTGGACTTGTTTGCTAGGTAGATTTTCTTTTTTTCTTGGCATTTTATTTTTATTTCTTCACAGTACCATGGAGTTCTCCTTTTCTTTCGTATATGTTTACTTATCTTACGTTCTCCAAGTGCTTCCGTTGCTGCCATTTTGATATTATCTCTGATCTTCCTCCAACTTTCTTCTATGTCTTCAACCGGTGTAATATAGTTTTCATTCAGTACTTTTTGCAGTCTTCTCTGGTATAGATCCCGTGTTGACAAGTCTCTTAGCTGTTCTACCATTATTCTTGTCTCACATTCAACAGGGTCTTCTTTCCTGTTTCTTTGTAGCTCTATTTTGATTTTTCCAAGTACTAGGTTGTGATCGCTTCCAATATTAGCTGCACTTAAACATCGTATGTCTAGTACTTGAGAGTGGTGGATGTTTCTGTTTGTCAATATATAATCAATAACAGATCTGTGTCCTCTTGTATTTTGGAATGTATATTTTTGTTGATCTTTGTGTCTGAAGAACGTATTGTTTATTCGAAATTCGTTCTGAGAGCAAAAGTTAGTAAGTAGTTCTCCATTTTTATTTTTGTTGCCTTCATTGAATCGTTGCTTTATTCCTGGTATAATTATGTTACCGACTCTTGCGTTCATGTCTCCTAAAATGGATATTATCTCATTGGCAAATGAGAAATATTACAAAATTTAAGTTTTATTTTTCAATTTTATATAATATTTGACTAGCTACAAATGGAAAGTATAATTTTTATTGCTTAAAAATAGCAATAATTGGGAAAAAAATTGCAAAAAATTGAGTTTTTTCTTTATTTTTTCGTCCCCTTAAAGATAACTTACAGTCTTTATATTCTTCCTAGAAAAACTGTATAATATGACAGAAACGTGTGCTAAATTTAATTGGAATCGGTTTAATAGTTTTTGCATAATAATTTTGCAATCCTTTGCTATATAGACTCAAAAAACTGAGGGAGGCCTATGTCCAGCAGTGGACGCGATTAGCTGGATGTTGTCATATCAGGTGAAAAAACATTAAGAGAAAGAAGCAAACCCCAGCAAACAGAGTATATTGTAAAACAAATAATTTGCTGAAAAGTGCATTTTATTAAAAAAAAAGATCCCTATTTTAACAAAATTTTTGGCAGACTGTAAAGACCGTTGAAATAATATGCCATGAACACTGTCCTATCGTGTATTTCCAAATACAGTGTAGTATTATTAGATTTATCATAATTGAAATACTTGGAAAAGCCTCAAGAAAAATGGGACTTGGTGGTGATCAATCGAAGTCTTGAAAATAAGAGAAAAGGGAAAAATCTATAAAGAGTTAAAATAAAATAAATATAATAAAATAAAAATTCTTTTGAAGATTCGTTTGACACAAATCTTCAAAAATTACAAAGTTAGAAGAAAGTAAGCCAAATTAACTTTGACATCAAATATAGTCCAGGTAAAATCTGTCGAAAATCAGACCATAATAAACATTTTTCATTTTTCTATTTTTTGGTGGAATGACTTCAAGATGTACCTTGTATGAATAATCTCGATATGCGCCAGTGGCAGAACTTGTACTTAATTTTTATTTAATAAAATCTGAAAAAAAAATCCAAAATGTTTGCTTTTTGCCCCATATTTTAGCCTATAACTGGAGAGATATTGATGGGAGAAAAAATTATACAAAATATAAGTTTTATTTTTCAATTTTACATAATATTTGACTAGATAGATACAAATGGAAAGTATATTGTTTAAAAATAGCAATAATTGGGAAAAAAGTGCAAAAAATGGAGTTTTCTCCTTATTTTTTCGTCCCCTTAAACATAACTTACAGTCTTCATATTTTTCCTAGAAAAACTGTATAATACGACAGAAACGTGTGCTAAATTTAATTGGAATCGGTTTAATAATTTTTGCATAATAATTTTGCAATCCTGGTTCCGCAAAAAAAAAAATTAATTTGCAAAATTATGATTATGAAAAAATTGAATCGAAAAACTTCATTTTTTGCACACATTATATTTTCATTCTAGTCAAATATTATCTAAAATTAAAAAATGAAACTTTTATTTTGTATAATTTTCTTGTATGAGAATAATCTCTCGAGTAATAGGCGAAACATAGGCCCAAAAAGCAAATATTTTGGATTTTTTTCACATTATGTTAAAAAAAATTAGCACAAGATTTGCGACTGGCTCATATTGTGATTCTTGATACAATGTACCGGGTGTCCCAATAAGAATGGCTCTCGGATATATCTCAGGAACCGTTTATAGTACAACTTTGAGAAAAAGATATTTATAACAAAAGTGGCCTCAGGAAAAGCCTGGAAATTATTTTCATAACTGTAGGTCCACCGCTAGAGGGCGTAATTGAATATAAAAATTTAAAAAATCAAATTTTACAAAATTTACCTAATGAAAGGGCACTGGAAATCCAATCATCGTATTCTTCATAAAATTCGGCGCATATTTGATTTCACAAGTTTAAGTCTACCTTTGCAAATAAGAGGTGGGGGTGAATGGGAACCTTCTTATGAAAAAATGGCTGTAAGTCCGGTTCTGCTAAATCGAATTTTGCATACTTGTAAGAGTCTTATTATAGAATTAGCCTTATAAGTAATATGCCAGCTAGTAGGCGTTATTTAATTATTTTCGGAAATCTAGTTTTCTTTGGAGAATATTAAATACAAGTATGCATTTTTAATCCTATATTACAAAATTAGACCAAATTATCAGCGTAATACCAAAAACCGCATGTCGATACCTTTTTTCTATCTCGAGATATCTTAAGAAACGTGTAAATTTTAAACAACTGTTAGTGGCACCGGTAAACGAAGTTAACGAAAAGTAGTGTGCTATGGAAAAAAAACAAAGAAACATTTTCCAGATGTAAACGTATATAATTAATTAAAACAACAATAAGACAAACAACACTACTATAAAATATAACAAAGAAATAAATGCAACTACTTATTTAGTGACTACCTAAATGTTCAAATTGTTGCCCATCATTTTCCATGCAAGCATTTACTCTTTCCAGAGTAGATTGAACAGCAGTCTCAATTTCTGCTTTCGCAATGGTTTGGATGGCTTTTCGTATTCTCTAGATTCTAGATAATATTTTCTCGAGTAGTGGGCCTAGCAGCAAAAACAAGGTCTTTAATCTGTCTCCATAAATAAAAGTCTAACACAGTTAAATATGTTGCTATTCGATCTACTCTTGAAAGATGGGCATCGAAAATGAGGCAACAATTTGAACATTTAGGCAGTCACTGAGACTAAGTAAGTAGTTGCTTTTATTTCTTTGCTATATTTTATAGTGTTGATTGTCTTATTGTTGTTTTAATTAATTATATACGTTTACATCTGGAAAATGTTTATTTGTTTTCTTCATAGCACACTACTTTTCCTTAACCTCGTTTACCGGTGACAGTAACAGTTATGTTTAAAATTTACACATTTCTTAAGATATCTCGAGATAGAAAAAAAGGGATCGACATGCGGTTTTCGGTATTATGTTGTTAATTTGGACTAATTTTGTAATTCAAGATTAAAAATGCATACTTGTATTTAATATTTTCTAAAGAAAACTAGATTTCTGAAAATAATTAAATAACGCCTTCTAGCTTGCGTATTACTTATTAGGCTATTTCGAAAATAAGACTTTTACATTGACGAAAAAGAAATGTTTTCAATAAGACCAAGTAGGCAAAATTCGATTAGCAGAACCGGACTTACAGCCATTTTTTCATAAGAAGGTTCCTACTCACCCCCACCTCTTATTTGCAAAGGTAGACTTAAACTTGTGAAATCAAATATGCGTGCAGACTTTTATTAAAAATACGATGATTGTATTTCCAGTGCCCTTTCATTAGGTAAATTTTGTAAAATTTTGATTTTTTAATTTTTGATACTCAATTACGCCCTCTAGCCAACGACCTACAATTATGAAAATAATTTCCAGGCTTTTCCCGAGGCAACTTTTGTTATAAATATTTTTTTCTTAAAGCTATACTATAAACGGTTTCTGAGATATGGCCGAGAGCCATTCTTATTGGGACACCCGGTACATCCTGAACTGATTCCAGCAAAAAATAGACTCCTATGGAAAATGCCCAATTCAAAACAGGTCCTGCCTGGACTAATAGGATAGCAAAGAAAAAAATAACCGAGAAAACCTTATATAGGATTTGAAAATTCTACAAGGTATTTGAGGGATAGCCGATAACAAATCCTTGAAGCTGATTACAAGTGATTTTGTTTTGTTTTTTTTTTTTTCAACAATCTTAAAAGTGAAAGAATTATTTTTGACTATGAAAAGTTTCTTATATATTTTAGCGAAAAATGGTTTGAATAAAATTGTGGATGTTAATAAGTTCTTTGATTGGCGAGTTTCTAAATTAAAATACATAAACAACTAACCGAGATAATTGCAAAAAACCCTTATTTGTTTATTAATTTAAAATTTTTAGTAATTTTTTTGGATAACGACATAATATAAGTACTTAATATAGTTATAGCTACTTGAAATTATGACAATTAATGAGTTATTGAAGTGTACTAAATCTCAGCTAGATTGGCCAAATAGTTTGTAAGTTACTCAATCCCGGAGAGCGATTATTTAACAACTGTCTGATTTACAATTGTGCTGAAAAAAATACTCCGATAGTTTATCAAAAAAGAGTTTTATATATTTACTAAATAAATAAAAAATAGTATGGATTAAATCAAAAATTCTAAATAAGATATGAATAAAAGTTACCAATGCGAATAAATCCCTTGGATGGCCAAATTTTCAGGTTTCCAATTTTCCGGATTTTCATACTTGCAGTTAACTCCTCCACAAAAAACACTACACTGGATCCCCTGAGGCGTTAGTCGCCGAATATGCTCGGAAAGTTTGTTGTAATTCGCCCGGACTATTTCGGAGTTTGGAGACTTCAACTCCGCGAACTGATTCATAGCTTCATGCGCTTCCTGGACATGGTGACAACCCAACAGTGACTTCAGAAATACTTAGTGTTTTACATGAGTTTCCTCAAAGCACGTTTTTCCCACATTTTCAGCGCATGCTTATCATTTATTCGATATGAGTATCTTCGTTGAAAACCATAGAAATGGTCGCTAGGGAAAATAAATATGTAACACAACGTTGGACTTACCTAAGGGCCTTGTTTAGAACGATTTCGCCAGCTTGAATGAGGTTATCTAGGAAATGATCAAATTGATTGAATTTAAATTGAAATGTGAACGTGAAAATTAAATAAATATTGATAAAAATTAATTGTTTTATTCCAATCAAATTTAATTCTACACACAAAATAATTGTATCTTAAAAGCGCACGAAACTTTTAAAGCTCTTTTTAAACATTTAAAAAATCAAAATTAATAAAACCAAATCCATAACAAAAAATGCAAGAAACAACATACCATTTACTATTAACAACATGGATATGGAAAATGTGAAAAAGTTTACGTATCTTGGAAGTGTCATAACAGAAAGCGGATGTACAAAAGACGATATCCGATCAGGATACGAAAAGCTCAACAAGCATTCAACATGCTCAACTCTGCTTAGAGGTCTCACTAGTATGCTACAAAGACAAAGATCCGAATATTCCATCAAATTTCATGTCTGTTCTACACTACGGGTGTGAAACCTATAAAGTGGCAAAAACCCTCACAGACAAACTGCGAGTCTTTGTTAAAAAATGCCTACGAGGAGTTGTTCCTATTTTATGGCTTAACATCATCAGAAATGAAGATCTGCTACACCTGACTGAACAAAAGAGGGTAGCAAAAGAAATAAAATCCAGAAAGTGGGGTTGGATCGGTCACCACCCCGAAAAAATAGCTCCAGTATTGCAAAAACTGCCCTAAAGTGAAATTCCCAAGGAAAAAGAAAAAGAGACGTCAAGCACAAACCTTGGAGAATATCCATCATGAGCCAAATAAGAAGTAAGAGAAAGTCTAGGAATGAGGTGAAGCTTAGCGCAAAATAGTACTCGATGACGCGTTTTCTCTGAAGCTCTGCACTCCACTTAGGAGTTCAAGAACTTTATAAATAAACTCCTTTCGGAGTTTGGAGACTTCAACTCCGCGAACTGATTCATAGCTTCATGCGCTTCCTGGACATGGTGACAACCCAACAGTGACTTCAGAAATACTTAGTGTTTTACATGAGTTTCCTCAAATCACGTTTTTCCCACATTTTCAGCGCATGCTTATCATTTATTCGATATGAGTATCTTCGTTGAAAACCATAGAAATGGTCGCTAGGGAAAATAAATATGTAATACAACGTTGGACTTACCTAAGGGTCGTTGTTTAGAACGATTTTGTCAGCTTCAATGAGGTTATCTAGGAAATGATCAAATTGATTGAATTTAAATTGAAATGTGAACGTGAAAATTAAATAAATATTGATCAAAATTAATTGTTTTATTCGAATCAAATTTAATTCTACACACAAAATAATTGTACCTTAAAAGCGCACGAAACTTTTACAGCTCTTTTTAAACATTTTAAAAATCAAAATTAATAAAACCAAATCCATAACAAAAAATGCAAGAAACAACATACTATTTACTATTAACAACATGGATATGGAAAATGTGAAAAAGTTTACGTATCTTGGAAGTGTCATACTTAACAGAAACCGGATGTACAAAAGACGATATCCGTATCAAGATACGAAAAGCTCAACAAGCATTCAACATGCTCAACTCTGCTTGGAGGTCTCACCAGTATGCTACAAAGACAAAGATCCGAATATTCCATCAAATTTCATGTCTGTTCTACACTACGGATGTGAAACCTAGAAAGTGATAAAAACCCATACAGACAAACTGCGAGTCTTTGTTAAAAAAATGCCTACGAAGAGTTGTTCGTATTTTCTGGCTTCACATCATCAGAAATGAAGATCTGCTACACCTGACTGACCAAAATAAGGTAGAAAACGAAAAATAAAGTCCAGAAACTAGTGTTTGATCGGTCGCAAGCTTCGAAAAAATAGTTCCAGTATTGGAAAGACTGCCCTAGAGTGGAATCCCCAAAGAAAAAGAAAAAGAGGTAGCCCAGCACAAACTTGGAGAAGATCCATCATGAACTAGATAAGAGACCAAAGAAAGTCTTGGAATGAGGTGAAGGCATTAGCGCAAAATAGAACTCGATGTTGCGTTTTCACTGAAGCTCTATGCTCCACCTAGGAGTTAAAAAATCTTATATATAAACTCCTTTAGGAGTTTGGAGACTTCAACTCAGCGAACTGATTCATAGCTTCATGCGCTTCCTAGATATGGTGACAACCCAACAATGACTTCAGAAATACTTAGTGTTTTACATGAGTTTCCTCAAAGCACGTTTTTCCCACATTTTCAGCGCATGCTTATCATTTATGCGATATGAGTATCTTCTTTGAAAACCATAGAAATGGTCGCTAGTGAAAATAGATATGTAAGACAATGTTGGATTTAAGGGTCGTTGTTTAGAATGATTTCGCCAGCTTGAATGAGGTTATCAAGGAAATGATCAAATTGATTGAATTTAAATTGAAATGTGAACGGGAAAATTGAATAAATATTGATAAAAATTAATTGTTTTATTCCACTTAAATTTAATTCTACACACAAAAAAAATGTATCTTATAAGCGCACGAAACTTTTACAGCTCTTTTTAAATATTTCAAAAATCAAAATTAATAAAACCAAATCCATAACAAAAAATGCAAGAAACAACATACTATTTACTATTAACAACATGGATATGGAAAATGTGAAAAAGTTTACGTATCTTGGAAGTGTCATACTTAACAGAAACCGGATGTACAAAAGACGATATCCGTATCAGGATACGAAAAGCTCAACAAGCATTCAACATGCTCGACTCTGCTTGGAGGTCTTACCAGTATGCTGCAAAGACCAAGATCTGAATATTCCAGTCAAATTTCATATCTGTTTTACACTACGGATGTGAAACCTAGAAAGTGACAAAAACCTTTACAGACAAACTGCGAGTCTTTGTTAAAAAATGCCTACGAAGAGTTGTACGTATTTTCTGGCTTCACATCATCAGAAATGAAGATCTGCCACACCTGCTGAACAAAAGAAGGTATGAAACAAAAAATAAAGTCCAGAAACTAGTGTTTGATCGTTCACAAATTTCGAGAAAATAGTTCCAGTTTGCAAAGAATGCCCTAGAGTGGAATCCCCAAAGAAAACGAAAAAGAGGTCGCCCAGCACAAATTTGCAGAAGATCCATCATGAACTAGATAAGAGACCAAAGAAAGTCTTGGAATGAGGTGAAGGCATTAGCGCAAAATAGAACTCGATGTTGCGTTTTCACTGAAGCTCTATGCTCCACTTAGGGGTTCAAGAAACTTATATATAAACTCCTTTCGGAGTTTGGAGACTTCAACTCAGCGAACTGATTCATAGCTTCATGCGCTTCCTGGACATGGTGGCAACCGAACAGTGACTTCAGAAATACTTAGTATTTTACATGAGTTTCCTCAAAACACGTTTTTCCCACATTTTCAGCGCATGCTTATCATTTATTCGATATGAATATCTTCGTTGAAAACCATAGAAATGGTCGCTAGGGAAAATAAATAGGTAATACAATGTTGGATTTAAGGGTCGTTGTTTAGAACGATTTCGCCAGCTTGAATGAGGTTATCAAGGAAATAATCAAATTGATGGAATTTAAATTGAAACGTGAACGAGAAAATTAAATAAATATTGATAAAAATTAATTGTTTTATTCGAATCAAATTTAATTCTACACACACAAAAATTGTACCTTAAAAGCGCACGAAACTTTTAGAGCTCTTTTTAAACATTTTAAAAATCAAAATTAATAAAACCAAATCCATAACAAAAAATGCAAGAAACAACATACTATTTACTATTAATAACATGGATATGGAAAATGTGAAAAAGTTTACGTATCTTGCAAGTGTCATACTTAACAGAAACCGGATGTACAAAAGACGATATCCATATCAAGATACGAAAAGCTCAACAAGCATTCAACATGCTCAACTCTGCTTGGAGGTCCCACCAGTATGCTACAAAGACACAGATCCGAATATTCCATCAAATTTCATGTCTGTTCTACACTACGGATGTGAAACCTAGAAAGTGATAAAAACCCTTACAGCCAAACTGCGAGTCTTTGTTAAAAAATGCCTACGAAGAGTTGTTCGTATTTTCTGGCTTCACATCATCAGAAATGAAGATCTGCTACACCTGACTGGCCAAAAGAAGGTAGAAAATGAAAAATAAAGTCCAGAAACTAGTGTTTGATCGGTCGCAAGCTTCGAAAAAATATCTTATGCTTATCATTTATTTGATATGAATCTTCGTTGAAAACCATAGAAATGGTCGCTAGGGAAAATAAATATGTAATACAACGTTGGACTTAAGAGTCGTTGTTTAGAACGATTTCGCCAGCTTGAATGAGGTTATCAAGAAAATGATCAAATTGATTGAATTTAAATTGAAAGGTGAACGAGAAAATTAAATAAATATTGATAAAAATTAATTGCTTTATTTCAATCAAATTTAATTCTACACACAAAAAAATTGTATCTTAAAAGCGCACGAAACTTTTACAGCTCTTTTTAAACATTTCAAAAATCAAAATTAATAAAACCAAATCCATAACAAAAAATGCAAGAAACAACATACTATTTACTATTAACAACATGGATATGGAAAATGTGAAAAACTTTACGTATCTTGGAAGTGTCATAACAGAAAGAGGATGTACAAAAGACGATATCCGTATCAGGATACGAAAAGCTCAACAAGCATTCAACATCAACTCTGCTTGGAGGTCTCACCAGTATGCTACGAATATTCCAGTCAAATTTCATGTCTATTCTACACTACGGATGTGAAACCTAGAAATAGACAAAAATCCTTACAGACAAACTGCGAGTCTTTGTTAAAAAATGCCTACGAAGAGTTGTTCGTATTTTCTGGCTGAACACCTGACTGAACAAAAGAAGGTAGAAAATGAAATAAAGTCCGGAAAGTGGGGTTGGATCGGTCACCACCCCGAAAAAATAGCTCCAGTATTGCAAAGACTGCTCTAGAGTGAAATCCCCAAGAAAAAAGGAAAAGTTGTAGCCCAGCACAAACTTGGAGAAGATCCATCATGAACCAAATAAGAGATCAAAGAAAGTCTTAGAATAAGATGAAAGCCTTAGCACAAAATAGAACTCGATGGCGCGTTTTCATGTAAGGATACGAAAAATTCAACAAGCATTCAACATACTCAACCCTATTTATAGATCTGGCCACTATACTACAAAGACAATGATCCTAATTTTTAAGTGAAATGTCTATCATATCATATTCATATTGAATCACGCAATCGTTCAGTTTGGAAGGTACAATTATTGCGACTCCATTTGTATTTGCATTATCTGCGCCTGAAAAATAGACGACGTTACCAGCAGTTGTTTTAAAATGTGAGTTTGTATGTAAATTGTACTCTCCAGTGAGTTTCTGAGAGTCTCAATACAGAAAAATTGTGGTTTGCCATTTCTTTTTCAGTTATTTGTAGCTTTACAGGATTTTGGATTAATCCTTAAACACTTTCTTAAATATTTAACGAGAACTTAACCAAGAACCCATAACAAAAGTTATTAAAAGGAAACAATTTAGATGGTATGGCTATATATGCAGGATGGAGGAAATTAGATTGGTCGGAAAAGTTTATTCGGCAAGAAGAATAAAAACAATGAAAAAAGGGAGACTAAAGGAAACTTGGATCAGCATTTATATACAGGGTGTTTGGTAAAGAATGGGCCATAGCTTAACCTTAGATTCCTGAGCTTAAAGTAGGTCGATTTAAGCTAACTTACCTTAGTACAAAAGTTGATAATAACCGAAATACAAGGTGTCAAAATTAAACTTTTATTTTATTTATTTTTGAATATTTCCTGACAGGCATGGGACAACAGCACGAAATTTGGTAAGTGGTGCTGGTATTGTACAATCTACTAAATTATGTTAAACAAACGTTTCTGGCAACTACCAGAGGCGTACGACGGGGGAACGTAAATGGTTGACCCTTCTCAAATTTTACGCCACTGGCGGAATTGCTATTTCAGTGCAATTTTTTGATTTGTCAATACTTTCTATGTAAAAAATATACTCTTCATTCTTAACGATAAAGCAATTAGTTTTCAAGATATTTGAAGCTAAAACGAAAGAGCGTAATACATTATTCAAAATAAGTGTGCCTTTTCATTTTTAACTTCAAATATCTCGAAAACTAATGAGTTTATCGTTACGAATGAAGAGTATATTATTTGCATAGAAAGTATTGTAGAATCTAAAAATTATGCTAAAATAGCAGTTTCATAATTGGCCTAGAATTTGGGAAGGATCAACCATTCACTTTCCCCTGTCGTACGCCTCTAGTAGTAGCCAGAAACGATTATTTAACATAATTTAGTAGGGTGTACATTTCACACACTTTCTGCCAAATATGACACGGATATGTCAAATTATTTTAAAGTATTCTTTTGTTTTAATAATTTATTCTTTATTTAAAACTTTAAGAAATATGTGTGCCCAGGACTATAAAACTATTTGACATATCCGTATTGCACTTGGCAGAAAGTGTAGGTACTGTACGTACACCCTACTAAATAATGTTAAATAATCGTTTGTGGTTAATACCAGAGGCGTACGACAGGGGAAAGTGAATGGTCGAACCTTCCCAAATTTTACGCCACTGATGAAACTACTATTTTCTATTTTACTTTAACTACTTTACTTTCTATACAAACAATATATTCTTCATTCGTAACGATAAAGTCATTAGTTTTCGAGATATTTGAAGTTAAAAATGAAAAGGCACACTTATTTTGATTAATGTATTATGCTCCTTCGATTTTAACTTCAAATATCTCGAAAACTAAGCCTCTGGTAGTAGCCAGAAACGTTTGTTTAGCATAATTTAGTAGATTTTACAATACCAGCACCACTTACCAAATTTCGTTTTGTTGTCCCATTCCTATCAGGAAATATTCAAAAATAAATAAAATAAAAGTTTAACTTTGATATCCTATATTTCGGTTATTATCAACTTTTGTACTAAGGTAAGTTAGCTTAAATCGACCTATTTTAACCTCAGTAATCTGAGATTAAGCTATGGCCCATTCTTTACCAAACACCCTGTATACTACATGTCGGTTAATAAGGTGCTCCGCCGTTTTCCCACTTCCAATCGTCACTTCGTCTGGTTGTTCCATAGGTGCTCTTCTATCAAAAATGAATAACCATTTTCAATTTCGTTGCAAAACGAAAATACAGCCGCGTCATATTCTAGTCCAATCAGAGAGTGCAGCAAGCACCTCTACCGGTTACGAAACTTATTAGTCTCTCATCAGGGGGCACATATGCTGCTCTCTCTCTCTGATCCAACCAAAAGAAACCCCGACGTGCAGTCACGGATTGCAACGAACGAAATGGCATAGATGCCCTAGCGGCAACTGCTAGCAAAAGACTAAGTTTTCAATCTAATGGCATATAAAACAACATAATGTTACTCTACATCACACCAGACTGAAAACAATGGGAACCTTCTCTGGTTACACCTCCGAGGCTTCTACAATTTGCAAGGCATATCGGATTTTTCGTTCATTGCAATCCGTGACTGCACGCCGGGGTTTGTTTTGGTTGGATCAGAAAGAGCAGCATATGTGCCTCCTGATGAGAGACTAATAAGTTTCGAGACCGGTAGAGGTGCTTGCTGCACTCTCTGATTGGACTAGAATATGATGCGGCTGTATTTTCGTTTTGCAACGAAATTGAAAATGGTTATTCATTTTTGATTTACATGTTTACTCTGATTGGAGTACGAAGGGAACCATTCTCGTTGGAACTTTACCGCGCTGAGCAGATGGGACGTGAATTATAAATTGTAAAATTCCCTCATCTTCCTTAGTCTCAGCATCCGTTATTTCTTGCAAATTGTAGAAGCCTCGGAGGTGTAACCAGAGAAGGTTCCCTTTGTTTTCAGTCTGGTGGGATGTAGAGTAACATTATGTTGTTTTATATGCCATTAGATTGAAAACTTAATCTTCTGTCTTGTGCTCTTCTATGTTTCTTTCTCTCAGCTCTTTATCTATTCCTTCGCTTCAACTTTTTCACAGTCTACCTCGTTTGTCTCTTTTCTTTTGGTTGCTATTTTAGTATTTTTTTGTTGTTCGTTGATCATCCATTTTTTGTGTACAGGGCGGGCCAATGAAAACAGTCCACCTCGATATTTGGCAGTATTTATTAGATTTTAAGGAAACAGGTCGATTTTTGTTCTAAGGGGGAAACATTTTTACGATACATACCTACATCTGTCATTTGTCAACTCCCTCCCTTCCACTTCGCGACACGTCATTAGAAAGGCACGTACATGGAGTATTTAGACATAAAGATTGTCCACGATTTTTTTTTCGATATTTGCACCGTCTTTTCAAAAAAAATCTTAATTCATTTAAAGTTCAACACCTCTAAAAAATTAACCGTAACGCCTATGGTTTGCTAATATTTCATTTTTTCTGTCACGTGAAAAGTAAATTAAAATAAATACTGCAAAAGCAATAAATTAATAATTGTAATAACGAAAATTAAATAAATTAGAAGTTATGATACAATAAACAATTTACTTAAATTAATATCTAATTAATTAATAAGATGTTCAAAATGGTTTCCATGACAGAAAAAATGGCATTAGCAAACTATAGGCGTTACGTTTTATTTTTAATAAGTGTAGTACTTTAATGAATTAAGTCTTGTTTTGCAAAGACAGTGCAAATATCGATAAAAAAATCATGGACAATCGTTATGTTTGAATACTCCCAGTAAATGCCTTTCTAATGATGTACCGCAAGGCGGGGGGGGCGACGTTAGGAGGAACCCCTTAAAGCCTTCAAGCTTCATACTTCTACTTTCTTTAAATTATGGACCAAAACATATTTTCCTAATAAGCATCAAAATAGGGAATTTGGAAAGAAGTAATGAAGCGGATAATTGACGTAATTCTTACCCTTCCGGGTGCAATTTAGCGTTTCGTGGACATGTTGGTAGTTTAGATGAAAGTGATTCCCAAAAAGGTAATTTTTTGTCGGTGGTTTTTTTCCTAGCTCAATATGATCCTGTTTCAGCTAAATTAATCAATAAAAGCAATAATTACTTGAGCTCCCTAATACAAAATGAAGTTATAAATTTGCTGGCTCAAGAAACTGAAAACAAACTGATCAATTTAATTAAAAGAGTTGTTTTTATTCAATAATTCTTCATACCACTCAAGATATTTCAAAACACGGTCAGCTTAGTTTTGTTTTCCGATATGTAAAGCTAACTTGCGATGAAAATAATTTACCTTCCAAAGCAGAAGATAAAATTTTAAAATTTATACAATCAAAGCACCTTTCCGTACACAACTGCAGAGGAAATGGGTATGATGGCAAGCGTTATGAGTGGTATATATTCAGGTGTACAAAGGCGCATAACTGACATTGAAAAAACAGCTTCCTATGTTCATTGTGCATCCCATAATCTGAACCTAGTATTGAATGATGCCTTTGCTGGTGTACAGGAGTTAGGGATGGACTCGAGCCGAGCCGAGCTTTTGACAAGCTTGAGCTCGGCTCGGAATGTAGAGCCGAGCTCGAGATAGAAGATCGGCTTGAACTTCGAGCTGCCGGATAAGCTCGTGGCTCGTGTCGGCTCGACTCGAATAATTCGAGCCGGCAGGAATTTATTCCATATTTTACGGACACATATGTATGTAATATTAAAAATACATATTTATTTGTAGTCTGAATTACTTATTCTCAAACAAAAGTATCAGTCGTAGAAGAAATAAATGAATTAAATAAAGTGTTAAGCATTAGCTAAAATTTTGACAAGCTCGTTGAGGAAAGCTCGGCTCGGCTCGCAAGAAACAAACCGGCTTGAGCTCGAAGCTCGGCTTGTCAAACGAGCCGAGCCGAGCTAAGCTCGAGCTTGTGACCATACCTAACAGGAGTTGGTTTTTTTGACGATATGATTAAGAGATTATATATGTTTTTTTAGTTATGTGCTACCTGTGGTCATCCAGACATTATGCTGTTACGGCATTTCGTCGACCTCTCCGACAAGTAATGAAATCTTTAACGAAACTTTCATTGCTATCTAAAAAGAAGGATGAAAAATTAGAAGCTAATGCATTATTAGAGCATATGAATAATTTTGAATTTGCCGTTAACATTACTATTCAATCTAAAATACTTAACTTTATTAATATTAATTAACATCAAAACTTTTGCAATCTGAAAAAGCAGAGTTAACGGTCGTCCGTCAACTTTTTGAAAAAACTCGTGATAATCTTCGAGAAATGAGAAATTCGTTTTCCGAAACTTTAGCATAGCAGAATAGTGGGGTATTATACCAGAATTTAAAAATAAATGGCTAAAACATATAAAAAAAAATTACGATGAGCGACGAAAAAATAACTTATGGCAAAAAAAGTTTTGAAGTTCATGTTGTCAATGTAAATTTAGATATAATACTGCAACAACTTACTAATAGGTTTCTCGGATTAAGAGACATGTATTGTATAATAGGTTTTCATGTCTATTCCCAAAAAATCTATTAACACTAACGCATTGAAGACTTATTAAAGAAAGGTCAAATATTGTCCTTTAAACATATTTTAGTAATTATACTGTTATTTGATGTCGTTATGTCTATAATACGGGGGCCCACAAAAATTGTCGCGGGGAGCCCCCAATCTTCAGCTACGCCACTGTTCCCTATTTAAAAATCTTGCTCTTAAGTTAAAGATCTTCCTGCTGCTCTTCTCCAAAAATCCATTTTCGTTGCTCTCAGCGTTGCCAGTCAGATCTTCTTTGTTTCAGTGGCCATACCTCACAGCTGTATAGAGTGATACTTTTCACTATACTCTCATAAATATATTATATCCTCTTTTTATTTTCTTTGCTGGTGGACTGGTCCCATAAAATACTGTTTAACATTGTGATGGCTTTTCTACCCTTCGTATTTTTTTCTCTTATGGCTCTTAGTCCTTGGGCCCACATATAAAATTATTATTTATGACCACACCGTCGAAACTTTTTGTACTTGTTATTTGGGTGAAGTCGGACAAATTTGGAGATTGGCGCATTATGGTATTGGGGCGTTTGTCTGTCAAGCTGTCACGAAGCTGTCAATTTTATGCAAGAAAAAAATGTACAACCACATTGGTCATTTTATTTTAATCAATGGTTTTTATCATATAAACAGCGAAAACAATTTTGTCGGACAAAAATATTGGGCCACATGACGCGTCGGACACGCTAAATATGTCAAATTTATGAAAATAATAAATTTATTACCACATGGCTAATTTTAACAGAATCTACCATAAAACATTTTTACAATAATGTGGTAACCTTGTCGGAAATTTTGACGGGGCTTATGCGCAGTCAGATGCGCCGAAGATGTCAATTTCCTGGATTTTTTTTATTTACAACCATTTTTCCGACAAAAATAGGAGGTTATAAGTAATAATATTCTAAATCAAATAATCTAAGTGTCCGACAAAAATATTAGGGCAAATCGACAGTCAGACAAAAAATTAAATTTTTATTAGTAACCTATACTTTTAAATTATGCTGGGTTCGTTCATCCCTTATCTTCACAACCATTTTTCCGACAAAAGTAGTAGGTTACAAGTAATTATATTCTTAAACAAAAAATGTAAGTGTCTGACAAAAATGTTGGGACAAACGAACAGAAAACTTAATTCTTTTAGGTTATCGACAGGGCTGCTGTATCCATTAGGCAATATAGGCAGCTGCCTAGGGCGGCAAATTGTGAGAGGGCGACACAGGGGCTTGAAATTTTGATTGAGGCAAGCATTATATAATATACAATACATTATATTATATGATGTAATAATGAAAACTGAAAGTATTTTTTGTAAATTTCAGTCATTTTCAGTTTCAGGGGAGGGGGCAACTGCCTCCCCTAACCCTATCAAATGACGCCCCTGGGGCGGCAAAAATACTGTACAAAAAAATATTTGTATTTAAAAATTAAAATCGAATAACAAATATGTATATTCATCATTCATCCATCAATGAAATAGAAGTGGACCTTCGTTTCTAAATAAAAGAAATTGCATTCATATCAAAAATAAAACAAACATAGCATTCTGTTATCTTAAACCTAACACTATTCATCCAAAAAGAACGGAAGTCATAAATTTAGTGATTATTGGGCCGCCAGAAGCTCCGCAAACACGGTGAATTGACTAAAAACATCAATATTGCACATATTGCAGAAACTAAAGATTACCAGTAGGAAATCGAGTTAGAGTTGGGATTTTCAAACTGTATTATTACAAGGAGATAATATTCGTGTCGTCGCACTGATATAATACTCCAGCCAGGGAAATAAGCAAGAAATAGACCATGTTCGGGACAATGAAATTAATATCAAGGTAGCTGACTACTTTTTTAGTTATTGTGGATTTGACCTATAGGATGAAAACCTTCATGTTTCCTGCCTAGAGATCGTGTTTTTTAATTATTAACAATTTGGTGCAATCAATGCGGTTTTTTCCATTTTTTGCACTCAATTAAAAAGCTAAATAGTTGACATAAAATTCCAAAATTTATTTTTTTAGAACATTGAAAAACCTTCACAATGACGATTTTTAAAAGTCAAAAAGTTAATTCGTTGCTTCGTAAACTGCAAAATAACTGAAAATCGTTATTTATTAATAACTTTTCCTAAAACTAACTTAGAACTGTAGTGTTTCGCTTTACTCAAAGTTGGGTATTGGGGTACATAACAAACTCCCAAAATTTGAGACCAATCCATTAATTAGTTTAAAAGTTAGGTATTCTATTTGTTTATCCCAGAGACCTTTGTTTTGCAATAACAAATGACAGAAACTAATGAAGATAGGACAATTCTGCGTATGCCAAATGAAAGTAGAAAAGTGATCCTATCAAAATGTATTAAGAAAAGATAAAAAATTATCTAATATAGTAAAAAATACTAGTTTATAAACATTTACAAAACATCTTCTTACATAGATATTCGGAAAGATGATATTTTACTTGAATTTTTAAAAATGTAGTTCAAATGATGATTAGTCATAGTAAGTGAAGGGGGAGCTTCTGCGTTGATTGCACTAAATTGTTAATAATTAAAAAACGAACGCGAACTCTAGGCAGGAAACATGTAGGTTTTCATCCTATAGGTCAACAATTAAAACAGTTGTCAGCTACCTGGCGGGAGCCGAAAAATGCACGAGTTCAAAAACTAAAAAAGCAACTTAAAACTACTACCATTTTCTATATCTTGGGATCTACTCAATGAATTTTGATATTTCTTCTTTTAATTTGTATGTACTTTTGTCTAAATTACAAATATGCAATTTTTCTAGACATTTATTAATCAATAAACAGTCCAATTTTTTAAACAATTTTTGAAAAAATAATATTTTCTCAAAAATCCATTTGATATGTAATGATACTATCATTATTAATCATAGAAAAAGTTAAGGTATATTTTAATGAATAAATTATGTTCAATAAATTATTATTTAATAAAAATAATTTATTTATTAAAATATAGGTACTTTAACTGTTTCTATGATAATTAATATAATGATATGATTAAGAAAATAGGTATTTGGAAAAAAATAATTTTTTCAAGAAATGTTTAAACAAAGTAGACCCTTTATTAATTAATACATTTATAATAAAATTGCATATATGTAATGTATGTAGAAATTACATACAAATTAAATTGTTAATAATTAAAAAAACGGACGTGAACTGTAGACAGGACACGGGTAGGTTTTCTTGCTATAGGTCTACAATAATTAAAAAAGTAGTCAGCTACCTGAATATTTCAGTTATTACGAAAATGATGTAACAGTGTGAAATAGCTTCAGTGAAATAACAGTTAAAAAATAACGGCTACTGCTATCGCAACACATTCCTATCTTATACTAGTGCAAATTGCAAATTTACATAATCATAATTTTTCATTTTTATGTAAAACATTCTGTGTTTATTTTCACCGGTCAAAAGTGAATTCATACCATCACAGTGTGATTTTTGTTCTTCTCACTTGTGTAAAATATTATTTTTTATAAATTCTATGTTCCTCATTTTAATACATTTCCATTTCCAAACAATACATTTCTTATTTAAGGGGCCGTTCAAGTATTACGTAACGCAGGTTAGGTGGGGTCAAAAATCTTCAAAAATTGCGTTACGTAGGGGGTGGGAGGGGGGGAAATCTTCAAAAATCTTCAAAAATCGCGTTACATAATACTTGAACGCTCCCTAAATAAAAAATTCTGTTTGCATTTTTTTTTTTCGCAAAAAGGGTACATGTTTGAAGGGCGGCTACTAGAGAATTGCCTAAGGCGGCAATTGACCTAAACGCGGCCCTGGTTATCGACACCCTAAAGAGGAGGCATTGTCAAAAAATGTTTTAAAATAATTTTTCTAGGTTACTTTTGAATCGATTTAGCTGAAAATTGGTAAACACACTAAGTACAACAGGACATCGGTGGTGTTCGGAGTGAAATAAAATGCAAGAGGGCGTGAAGTAGAGTTGTATCCAAAATTTTCCGACGAGAGGGAAAATTTTGAAAAAATTTTGATCTGAAAATTTGTGTACATACTTCTTAAACAATGACAAACATCGTTCTGTAGTTTCTTTTCTCGAATTTTCAAAGAAAAATTCCGACAAGAGGGAAAATTTCGGAAAATTGTTTGAAAATTTTTGACCCATTATTTTTGTCCGACAAGTGATCCAATATGCATTACACATGTAAAAAAACAGTACAAAATAAAAATGACATCTGTACTAAATAAAAAAAAATCCATGAAATTGACATCTTCGGCGCATCCGACTGCGCACATGCCCCGTGAAAATTGTCCGACAAGGTTACCACATTATTGTAAAAATGTTTTGTGCTAGATTCTGTTAAAATTAGCCATGTGGTAATAAATTTATTATTTTCATAAATTTGACATATTTAGCGTGTCCGACGCGTCATTTAGCACAATATTTTTGTCCGACAAAATTGTTTTCGCTGTTTATATGATAAAAACCATTGATTAAAATAAAATGACCAATATGGTTATAAATTTTTTTCTTGCATAAAATTGGCAACTTCGTGACAGCTTGACAGACAAACGCCCCACTACCCTAATGCGCCAAGCTCCAAATTTGTCCGACTCCACCCAAATAACAAGTACAAAAATTTCGACGGTGTGGTCATAAATAATAATTTTATATGTGGGCCCAAGGACTATTTGTCTAATGTTCCATCGTGCGACATATTGATACCTAGATATTTGTAGTTGTAGTAGAGCTTTATCGTGGTCATGCCTAATATGAATCTTTTTGTTCTCCTCGAATGCACAAGTATTCGGTTTTCTTTTTATTCATTTCTAGACCTCCTGAATCATACTCTGCAATTAGCTTTCGGACGATATAGTTTAAATAGTCATAATCTTGAAATATCAAATGACACTTTGATGGCTTTTATTAATTCTATATTAATGTTCGTGCTTTCCATTGATTGCCACAGCTTCTTCAGTGGAACCCTATCCTAGGCTTTCCGTATGTCAATGAACAACATATGAATTCCTTGATTCCGTGCAGAGCTGGGCAATACCCAGGTACAAGTACCCGAATTTTGTACTCTGAGTACATTTTGGGTACTCAGTAACCCGAGTACCTTTTCAATAAAGTACTCGGTACTCGTACCCGTAATATATGGGTAAAATACCCGGTACCCGCGTTTATTATACGAGTACATTATTTTCCGAGTATTTTTTTAAAGTCTAACTTGTCGCTGCATGTGGGAGAGCAAATTAATAGCAACACGCAAAAACGCCGTTTTCAGTATGTATCAGTCCATTCGTCAAAAGTTATCCAGCTGTAATAAGATGGTTTGAGTTCCTATTATGACTCGGTTTCGCAAATTTTAAGTGAAATAGAAAAGCTACCGTCTCTTTTTCAAAGGCTTGATATAAAAAACTTTAAAGAAACCGAGTTGCTGTACTTAGAGGAGTACTGCAAGGTCTTGAAACCTCTCGCTACAACCTTCGATGTTCTGCAAGGAGAAGATTGTGTTTATTATCGGTACTTCCAAGTCTGCTATCTTTGAAGAATAAATGGGAGAAGTTAAAGTTTCAAACACTGAGTCTGGCGGTGAATTTTTCCTAAAAAGATATACGCAGAGCTTGGAGTAAAGATTCTCTGAAATACTTAATTTGTCATCGGAAGAGGCTATTATATTCGCAATTGTCCATCTTAAGCTTAAATTCCGTTGGTATAATGTCTTAAAAAATGCAGAATTTTCTATGGACGCTTTGAAAAAGATAGTGATGAATGCTGCTGAAAACTAACTTATTTTGCGAAGAAGCAGATACGGAAGATTCAGGTGATACCACCCCACATGGCTTTTTCGATTTCAATGAACCAGAGTATTCACCTAAACAAGACACAAGAAACCAATCTCATCATGCACTCTCAATCGTCTGAAAATGAAACAATCAAAACATCCAAAATACAACTAGAACTTGTTAAATTTCTAGAAGGCAAAAAACGTTTCCTGTAATAAAAAAAGTTTTTCCAAGATATAATTAGAGCTTGGATAATATGCAAAATGTATGTGCATAAACATGCAGCATATTTGTGGGTTTTTTTTTCTAAATATATATGCTATTCATATTAAACTGAATTAAGGGAATATTGCGGCATGTTTTGATGTATGTATTAGCAAATATCGCATAAATAAAATAGTTTCCTATATATATTTAGTTATTGCTTTTTTGAAATTATTCATAGATAGCGGGTATATACTTCGGGTATCTACTAAATAACTTTATTACTTTATTCCAAGTATGTATTTACTAAAAAATGGCTTTATTACAAGTTTTATTGTTTGGGAAAACCCATCTGGAACTGTTTATCAGTAGAATAGGGCCAACAGGTAGCTAAGTATAATAAATTCTTTTAAAACCCTCTTTACGGCAAAACGTCCTTTAATAATGCCAAAAAAGTTTTAGTGAGAATGCTGTTCAGAATGAACTGTTTTATATAAAATCGAATTTTGACATACATAATTATTATCAACTCTGTTACAAAACTAGAGACTCAAAGATAGAAGGAGAACCTCAGAGATAGCATTTGCAAATAATAATATTAAAGATGTCAAAGAAAGAATAATAAATCTTTCGGGGACAGTTGAAAAAAAAATTAAAGATAAATTTAGTGATGTTTTAAACAGAAATGAAGGCTTTTCTTTATTGCGATCAATAAATAAAATAACATAACCAATGGAAGTTTTGACGAAGTTCTTAATATGGATCCCTCGCTATAGGGTTTTCATTCACAGTCATTTGTTTCGAGGTTCTGTCATATCTCATATAAACAGTGTATATTAATATTATACACAGATTATACAACATATGACAGAAGCTCGAAACAAATGACAATCGATGAAAAGCCTTATTGTCAAACTTTAGATTTGCGCCCATTACATCTTGTGATGTTGAAATATCGTTTTCCTCATATAAATACTCTGACAGAAGGCATAGCATTAGTATGGAAAATATTGAACATTTCATGATTATATATTGTAACAGCAGGAACGAGGACATTTTCTTGTGAATTTTTATTTATATTTTATTATTAAGTTATGCAATAAAAAATATATTATAATATAATTTATTATATAATATATTATATATTATATATTATATATTATATATTATATATTATATATTATATATTATATATTATATATTATATATTATATATTATATATTATATATTATATATTATATATTATATATTATATATTATATATTATATACTATATATTATATATTATATATTATATATTATATAATATAATTTATATTATTATATAAAAGTTAGTTATACAATAATTTTATTTCTCGCCAAATCTCAAGCATTGGAAATTGCAAAATATTTTTTCTAAAGTGCATATTTTATAAATGCATATTGGATATAATAAAAACATATTTGGTTACTTTTTGAGTGCATATTGCATGCATATTTAAACCATTTTTTAGTGCATATAATCCAGGCTCTAGATATAATACATGCTTGCCTTCTTCTGCCCTACAGAACGCCTATTCTTTTAGACTACAATAATTAATAGCCCTCGAAAAAATGCTCTAACTGATGAAAACTTTGAAAAATGAGTTATCTTAAAAGCCAATAAAATTAATCAGTGAGTGTGAGGGGTGTTATACTGATTATTAATCGATGATTAATAAGTAAATATGTTTAGAGATGCAGAGATAATTATTACCTTCTTACCTTTTTTCGGGTTTTACATTCGAATGTACTCGAAATAAGTACCCGAGAAATTCGGGTAATTGTACTTTGAGTATTGTACTCTGAGTACTTTTCTGGAGCAATGTACTCGGTACTCTGTACTCGTTCCATTAATATGAAAAGTACCCGGTACACTATACCCGAGTACAATTTATCAGTACCCGGCCCAGCTCTAATTCCGTGCCACACCCAAAATTTATACGAGACTGCAAAGGAAAGAGGAAAATCGATAAAAGAAATCAAACACTGATCAAGGAGTATGGAGTAGGAAAAAGAAGAAAGTAATCAAATAATAGCTATTAATAGCTCCGATGCCTTTTGTAAGTAGAAGCTGAAAGAAAAAAAAATTCAAAACTGGACTTCTTTTGAAAAAACTATCGGGTGATTTTGAACTACAACATAATAAAAAATGTCCTCATTAGACAAACAAGAAATGTGTTAAAATATTATTTATATCTGTAAGTTTTATATAAAACGACATATTTTAGATCCATTTTTTTTTCTTTGTGCATGATTGAACTGTCGTTGAAGCTTGAGAAATGGAACATTAAATTTAAAATATTTTATGTGTACAATGCATGCTCGATCACCAGCAATTAGAGTTTGTTATACCAAACAAACTGTACATTTGACGCAATGCGCAAATTGCTTTCTTTATTGAAGGAAACTAACGCCTGGTCTTGTACACTAAAAAAAATAACAAATGATTTGTAAACGCTAGATCAATTCTACTTCATAGTATTATTTTATTACTTCATAGCATTAGATAAGTTTTAAAAATGATCACTGGGAATGTTTTTCGAAAGATATGGAACATGATTTTTATGGTCTGCAAAAGAAAATAGGTACGGCGCTTTATAAGAGATCAAAGAACGGAGGTAAAGTAACTAATAGAACTAACAGAACACGTAGAAAAGGATACATGGACTTTAAAAACTCTATGAATAGGAAGAACAAATGACTCTAGAACCGCAAACACCAGAAATTACCACAAAAATGAAGAAGTTAATATAAGTACTCAGGAAGTTCGAAAAACACTTGAGAAGCTGAAGAACAGAAAAGCTGCAGATATAAAGACGAAATACGAAACAAATTACTGAAATATTGTGGAGCAGCGATGACAGAACAATTAACAGCATCAATTAACAAAATTACAAAACACAATAAAATACCGGAAGAACAGAGAACGAGCGATATAATTCTACTATTCAAAAAACAATATAAAAAGCAGCCAGAAAACTACAGATGTTATCAACTTGTTAAATACTACCCTCAGGGCCGCGCCGTCTACGTGTGCAATGTGTGCGGCGCACACAGGTGTCAGCAATTAAGGGGCGCCACTAGATTTTTCACAAAAATTTTAGGCGGATTAAAATAACGCTTACCCATTTTTCTTTCAGCTTCTACCAAACGTTGGGACAACACTTTGCATATAAAACAACACTTTGCAAGTCTGGCTTTAAAGCATTTATCTAATACACGCTGGCCCAGCGAATTGATGCTTTAAAGCCATTATACAAAAATGTGTCAAAAATTTATTATGCTTTATGTAATATAACGCGGGTCTAGGACGTTTCATCGCCGCCGTTTCGATGCCGCCAGTTCGATGCCGATGCCGGCCGATTCATCGCCAGTCAATTAATCCCTATCTGATATATTTCCGAATTTTCGACAGTTACAATTATTAGTTATTTTTAGTATTAATTAAGAATTCTAGGAAATGCGAGATATGACGGCGATGAAATGGACTGGCGATGAACCGGCGGCATCGAAACGGCCGGCGATGAACCGGCGGCATCGAAACGTCCCATTCCGATATAACGCATTAGGATAAAGATCGTGATTGAAACTATCAAGCTAGATGTTTAGGAGATAAAATATCAATAGTTGTTACATTCATAATATGCTCAGTTTTTCAGTCTGCATACCTATGGTATAAAGTTCTGATGAAAGTTAACTTCGTTAGCAAAATATTTCAATCAAAAACAATGAATATGCAGCTGGCCTTACATGCTTTACAAGAGATAAAACAATTGTTGCTAGAATTTCGGACAGATATCAAATTTAATGATGTTATTACTACATCAAATGAAACTGCAGAGAAACTGGATGTGGAGCCCAGTTATCAACCAGCCACACAGCCAGCAAAAAAGCTGACCCTTCGATTACGAATATAAAGACGAACCGATTTTGGATCCTAAAATGTCATAGGAAGTTAATTTCTTTCATTGTGTTCCCGAGCAAGCATTAATTTGGAAATCTGAAAAAAAACTGAGATCCAATGATCATCTGCATATTATAGAGGGAGACGATTTTTTTTTTAAGAATTACATACATACCTATATGAATTATATAGCTTCAGCCTTTGTTAAAAGAATTAAATAATGATGTTTGTAAAATTTTAAAATATATATATATATATATATATATATATATATATATATATATATATATATATATATATATATATATATATATATATTTAAAGGAATTAACTGTTTCTTCTTCTCGATGTGCCTATCCGTGACGAATGTTGGCAATCATCATGGTAAGTGTGTTGAACCAGGTTCTGAGGTATTTTAACAAGTATGTTTTTTTCTTGCTGGACCTCGCTTTCTAAATATTTTTCCTTGCACGATGGCTTGTAGTGGGGCATATCTGGATTCATTTCGCATAATATGTACAAAGTATTCTAACTTCAAGATTTGATGGTGGCCAGTACCTCTCGGTTCTTCTTCATTTTTCTGAGGACCTTCTCATTTGTGACCCGGTCAATCCACGGGATTTTAAGAATTCTGCGATATAGCCACATCTCAAATCTTCCAATTTTCTGCACATATCTTCGTTCAATTTCCACGATTCAACACCATAGAAAAGGACAAAGGAGACGTAGCATTGCAGCATTCTTACTTTTATACCAAGAGAAAGAGAGAGGTTGTGACTCTTGAAGAAGGCCACCCTACGGTTGAAGGTGGATTTAGCTTTTCCAATGCGCGCTCTTATTTCTTGGTTGTTAGTCCATTCTTCATTTATTATGGTGCCGAGGTAGTTGTGTGCGTCACTCTTTCTATAGGGGTTTGGTTGATTTAGAGTTGCCCTGCTGTTATCTTTTTCTTATTAATAACCATAAGCTTTGTCTTGATTAGGGTTATATTAAGTCCATATTATCGACTGTAATATGTGATTTTGTTTATAAGGACTCAGGGCCCCCGTAACCGGGCGTGCAACGCGTGCGGCGCACGCGGGCGTAACCCCGAAGTGGCGCCAAACCTAAGGTTTGGTAAATAAGAAATATTTATTTTTAATGAGATAATCATTTTTATATACAATTTTAATTATTTCATGAACAGCTAGAGAAATCTCAAAAATCAAATATTGTGTTATTACTGAAAAAATCATTATTCCTGTCCTGAAATGTTGAACTTACTCCGTCAAAAATATAAAACGGGCTCCACACTCTCGGCGAAGTTACTTCGCCAAAGTTGACCGAAGTCCGAAGTACCCTCTCTACACACTCGTTCTACTTCGCGAGGAAGTGCAATACCAACAAAGATCCCTTTGACCAGACCGACAGAGAATGGAAGTAGAACGAAGTGAGGCAAAGTTACACAATGTGGCCGTCTACACTCTCGTACTGGTTGAACCTCGATCGACTTCGGCGAGAGTGAAGTGCGGGCTTTCATTTTGTTGTTCCTTCCTAATTTTTTTCTTTGAAGTAGATTGAATTACGCTTGGCATACCATCCAATCGATTTTATGTTGTAAACTAAAGCGACACTCAAAATAGTAAAATAAACATCAAATCACACTCCTTGACTAGTAGAAACATAAATTAACCATAAAATTCAACTTAGCTGTTTTACTCCAACAAAAACACAACTTGCTGAATCAAGCAGTTTTACTCATATAAAGTGAATCTTTTACTCGAATTTATGATAATTACCTTTAAGTAAACAAATACTCTATGAATTATGATTATGTATTTGACTTGAGTATCTTTTCCCTTCTCGTCTGGGCGTTTATTAGGCACAAACATTATTTACTGGTAAACGGGTGGTTTACTGCAGTGAAAGGTTTAAAATTTTATTTAATATTGGTGTTAATAATTACCTACGACTATTATTGCAATGCCCGTTGGGTTTGTTCTGCCCTGATTTTAAACTTGTTTTCGTGTAAAAAGTATTAAACAATCTTTTTTATTTGTTGTTATTTTAAGTGGTGTGGAAATTAAATTAATTGTGAAAATGTGAAAATGTGAAAACTAATAATAATTTCATAGGATAATAATAATTTATTTTAAATAGTTCTAATCGGGTTTCCTCTAATAAAATCCACAATTTACAATTTATTTTGAAAAAAAAAGAAAATAATTAAGACATTCTGTCTGCGTAACTTGGAACCATATGGGAAACTTTTTTTATGTTGTTCTGAAGCTATTTCCTTGTGGCATTTTTATAATTAAGTATTTTCTATGGGAAATAAGCTACAATTTTACTAAAAAATGAATTTAATAACGTTTTTTTTTTTATTATTTTACGGAAAAAATTTATTCTTCATAAAATGCTTTGCATAGCCTAAAAACTAAAATACAACCAAATATAAAATTGTGTCAATCTTATGAGTATCAAAAATATTTCGATCAAGAGTAAATACCTTATTTTTCACAATATCGAAAATTATTATTATATATGAAAAGTTGTTTGGAATTAATTAAAAACCATGTTTTAATATGCAATTACATCCTTTTTTCTCAAATTACAGATATCCAACGCCCTTTTCATTTATTACGAATAATGCGATAACTCTTTTATTGTTATTGATTAATTAATTAATAATAAAATAGCTATCACATTATTTGTAATAACTGAAAAGGGCTAATTATTAATAATAAAAGACATCACATTATTTCTAATAAATGAAAAGGGCGTTGTTGAAAAGTACAATTAATGTACGATAGAAAGTTCTTTCTAAAAAGCTTTGCATGGTCTAAAATCTAAGATGCAACCATCAAATCCTATCAAATCTTTTCAATTTTATATGAGATATATGTATGTAAAAAAATGTGAGTTTCGATCAAAAGTAAAGTGCCTTTCTAGATCACAATATATTTCAATTAGAAGGATGTAATTGCATATAGAAACATAGAAACATAGTTTTTAATGCTGAACAACTTTTCATAATAGCTTTTCAATATTGTGAAAACTAAACGTACTTTGCTCTTGACCGAAATTCATATTTTTTAACATACCTCGTATAAGATTCATAAAATTTGATATTTTATGGTTGCATTCTGAGTTCTAGACAATGCAGAACTTTTTATGAAGAATAACTTTCTCTCGTAAAATTAATAACAAAACAGTTTCCCATATGGTTCCTAGTTATGTAGACACCATGTATAAAATTTGTTTGAAAACTTTGAAATGACAAAATATCATTGTTTATGTACTTAAATGTATATTTTTAATTTAATATGCAGGGTGCTTCATAAATGTTGCCAAAAATTTAAGGGGAAAGGCGCAAAATGTCGCCTGTCAAAATTTTCAATGTGTTTTAAATGTATTCATTTTTTTCGAATCCTGAGAAAACTAAAGTATTTTTAAAAAATTTAAACGCAGAATGAAAGATAACGTTATTGCCGAGGGCCGACAGTCCCTTAAAATCAATAAAAAGTTTCTTTTGAATTAAATATTCGCAGTTATTAAAAATCACACATAATTTTCTCTTTTAATTTCACCCCTGTAAATTATTAAAATGAACATTATAGAAGTTTTCAGGGACTTTTGGCCTCAGTAATAATTAAGTCTTTCATTCTGGGTTTAAATTTTTCAAAAATATTTATTAGTTTTATATGTATAGTAGATTTAAAGGGCGCTAAAACATGTCCCGCACGCGGGCGCCAATCAGCCTTGCGGGGCCCCTGTAAGGACTTGTAGGTCTTCTAGGTTGTCCGCAAATATTATGGTGTCATCTGCATACCTTATGTTAGCAGGTACCCGTTTAGTAGAATTTCTTTTACAGTTTCGTTCAAAGCTTCGATAAATATTGTTTCAGAGTAGAGATTGAAAATTAGAGTGTATAATGTGTGTTAACCTGCAACTCTGAGATTTTGCAGTCTGATTTCAGTAAGCCCTGGAAGGCGCGAAAAATGATTTTTTTTCTGAAATAGATATATTTTCAAGTTTACCTGTATCTTTAGTTTTTTATGTTGTTACGCCAAATATTTATTTCTACTGAATTATTTTAACTTAGTTTATTTTCCTGTTGCATATATGAGAATTTTTAGTTATTTTTGTTTGGTTACAATAAATAATTGTTTATTTTCACATTATTTAATTTAACGAGACGATTTTAAAAATGCTTATTTTTGAGCGCCATTAAATGTTTTGCACACAGGCGCTAATACTTGCTGGCGCGGCACTGCTTATTGACGCCCTGTACAATATCTATTTTCTATTAGGTAAGTATCTATACATTTTAACGTTTATTTATAAAACACCTTGTATTTTGCAAGATGGTAAAAAACAGTAAATTGTTATTTTGATTTAACAATGTTTACATTAATAATTTGGCTTATATTTGACAGTTGACAGTTATATTGTACCTACCTGTTAGTTTTAGTTCTAATAAATTTTGTTGGTTAGTTACATAAATAAATTAAGTAAAAATGAAAAAATGACTTGTTACTTGAGGAAGGTGGAAAAACCATATGTATAACATGGGAGTAAAGTGCGTTTTCCTCCCTTGAATGATTACTGCCCTCCGCTACGCGTAGGGCAGTAAACTTCATTCTCGGGAGGAAAAGTAGCACTTTCCTTCCTTGTTATACAAATAGCTATTAAATAACTCAAAGGCCCATTTCGCCGATTCAAGTTTATATAGGCAACCCAAATTACACGGCGCAAAGTAGTGGATCGGGATTTAGACAGAATCGAGCACGAGTAAATAGCACTATCCACAAACCCACAAACCATACATACTAAAGACGTTTAAAGTATGTATGGTTTGTGACACTGTCAGAATCTTAGACAAGGAAAGAGAGAGGACGAGTAATCCTATGACCAAAAGTGAAGCCAAACTGACACCAGGGGCCAGGGGCCTGATTCTAATTCATTTCGACAGTCGCAATTTTATTTCGACACCGCCATGACAGCCGGAGAGTATAGCGATTCTTGGGGATATTAACCTTATCATGTTGAGACTGCTCAGAATTTGGGTTGGCGCTTCGGTTTCTTGGATTTTGTTGATAGTCTGGGAAAATTATCGAAAAAATACCATTTTTGGGAAAAATTATTTACCAGCTATTTTATTGCTAAAATCGAATCTTAAGATTGCATATATTAGTAATATGGGGTATGACAAGTCCGCAGAAAGTGTGTTATTTTATTTATAAACAAATTAGCACTCCTAAATCTTCTTTTTTTTTCAATTAGTGGTCTGTAACTCCTATAATTTTTCCTTTGAGCCAAAAACACTCAAATAAAAATTCACCGTAATTTAGTTCTGCACAAAGTTATTTTTTTTCCGATTTCCTTCAACAAAAATTTTACTCAGAAAATCCGAGTTTTCCCAAAAAATCTGCCATTTTCAATTAAAATTTTAGGGAAGTACCTAATTATTTATCAATAATTAAATAATTGAAGACATGAAAGATTTATTATAGTAGATTATACAGAGGGGCTAAATTATGGAATAAATTCATTTCTTTAAAACGGACGATTTTGGAGCAAAATCCCGAAAGAGGTCGATTTTTATTTTTAAATTACAATTTTTTGGCATATATTTCATACTAGTGACGTCATCCATCTGAGCGTGATGACGTAATCGATAATTTTGTTAATGGGAATAGGGGTCGTGTGGTAGGTCATTTGAAAGGGCGTTTAATTCTCTATTCAGTAATATAAACATTAATATCATTAGGTATTTATACAGGGTTGCCAAAAAAAATTTTGAATTAAATTAATTGGCGCAACAAGAAGAATGTATGTAATTTATTTAACTCAAAATACATTGTACTGCTGTCAGAAAATATAAAAAAAGGTTTATTTCACAAATAAACATTTCTTTTCGCTTAAATTAAATCACAAACAGCCTCCCTCCTACCTATTGGCAGTTTGAACTTTTAATTTAAGCTAAAAGCAATGTTTATTTGCAAAATAAACATTTTTTTCTATTTTCTGACAGCAATAGAATGTATTTTGAGTTAAATAAATTACATGCATTCTTCTTCTTGCGTCAATTAATTTAATTCAAATTTTTTTTTGGCCTCCCTGTATAAATAATGATATTAATGTTTATAATACTGAATAGAGCATTGAACGCCTTTGTAAATGAGCTACAACACGAACCCATATTCCTATTTAAAAAAATAATTACGTCATCACGCTCGGATGGATGACGTCACTAGTTTGAAATATATGCCAAGAAATTTAATTTAAAAATAAAAATCGACCTGTTTCGGGATTTTTCTCTAAAATCGTCCATTTTAGAGAAAATGAATTTATTCCATAATTTAGCCCCTCTCTGTATATCAGGAGACCGGCGACAATCTAACCAATAGTTTAGCAATAATTAAAATGTTAATTAAAAAATTTCGGTCGAAATAATAACCAGAAAGATTATGATACACCAGAATAACTATGATTTTCATATAAAAAAGCACTATACCTATTCAACGTACCTTACAGGATTGAAATTGGACCATTTGAGCGGTCTCAGGAATGTTATAAAGAAACAATTTTTTGGCTTATAAACAAATAGAACCCCTCAGAAAATATTAGATTAAATTAAATCGACCTGTTTCGGGATTTTTCTCTAAAATCGTCCATTTTAGAGAAAATGAATTTATTCCATAATTTAGCCCCTCTCTGTATATCAGGAGACCGGCGACAATCTAACCAATAGTTCAGCAATAATTAAAATGTTAATTAAAAAATTTCGGTCGAAATAATAACCAGAAAGATTATGATACACCAGAATAACTATGATTTTCATATAAAAAAGCACTATACCTATTCAACGTACCTTACAGGATTGAAATTGGACCATTTGAGCGGTCTCAGGAATGTTATAAAGAAACAATTTTTTGGCTTATAAACAAATAGAACCCCTCAGAAAATATTAGATTAAATTAAATTAAGTTAACGCTGTTGAAAAGAGCACGGCTTCTGTGTCCTTTTCGAAGAAAAACAAATTGAATTGCGAGGAGTGATTCCAGGTATAACCGGTCAAATTTGACCGGCATTTGCGACAGAGTTATAAACAACAGGATTTTAATCTTTGAACCATTAGATACCTTTTAATTCCGGTCCTCTTTGTACATACAAATTTTCATATCTTCAAGACACTCATAACAAAAAAGATTTATGTCACTGTCACCAAATTATTTAATTATTGATAAATAATTACTTCCCTCAAATTTTAGTTGAAAATTAAAGATTTTGTTTGGAAAACCCGAATTTTCCGAAGAAAATTTCCGTCGAAGGAAATTGGAATAAATTATCAATGTGCAGAATTAAATTACTGTCAATTTTTATGTGAGTGTTTTGGTTTAAAGTTAAAATTTTCGGAGTTATAGAGCAATAATAAAAAAAAAGATTTCGGAGTGCTAATTTGTTTATAAACAAAATAGCACACTTTCTGTGGACTTTGCACAGCTATATTACTAATATAGGAAATCTTAAGATTTGATTTCAGCATGTCCAGCAATAAAATAGCTGGTAATTAATTTTCCTTGTTTTTTACTAATTTTCCCAGATTATTACCTCACATCTTTCATTGAGTTGATGATTCATGTTGTGGACATTCTCAATTATTATATTTCTAATTTACTATTCTATCTAATTCCTCAAAACAAGCAAATTTCAATTAAACCCAGCTATATTATAATACCTTTTGATTTAGTTTTCCTTGCAAGAAATAAACAAAACACATCTAAACTAAACCTAACCTCGCTTTTGGCCATTCATTCATCTCCATGGTACAATAAAGTTTCATTTTATTGTACCATGATTCATCTCCGTGTCAAATAATTTCGACAGTCGCCATATTGAAAGCGACTTGTTTTTGGTCGAAATTTGATTTAGAATCAGGGCCCCTAATTCATTTCGACAGTAGAGATGTTGAAAAAGTATCTATTTGTTACAAAGTACTCGTTACTTACGAATACCGAAAGTAACGATTACTATACAAAGAGGCAAATCGTTACTTTGATTACTCTTGATTACTTCATTTCTTCGTACCAATCGTATCACAGCGAGTAACGACTATTGTATCTACTTTGATTACTCTGATTACTTCGTACCAATCGTATCAGAGCGAGTAACGACTATTGTATCTACAACCAGTACACTTGATTACTTTCTACCAATCGTATCCCAGCGAGTAAAAACAGATCGGTGAAGGTCGTTGTTATATCGGAATACCTATACAAAATTCCTACCTACTGAGAAATACGATTCTCGATGTTACATTACTCAAATACAAAAATAATAAAAGCAATCATAGTAATCAAATCATTTTTATCCTTAACAGATCGGTGAAGGTCGTTGTTATATCGGAATATCTATACAAAATAGCTACCTACTGTGAAATACGATTCTAGATATGATTACCGGTATGTACTGAAATACAAAAGTAATCATAGTAATCAAATCATTTTTATCCCTTAAACAGATCGGTGAAGGTCGTTGTTATATCGGAATACCTATACAAAATACCTACCTACTGAGAAATACGATTCTCGATATGATTACCGGTACTCAAATACAAAAGTAATCATAGTAATCAAAGTAACGAATACTGTAAATGATTACTTTATACAAAAGTAACGATTTGTAACGAATACTCGAAAGTAACTATAATCAACATCACTATTCGACAGTCGCAATTTCATTTCGACACCGCGCGATTCTTGGGGATATTAACCTTATTATGTTGAGACTGCTCAGAATTTGGGTTGGCGCTTCGGTTTCTTGGATTTTGTTGATAGTCTGGGAAAATTATCGAAAAAATACCATTTTTGGGAAAAATTATTTACCAGCTATTTTATTGCTAAAATCGAATCTTAAGATTGCATATATTAGTAATATGGGGTATGACAAGTCCGCAGAAAGTGTGTTATTTTATTTATAAACAAATTAGCACTCCTAAATCTTCTTTTTTTTTTTCAATTAGTGGTCTGTAACTCCTATATTTTTTCCTTTGAGCCAAAAACACTCAAATAAAAATTCACCGTAATTTAGTTCTGCACAAAGTTATTTTTTTTCCGATTTCCTTCAACAAAAATTTTACTCAGAAAATCCGAGTTTTCCCAAAAAATCTGCCATTTTCAATTAAAATTTTAGGGAAGTACCTAATTATTTATCAATAATTAAATAATTGAAGACATGAAAGATTTATTATAGTAGATTATACAGAGGGGCTAAATTATGGAATAAATTCATTTCTTTAAAACGGACGATTTTGGAGCAAAATCCCGAAAGAGGTCGATTTTTATTTTTAAATTACAATTTTTTGGCATATATTTCATACTAGTGACGTCATCCATCTGAGCGTGATGACGTAATCGATAATTTTGTTAATGGGAATAGGGGTCGTGTGGTAGGTCATTTGAAAGGGCGTTTAATTCTCTATTCAGTAATATAAACATTAATATCATTAGGTATTTATACATGGTTGCCAAAAAAAAATTTTGAATTAAATTAATTGGCGCAAAAAGAAGAATGTATGTAATTTATTTAACTCAAAATACATTGTACTGCTGTCAGAAAATAGAAAAAAAGGTTTATTTCACAAATAAACATTTCTTTTCGCTTAAATTAAATCACAAACAGACTCCCTCCTACCTATTGGCAGTTTGAACTTTTAATTTAAGCTAAAAGCAATGTTTATTTGCAAAATAAACATTTTTTTCTATTTTCTGACAGCAATACAATGTATTTTGAGTTAAATAAATTACATGCATTCTTCTTCTTGCGTCAATTAATTTAATTCAAAATTTTTCTTGGCCTCCCTGTATAAATAATGAAACTAATGTTTATAATACTGAATAGAGAATTGAACGCCTTTGTAAATGAGCTACAACACGAACCCATATTCCTATTTAAAAAAATAATTACGTCATCACGCTCGGATGGATGACGTCACTAGTTTGAAATATATGCCAAGAAATTTAATTTAAAAATAAAAATCGACCTGTTTCGGGATTTTTCTCTAAAATCGTCCATTTTAGAGAAAATGAATTTATTCCATAATTTAGCCCCTCTCTGTATATCAGGAGACCGGCGACAATCTAACCAATAGTTTAGCAATAATTAAAATGTTAATTAAAAAATTTCGGTCGAAATAATAACCAGAAAGATTATGATACACCAGAATAACTATGATTTTCATATAAAAAAGCACTATACCTATTCAACGTACCTTACAGGATTGAAATTGGACCATTTGAGCGGTCTCGGGAATGTTATAAAGAAACAATTTTTTGGCTTATAAACAAATAGAACCCCTCAGAAAATATTAGATTAAATTAAATTAAGTTAACGCTGTTGAAAAGAGCACGGCTTCTGTGTCCTTTTCGAAGAAAAACAAATTGAATTGCGAGGAGTGATTCCAGGTATAACCGGTCAAATTTGACCGGCATTTGCGACAGAGTTATAAACAACAGGATTTTAATCTTTGAACCATTAGATACCTTTTAATTCCGGTCTTCTTTGTACATACAAATTTTCATATCTTCAAGACACTCATAACAAAAAAGATTTATGTCACTGTCACCAAATTATTTAATTATTGATAAATAATTACTTCCCTCAAATTTTAGTTGAAAATTAAAGATTTTGTTTGGAAAACCCGAATTTTCCGAAGAAAATTTCCGTCGAAGGAAATTGGAATAAATTATTAATGTGCAGAATTAAATTACTGTCAATTTTTATGTGAGTGTTTTGGTTTAAAGTTAAAATTTTCGGAGTTTTAGAGCAATAATAAAAAAAAAAGATTTCGGAGCGCTAATTTGTTTATAAACAAAATAGCACACTTTCTGTGGACTTTGCACAGCTATATTACTAATATAGGAAATCTTGAAGATTTTATTTCAGCATGTCCAGCAATAAAATAGCTGGTAATTAATTTTCCTTGTTTTTTACTAATTTTCCCAGATTATTACCTCACATCTTTCATTGAGTTGATGATTCATGTTGTGGACATTCTCAATTATTATATTTCTAATTTAATACTATTCTATCTAATTCCTCAAAACAAGCAAATTTCAATTAACCCCAGCTATATTATAATACCTTTTGATTTAGTTTTCCTTGCAAGAAATAAACAAAACACATCTAAACTAAACCTAACCTCGCTTTTGGCCATTCATTCATCTCCGTGTCAAATAATTTCGACAGTCGCCATCGCCATATTGAAAGCGACTTGTTTAGTGTCGAAATTTGATTTAGAATCAGGGCCCAGGGATTTTGATCATCGACGTATCTTTGGGGTATTCGCTCCGAGCGTTAACAAAGTGTCAAAGCAAAATCGACCGACCTGCTCATGGTGGCGGTTTTTTGAAATTTTATAAGGACGCTTTGTGTATGTTTAAATGAGACATTTAAAAAAATATCGTGTCACGCTAGTGATATTACGTATTAATATAAACAGAAAATAAAAACGCACTATAAATTCTTCACTTTCCAATATTGATTATCAGTTTGATTTTGTATGCATAACCTCACTATCGCAGTTTATGTCAATAAATATTTATTAACGAAAAAGAAAATATTTTGTTGCACTATAAATTACAGTATAAATTAATAACTAATGAATTCTAACAATTGTATTCGGTTATTATCACTACAAAATAAAATATTCAAGCTTAACAAAATAATCCCATAAGACTCAATGTTAAAACGTCCTTACAAAATCTGACAGCGTATCACGTGACTGTACGTAGAGGGGAGACGCACGGAGCCAATTGTTATGCATTGAGTATTTAAAATAAAAACATGAAATGTATTTAAAATGAAGAATTTGTGTACGGTAAATGTTTTATTAAGTTGCTCATATTACGTACATATGTTTCAATACATACATATGTTTTTATTACGAATTTTAGATGATGATTTACTTTATTTTTTATGAAATTTTAACCTTCAACGAACACCCACCACTGGCAACCCATTGTTATTTTTGACGTGACCGCCATGTTTCTGGTGACAAACAAACCAAAAACTGGGCCCGGATTACGTACACTCGATACGCATCGTATCCGCCATGTTTTCCCATAGCGCCTTACGGGAAAACATGGCGGATACGATGCGTATCGAGTGTACGTAATCCCTATGCTGGCTTCACTTTTGGAACGTGTGTGTTAAATGGGTGTTACCCGTCCTCTCTTTTTTCCTTGTCTAAGGTCAGAATAAGCTGCGGCTAAAACTCGCCCTGATGGAATACAGTGTTGCCAGATTTACTGTTCCGTTCCGTCACAAATCATCTGTCATTCAAGTCATTCTGTCAAGAAAAAATCTGGTTTTGTTTTCAAAATTGTTGAAGTTCTATTTTCTATTTGGTTTGGTTCTATTTTTTAGTCATGAAGTTAAGTAGTATCGTGGGATATTTGAAGTTCTTGGGTACTCAAAATTCAAGAAGTTTTAGAAGGAAAACAAGTTTTAAACTCTGGTCATCTTATTTTGGCTGGAAAAATAGAGGAAAGTTCTAAGCATACCATCACAATATTAAATGGTTTATTCCTTCAGTAAGGTCCAATCCCCACGAAATTAAAGGAACCCTATCTTTCACAAATGGCATGAGCATTAGCCAAATGGTATGTTCTTGTAAAGCAGAAAATAGTGGAAAATGTAAACATGTCTCTACTCTTGTTAAATGTAAGTATAAGGTATGTAAAGTTCCAAAAATAAATGCAATCATGAAAGGAATATTTTTGATTTTACATTGATATTGTTTTAGTGAAAATGTGAAATTAATGGAACATTCAGTACATGAGTTGAAAAAAATGTTAACAGATTGGCAAATGAAGACCATTTTTAATTGATCGAAACATTTATAGAAACAAAGTATATGGTTAATATAAAATATTACCTGCCTGAAGTAACTTGATGTACAAATCAATAGTAACCATATTTTTTTCCCAGGGCCAGTGAGAAACAATGTGCATTTAATTTCTAAGTGTTCTAAGGAAAGATCTCATAAGAATAAATAGATCTGTACAATGAAGATTAACCTAATCTGTTTAACCATCGAAATTATTGTATTGTTATAAAAATAATCTCCATTTCATATTATTTACACTTACAAACATTAGCCTGGAATTTCATTGTGTCTACATTAGTGTCCATAGTCCCAAACCTACCCTAGTCAACAGAGGTACTGTCTTTCGCAGATGTGGTAATGCCGGGTTTGATACATTATTGCTAAATAAACTTTGTGAATAGTAACTTTTCACAAAATAAACAGAGTTTTAATAGTTTTCACTGTACTTAAATCAGTGGTAATAACATTATATTTTGTTTTGGTATTTAAATTTACCTAAATATTTATAGAAATATACTATACTAAATTCAAGATGCAGTAGAAATAAACAAGCCAAGACACGTTAAATGCTACTATGAGCACTCCCGAATCATAATTTACAATGTATATACATTGTAAATCCCAAATAATGATTTTCAAAGTTTATACATTGTAAATTATGATTTGGGAGTGCTCCTAATAGTAGCATTTAACTTGTCTTGGTTTGTTTATTTCTACTGCATCTTAATTTTAAATTTAGTGTAGATGTGGCCATCATAGGACTCTTACTTATAGATGCAATAAAATTATTGGTTTATTTTCATTTTAAATGTTATACTTCCAGTATTGTATGTAGTACCTAGTATTAAAACATATTTATATTTTTAATTAAAAATAAAAATATCTTATTTCTATAATGAACAACATTAAATTTACTTCTTGCGGGAGTAGAAAAAAGTTATAGTAAATATTTTTAACTCGTTTAGCTTTTGATGATATTTGCCATATGTTTGTGTAAGACATGTTTAACGAGTAGTCTAAGGGCATATTATTATTAATTATTTATATGGGAAATAAGCCACAATTAAAATGAAAAAAATAATTTTATTAACGTTTCGACGTCCAAATCGGGTGCCGTTGTCAAAATACAAAATATTACTAGAATAAACAAAAGTGTTGTTGCTAAGCAAAAAAAGTTACCCATACTGAAAGAGGAAGTCAATAGAAAGAAAATACCAAGATTAGTAAGTCAATAATATCGAGCTAGTACATATTTTATATTTTAGTACATATTACTTATATATCTAGTATTATTAATATATTTATAATTTAAACCTGTTACAAGTCAGAATTTGGTATTATTTTTTGAGAGTAAATTAAATGTAGGACCAAATACTTACGATGTCGGGATAGTATCACAAGGTTTTTTCCTGGTTTTCCCTTGTGATTTACTATGAAGTCTCTATCGCGAGAATTTTACTGTCATTGCATTTGGTTGTCTTTTTAAAGACAGAACACATGCTATAATTTTTTTGTGACGGATATTCTTGAGTTAGGGTTGATTTCATGTAATCGAATGAACCATCTTTCAGTAAGTCATCCCAGGAACGCAACTCATAAATATTGGCAATATCATTTTAAAGTCTTCTACTTTAAAATGTATAATATATGTATGAATTGCCAATATAAATGAGTCAGATTAAATAAATTATTAGAAGAATTTTTTTGCTTAGCAACAACACTTTTGTTTATTCTAGTAATATTTTGTATTTTGACAACGTGTATATAGATAAGGATATAAACACTGAATAGCGATAAAGGTATTTATTGATAGAACCGACACTAGGGTAATTCTACCCCGGGAGTACTTCCGAACACTGACTAATTACTGATACGCGATTAGCTAAAGACTGATGTAGACTGATGAATCCCCCTTTCTCTAGGCCAGATATCTTGGTTTTATAGAAGCTTAAATTGGGTCATTGGTGACACGATGCCCGCGTGATTTGTATATTTAATTAAGGTAAATAATTCTACTTTTGTCAGCACTTTCGTGTCATTTCCAAATTATATTGTTGATAATTGACCAATTTGGATCTAAACTAATAATTTACGTGTGTGAATATAAAAACAAATAAATTCGTGCAATCTACTGGGTGGTATAATTATTCTGTTCAATATCGGATATGAATTCTGAATATTTGTTATTGGACACAACAGCACCCGATTTGGGCGTCGAAACGTTAATAAAATTATTTTTTTCATTTTAATTGTGGCTTATTTCCCATATAAATAATTAATCATAAAAATGCCACAAGGAAATAGCTTCAGAACAGCATATTATTATACTTTGTTATACAAAATATACATAAAATTTTGAAACTTTCAGCTTCATTTTTTCATTGTTTCAATATTAAATCCCAAATTTAGACTCTCCACCATTTTCTCATAAAAAAGTATGTTCAGTTTTTACCCCAGGTAGACCGAAACCACCAAAAAATTGATGTTACTTAAGTTTTTAAGTACTAAAAAAATGCGTTTCATCAGATACAAAAAATAAATGCAACTGATTATGTTCGGATAGTGGGGTCCCTCTTACCATTAAAGGGCGGCCCAAGGTATATTCATCTTAAATGGGTGGTTGTAGTTTTGTATATTTTATTTTCATTTTGTATTATTTTTATTTTAGTTTTGTAATATTTTTAAGAACAAATAAAATAATTATAATTATTCTGAACTGTTGTTTCTTTATCGAACTTCTTTTTTTTTTGAAAAAAGTATCAACAAATCCATATATTTAAATTCAATATAAATGTAAATTTTATAGATAGAATTTACATAAAACAAGAATTTTTCATGAATGTGTGTTCAGTTTATCTATTCTTCTTGTCTTTTTTCCTTATGCCTATTATGGTGTCGGATTATGGTCCGTTGTTTCTTTCACCCATTTTTCTATGCTTTTCTGTTTTTGGCTGGGCTTTTCATTTCTTCTTTCGTTTTCCCTCGTACATGTATTATATCCTCTATTTGATCCCTCCCAATTCTTTCGGGGATGTCCTCTTCTCCTTTTTGTTGCGTTTCCCATTTCCAGAATTTTCCTGGCCATCCTTTCTGGTTTCATTCTTATGATATGTCCATACCATTCCAGTTGTTTATTTTGGATGTGATATACTATTGGCTCTATTTATGTTCTTCTTCATTTCTTATTCTACCCCATTTTCATTTTCCTGCAATCGTTCTTAAGTGTTTCATCTCCATTGCTTCTATTTTTGACTCATGTTTCTTCTGTATTGTCCAATTTTCATTTGCATAGGTTATTACTGGTCTTGTGTTATTGTATTATGCATCTTCCTTTTCACTTCCATTTGTATGTCTTTATGTCCTAGTATGGGTTTATTTAAGGTATAAAATATTCGTGTCGATTTGTTTCCTTCGTTTGCAATTTCAGCGTCTATTTTCCCGTCGTGAGTTATTATATTCCCTACCTAGGTATGGATAGGTTGATACTTTTTTTAATGTTATCTGATTGCACTTTATTTCTCTGTTGTTTAGGCCTTCCTTGTTATTTATTATCATTGTTTTGGTTATCTCTTAAGTAATTGATGGATTCGACCGTTACTTGATGGAAGTTCATTTTATCCAACAATAAAACACTGAAAACGTTTGTTTTCTATACTTCCACAAAATTTATTATAACTAAGTGACTACAGCTGTTTCGGCGAAGTGCCTTTCTCAAGTGATATAGTTTACGATGTGTTTGCCTTTTTAAGTCTTCAACTGAAGAGGTTGAGGAGTGGGGAGCTGTTTGTCTCGAGTTGGTCATTCAGAATTATATCTGTATTTTTCAGTTTATTAATTTCCATAGATTCTAAAAAAGATAGCTTAAGGCCTTTATTTTGAATATGTAGAATTTGAAACTCTTTATTGAAAGAATGATTGGTCAGGTTTGTGTAGTTTAATAAAAGAGTATAATTTAGGAGGTTGTGGGTTCATAATATTAAGGTATTTCTGTTCTGTTGGATTTAGTATTGATTTTGAATTTTCAATGGCTAGTTTAATTTGTTTTCGGTATTTTTCTGTGGGGTCTTTGTTTAGTTTTATACTGTTTTGGTTAGTTAAAAATTCTATTGTTTTGTTATTATAGTCTCGTTTGTCGATAGCAATAGTAGTGTTACCTTTGTCTGCTTTTGTAAATATTATGTCATGTTTTATTGATTTATTTTTAATTGAAACGGCTAGGTATTTGGTTTTCTTTGAAACAGGAATTATTAGTTTCACTACATACATCAGTAATAGATTTTGAAATGATGCTTTTTTCTATGTTTTTGGCAGTTTTGTTTAACGCTACTTCACATTCTACACCTAGATATTCTAAATTTTTTTGATTATTATGTTGAGGCAAGTTATGTTTGAATCCTTTCTCTAAAAGTTCTATTTCACTATTATTGAATTTAGTATCTGTTAAGTTTATAAATCTATTGAAAAAACTATGATTTGAAAAATTTGTTGTATGAGTATTGAGTTTTTTACTATTGCAAATTAGATTATTTAGTTTTTTACATTGTGTATTAAATTTTTTGTCTATTATATTATCTACTTCAGTTCTTACTTTAGAATCTAGGATATCAAATTCTATATTATCTAATCTATAATGTAATTCTGAATGACATACCTTAAGATAAACAGCTATAATATCTCGTTTTCTGTACTGGGTGCTCCTATCCCGTTTCAGCCATCTGGTTTGACCCTGGTGGATACCTGCTATGGCAGCGGCACTGCGGTTGTTGGTTTTTAACTTTATGTATTTCGGGAACACATGTGCGTGTTCGGGAAAACATGTGTTCGGTATTTCGGGAAAACATGTGCGTGAAAAACAACGTGTTCCCGAAATACATAAAGTTAAAAACCAACAACCGCAGTGCCGCTGCCATAGCAGGTATCCACCAGGGTCAAACCAGATGGCTGAAACGGGATAGGAGCACCCAGTACAGAAAACGAGATGTTATAGCTGTTTATCTTAAGGTATGTCATTCAGAATTACATTATAGATTAGATAATATAGAATTTGATATCCTAGATTCTAAAGTAAGAACTGAAGTAGATAATATAATAGACAAAAAATTTAATACACAATGTAAAAAACTAAATAATCTAATTTGCAATAGTAAAAAACTCAATACTCATACAACAAATTTTTCAAATCATAGTTTTTTCAATAGATTTATAAACTTAACAGATACTAAATTCAATAATAGTGAAATAGAACTTTTAGAGAAAGGATTCAAACATAACTTGCCTCAACATAATAATCAAAAAAATTTAGAATATCTAGGTGTAGAATATGTGAAGTAGCGTTAAACAAAACTGCCAAAAACATAGAAAAAAGCATCATTTCAAAATCTATTACTGATGTATGTAGTGAAACTAATAATTCCTGTTTCAAAGAAAACCAAATAGCCGTTTCAATTAAAAATAAATCAATAAAACATGACATAATATTTACAAAAGCAGACAAAGGTAACACTACTATATTGCTATCGACAAACGAGACTATAATAACAAAACAATAGAATTTTTAACTAACCAAAACAGTATAAAACTAAACAAAGACCCCACAGAAAAATACCGAAAACAAATTAAACTAGCCATTGAAAATTCAAAATCAATACTAAATCCAACAGAACAGAAATACCTTAATATTATGAACCCACAACCTCCTAAATTATACTCTTTTATTAAACTACACAAACCTGACCAATCATTCTTTCAATAAAGAGTTTCAAATTCTACATATTCAAAATAAAGGCCTTAAGCTATCTTTTTTAGAATCTATGGAAATTAATAAACTGAAAAATACAGATATAATTCTGAATGACCAACTCGAGACAAACAGCTCCCCACTCCTCAACCTCTTCAGTTGAAGACTTAAAAAGGCAAACACATCGTAAACTATATCACTTGAGAAAGGCACTTCGCCGAAACAGCTGTAGTCACTTAGTTATAATAAATTTTGTGGAAGTATAGAAAACAAACGTTTTCAGTGTTTTATTGTTAGATTATCTCTTAAGCTTTCGTTTCATTTTTCTGTACGCCTTACACCTTATTACTATTAATCCATATCATGTATTCCTTTTTTGTTCTTCAGTTTTACTACATCCTTCCTGGCTCTTGGCATTTGAACACTCCAACAAAAAAATTATAGACATCAATTTCAATCCTATTCTTTAATGTATGGTATTATATCTCTGTTATTTAGTCTAAAAACAATCATACAAACAAATATTTGCATATTATACATATTATAATAATTACATACAATTGAACCCATCTAAGATGAACGGAATTATCAATCAGTAGCCTCCGTCCTCCATAAATACTGAAAATGAAAATATTATTTTTTAAAGTCTACTGTCTTTGAGTGACTTCCTGAAATTTGAATTGCCCGCCAAAAGTGACATTTCTCTCAGCCAAAATTTGGCAACACTGTCTTCCATCAGGGCGAGTTTTAACCGCAGCTGTCAGAATAGGGCAGGGCTTTTCATCGATTGTCATTTGTTTCGAGCTTCTGTCATATGTTGTATAATCTGTGTAATATTACTATAGACGGATATGACACGACATATGACAGGAGCTCAAAACAAATTACTGTGAATGAAAAGCCGGGCTTTTCATTCACAGTCATTTGTTTCGAGCTTCTGTCATGTGTCACATAATATTAATATATCTACGTCCTTAGAGTATGGAAAAATTTTTACCCTCTCCCTGGAGTGACCGCAACGAGAACGAAACTGAAGCCAAAACCAAGTTAGAACCAAACACGAGTGCCAGTGGCGTATCGCGTAGGCCAGAAGAAACTATATAAAACTACATAATTAAATAATATGTAGGTTTAGTTCAATTTTCTATTTTTATTAATTACACAATATTATGCATGGCTTACATAGAGAGATTGAAACAAATAACAGTATTTTAGTATGTTGAACTTTTATACCCACTCAAAATAAAACAGGATTAGGAATTAGGGGATGTGACGAAAGCAAACTTTTTGAATTATTGATTTATGATAGATATCTTTATTTCACATAGGTCGCAAAATTTCGGCTCCAATACTATATTTAAATAGGATTTATTTTTTCGAATTCTGAGAAAAAAGTTACAGGGATGAAAAACTAAGAGACAATTTAGTGTGATTTTTATTTTCAAAGATCTCATTCAAAAGAAACTTTTTATTTATTCTGAGGGACTTTCAGCCCTCGGTAATAATTTAGTCTTTCATTCTACGTTTAAATTTTTCAAAAGTATTACTTTTTTCAGTATAGGGCTTTTCATTCACAGTCATTTGTTTTGAGCTTCTGTCATGTGTCACATAATATTAATATATTTACGTCATACGTTATTGGTATATAACAATGATACAAACTAGAGACGTATGACGTAGATATATTAATATTATGTGACACATGACAGAAGCTCGAAACAAATGGCAATCGATGAAAAGCCCTATAGGGCTTTTTATTCACAGGCATTTGTTTCGAGCTTCTGTCATGTGTCACATAATATTAATATATCTACGACATACTTTATTGGTATATAACAATAATACAAACCAAAGACGTATGACGTAGATATATTAATATTATGTGACACATGACAGAAGCTCGAAACAAATGACAATCTATGAAAAGCCCTATTGGGAAAAAATGAACACCATGTCAGTGGTAATATTTTCCAAATTGAATATTCGCTATCTTTGTCGTACAACGCACTCAGTCGAGCAGAATGTGCTGACAAGACAGTGGCAATTTTAGATATTTGACACGGCTTTAGGAATAATAATAACGTTTGATCCAAAATTATTGTCACCATAGGTGGCTCTCAACGACAGATATATATATACAGTGCATGTCTGTTCTTAATTCAGATATACTACTTTCCAGTTTACGTCAACTTAACAAGAAAAGTTAGGTTATGTAGAGATGTTGGTGGTGGACATATACAGCATCCTGTTTGATTTTATTTATTATTGTTACTTATAATTGTGTTAATTCTTTTTATTTTAGATTAAAGTTCTGTGTTAAAGGCTTTGACTGATTTTTTATGTTTTATAACGTTAATCAAAATTAATTGATAAAAATTCAGATTAAAACAAGACATACGTAATTTTTTGCACGGCTAGCTTTGATCCAATAATTGTGTATCGCTCGTTATCTTGAGTTGTTTATTAAATAATATTGATAGTGTATTGGCTAAAGAATTTAAAACGTGAAATTAATAAAAAGGTTTTTATTGTTTATTATTTATGGAAGATCCCAAGCAGAGACTACACCAGGATATATATTGTGATATAAGCATTTTGTTGTTAAAGATATTCAAAATTTATCTAAGCGTTCCATAGTAACAATATATTATTAAAAAAATCACTTTTCCTCTTTTCTCGATTAAGTATTATCTTTTATGGCATAGTATATAAATTATTATAATCACTGAATACATAGTTAGTGAAAAATTATCATATTAATTAATTGAATTAATAATTTAAGCGATGATACATAAGTAACAGTTATCCAAGAACATTCAAAAGTCATCTCAAGTTAATGGTGACAATGTCATTGTCAAGTAATGTTTATGTACGTATCCATACCAGTGAAAACTGTACTACATATAATTTGCCGTGTAAAAAAAGTAGAGATAGCCGTAAAATATTTGCGCCTGTGCTCTTAAATAATTTTTCTACATATATACAAAATATAATCAAGCAATAAAATGTTTAACAACAAAAAAAGTCAATAATATGTAATAACAACATACGCTATTAATTCCATTTTCGAAGTTGCCACAATATATTTTATAATTTCATTTATTTCGTACCGTTTCGTACCTACACCACTGGTAAAATGGTGATTTTTTATGTTACTTTTAATTTTACATGTAAATTTTTCTCATTTTATAACTTAACCATGTAATTTTAATTATGTAATAAGGTACATTGAAGTGTTAATTTTCAAATTATTAACCATTTAAGAGGCAATATCTAAAGGCGGCTGCACAATTGACCGGGAACGGGAACGAGAACGGAAACGGGAACGAGAACGGAAACTGAAAGCATCAGCAGATTCACAATTAAATGGTAAACAGGTAAACAGCTGTTTTGTGTCACTGTCAGTTGTGCTGTTAAATTATTTTTCTTCTCAAAATGAATTTTGTGGAACGATCTTTTTCTAATTTTATTAAAAGAAAATGTCTGTTAACTATAAAAATATGGATTTATTTGATGACGAGCTTTTAATATTTTCGTTTTTTATGATCTTAGAACTTTACACAATATGTGTGCAATCACAAAGGTTTGTCAGATAAAAAGCATATCATTCAAATATTTATATTATTATTATGTATCTAATTACCATATAAGTACGTACTATGATCTACAATCTACATCAATCATAGGGATGAGGACATTTTTTCCAATAAAGAAATCAATCGTTCGTCATTTTATTTTAATACAACAATTATTGTCACTAAAACTTGGTCACACATTTCTAACAAATTTTTATTGGGCATTTGACAGTATTTTTAATACTGCCTTCTGATTGGTTCCGGGAATACAACGGCAACGAGAAAGTTAAAACATGGTCAACTTTCCCGTTCCCGTTACCGGACAGCTTCTCGTTCTCGGTTATTGTGCATCTACAACATTAATTTACGTTGAGGTTAACTTTTTTCCCGTTCCCGTTTCCGTTCTCGTTCCCGTTCCCGGGCAATTGTGCAGCCGCCTTAAGAATATAGGAGTATTTATTGAATTTTCATCTACGCACACATAACAGAAATATTTATTTACCTGTAAAATGTAATTCGCACTTATTTCCTGCTGCTGTCGCTTTTACAACCGTAAGCCGAACACATCACCACTATAAAGAGTTAAAAAAATTGCTAGTTTTCACTCAGAAATCGCACAAAAATTACTAATAAAACAAGTGATGTCAAATCTCAATGAGAACCAACCGTATTAAAATAAGGATTCACTTTCGTTCGAATAACAGATTGCGTGTTAGATCTCCAGAGAGAGAAAAAAATTTCCATGCTCTAAGTCAACGTCATACGAAGCTCGAAACAAATGACAATTGATGAAAAGCCCTATTGATTAACCTGTGATACTTTTATGATACTGTGACCTGTGACTGTGAACTGTGATTGTAGTTCTACAAGTGTTAAGTGTTACTTGCGGTTAGCGAAAACCAAATACTTTGGCTTCGGAGCTTCTAGACAATTGACAGTTATAATTATTGGTGACTTAGAAATTTTACACCCGTATTTTGAATTTCTGTAATAGATGGTTTGTTTAAACCCTAAATTTTCCTTTAAGGTTTTTCTTATTAATTGAAAACAATCATTTTTGTTTAAGAATATTTTTATTATGTGAAATATTTATGTTTTTCTTTGGTAGTAGGTACCTACTGTTTTTGATGTGGTAATAATATAACTTTTATAATATGGTTAATTATTTGACTGTAATTTATAACTTTCCTATGGTTAATTATTTTATAGAGAAATTCAAAATACTGGTAAAATTGCTAAGTCTCCAAGAGGTACCGAACTATAAGTAACATATCCTATACATATAAGTACATATTATTATAAGGTACCTACATGACAAAGTTTTTTATTTAAAATATTGCTAATATGTACTATATAATTAGATTAATAAGTATATTTTGAATTTCATTTACATTTATATAGATAATCTACCAAGCGAAGTGAGGTTTTTCATTTACTGTCTTAAACTCAATGATGTATAAGTTGTATAGGATGTATAAGTAGTATAGGTACAATATATATATTTTCAAATTGCCCGCCAAATCCAGAGAGCTGTCAATTGTCTAGAAGCTCCGAAGCAAAGTATTTGGTTTTCTCTAGACGCAAGTTTAAGTGTTTTGTGTTTTGTTTATTAACCTTTAACCTAATCTAATCAGTTCATTTAATTACAACTAATGCAGTTGTAAGGTGTTTGCTTACATTTTTTGTGTTCCGTTTGTTGTGATCATTCTAATTAACTAATCAAGGTGGATATTAACATTACAAGTACTTAGCAAATATATTTTCCAGCTGATCTGTAAGTACACATTACTTTCTAAAATGACAATGCTAAGGCAACCAGTGGACATTTTAAGAGATAAGTCTCCCCGAGCCATATATCAACTCATAAAGAAAAATTTGATAACGAAGGAATATGCAGATTATCAGTTTTTACAGAACAGTCAGATACCAACTATGCACTTCCAGCCATCTCTTCCTCGTTTACCAATTCCAGCATTAGAATTAAGCTGCAAACGCTATTTGGCCGCACAAAAACCTCTATTGATTGACGAGGCTTATAGGAAAACAGAAAGTAACGTAGAGCAGTTTAGAACAAGTTCCGGAAAGCAGTTGCAAAATTTATTAAAAAATTATGATCAAATGAATAAACACACAAGTTATATATCCGAGTTTTGGTCTGATAGTTATTTAAGAGATCGAAAACCTATACCCATAAACTACAATCCGATGTTGTCTGTACACAAAGATCACAGACCAGCTTATAACGACCAGTTGGTTAGAACCACTAATTTGATTATTAGTTCTTTGAAATTCTATAAGTCACTAAATGCAGGTATTTTAGAACCCGAAGTGTTCCATTTAAATCCGAAAAAGAGTAATACACAACAATTTAGAAACATCTGTAGCTTGTTGCCTCCTTCAGTATCGTGGTATGGAGCATATTTCTTCAAGGCCTATCCTCTAGACATGAACCAATACCCAAATTTATTTAATACTACAAGAATACCAGAGATAGACAAAGATAGACTTGTGCACAACCCTGCGGGGAAGCACATAACTGTACAGCACAAAGGCCATTTTTATGCATTTAGAGTGCTCAATGAGAACAACGAAATTATATCTGCCGATGAAATTCTAGCAAGCTTGAAATATATTCTGGATGACCCTGTTCCCAAGTGTGAATTTCCAGTTGGTGTCCTTACTACTTTGGAAAGAGATAGATGGGCGACTTTAAGACACAACATAGAATCAAACGGAAATACTCAGGCGTTTAAATTTATTGATTCTGCTCTGTTCAATGTTTGTCTTGATACAGAAAATCTAGGTGATGACCCTTATGGAATTGTAAGAAATTTCTTACATGGAGATGGAGAAAACAGGTAGGTATTTGTTCAAGTTACACTTTATATTTTTTGTTTTTCAATTTGTTTAATGTTAATATGATCTATTACAAGATCTAGTACAATATGTATCTATGATCTAGTACAATAATATATACAGCATATAACAGCATACTGTCATTGTAATTAGCAATGCTCGTAACTACATTTTTTTTAAATAGGTATGACTTTATTATACCAAATTGCACAAACATTATTCCTCTTCAGTCTTAAGAAACGCTTGTGTGTCAGCTGATTATTTATTTATTTATTTTATTTATCAACGGGCAAGCCCAATTACAATTAATGTTAAACTATAAATTCATAATACTGACTATATCTACGGTTACAATACAAAAAGTTAATCTGTATTATTATACAATGCAATACAAAAGTTAAGTATTTTCGATGGGAAATAAGCCACAATTTTACTAAAAACATGAATTTATTAACGTTTCGACGCCCAAGTCGGGTGTCATTATCAAAATACAAAATACAGTCAAAATCGTTTACAACGACACCAGCTATAACATACAATCGGATATAACGAACAAAATAGTAGGACCCGTAAAATGACATATACAAAAAGCATTTATATTGCTTATAACGAACAAATCGGTTAAAGCGAACATATTTCTTGGAACAATGGCAGTTGAAATATTGGTTACAACATACATATTTGTACCTCGGCAAGATACAACATCCATTTTTTTCAATTATGACCGTTTTACACACTATATTAATAAACAATTAATAATATAATAAATAATATAAATAACAAATGCATGATTCAATTAAATGACAATAGATACAATGTTATAATATAATATTGTTTCCACATCGCAATAACACTTTTTGTTGGAAAAAGTTTAAAATTGGCTGTAAAGTTATGAAAATGGGCATTGTATTGTTGTGTCTCTCCAAGGTACCCATATTGCCAAGAAATGAAAAGGAAGGTTTTATTAATTTATGATTATGATGGTATTATGTACATCCGGGCTGGGTCCAATTGTAAGTCCTTTAAACACTAATTAGACCTCCTAGGCGGCTCCATGGTATCATACGATTTTGTTTACATTATTCCACCATTTGACCCAAGACACCAAACGGTGTGCTTTACATTATTTGGTGTTTTTAAAAATAAATAGTGTATGTATGCCTACATTTTTATAATACGAAAATGAGAACCCGTTATATTATGAGTATTGTTTATTGACTACCTGTACTCATTCCAATACATATTATTATATGTATCTATGTATGTACATATTTAGATTTACGTAAGTACAATAGACACATATGTTAAATATTATGTGTAATATGTTATAACATCAAGTATATTCAAATGGGAAATAAGCCACAATTTTACCTAAAAATGATTTTATTAACAAATAGGTGATATTAATATTAATAGAATATTAATAATAAAATATTAATAATAGAAAGAAAATACCACAATTAGTAAATCAGTAACATATCGAGTTAGTACATATTTAGTATTTGAGTATTATTTAAAATTTAAAATATCAAGTCAGAATTTGGTATTAGTTTTGAGAGTAAACTAAATGTAAACCCAAATACTTACGATGTCGGGATAGTATCACGAGGTTTTTCCTGGTTTTCCCTCGTGATTTACTATGGAATCTCTAACGCGAGAATTTCAGTGCCACCGTTGCATTTGGTTGTCTTTTTAAAGACAGATCACATGCTATGATTTTTGTGGCGGATATTCTTGAGTTGGGATTGATTTCATGTAATCGAATGAACTATCTTTTAGTAAAGTCGTCCCAGGAACACAACTCATCAATATTGGCAATATCATTTTAAAGTCGTCTACTTTAAAATGTATAATACGTGTCTGAATTGCCGATATAAATGAGTCAGATTAAATAAATTATTAGAAGAATTTTTTACTAAGCAACAACATTTTTGTTTATTTAGTGTTATTTTCTATTTTGACAACGACACCCGACTTGGGCGTCGAAACGTTAATAAAATCATTTTTAGGTAAAATTGTGGCTTATTTCCCATTTGAATATACTTGATTATAAAAATGCCACAAGAAAATAGCTTCAGAACAATGTTATAACATATTATAGGTATAGATTAAGTTACACATTTTTGCATCAAAAACTCACAACGAGCTGACTGTTGCTACCAGTGTAATATCGTTTATAGCAACATATTCGTTATAACATATTATAACCGCTTACAGAGAATACTGGCTACAGCGTACAAAAACCACCAGTCCCCTGAAGTTCGCTATAAACGGTTTTAACTGTAATACTAAATAAACAAAAATGTTGTTGCTTAGTAAAAAATTCTTCTAATAATTTATTTAATCTGACTCATTTATATCGGCAATTCAGGCATGTATTATACATTTTAAAGTAGAAGACTTTAAAATGATATTGCCAATATTGATGAGTTGCGTTCCTGGGACGACTTTACTAAAAGATAGTTCATTCGATTACATGAAATCAACCCCAACTCAAGAATATCCGCCACAAAAAATCATAGCATGTGATCTGTTTTTAAAAAGACAACCAAATTCAACGATGGCAGTAAAATTTCGTGATTTACTATGGAATCTCTAGCGCGAGAATTTTACTGCCATCGTTGCATTTGGTTGTCTTTTTAAAGGCAGATCACATGCTATGATTTTTTGTGGCGGATATTCTTGAGTTGGGGTTGATTTCATGTAATTGAATGAACTATCTTTTAGTAAAGTCATCCCAGGAACGCAACTCATCAATATTGGCAATATCATTTTAAAGTCTTCTACTTTAAAATGTATAATACATGCCTGAATTGCCGATATAAATGAGTCAGATTAAATAAATTATTAGAAGAATTTTTTACTAAGCAACAACATTTTTGTTTATTTATTATTACAGTACAACCTGCCATATCCGGATCAATGTGGCGACAGGCCGATCCGGATATGAAAAAATCCGGATATCAAGACCACTACTTCTTTTACAGTCTCTGAAACGTTTTCTCCTTCATACATTCCAGTAATCAGCGCCGTCAATAACTTTCGTCGATAGACACGTTTTATAGATTCTATAATACATTATTTTGCCATCTTTTAGTTCTTCTTTTAGTGCGTTGTCCAACAGCAGGACTGCCTTTCTCGGTAGATTTCGGTAGATCCGGACGGCGCAGAACCGTCCGGATATGGGGAGGTCCGGATATGACAGGTCCGGATATGGCAGGTTGTACTGTATTTTGTATTTTGACAACGACACTCGACTTGGGCGTCGAAACGTTAATAAATTCATTTTTTTCAAAGAAATCTATGTTGTCGTATTGATTGGCTAGTCTAGCAGTTCTTGAAATGAACAGGGCCCCCGCTACCATATGTGCAAAGTGTGCAATGCACACGGGCGCCATCCTTTAGGGGCGCAAAAACCCGGGGTCCAAAATTGCAAAATAATTTGAAAAAAAAACAAAAAAAACAAAAGTTAATTTTAAAATATAAGTTGAGAAATTAAATAGAATTAGGTATAAATAGGAGAAAAAGAGGAGAAAATCAGAATACTTCGGACATATAATTAGAGGACCTAAATACCATCTAATTCACCTTTAATACAAGGATAAGTGGAGGGAAAGAGATGGATTGGTCGAAAGAAACTTTCATGGTTGGGGAATATTAAACAAAAGTGTATGGAACCACATTAGAAAAATTATTTCGTGCAGAAGCCGATAGAGAAAGGTTTCAGGGACTTGTAAACATGATGACAGCCAACGTCTGAATACAGACACGGTACCTAAGAAGAAGGTATAAATACATGTGAAATTTTATTAGTACACTAAGCGTCAAAATTATCGCATCGCCTTAAAAATGGGACATTTTTGAGGTGTATGTCTCGTATTTTCTAAACATGTTGTCTGATTTTATTGATTTTTTTTTAGTATGTCATAGCTTTATTCTTCAAGAATATCGCTGTAATAATATTTTTGCTAAACAGGTAAGTGTCATTGTATACCGGGTGTAACAATAATAGTGTGTTTTTTCCTCAAAGTTCGGAACACCCTGTGGAATATTCTAGCATTCTAGAGTATATAAAATATTGAAATTAAAACTAAACTGTAGCCTAAGGCTTTCTTAACATTTTGCTTTTTGATTCATTCGCTTATGTTGCGTAATAAAAAGTTAGGTACTTTAACAACTAGTAACTTTCTTCATCAATACAGGGTGTTTCTAAATAAGTGCGACAAACTTTAAGGGGTAATTCTGCATGAAAAATAATGACCGTTTGATTTATAAACATATGTCCGCAAATACTTCGTTTCCTAGATACGGGATGTTGAATTTTTTCTTACAAACTGACGATTTATTTAGGTACTGCTCTAAAACCGGTTGAGATATGTAAATGAAATTTAGTAAGTTTTAAGAGGTGGTTATTGCGCATTTTGTGGCATACAATTAAGAATTTTATATTCACCATTGGCGTGCATACGGGGATTATGACAGAGTAATATGACCCGTATGCACGCCAATGGTGAATATCTTCTTCTTTCTCATAATCCTTAGTGCCCTTCAGGGCGTCGGATAATGGTGAATATAAAATAATTAATTGTAGCCAAAAAATGTACAATAACTACCTCTTAAAACCTACCAAATTTCATTTGCCTATCTCAACCGGTTTTAGAGCAGTAAATAAATCGTCAGTTTGTAAGCAAGAATTCAACATCCCGTATCTCGGAAACGAAGCATTTGCGGACATATGTTTATAAGTCAAGCGATACATTATTTTTCATACAGAATTACCCCTTAAAGTTTGTCGCACTTATTTAAAAACACCCTGTATTGATGAAGAACGTTACTAGTTGTTAAAGTACCTAACTTTTTTATTACGCAACATAAGCGAATGCTTCAAAAAGCAAAATGTTAAGAAAGCTACAGTTTAGTTTTAATTTCAATATTTTATATACCTACGCTAGAATATTCCACAGGCTGATTCGAACCTTTTTTAAAAACACAGTTTGATTCATACACCCGGTATACAATGAAAATTTATCTGTTTAGCAACAATATGATTGCAGCGATATTCTTGAAGAATAAAGCTATGACATACTAAAAAAATCACTAAAATCGGACCACGTGTTTAGAAAATACTTCAAAAATGTCCCATTTTTAAGGTGATGCGATACTTTTTTGGCGGAGTGTATATCATCCAGTTACTGCTGATTTCTATGTAAAACAACATGTCAGAAGTCAGGCATTTTAATTTATCTTATTATGATTTTATTCTGTTTGTACCATTTTGATAGTTTAGTGTACAAAAAAATAATAGTCCATTTACTCACGGTTTTTGTTGTGAATGTTAAAGAACCGCTTATTGTAACCGCGTATTGACGTGAAATTTGGCATAGGTACACATAGCTAATATGCCAAAGAAAAAAAGTGATCTTGTCCCCATAACTTTTGTCATGGGGTGAGTTTTACCCCTTCTTGGGGGGTGAAAAAAAACATACTTTCAAAATAAGTCCGGAATTGGATAAATTGACTAATTCTATAGATTTTTTTAACTAAGTCAATACTTTTTGAGTTATTTGCGAGTGAATATGTTCATTTCTCAACAAAAAACCCCGTTTTTGGCGAAGAACTCAAAAAGTATGTATTTTATCGAACAAAAAAAAATCTTAGCAAAAATATAGCTTACAAAAAAGTGAAAAAATGGTGTGTATTTATGAAGTCTGTAAACCCAGTAGAAGTAAATTTGCAGCTAACGAAAAGTAGGTTTTTATTCGTCAAATTCTAAATTGAATATTTCAACGTGAAATAATGAAAAAATTAAGCACTTTTCGGGTAAAACTCATTAAAACTTTTTAAAAGTGTTTAAAAAAGGTTTATTTTTGCTTTTTAAAAATATTTCTAGCATCAAAAGTAAGTAAGTTACGGTCAAAATAAAGTTGTTCCCTTATTTTTTTGGTAAAAAAATCGTAAAAATCACCCCCTAATTAGCATCCCAAATGAAATTAATCAGCAACAAAAATTCCTGATTTTTTTGAACTTATGTTTTTTTATCCCTGATAAGGGGTGAAACTCACATCCAGGACAAATCACACATCAGCACGATACCACTTTTTTATTTGACATGTTAGCTATGGTATGCCAAATATGTCAATCCAAGCGGTTCTTTAAAATTCGGAGGTTTTGCAATATTTGACTGTGGGTGAATGTACTACGAATATGACTTCTAAAGTTCAGTTATTTGCTTTATTTCAAGCACCTACCTACTGTCAAAAAAATACATAAAAAACATTATTCAAAATGCCTTCAGGGGCGCCAAAATCTTTTTTGCACACAGGCGCCAGAAATGCTTACGGGGGCCCTAGAAATGAAGTTGTTAAATCCATAGTTAGTGCGATGTATAGGGTAATGGAAACTAGTTATAGATCTGGTAGGTCTAGATGGAACATGTATATTAATTTTATTGAGCAAAGAAGAAGCATCAGCTTTACCATGCAGGATATTGTAAAAAGTAATAAAATCTCTCTTCTTATGACGCATAGAAATGGGTGGCATATTTAATGTAGCAAGTAAATCTGCATCATTGTAGTTGCCCAAGAAGTTAAATTTGAAAGCAATCTGTTTAAGGGTTTTATGCTCAACACGACACAAGGTCTCAATATGCACACCATAAAAAGGTGACCATACACAGGATGCATATTCAAGATGGGGAGAGACAAGAGAGCAATAAAGTGTTTTAAGGCAGTAATTCCAGTAAAATCCTGTGGGCTTCTTCTGATAAAGCCAAGCATCTGAAATGCCTTGTTGACTACATTATTTAAGTGATCTGGAAGTTGTAGAGTTGCATCCAAAGTAACACCAAGATCCTTGATGAAAGGTACAGTATCTAGGCAATGCTGTCCAATCTTGTATTCAAAATTGATTGGGGATCTAGGTCGAGAAAATGTAATGGCTTTGTATTTAGATGGATTCAGACTCATCCCATTTCTTGTATACCAGTCCAACAATGTGATTAACTCATGTTGAAGTTTATCACAGGCATTGGGAGATTTAATCAGGCAGCTCAATTTTAAGTCATCGGCAAACAGCAAAAAAAAGGGAAGAAGAAAAACATTCGTGAATATCGTTTACAAAAATGTTAAACAGAAGAGACCCAAGATGTGATCCTTGAGGAACCCCTGAAGGAACAAGAATTGATTTGGAAAGAAAATTACCAATTTTTACTATCTATCTACGATTAGACAAATAGCTGCTAAACCAAGAAATAATTGGTTCATCAACACCAATCATTCTGAGGTTATTGACCAACATACCATGAGACACCCTGTCGAACGCCTTGGAGAAATCAGTGTAAATTGTATCAACTTGATACCCCCTCTCAAGGGAGTCAAACAAAAAATCTACATAAGTTAAATAGGTTAAGCTCAGTAGATCTATGGGGTCTAAACCCAAATTGTTGATCGATAAGTTTAGGCTCGAGTAAAGGAGTTAAAAAGTCACAAACCAGACTCTCAAACACTTTGGGTAAGGACGATAATTACTAACGAGAGATATCCCCGTCTTTAAATATAGGCTTAAGAGAACTTTCTTTCCAGTAATCTGAAAAAACACAGTTTGAAGGGAACAGTTAAATATGTAATACAATGGCCTGGAAAGGTTACAACTGCATTTCTTTAAGAACAAAGGAATTTCTTTAAGAGAGCTTGGTGTATATTTCTGATACAGTAAAACCTCGATATAACGGACTAATTGGGGGGAGGGCGTGTCCGTTAAAGCCGAAAGTCCGTTATATAAAAATATGTTTAAAATAAATCCAGCGTTTCCAGATTGGGGTACTTTCCTACAATTTTGGGGTAATTTGACAGCGTCTGGGGGAATTTTTATAAGCACAAAGGGTTGGGGAGTTTTTTGGGAGGGAAAATTATGGAGGAATTGAAGGGGTCATGGTAAATTAAATTTGTGAATGTACATAGAACTGTATATTCTACTCTCATAATATGATATTCGAAGACGATAGGACTTATGAATTATTTCCAGCGCTCTCTATTGATAAGCAGTATAATTTTGGTTTACTGTTCTCTAGATTTGACTGCTGATTTAATAAAATGTGGCAAAAATTTAAATTTGGGACTTGAACTTTTTGAGAACAATTTGTGCGAATTTCAGTTTCTAACTGGGGGATTTCTAAAATCACATCTGGCAACTCTTTGTATGGGCAGGGTTAAGAAAGTATAATATTAACAGGACGTTTTTAATTTTTTTACATTTGACCGGACTTTTTGTCCGTTATATCCGAAGTCCGTTAAATAGAGGTCCGTTATATCGAGGTTTTACTGTACTAAAATTTTATGATTAGTGATATGAGTATTGGATGAAGATAGTTCATGATTGGGCATATTGAGATTACTCTGAGAATAAACTGTGGAAAAATAATCAGCAAACAAATTTGCAATATCTTTGCCTGAGCTACAATATTTGTTGAGATATTTAAGTCCATTAGGAAAAGCACTATTTTCTCTTTTACTATTAACAAAAGACCAGAATTTCTTGATATTTGAAGATGTAGCTGTTTCAGTAGACTGAACATATTGTGAGTAGCATTCCCGAGTCAGATCCTTGCACAATTGTCGAACCCTAGAAAATTCTTAATAGTCATTCAAACAACCAGTTGACTTATATTTTTTGTGTAATTTTTTCTTTAAGGTGATAAAAATTTTTAGATCCTGATATTGGGAATTTTCTGGCTGAAAACTTCTTCAATGGTACAAATTTGTCTATAGCTATAAAAATAATTTCATAAAATATATTTAACATAGTCTTGAGATTCACGTTAATAAACAAATTGTCCCAATTAAACTGGTCTAGCAATAAGGAAATATTCTGATAGTTTGCAAACCTGAAATCTCTGTAGTAACAGGTTACATTTAATGGTAATTGAGAGTGGTGGATGAATGACTGGAGGAACTAGAAAAAAGTCTGCTAACTCCGTTTATGCTAGGTGGTCATTTATCAAGAAAAGATCTAAGAGAGACTGTTGTGTATTGTAACATGATGATTACATTGGAAAAGGTTGTGGAAACTTCAAACATTTGACATAATCTGGATGCAAGACACATCCTGTAATGATGCTCCTCCTGCAGTCACAACAGAACTAAAGGGGCCATTTTGCCAGAGAGCATGAGGCAAATTAAAATCCCCAACCATGTGTAGGTTTAACTAAGGCATCAATAGTGCGAGCGAGTCCAGTGTCTCAGAGAAAATGGTATACGACTGTGCCGGAGAGTTGGGAGGTAAATAGACTGCTCCTAATATAAAACTAAAAACACTGGATCCAACCTTAATGAAGACCTGTTCAATGCTATCTGGTACTTGGAGACAAGTACTTGGTATTGACTTGTGTACAGCCATTAGCACTCCTCCTCCTCTCTTGAAGACACTGGTGTTAGCAGAGCGGTCACAACAATATATGTTAAAATCAGTAAAGCTCAGTTCAGAATCGTTAATGCCGTTATGTAGCCAAGTTTCTGTCAAGACATATATCGATGGTTAAGAGCACAGATATAGTATGTCCACTTTTTGCCGATTTTAAGATAACATTATAAAAATATTCAGTAGGGCCATATGAATGTTCTGCATAATTATTGTAAGTCCAGAATGATTGTAAATGGGTTAAACGACCTTGCCAAAATATAGTATTTCCCATTTGTACCAAAAACCGACTTGCACAGATATTTTATGTCTGTTTGGAAGTGCACAAACATAGTACATGTTATGTTTGTTTTGGGACATACAGTAACATACGCCTTATGTTGTATGTCCATACTCATTTTCAAAAAAAATATTTTTTAACCCAATAATACATAATATTTTAAAAAATATCTACATTAAGCTAATAATGATACCCGAACTTATTACCCAAACATTATGATATATCGGTATATCAGCAGTATCAAACAAAAAGTAACGTGAAAACTTCAAAACGTTCTCCTCAACAATTAAGATATTTGGACATACTATATCTGCGCTCTTAATCATCGATATGTCATGTTGACATGCTGGTATATTATGCAAAAGATCACCTAACTTAGTTCTTAAACCTTGTCTATTATTATGTTAACATTTTAATGCATATTATAGAAAACCTCAACTCCAGTATCTATTAATTTAAATTGGCAACCCTGGTAACTCAATCAGTTTTCATTATAATGTCAACATGGCTGTGCCTTGTTATGGTTGTCAGTTATTCACTAAATTAAAACAGCTTTCAAAGCTCTATATTATATGCTTCTCATTAAGTAAGTATCCAACTATAATTTCATAATAATTCTAGCTGTTAATAAATTTATTATCGTGAATAAATGACATGATTTTTTTAAACGTGGAGTTTCCAAAATTTCTTTGTGCATTTTGTTAGGTTTGCAGACTTACTATGTAGGCCTAGGCTCAGAAGATATAATTTTGAACTATACACAGCATACAACGCACCCAACATCATAACATCCATAAAGATCAGACGTCTGTGCTGGATGGGCCATGTTTAACGGATGTTGGAGACTGAAACACCAAAACATATAATGAGGCAGACACCAGCAGGGAGAAGGTCACAGGGAAGACCCATACTTAGATACATGGAACAAGTGGAACAAGATCTGAAAACACTTGAGATTACCCACTGGAAGAACAAAGCAAGGAACAGAACAGAATGGCGGAAAATCCTAGAACAAGCCAGGACCCAAAAAGGGTTGTCGAGCTACCAATGATGGTGAAATAGAGAGATTCTTACAATCTTGAAATATTCAAGTAGCTGTGAAAATACAAAATACCTATATTTTTTAGTGTGTTTACCTAAAGTGTTTTTTAGAATGACAGTTTATAATTTTGTATCAAATAGTAAGGTTAATAAAAAACTGGGAGAGACATACAAATTAAAGAAGAAAACATAAGAAAGCTGAAAGTATGATGTAGAAAGAAAAGAGAAAGTAATGAAGTCTCAATCTGTTTGCAGAAATAATAACAGCAAAGTACACTGAGCATTATTAAATGAAGAGGATAGACAAAGAAATTTTGATGAGTTTTAGAAAAAATAGTGGAAGGCCATTTTTTCTGAGTAACTAAAGACTCAATCTGCAAATCCTATATCGGATGGTAAAATGAAAGTTATATCCACTCTATTCTTCTTTATGGTGTCGAAGCTTGGACTATTAATGTTGACTTAATGAGAAAGCTGGAAGCTTTTGAGATGTGGCTCTTTTGGAAAATTTTGAAATTACCATGGACTGATCATATTACATACTAACAAAATGGTGTTGCACAGAATGGGAAGAGACAGAGAACTTTTGACCACAATAAAAGAAGAAAAACATGTAACGAGGTCGTTGCGTTGTTGCTCCAGGTAACTAAATCAGTCGAAGAAAAGAGTTCGTTTTTTTAAGACATTTTTATTTGGAATCAAAACATACAAAAAATTAGATAATTAGCCTTAATTACTCGTTAATTTCGTTAATAAAATATATTTATAATAATCTACGCATCGAGCTTTCTGTTCGGGCCGATGTGACGATATTTTGTACATGAATGAATGATTTTGACGATCGCGTGAAATATGAATTGCTTTTATTAATACGACATGAATGTATAAGGAAAGGGAAGAAAGGGAATCTCGCTCGGCTCGCCAGATGAAAAAACACATTAGGGATATATGATCACCGCTCGTATAAGGATAGGTAAGAGGAAAACTGTCGGATTTGCTCAGCTCGCCAAAACGACAGCGGAAAATGGTCGGGAACTACTACCTACATAAACTCACCTCTTATACCTCGCTGTTGTTTATTATTCTTCGATCAACGCTCCAAGAATAATCTAATAACCATATTTAGGTACTTACTTAGAAATGATAAATACAAGTTGCTACAGCTGATTATGAAGAGTAAAATCGAAGGAGGTCCTTCTTCTTCTTCATGTACCATGTCCTTTCAGAACGTTGGTTACCATCATAGCTATCTTAATTTTATTCACTGCCACCCTAAATAGCCTGCTTGTATCAACATCATACCAATCTCGCAAGTTCTTCAACCATGAGGTTCTTCTTCGTCCTGGACTGCGTTCGCCTGCTATTTTTCCTTGCATGATATTTAGTAGCAACCTATATTTGGGACCTCTCATTACATGTCCGAAATACTCCAGCTTTCTCTGCTTGATGCTTTTTATGATCTCAGTAGTCTTGCTGAGACGTTCTAGTATTGTGGAGTTTCGAATCTTCTCCACCCAGGAAACTTTTAAAATTCTTCTATAGCACCACATTTCGAAGGCCTCAAGGCGATTTAGATCGATTTTATTCACAGTCCAGGACTCGACACCATAAAGTAAGACCGAGAACACGTAGCAGCGAAATAGGCGGATCCTCAATGCCAATTTTAGGTCTCTGTTGTGCTTTTCTGAAAATTCTTTCGGAGTAAACGTTGAAAAGCAGGGGTGACAAGAGGCGTCCCTGCCGTACTCCTCTTTTAATATTAAGAGCCTGTGATTCCACACCATCTACTAAAACTGATGTTTGATTCCAATATAAATTTGCAATTATTCGAACATCTCTGCTATCCAAGCCAATGTCTTTTAGAGCTTCGATCAATATAGAGTGCTTAACACGATCAAATGCCTTTTGGAAGTCAATAAAACAACAGTATATGTCTACATATATATCTCGACATCTTTGAGCAAGTACGTTCATTCCAAACAGTGCCTCTCTCGTTCCAAACCCGTTACGGAAACCAAACTGTGTGTCATCCAGGTATTCCTCGCATTTGTTGTAGATACGACCATGTATTATCTTTAGAAAAATTTTCAATAAGTGGTGTAACAAACTGATGATTCTATAATCAGCACAGGTTTTTGCTGTTGTCTTCTTAGGTAGAGCTATAAACAGTGAATTAGACCAACCATTAGGTAGTTGTCCGCTGGTATAAATAGAGGTCCTGGTAGGCCACAAATATCCTGGCTTAAAAACATTGCGACTGAACCAGATTAAACACACAGACACTTTTAAGAAAAGCAAAAGGTACAGATGAATTTGCAATAGTTTTAGCCAACCTTCATTAGTGGAGTCGGCATTAGAAGAAGAAGAAGAAATGGAAGGCCAAGAAGTTGTACATCAAATTTCTTAGCAACAAGATTCTGACAGATAAGAGATAGGAAAGAAAGTGTACAAAATAAAAGAAAATGGTCTTGTCAATATCATTTGAAAAAAGGGACATCTATTGAATATTTGAAGAACAAGAAATTGATAATAACGTAACATGTTCACTGCATATATTTTGTTAACTACTTCTCCCAGAACCTAAACTATTTTTTGTAATATGATGTAAGTAAGCACATGTGGCTCATTGGCGACACCCGCACTAGAGAGAGACACCAAATGTTGCTGATGAGCAACATGCACAGCAAAATGTGTAATGATATTGAAAACAACTCTGGTCCACTACATAAGAAGATAAGAAAATCAAAATAAGTTGAAATGCTGTTGGATCAAAATAGAAGGAAATTTAACATTTAATGGCCACCTGGTGTAAACATTAAATGGTCTATCGAATCTTCATATTCCGAACCAACGCTTTCATCTGAGTCACATAAGAATCCGAAGAATATCAGAAGTCCTATTAGCCTGGAAAATTCAAATAGCAGTTTATGCAACAACAAAGATGAAGTTCAGAGCACAAACATACAAACAGGCCATCGAAATTTGCAAAACTAAGAATCCGTTCCATACCCATATTAATTTCATTAAGAAAGATACTTTAGAACCATCGACTAATCTGGATCCATTGACCCCACCAAGAGTTAGAGTAACCAATAACTCTAATAGTCGATATCTTTTAGCCAGATTAAGGGAACCGGATATCTTAAAGGCCATTAAACTTCATCTTGCTTATCTACACGACCAACCTGCATCAGTATTTTATGATGGGTATACCAACACAAGTGTTAAATTGTTTCTGGCTTCCGAAGGACTTCCTACAAAGAGTGAAGATCTACGAAAAATTCTTCTAGATTTTAATGATGCTTATGGAATTGGTGCAGATGAGGTAGACGCTGATCTTGCTGCTTTTAGGTCTTTTCTAACTTCGGAAAGAATTATTCACCTGCAAAAATCAAGGGAATGCCACCGAAACTACTATTCCGCTGCCTCTCCAAGACGAAATTTTTAAACATCACGACGTGTTCTGAGGGACTAGAATCCTCAAATTATTTTAGTGATAACAACTTTAGCATGATTCTGATTAATATTCGTGCTATAAGATATAAAACTGATGAATTATTTCTGTTTCTAGAGGAATTAGGGTTTCCACCGATAGTTGCGGTTACTGAGCACTGGCTTGAAGTCAACGAGCCTTTTTTTTTTGTAGAAAAATATTCCACTATTGGTAGGTATGACCGTCCAAGTGCAGCTCATGGAGGCACCCTAATTCTTTCTACAAATAATGATTTTTCTCTGGTAACAAAATATGACTTTCGATTAAGTGAAGCATTCTTTGAGTTTTCCTTAGTTTACAGTAAGAACCTTAATCTTTATATTATTTGCATTTATAGATCACCTGACTCTTCCGTGGAACTATTTTTTCAGAACCTGCTTAATTTGTTAGATGAGCTGCCCCGTAAAAGCAGAAAAATTTTATACGGGGACTTCAACATTAATTGTGCTGCTGCTTGTGCTACACAAATATCTCTGGTCAACTTATTCGAATCATATGGTCTATCAATGCACATTGATTCTCCTACAAGGATTACAAAAACTTCATCTACCATAATTGATTATATTGTCTCAGATTTCTCACCCCGTGATGTCTGCGCTACAACTGTTAATGCGGGACTATCTGATCATGAAGCGGTTTATACGAAGTTTAACATCTTTAGCAAGTCCTCCTCGAAAACTCGACGTTTAGGCAGGATTTTTTCCGGTCGGAACTTTCGTAAATTCCAACGTGTATGCTTAACCTCTGAGTGGCACTTTCTTTCTATGGACGTCGATTATAATTTCAGTGATTTTTTTAATAAGCTGGTCTGTATCTTCAATAAAGCATTTCCTTTAATCACAATTAAGCAAAAACATCGCAAACCCTGGACTACCAAAGGTATCCGCATATCAGCCAAAAACATGCGTTCACTACTGTATATCAAGAAATTTAATACCAGCGTCTGTTACTGAATATATCACCAAGTACAGGTCAATCTATTTAAAACTTATAAAATCGGCTAAAAAATTGTACTATCAAAATCGTCTCAGAAGCTCTAAAAGTGTTGCAAAAGAAACTTGGTCCATAATAAACGATCTTCGAAATAAAACTCACACAGCTCAAACATTTTCCCTTCCAGACCCAGAAAATCTAAATGAATACTTTGTTAATGTGAGTAAAAATATAACATCAACTATTGTTTCACAACAAGATCCCATTTCCTATCTCCCTAATTCAAGAAAGGTCTCGAATTCATTCTTTATAAGACCGGTTGATAAATCTGAACTGATCCAAACAATCAATAGTATCAAAAGCAAATCTTCCTGTAGTACCGATGGACTATCCATAAAAATAATCTCCCAGACAATGTGTTGGGAGTCCTCATCTCTCTAATTAATGATTCTTTTGAGAAAGGTAAATTTCCAGAGTGCCTAAAGACGGCCATCATTATTCCTCTTCATAAGGGTGGTGAAAAATCTATTGCCTGCAATTATAGACCTATTACATTACTACCGGTACTCTCCAAAATTATTGAAAGACTCATAAAAGCCCGACTTATGTCCTTTCTCGTTGATAACAAGATTTTATCACAAATTCAGTTCGGCTTTTTAAATAATAAATGTACCACCGATGCCATGTTTTCTATACTACATGAGGTTTATCAAGCATTAAACAATAATCTCCACACTGCCACTGTTTTTTGTGATTATGCCAAAGCTTTTGATTGTGTAAATCACGACATTTTGATAAAAAAAACTAGATTTCTATGGAATTCGAGGTATTTCTTTGAACTGATTTCAATCTTACTTGGATAATAGGAGACAACTGGTTAGAGCAAATGATACAGACTCTAGTCTCAAAAATGTTGGATGTGGGGTAACACAAGGTTCAGTATTGGGTCCTCTACTTTTCCTTATCTTTATTAATGACATCACTAGTTTAAAAATCGATGGAAAAGTTTTTTTTTTGCTGACGATACCAGTATCACTTGGAGCAGCTCAAATATCGCAACTCTTCATGCTACTATAACTTCTGATCTACTCACAATAAAATCCTGGTTCGATTCTAATTTACTCTCTTTTAACGTAGATAAAACAGTAGCATTACCCTATAAAGGAACTCTTCAACCCTTACCTCTTCATAACAGCCAGATCAGTATCGTTGATTCTGTAAAGTTTCTTGGTATTTTTTTTAGATAGCAACCTTAAATGGTCCCTTCATATCGATGTGTTAAGCAAGAAACTATCCTCAGCTTGCTTTGCAATAAGATCTGTTTCGAAGGAAATTGATTTAGCCTCTTCCAAAATAACATACTTTTCATTGTTCGAGTCCCATCTTCGATATGGTCTGCCTTTTTGGGGTTCTGGTACAGCTGCCCAATCCGATGTTATTTTTAAATTACAAAAAAGAGCAATAAGATATCTGTTTGGCCTCAGAAGAACAACACATTGCAGAAGCTACTTCAAAGATCACAGGATTCTAACATTACCTTCTTTATATATTTTAGAAACTGTCTGCAAGACCTAGACATGACTATTACACCAGAAATTCTACCTTTGACATCTATTTACCATCCCGTCCAGTGAGTTAGTAAAGAAATCTATATTATATTCTGCAAAAAAACTATACAACCATCTCCCTCTACAACTTAAATCTGCAACATCTTTCCCCAAGTTCCGTAAAATGACAAAAGCCTATTTATCTGAAAGACCATATTATTCAATAGCAGAGTTTCTTAACCAGTAACTAAGAAATTACAGTATTCTTATGTTTAAGTAGAATCTTAATCTATATTTGAGTGTCATATGCAGCATCATAACTTATTAAATTACTTATTAAATTTCTTAAGGTAGATTACGCAATTTGCAATTTTTTTTTTTTAATTTTGCAATAGATTGTTACTGATTTTTATTTCACTTTATTATGTTTTATTTATATTGACGATTTGTATAATTCTAGTAAATTGTATTTGTTATTGTTTTTATTTATGATTCTTGTAAGCTTTGTCTATAAAATTGTTAAATTTTTCATGACAATAAAGCATATTTCTATTCTATTCTAATGAATTTACTAGCAGTACATATTTCCAATCTTGTGTTATCTCTGCTCCCTTTGCCTGAGGATAAGGAAAATATTATAGTGCTCTACAGTGACAGTTGTGCCTATCAAAATAGAAGTTATAATGTTCCCAATGCCCTATTACACATATTTCGCAGTAAGAATGTTGGATTTGAACAAAAATACGTACAGGTTGGGCTTACTCAGATGGAAGCTTATTTTATGCATTCCACTATCAAACGAAGATGATATTACAGTGGAAGCCGGTAGGAAGGCGAAAAAAAGGAATGCCCAGGACGAAATGGTTTAATGACGTGGAAGACGACCTGAAATTCATGAATATAAGACAATGGAGGGGAAGGGCACAAGAGAGATCTGAATGGAAGGACATAGCCAGACAGACGTAACCCATCCAGGGTTACGATGCCAGAAGAAGAAGAAGAAGACTATCAAACGAAGGCTACAAAATAAGAAGATTAATGTACCAGCTTACTATGTTCCTGTGCAGTGGCGTGCGGTGACTTTCTAAAGGGGAAGCGATTCAATAAGGATATAAAAATATTTTCTTAAGGGTCGAGGGTCGAGCCACTTCCCACCTGATAACACTCTGATGCGCTATAGGGGCTCTCTATCAGCAAAGTGCTTATGTGAGACGTCCTGGGTACAAGGAGTCACACACTAAATCCTACCCCGATCAATGCGTGAGGCACTCTATTGCCGCTATTTCTAGTGACTATAGTGACCTATCATTGATCTGTATTGCTTGCTCGGGCCTTAAGTCCTCGCTTCGGGCTTCGTTTCCTAAAGAAGAGATCTATTTAAATGTTTTTTTTAATTCCGAGGCATTTTCCACAACACACAACTTTCAACAATGTGACACTTATTTATACTTGAGCTCTATTCTCCTATCAACTTCTGATAATTGTTGAATTCGGTCTTTTTCAATGGACTTGTAAAGTCTGTCTTATCTTGTTGAATTTCTTGTAAAACTTTTAATGCATTTTAATACTGAAAAACTTCGTTCAACTGATGCACTTGTGACTGGGATAGTTTGTAGTAATTCACACAACTTGGACACTTCACACAGGGACTTTTTTAAACCAGTAGTTATAAGAAATGCCCAGATTTCTGAGTATATCTTTATCACTAATGTGAGTTGTTTCATAAACAACACTTAACTTATAATGCAAAGCTGGCATATCAAAATAGTTTCATTATTTAATCGCAGTGAAATAAATTCCTCTGTGGGAAATTTTGATGAATTGTAATTAGAAATATTAAATAAGAATATATTATATAATTCGTTAAAATTTTAAAAGCGAAAATTCATTTTTTGTAGAATGTTATCAAAAGGTCTCTCTGTTGCCGACATTTTCAATCTTCATTCTTTTTCTTTCATGTTCAAACCCCATATTTTCAGTTTTATTCCAAATATTTTTAAACTGCTCTCGTTTTTTAATTATCGTATTAATAAAGTCATCAATTTAATTAAGTCATCAATAATAAAGTCTTATACAAAATGCAATGTCAATTGACTTCATCTGTAAAATGTCAAATAAAAGATCAGTAAAAGGAAAAATCTCTGCAAAAAATTTAAATCGAAATATTCTTTAAGCGAATGTATGTACCTAAGCAGACTAAGCACCCCTTAGAAGCAGTAACAGTCAGAGCATCCCACTCTTGGAAGGCGATCGAACGATCGCTTCTGCAGGGTACCAAAATTCGCGCGACTAGTGGGTGCGGTCATTGAACCCTGACCAATTTTTATACGGGACAACTGCATGACAAGCGGCGATTTTGAGATGCGCTTCTGTCAGGGGTGGACCGAATAGTTGAAATGTGTGGATAGTGCATATTGAGTTCCTTCCTATGCGATTAGTTTTTAATATTTTTCAATGCCTATTGCCTAGGTAATAATATGTAGATTACTGGGATTGGGGAAAATTTTTGATAATTAAATATTAGTTAATAATATATTTTGTTATATCGAAGTATATAATAGGGAAGCGGTGCTTCCCCCGCTTCCATGGACCGCACGCCTCTGTTCCTGTGTGTCTCGAAACCAGAAAATCTCAATCTTATAATGTTGGTAGAAAAACTTGTATCTCCAACAGAATTATAGTAAGTAAATATTCGTAACTTCAAATATTTATTTACTAGATCTGGAAACATCATCTATTTAGCTAAATTAGGCATACATTCGTTTTTTTAGCTAAACTATTAAATTTGCATTATTTTTTGATAAGATTTAAACTAGACTGTTTAAATTGGCTCCTATAAAGTTGGTCATGTCATGAGGAATGCTAATTACAATGATGATAAAATGACAAATTGATGAATGACTCAATCTCTTCATGCAATAACATGTTATCTGTAGGTACTCTGACTAATTTGTTTGTAATGTGTTATTTTACTACAGTGGACTCTATAACGAATTACGAGGTTATTATATATATATATATATATATATATATATATATATATTGATGTGATCTTGATTATTGATATGAGATAATATTCTTATATGTTACTTAATTTAATCAATGTATTAATACTAATCTAATTAATTAACCAGATCATATATCAATATGTTTTCAATCTCAGGGCGAATTATAAATTAATTATTTACTTCCGTGGCTTCTAAATATTTCTTAATGGTTCCTAATCGGGATAGAAAAGAAAAGAGTAAAAAAATACACATATGGGTTACAATTATAATCAAAATATTTTTTATTTTATTTAAAAGGCAATCAATGCTTAATATTTGCTATTTCTTATTATTCTTAAACATAACATTTACAAATGGGAATCTTATTTCCTTTTGGTTTTCAATTGAAAGTTTTTATTAACATTTAACTATTAGGAGTTATTAGGAACAACTCTATTTAAGTTTGATGAAGCTTTTCTGATATTATTGATTATGTTATTCAATTTTTTATATGGAATTTAATACGAAAAACCCATACATTCATGTCCAAACAAATGAGACTGACCTTTTCCTGGTGAACTGAAAATGTCCTCACACAAGACCCTTTCCTGCTATCCTTGGCTGCGATCAAACCTCGTCCTGGCTTCCAGTGATGTTCTCCTTTGAAAAACTAGCTCGAATAGCTCTCGTTCCTGCTTTTGTCGTGATGCTGTGTTCTACCTTTTTCGAAACTGCTATCAGCTACCGGGACACTCTGGGCTCAAGGAGGTTCTTTTACTCTCGACCTGGCCTACTTCTCGTTCCACGATAGATACTCCACACTCACGGAACTACACCGGCTTTCTCACTCCTCGAACACTACCGTCTACTACTCGACTTCACTTCTCGACAGCTCAAAACATTCTGATCTCACTTTGTCATTCATTCCCCTACTTTCTAAATATCCCTTCCAAATTCACAAATCAATCTTCCACCACCAACTCTCATTCGTAATATTCCTCAAAACCAATTTTTAATCTTTCTAAATATGCTTAATGGATTTCAAAAGAAAATATTTAATTCCCATTCTAAAATACTTTCTAACTATTTACAAATTTTAATGACCTATTCTCTCTTTCAAATGAGTCTTATTTAGCATAGGCTAATGATCGAAACCTTCCGCGAAAAACGATAATGAACTATCATCTATTTCACTGAGTTTTATTTAGCATAGGCTAATGATCGACCTTCCGCGAAGAAACGATAATGGTACGCGTCATTCACTTTGTTTATTCTAAGCACATTGTTCCGAGTTTCGTACGCTTATTCTAATCACTTCTTAAAATTACATATAACAATTTGTTGTATACAGGTTGTTTTAAATTTATATGCCCGTGGTTGAGAAAATTGAAAATATTTTATATTAAATTGAATTCTGTTTATAATTATCAAAATTTAATTTTCATATCAAATAGAAATATAACAAATCCCCGCCTTGTATTCGATAAAATTTATCTGCATTTTTAAATAAATTTTCTCGAGGCAAAACCAACTCCCTGTATATTTCCTTACTTTAATCTACGTCTTATATCCTAACTTACTATCTACTTCATGTAATTCTGTCTTTTATTCGTGATATTTGTATACATCGTGAATATTATAAATTCCTCGGATCTTTTCCGAGTTCCTGTGCCTCAACTCATAACTATTTATCCCATTTTCATTATTCACGATGTACGGGCCTTCGAAAACAGGCATCAACTTTGCGCAAATGCCCCCAGGAAGATTTGATACTCGTAATGCCCTCACGAGTACTTTTTCACCCTTTTGGAAAGTCACTGGTCTTCTTTTTCTATTTTGTTCCTGTCTTTGGATATATTTTTCGTTGCTTCGCCGTAATCTTCTCTGTACGGTTTCAATCACCTGTTGATATTCTTTTGGCTCTTGGTCTTCCCATGGCCTTATCGGCAATACACCCTTCATGATGTATTCTGGGGTCTCTTTTGTTACTGTGCTCGGAATTGTATTTAGATACCTTTCTATTTCCGCCATTTTCCTGTCCCAGTGGCGATGTTGACCATCTGTTGCAATGCGAAGAAATTTCGTCACTTCCTGTATGAATCGTTCCGAAGGATTACTCTGTGGATGCCTGATGCTGACAAAATTTGTCTCTATTCCTCGTTCTCGAAGTTGTCCCTTGAAACGATCATTTCGGAAATACGTTGCATTGTCCAGTAGGATCTTTTTTGGTGTTCCTACTATGGCTATAAAATTGTCGATTTTTCTTAATATTTCCTCCCCCTTTGTGGTGCGGCAACTATATAATTTTACGTATTTTGAAAACACATCCACCATTACCAGAATATGTTTGTTCCTTTTAGTGGTCATAATTAGATCGCTTAACATATCTATTGCTACAATGTCTAGTTTGTTTCGGGCTTCAATATTTTTGGCAACATTTTCGTTTTTGAAATTCAGACTCTTATATTTTTGACATACATCGCACTTCTGGGTAATTTCCTTTGCAATGCGGTAATCCTGTCGGCTGATGTAATTTTCCCTAAAAACGAGCCAAACTTTTCTGCTACCGATATGCCCATTGTCCTCATGTAATTTCTTTATTATCTTTTCGGCCAATGTCTGTGTCACTAAATATAGTTCCTTTCCGTCTATTCTCTTAAAATATATGTCATTTTCTACTTCCGCTCTTCTTTTCTCTCTTTCCTCTAGGTCTTCTTGGTTTGTCCTTATCTCATTTAACGAATATATCCCTTCTTCTTGTATTAATCTATTTAGTCCCACCTGTAGAGTAATTGTTTCCTTTTTTCCCGTGTCCTCATCCCGTGTTAGAGCGTCGGCTATTATGTTGTCTTTTCCTTTTATATATCGGAACTCAAAATCATACTCCTGTAATAATAGAATACCTCTATGTATTCTATTATTTACTAATCTATTCTTCATGATATGTACTAAAGCTGCATGGTCTGTTTCGATTGTGAATTTTGCTCCCAATAAGTAAAACCTCAATTTGTTTACGCAATATAGTACACTGGCAAACTCCAATTCTGTAACACTATATTTTCTCTCATGTGTTTTAGTCACTCGCGATATAAAACATATCGGCACTTCTTGGTCGTTTTGTATTTGAGACAGAACTCCTGCAAATTTTTGTATGGACGCATCAGTTCGGAGTATAAAAGGTAAATTGTAAATGGGGTGGTATATTTTCGTTCCTTTTGCGAATTCTCGTTTTAATGTTTCGAAAGCTTCCTCCTGTTCTTCTTTCCAATTCCATTTTATTCCTTTTTTAAGCAACTTTATCAGAGGGATTTCCTTTTGGCTCAAATCGGGAATCAGTTTTTTAAAATAATTAATCGTGCCAAGAAAACCTCTCAATGTTTTCAAATTCGTTGGTCTTGGGTATTCATCTATGAGCTTAACTCTGTCTTCGGATAATCTTACTGTTTTGGTGTCCAATTGAAAACCCAAATAAATGACATCTTTTTGAAAAAATTGACATTTTTCAATGTTTAATTTCAATCCCGCTGTGTCCAATTCTTCCAGAATTATTTCTATGTGTTTCAGATGACTCTGAGTATCTTGTGAAAAAATTAATAAATCATCGATATAATGAACTATGAAATCTTCGTGGCGATTCAAAATGGTATGTAGAGCTCGGACGAGTGCAGCACAAGCACTCTGCAATCCAAACGGCACTACCTTAAACCGGTAGACAATACCATCAATAGAAAAAGCAGTGTAGTTTCTACACTTTTCAGCTAACGGTATCAACCAAAAACTGTGTTTTAAGTCAATTTTCGAAAATATGTGTGACCCGGTGATTCTTCCAAAAATGGCCTCGATGTTTAGAGGTGATTCATATTGTGATACAGTGTGCTGGTTGATATTCCTGGCATCTAAACATAATCTCAATTCTCCACTGCTTTTCTTTACTATCACAATCGGGTTAACATACGGTGAATCACATCTTTCGATGATTTGATCTTCCAACATTTTATTTATTTCTTCTTTCACCTCTTGTCGATACTTGTATGGAATCGGGTAAGTCTTTGATCGAAAATTTCCCAAGTTTTTCACCTCAAATGAATGTTCGTACTTTTTAGCCACTCTGTTTTCCTCATTGATCAAATTTTCGTAGTTTCTTAACATCAACCGCAATTCTTTTTCTTTCCCTTCTCCACATATCAATTTTCTGTCTTTTTTCTCAGATTCTTCACACATGTTTACCGTGCATTCTGCATCCTCGTTTGCATATACCTCCTCTTCAAATACCACTGTTTCAATCATATTCTTTTCACTTTCATTTTTTAGCTTTATTTCTTCTTCTCCTGAGCCCGTCTCTTCTTTTGAGGAATCCCAGGTTTCCTTTGTTTCTGATACTCTCAAATTTTCTTCTTCTGGGCTCAACTCTTCTTTTGAGGAGCCACAGGTTTCATTTTCTTTTATCTTTTTCTGACCTTTTCTCCTTTTTCTTCTTTGTCCTTGCTTCGCTGCCAAATTCATTTCCACTGTTTGTTCTTTACCTGATTCGTCCGTATTTTGTTTCTCATGTTCCTTGTCCTGTTCTTTTTCTTTTTCTTCTGTTAGTTTCATCGTATTATTTTTAAAATCTATCACTACATGTTTTTCTGCCAATTCGTCCACTCCTACTATCATGTCATGTGACATGTTTGGCATTATTACACATTGTAGTGCATACATATTCTTGCCCAGTCGTACCATTACTCGTATGCCTTCATTTATAGTTGCCAATGTCCGTTTGTTTGCGCCCACTAAATTTACCCTAGGTATTTTATAAATTAAATTTGTTAAGTTAACTTCTTCTATTAGTTTTCTGTTGACCAATGTTATTTCAGATCCAGTGTCTATCATAATTTTAATTGGTTTCTCGTTGATAAATCCATCCACAAATTTTAAATTAACTCCATTTTTCTTTTCGTTGTTTCCTGCCAATTTAATAAACTCCTTGGGGTGACAAAAGATTCCTGTTTGATTTTTGGTTTTTAGTGAGTGCCGTCGTGAAAAGACGCCGGTTGCTCATCGTTGTTTATATTTTCGTCATAATGTCTCTCTCCGTCATATTCATCTGTCTGGGTATTATTTACTTCTCTTCTATTTTCTCTTGGTCTGTCGGATCTGTTTCGGTTTTCTCGATATCCCTGTTCATTTTGTCTACCATTATTTCTGTTTTCTTGATTTGAGCGTGTGGTGTTTCTATTCTGGTATTCTCGATTTCTGTCCTCATTCCATTGCCTATTTCTTTGTTCATAATTTCCTCTTCCGTTGTCTCTATTTTCGTTTTCCCTTCTGGGATTAAAATCTCGTCTTGTATAGTCCCTCCTATTTTGATTTCTATCTCTGTAATCTTGTGTTTCTCGGGGCCTGTAATCTTCTCGCGACCTTCTTGATTTTCTTTCTCTTAGACGTGATTCTCTTATTTGTAGGAATTGGCATAAACTATCTATGTCTTTGTAATTTTGCAATGTGATATGGTCTTCCAGCGTTTCCTCGAAATGTCTTGCAATCAGTTCGACTAATTGTTCCGATGAGTAATTATATTGTAAATGTTTTGCATTATTGTAAATTTGCAAAGCATATGTCCTTTCTGATACACCCATCCTATCATTGTATTTCCCATTTTGCAATTCCTTGTTAATTTCCAATTGTTGGACCTTTCCCCAGAAATAATTCAAAAATTTTTGTTCAAATTGTTGCCAATTGCCGAATTCTTCTTCTTTACTATCGAACCATAGGCTTGCTTCATATTTGAGATGGTTTCTGATAGTTTCTTTTGCTGTATCGAAATTTCCGATGTGTTGTATTTTCTTTTTCAGGCTATTTATGAACGGCACTGGGTGTAATCTTCTTACATCCCCGCCAAACCTTATCTTCACGTCATCTGTGCTATGTATAACCATTTCTCTTCTTTCTCCGACATTTTGTTGAGTATTGATTTCTGCAATCTTTCTTTCCACTTCTTCTATGTCTGCTTGAATAGCGTTTTGCAACTTGTTTTCCAAACTTTCCATTTCTTTTTTCTGGCAATTCGTTATCTCATTTATTTTGCTTTTGATTTCTTTAATCTCTGTCTCTTGTTGTTGCATGTGATCTTTAATTTTCACTTCATACTTTTCTATGCGTTCCTCCATTTTCTTGTTGTTCTCTTCTATTGCTTGTTTCATTTTTTGTTGTGTCTCATCCATTTTTTGATCCAATTTTTGTTGTGTTTCATCCATTTTTTGTTGTGTTTCATCCATTTTTTGTTGTGTTTCATCCATTTTTTTATCCACTTTATCCATTTTCTTTGATGTTTCATCCATTTTTTGATCCAATTTTTGTTGTGTTTCATCCATTTTCTTTGATGTTTCTTCCTGATTTTTATCCATTGTTCGTTTTGCTTCATCCATTTTTTGTGACTGGAGTTGCATAAGTTGTAATATCTTTTCTAATTCTGACAATTCTTTTTTTCCTGTTTCCATGATTGTTGTGTTTAAGATATCTTCTTGGTCTGAATTTTCCTCTTGATCTGAATGTTCTTTTTGTTTTTTGTTGTCTTTGCTTTGGCTTCTTGTCACAGACATTTGTTTTCAAGAAGTACTATCCCCGCCAAATGTGAAATTTTAATAGTATGTTACCCAAAACGACTTTTTCTCACCCAAATATTATAAATTGTCAATAAATATATCAAATGTAAATATCGTAAAATTAAAATATTCAGTTATGCAAAATTTGTACCTAAAGAGATCTAAAATTTTATGTTATCCAATGTAAGTATCTCACTTTTTACCACAGGCATATAAATTTTCAAATACCGGCTTTACTCTTTCTATCCTTCAAATTTGCCACTAGAAATATTTTTCAATGCTTTCCACGTTGGACGACAGTTGATGTGATCTTGATTATTGATATGAGATAATATTCTTATATGTTACTTAATTTAATCAATGTATTAATACTAATCTAATTAATTAACCAGATCATATATCAATATGTTTTCAATCTCAGGGCGAATTATAAATTAATTATTTACTTCCGTGGCTTCTAAATATTTCTTAATGGTTCCTAATCGGGATAGAAAAGAAAAGAGTAAAAAAAATACACATATGGGTTACAATTATAATCAAAATATTTTTTATTTTATTTAAAAGGCAATCAATGCTTAATATTTGCTATTTCTTATTATTCTTAAACATAACATTTACAAATGGGAATCTTATTTCCTTTTGGTTTTCAATTGAAAGTTTTTATTAACATTTAACTATTAGGAGTTATTAGGAACAACTCTATTTAAGTTTGATGAAGCTTTTCTGATATTATTGATTATGTTATTCAATTTTTTATATGGAATTTAATACGAAAAACCCATACATTCATGTCCAAACAAATGAGACTGACCTTTTCCTGGTGAACTGAAAATGTCCTCACACAAGACCCTTTCCTGCTATCCTTGGCTGCGATCAAACCTCGTCCTGGCTTCCAGTGATGTTCTCCTTTGAAAAACTAGCTCGAATAGCTCTCGTTCCTGCTTTTGTCGTGATGCTGTGTTCTACCTTTTTCGAAACTGCTATCAGCTACCGGGACACTCTGGGCTCAAGGAGGTTCTTTTACTCTCGACCTGGCCTACTTCTCGTTCCACGATAGATACTCCACACTCACGGAACTACACCGGCTTTCTCACTCCTCGAACACTACCGTCTACTACTCGACTTCACTTCTCGACAGCTCAAAACATTCTGATCTCACTTTGTCATTCATTCCCCTACTTTCTAAATATCCCTTCCAAATTCACAAATCAATCTTCCACCACCAACTCTCATTCGTAATATTCCTCAAAACCAATTTTTAATCTTTCTAAATATGCTTAATGGATTTCAAAAGAAAATATTTAATTCCCATTCTAAAATACTTTCTAACTATTTACAAATTTTAATGACCTATTCTCTCTTTCAAATGAGTCTTATTTAGCATAGGCTAATGATCGAAACCTTCCGCGAAAAACGATAATGAACTATCATCTATTTCACTGAGTTTTATTTAGCATAGGCTAATGATCGACCTTCCGCGAAGAAACGATAATGGTACGCGTCATTCACTTTGTTTATTCTAAGCACATTGTTCCGAGTTTCGTACGCTTATTCTAATCACTTCTTAAAATTACATATAACAATTTGTTGTATACAGGTTGTTTTAAATTTATATGCCCGTGGTTGAGAAAATTGAAAATATTTTATATTAAATTGAATTCTGTTTATAATTATCAAAATTTAATTTTCATATCAAATAGAAATATAACAATATATATATATTACGAGGTTTCGCTTATAACGAGGTACATTAGGTGTCCCATGAAATTCCTATGGAACTATAACCCTATATTCCTAATGAGGCATATTTGGTTATAACGAGGAAAAATGAAATCGAAGAATATGTTTCTTTACCTGTTTTGAGCGCAGTAATGGCTATAAATAAATACCCCAACTTCCTGTATATAGAAATGCCCAACATCTGTGTTATTATCGAGACCAGTGCTGTAATAAACTCCGCCGTCTGTAATAAACTTCTTCCTGTTTATCGATATTGGATATTGTAGGAAATTTACGATGGCGAAGTCTCATTGTTGAGGTCGACCATCAACACCTAATAAACTACGTAAGAGACATCAAAACATTTCAATATTATTGTTATCTGATATAACGAGGTAATTAGTCCGCCATTTCACTTCTCGTTATAGAGGGAGTCTACTGTATTATTATTATAACATATATTAGTATTATAATACATTTTAATATTATAATATTATTTTTTTTTAATCTGTTTTTATCATAGTTCATATTTTAAACACTTTTTATGTTAAAAGACTAAGTTTTCACCGTAATGGTATATAAAGCAACACAATGTTACTCTACATCCCACCAGACTGAAAACAATGGGAACCTTCTCTAGTTACACCTCCGAGGCTTCTACAATTTGCAAACCATACGGATGCTGAGACTAAGGAAGATGAGGGAATTTTACAATTTATAATTCAGGTCCCATCTGCTCAGCGCGGTAAAGTTCCAACGAGAATGGTTCCCTTCGTACTCCAATCAGAGTAAACATGTAAATCAAAAATGAATAACCATTTTCAATTTCGTTGCAAAACGAAAATATAGCCGCATCATATTCTAGTCCAATCAGAGAGTGCAGCAAGCACCTCTACTCAAACTTATTAGTCTCTCATCAGGAGGCACATCTCTCATTTCAGTCTGGTGGGGTGTAGAGTAACATTGTGTTGCTTTATATACCATTAGAGTGAAAACTTAGTCTTTTGCTAGCAGTTGCCGCTAGGGCATCTATGCCATTTCGTTCGTTGCAATCCGTGACTGCACACCGGGGTTTGTTTTGTTTGAATCAGAGAGAGCAGCATATGTGCCTCCTGATGAGAGACTAATAAGTTTCGTAACCGGTAGAGGTGCTTGCTGCACTCTCTGATTGGACTAGGATATGATGCGGCTGTATTTTCGTTTTGCAACGAAATTGAAAATGGTTATTCATTTTTAATTTACATGTTTACTCTGATTGGAGTACGAAGGGAACCATTCTCGTTGGAACTTTACCGCGCTGAGCAGATGGGACGTGAATTATAAATTGTAAAATTCCCTCATCTTCCTTAGTCTCAGCATCCATATGGCTTGCAAATTGTAGAAGCCTCGGAGGTGTAACCAGAGAAGGTTCCCATTGTTTTCAGTCTGATGGGATGTAGAGTAACATTGTGTTGCTTTATATACCATTAGAGTGAAAACTTAATCTTTTGCTAGCAGTTGCCGCTAGGTCATCTATGCCATTTCGTTCTTTGCAATCCGTGACTGCACGCCGGGGTTTGTTTTGTTTGAATCAGAGAGAGAGCAGCATATGTGCCTCCTGATGAGAGACTAATAAGTTTCGAAACAGGTAGAGGTGCTTGCTGCACTCTCTGATTGGACTAGAATATGATGCGGCTGTATTTTCGTTTTGCAACGAAATTGAAAATGGTTATTCATTTTTGATTTACATGTTTACTCTGATTGGAGTACGAAGGGAACCATTCTCGTTGGAACTTTACCGCGCTGAGCAGATGGGACGTGAATTATAAATGGTAAAATTCCCTCATCTTCGTTAGTTTCAGCATCCATATGGCTTGCAAATTGTAGAAGCCTCGGAGGTGTAACCAGAGAAGGTTCCCATTGTTTTCAGTCTGGTGGGATGTAGAGTAACATTGTGTTGCTTTATATACCATTAGAGTGAAAACTTAGTCTTTTGCTAGCAGTTGGCGCTAGGGCATCTATGCCATTTCGTTCGTTGCAATCCGTGACTGCACACCGGGGTTTGTTTTGTTTGAATCAGAGAGAGCAGCATATGTGCCTCCTGATGAGAGACTAATAAGTTTCGAAACCCGTAGAGGTGCTTGCTGCACTCTCTGATTGGACTAGAATATGATGCGGCTGTATTTTCGTTTTGCAACGAAATTGAAAATGGTTATTCATTTTTGATTTACATGTTTACTCTGATTGGAGTACGAAGGGAACCATTCTCGTTGGAACTTTACCGCGCTGAGCAGATGGGACGTGAATTATAAATTGTAAAATTCCCTCATCTTCCTTAGTCTCAGCATCCATATGGCTTGCAAATTGTAGAAGCCTCGGAGGTGTAACCAGAGAAGGTTGCCATTGTTTTCAGTCTGATGGGATGTAGAGTAACATTGTGTTGCTTTATATACCATTAGAGTGAAAACTTAATCTTTTGCTAGCAGTTGCCGCTAGGTCATCTATGCCATTTCGTTCGTTGCAATCCGTGACTGCACGCCGGGGTTTGTTTTGTTTGAATCAGAGAGAGCAGCATATGTGCCTCCTGATGAGAGACTAATAAGTTTCGAAACCCGTAGAGGTGCTTGCTGCACTCTCTGATTGGACTAGAATATGATGCGGCTGTATTTTCGTTTTGCAACGAAATTGAAAATGGTTATTCATTTTTGATTTACATGTTTACTCTGATTGGAGTACGAAGGGAACCATTCTCGTTGGAACTTTACCGCGCTGAGCAGATGGGACGTGAATTATAAATGGTAAAATTCCCTCATCTTCGTTAGTTTCAGCATCCATATGGCTTGCAAATTGTAGAAGCCTCGGAGGTGTAACCAGAGAAGGTTCCCATTGTTTTCAGTCTGGTGGGATGTAGAGTAACATTGTGTTGCTTTATATGCCATTAGAGTGAAAACTTAGTCTTTTGCTAGCAGTTGGCGCTAGGGCATCTATGCCATTTCGTTCGTTGCAATCCGTGACTGCACACCGGGGTTTGTTTTGTTTGAATCAGAGAGAGCAGCATATGTGCCTCCTGATGAGAGACTAATAAGTTTCGTAACCGGTAGAGGTGCTTGCTGCACTCTCTGATTGGACTAGAATATGATGCGGCTGTATTTTCGTTTTGCAACGAAATTGAAAATGGTTATTCATTTTTGACTTTTTATGTTGTTAACATTTTGTAAATATTATAATAAAACTAACTCACATTAGTACTGTACATATTTTATGTTCGTTTTAGATGGTTCGATAAATCGTTTTCTCTCCAAGTTAGCAAAGATGGACATGCTGCAGTAAATTTTGAACATTCTTGGGGTGATGGTGTTGCTGTACTGAGATATGTGCAAGATATTTATAAAGATTCTATACAAAATCCATGTGTTACACCAGAGACAACACCAAAGGGCCCAAGCAATATTGATAAAATAATAAGACTGGGTAAGCAAAAATATAAGTATAATATTTTGTTAATGGCTGTGGATTGCTTGGTCAATTTCGCCATTGGGTACTCTGTACTGTTTACTATAATAATAAATATATGAGTGTTTAAAAAGACCACATTACAGATTTAAGCATTAAATTCACCAGTAGGTATACTTTTTAGTGTGCTACACAGGGACATTTTACATTCTAAGTTGCCTTTTGTAGCGACTTTAATACAATACAAAATAGGTAATGGATATGAGAGTAATGTAACGTAAGGCTAGACATGAAAATAAAACCTATTCTATTATATTAACGCTGAATCATCTATTCAATATTTAACTTTTGTCTTCTTTTTTTTATTCCCAAATGATTTGGTTTATTTTATGATTTCATGAAGAAAGATTTTTTTTATTTTAAGCAAGTTTTGATTTTAGGGGAAAGGTATTTTTTTCGACAAAATTTGCATCTACTTTACTTTATCGTGTCCGGACATTTATAAAATTTCGGCCCAGTATCGGTTCCATGTTCGTTGGCGAGACACAAATCTTCGAGGGTACACCGATAAGGACAGTTTCTGCATGTAAAAAGATGTTCCATATTCTGCGTTTCTCCAAAGTCACAGTTCACATCATCTTGGTCTATTTTCCCCCATTTTACCATGTTTGATTTCACTGGAGCGGCCCCCGTTCTTATCCTATTCATAGTTTTCCAAGTTTTAAAGTCTAAAGACTGGCCGGTCCATTGAACCTGAGGAAGAGGAAAATACTCAGGCGGTTCATCCTGCACTGTTCCAAGGAAGCGTTTCCTGGATTTTAGTCGCTTTAGTGGTGTTCGAGCTTTGTATAGGGCATGCCGCTCGTCCGCAATCTGTTTAATTTTCTCTATGTGCTCTGCAACGCCTCTGCGCGTTGAGGGTTCTGCAAAACCCGCTGCTTTATATAAGCTTGAGAGTGGTGTTGGTTTCATGTACCCCGTTACTATCCTGCATGTTTCATTTAGCGCAATATTGACTTGTTTAGCGTGGGTAGATCTGCCCCAAACGGGCCACGCATATTCAGCAGTTGAGAAACACAGTGCCTGTGCCGTTGTTCTTAAGACGCCAGGACAGGCACCCCATTTACTTCTCATTAGCTTTCTGAGTATACTGTTCCTAGTTGTTACTTTCCCTCTCGTTTTTATGCAATGTTGTATGTAGGTAAGGGACCGGTCCAGAGTTACTCCAAGATGTATTGTTGGTTGGTCTGTGTGCTCTAGTATATTACCATTCCACAATTCCACACAATTTGGAGTTTTCGCTTGGCTTCCTTTGCGCGAAGGTGGAAGGCGCAGACTTGTGTTTTAGAGGGATTGGGTCTCAGGGAATTTTGCAGATAGTACTCTATTATTGTTTTTAAGGTAGTTTCGACCCTCTCCTCCACTTCTTCAAAGCCATTTCCTTGAGCACATATTGCGAGATCGTCAGCATAGAGGAAATGCTTGGTTTCAGTCGGCGTAGGTTGGTCGTTTGTATATATATTGAAAAGCTAAAACACTTCCCTGTGGGAGGCCGTTCTTTTGGGCTCTCCACCTACTTACTTTGCCCTCCAGCACAACGAAAAAACGTCTGTTTTGCAGTAAGGAATATACGACCTTACCCAGATGGTGGTCATTGAGCGTGTGGTCTAATTTGCGGAGCAATGTTTTGTGCCTTACTGTGTCATAGGCTGCTGTCAAATCTACGAAAGCAGCCCCTGTTATAGGTTTTTATTCAAAGCCCTCTTCAATGTGTTCTGTTAGTGCGAGGACTTGACCGGTGCAAGATTTGCCGGGTCTGCATCCTCCTTGTTGTGGGATGAGGTGCTTGTCGACATTTTTTTCTATTCTGACGAGGATGAGCCTCTCATATAGTTTGGAAAAGTGACACAACAGCGAAGTAGGTCTGTAGCTACTGGGATTTTCTGGGTCCTTTCCTGGTTTTAACAAGGCTATCACTTTAGATTTTCTCCATGATTTTGGAATTTTGCAGTCTTTGAAGCACGTGTTGTAAAGTTGCAAAGATCCAGTTTTTTGCTCCTTGGCCTAGATGCTTTATTTGTTCACTGCATATATCATCCACACCTGCAGCTTTCCCGTTTTTTAACCTGTTCATACCGTCGGTCGTGGAGTTCTTTTAGTGTAAAAGGAGTTCAAAGGTGGTTTGTCTCCTGATTCAATCCTCTTCTAGTATATGGGTCTTTATATGTGTTCTTAGTTCTTCCATTCATAAGGAGTTGAGTAGCAACTTGGTTTGCTGTAACCTTGCAAGGTGGTTTATGTTCTTTTGGGGTACCGCTAAGTTTTTTTACAAGGTTCCATGCTATTTTGCTACTATGTGTCATGTCCATTTTTTCCAGGGTTTCAATCCACTTTTCCTTTCTGGCTTGACTCAGCTGTTGGAATAGGACTGCTCCGCAGTCAACCGTTTCTTGGCTAAAAGGGTCAGTGGAATAGAGGGTTTCGTATGCTCTCATTAGTTCTTTGGACTCGCTGGACATCCCGGGAACATATTGTTGCCTACATCCTCTGGGTATAGCTTTTCTAGACACATTTTTTATTACTTCTACAAATTTTTCGTAGTTCTCTACTTTTGGCTCAAGACGTAGCAGCTCAGTATATAGTATGTCTATATACTTTTGCCAGTTTGCCTTTTTGAAGTTAAATCTCCTTCTGAATGGAATAGTTTGAGGTCTGACAATTGGAAAGATGTTTATACCAATTGGTATATGCTAAGTTTTGGGTATGGGCCGATATACTACTTTGGTACATCGGTCTTCGAGGTTATTACTTGAGAAACAGATATCCGGGTTATATGTATCCCCTTTTCCAAACTTTGCTCTGAAAATATGGTAGAAGTTTAGGATCATGGATTAGCGCGAGGCCACTCGTTTCAGCCCATGCTTCTACTGCGTCTCCATTCGCATCCGAATTTGCATAGCCCCAGAGTAAACTGTGACTGTTAAAGTCTCCCAGTATAAGCTGATTCGGTTGTGATTGGAAGTTAGTTGGGAGTGAAAATATAAAAGGCTCGTTTGGGGGCTTGTATACCGAGGTTATTGTGCATTTTCCGATCTCATTGGTTATTACCGCTATACCGTTTACATTTGTTGTTCCCACAGATGAGACTATGGTTTGACTTCTCACAAATATCGCGCTCCCATGCTTATTGTGTGGTATCTCCGCAAAGAGTTTCATACCTGAGATTTTCGGTCTCGCTGCAGTTAGGTCTCTGTGGGTTTCCTGGATGCAAAATACCTCACATTTAGTGTTTTTGCAGAATTCTGATAATATGTCTTGTTTTGCTGTATTAATGCCCTCGATATTTATGCTCGCTACCGTCAGTGTTGGCTCTGAGAAGAACCGTTGTGGCTTGATGTTTGCCATCTGATTTGGTTTGGTTTGGTCCGGTGTTGGAAGGATCAGCCGTCTACTAGTAGACGTTTCCAGGGGACGCCGTCAATAGTGTTTACTGTTTTGTAGTTGATGTGGCACTATTGATCTCGTGGAGGCTTCTTCTGTGTCCCCCAAAAAATTTGCATCAAATACCTAATTGCAACATCATTATGTTTTAAACCCCCAAACATCTGAGTTAATGTCATACTCGTTGGTATAATATGAACAATTACACACTTTTCTTCTGTAAGTGCCGTCTCGTAACCTGAAGTTAGAGATATCATCATCATTATCTTTACTCTATCTACCGCAGTTCTATTGAATTGCATTTAAACTAGTCCCTTAAAATTTTCGACCATGATACTCTCCTTCCTATACTCCTTCCTCCTCTTATCTTTCCCTGTAGTCTCAATCTTAGCTCTCACATCACTGTCCCCTCAGTACGTGTCCCAGATATTGTAACTTTTTTATTTTTATTGTGTTTATTATTTCATATTCTTTCTTCTCAATTCTAATCTAAGGTATTTATTGCAGAGAATTGTTTTCATTTTTACAAATGCAAAGGCAATGCGTCCTGAAAAATCTTATAGCCAAATTAACATAGATTGTCCTGTGATATGTGTATCTGAGGTTTCCGAAAAGTTAGGGACTCTTCCTAATAAGCTAATGATTGGTGCTGATGGCATTCCAAATCTTGTTTTAAAACAGTGCAAATATTCATTATCTCAGCCATTGTGTAAACTGTTTTATTTGTCTCTATCTACTGGATTTTTTCCTCATATCTGGAAAGAAAGTTATATCTCTCCTACCTATATTTAAAACAGGCTCCAGAAATGATGTTAAAAACTATCGTAGTGTATCCATACAATCATCTATCCCAAAATTGTTTGATAGTTTCATGTATAGTTATTTGAACTGGCATTGCAAACAGATCATTATTAATGAACAGCATGGTTTTAGAGGAGGTCATTCCACAATGACCAACTTGCTTATATACAATAGTAAGTTGTTGGATGTCTTGGAGAGGGGGTATCAAGTTGAGGCTGTGTAAACTGACTTCTCCAAGGCATTTGATAAGGTCAATCACTTATTATTGGTTGAGAAGCTAAGAAATATAGGTTTCTCTGATAGATTGCTGGAATGGTTGCTTAGTTTTTTGAGCGATAGAAGGCTAGTAATTAAAATCGGTAACTTTATATCTAGAGTGATTGAGGTATGTTCAGGGGTTCCTCAGGGGGGCACTGCTCTCCTTTGTTATTTAACCTGTTTGTTAATGACCTCAAAAAGGTCTTGAAGTATTGTGACTTTCTGATGTTTGCTGATGATCTCAAATTATTTTTAACTGTACGTAATGAACTTGACATTAGTTTACTACAAAAAGATCTGGATAGTCTTTCTCAGTGGTGTGAACAAAATCTCTTAGATCTTAATATTGATAAATACTTTCAGATTTAATTTCATAAGAAAAAAATAGAATACCATCATTTTATTCTGTAAATGGGCAAAATCTTAAAATAAATGAGGTAGCTAAAGACTTGGGTCTGACTCCAAACTGAATTTTAGTGATCATATAGATAGATTAACAGTAAAAGCGAACAGGATGTTAGGTTTTACACTAAGACATTGTAAAGGGTTATCTTTGGAGGCAGTGAAGAAGTATGTGTTGGGTTGATCAGATCACAGCTTGAATATGGGTCAATTATCTGGTCTCCTCAGTATAATGTGTATAAGTCATTACTGGAGAGTGTGCAACATAAATTTCTACGATATTATAATTTTATGTTCAATCTGAATATGAGTTCTGACCACAACTATTTTCATATTTTAAAGTATCTTAAACCGGATACATTGAAGAGGAGAAGAATCATGTTTGATATTTGCTTTGCTTTCAAACTATTGAATGGAATTATATCATGTCCAGAAATTCTTTCACAAATCAAACTTGCTGTTCCACAGAGAATGCTTCGACAAAATAACTTATTTTTTATTGGCTTTCATCCAACAAATTATGGTAGACACTCATTCATGAATCGATCCCTAGAGTTTTTGAGAGAAGATAGATTGGATGTGTTTAATAACTCTTTGCAGTCATTTAAGAGAACTCTTTTGGAAATATTTTAATGTTATATTGCTATTACATATGAACCAGTTTACTATAGTTTGTTTTTTAACCAAGAGGAGTGATTCAAATTTACCGCGCCGTAATGCTTGTTTCTAATTGGTCCAATCGCAGGCAAGTTTACTCCACTGTTATGAAATTTTGACACTAATGACATTTAAGAAATTTTGGCACTTCTGTCATTTTATAGGTTAATTAAGTTATATCTGCGATTTTTTGTGTTTTCTGCAGTATTCCTTTAATTTTTAGATTTTTAGTCTACTTTTATATAAAAACAGTTGTTTTTAGAACTCTTTAGCGATGTGTTAATATAATATGTATGTATTATCATCGAAACCTGATATGATCAACGGAAAAAGAAGATGAATTTGGTGACTTTTCTAGTAACTTTCTTGGGTGTGAATCTGTCTTTTTAGTTTACTCCTCTTGGTTAAAAAATCAACTATAGTGATAACTTACGTACCTAATGGATTTATTATTTAAGTAAATTTTTGTTAATTTTGTATGTGTATATATAAGTACCTATATGGATCTTTTAAGCTTTTCTTAATAGGATGCTATTTAGACTAGTCTTGATATATACTTTAATCAAAAATATACTATTATTTTTTGTAATGGGGGTTTCCCGTCTAATAAATAAATAAATAAATGCATTTGTTGCTATTTCTATCCTGGCCCTTATTTCTGTTGTTTGATTATTATATTCTGAAATCCAGGTTCCCATATACATGGGTCATTCAACGAATATACGACTCTCTTGGATTATCTCGACAACGAATATTTTACTGTGCAACGTAAGAAGTACGAAAGTAAATGGCTCTAATAATTATTCCAATAAACAACAATGTAATTTTCAATTTACTTTTGTTCTTCATATTTTGCACAGTAAAATATCCGTTGTCGGGATAATCCAAGAGAGTCGTATATTCATTGAATGGCCCAGATTTGTATTTATCAACCCTTTCTATCGGTACATCATCCAAGTGTATGTTTTTATATTTGTTTTCTTTGATATTATCATATTTTTAGACTTTTTTATATTCACTTTTACTCCATATTTTTCACAAAATCTGCTTGTCTCGTTTAATAGTTGTCAGAGTTGTTCAGCAGAGCTTGCCATAATCACGGTGTCATTATCAAAATTAAGAAACAAATTTAATGTATTATAGTCCGGTCAACTTACACATCCGAGGTTACAAAAATTACCATCAAGCTGAAAATTGGCAGGATTGTTCAAAATACCATCATAAATGAAATCTAAAAAGTCCTCATAAATCCGACCCGAGCTAAAAAATTTACGAGGGGTCAAAGGTCACCAAATATAGTTTTTAGGAATTTTCAGCGAAACGGTAAGTTTTATCATAAAATTAGTTCTAACAAAAAATGTAGATAATTATCTATAAAATTATCTGTAAAAAATGTCTTATTACTTTTTTTCTAAGAGCCACCGTTTTTGAGATACAGCGATTCAAAAAGTTGTAATCGTCATAATATGCGCACACGTTTCCACACCACCTTTGAGGTAGTGTACTTAGCGCCTTTTTTAACGTGGTTTTCCCAGTAGGTCTATTCCACGGATCTGTTATAATTCTGTTTAATTTGAAGCTATTGAATAATTGATATTGACAAGGTTTAAAAATGATAAAAGTTATAAAAAGCTGTATAAATTAAAAAAAAAGGAAAATTTATCCAGCTGGTTCATAATTTTCTAATACTTCTGCTTCCTCTTCTCCTTGTTCTTCTTTTTCACCTTCTAGTTCTTCTTCTGCTTGTTCTTTTTCTTCTTGTTCATCCTGGGTGCAAGTAAATTGCCCCAATAATGACACATCGCATGGCTCCTCGATAGAATCAAATGAATCCACAATTGTTGGTGATTCAACATTGGAGCACGACCGGTTTTGGCAATTAGTGCATGCTACCGAACAAAACAGTTCAACTTTTTTGCAACCACATTTAGCGCTACATCCCTTTTTACAGTTGCAAAAATTGTGTTTTTCCGGCGCAGGTGGGAGTAAAGTTTGAATTGGTTCTAATGAACTGTCGACTAATTTCCATCCCCAGTCTTTTGGATCTAGCTGATAACCAAGCCACACTTGAACTTGGTAATATGTATACCCGAAAAAGATGTTGATGAGCAGCCGCTGAGGTTGGAGGAAGATAAGATAATTGCACTTGTTTTATATTTCGAGTATTTTTAAAGAAACATGCATATCGAAACTTATCTAAGCACGTAGTTTTTTTAGGCGCTCCATACATAGAGAGAAGAAAGCTGATTCCGTTGGAAATAACTTCTTGTGGAGTTGAATTAGTTTTTTTTTAAACTTCAGCACATTCAAGTAATATAGGTTTAACACGTATTTTCACTCCGGAGTAGTACTCAAGACTAATTAATACTTCGAGGGTGTCATCTACCATCTACCTGAAGGATTTTGCCACCCAGGAAGATAAAGGTTAATTTGCATAATAGTAAACAAACTAAATTTGCATAAAGTTTATTGTATATTGAAATGTTTATTAGTACTTAGCAATAAACATTTTGCCTAGAAAGTTGGCTTTCATTATTATATTAAAGCCCTTCTGAGAAAAGAATAGGTAGGGTGATTAGATTAGCCGACGTACTAATAGAATGTGTTTATTCCGACAAAACCCATCTTTACAATTTGAATAAGACGCATAAGTAAGAAGAATTATTGTAAGTTAATACTTTGTCATATCAAGTTATTGTTTTTATTGGGAATAAGCCATAAAATTGAAATCATAATTCTTATTATTTTCGCGTTACATTCACTTTGTAAAGATTTTTTTGTTGGCACTGTAATAATACAGCTTATACATTGCATCCTTCGGTAGACCGCAAGCTGTGTAGTAGAAACATTATCATATTTATAATATCTTATATTATTAGGTGTAATATACAAGGTGTCCCAAAAGTAGTGGAACGGTCGAATATTTCGCGAACTAAACATCGGATCGAAAAACTGAAAAATACGTGTTCAATCATTTTCAAAAATCTATCCAATGACACCAAACACCAACCCCCACTGCACCCCCTGGAGGTGGGGTGGGGTAACTTTAAAATCTCAAATAGAAACCCCCAGTTTTTTTGCAGATTTTAATTTGTTACGTAAAAGTAAGCAACTTTTATTCAAGACATTTTTTTCGAACTGTGGATAGATGGCGCTATAATTGGGAAAAACGATTTATCCTGATACCATAGGTAAATTATAGAAACGGTCTAATATCTCGAGAAATACACTTCCAAATAAGAAACCAAAAATCAGGTTTTTAATATATTTTGAAAACCTATCGATAAACACCAAACGTGACCCTCCAACCCACCCCCAGAGGTGGGGTGGGGGTAACTTTAAAATCTTAGATAGCAATCCCTACTTTTTATTGCAGATTCGAATTCGTCGTGAAAAATTAAGCAACATTTATTCGAATCATTTTTTAGAATTGTTGATAGATGGCGCTTTAATTGGAAAAATACGATTTATTAGCGCCATCTTTCAGCAATTTTAAAAAATGTTTCGAATAAATGTTGCTTAATTTTTCATGACGAATTCGAATTTGCAATAAAAAGTGGGGATTGCTTTTTAAGATTTTAAAGTTACCCCCCACCCCACCTCCAGGGGGTATGTTGGAGGGTTGTGTTTGGTGTGCATCGATAGGTTTTCAAAAAATATTAAAAACCTGATTTTTGGTTTCTCATGTGGAAGTGTTTTTCTCGAGATATTAGACCGTTTCTATAATTTACCTATGGTATCAGGATAAATCGTTTTTCCCAATTATAGCGCCATCTATCTTCAGTTCGAAAAAATGTCTTGAATAAAAGTTACTTACTTTTACTTAACGAATCCAAATCTACAAGAAAAACTGGGGGTTTCCATTTGAGATTTTAAAGTTACCCCCCACTCCACCTACAGAGTGTGTAGTGGGGGTTGGTGTTTGTTGTCATTGGATAGATTTTTGAAAATGATTGAAACGTATTTTTCAGTTTTTCGATCCGATGTTTAGTTCGCGAAATATTCGACCGTTCCACTACTTTTGGGACACCCTACAAAGTAAGTTAAATTGACCAATAGAATATTATGTTTACTTGTATTACAGCTTCAGTGATGTATATAAGTGGTGTACTAATACATATTATGACGATTAGAACTCTTTCAACTCTTTGAATCGTATCTCAAAAACGGTGGCTCTTACGAAAAAAAGTATTAAGATATTTTTTATAGATAATTATCTAATCAACATTTTTTGTTAGAACTAATTTTATGATAAAACTTACCGTTTCGCTGAAAATCGATAAAAACCATATTTGGTGACCTTTGACACCATTTTTTAGCTCGGGTCGGATTTATAAGGACTTTTAAGATTTTATTTATGATGGTATTTTGAACAATCCTGCCAATTTTCAGCTTGATGGTAATTATTGTATCCTCATTCCTATTTTTGAGTCTAACTAGACCAGTCTATTAACTTATACCCATTATATTTTATTTTAGATTTGCAATTAAACAAGGAAATGGAAGTTAGTATTACTCAGGCAAAGAAAGAATACAAAAATACTTGTAAAAGTCTGGATATAGATTATTTAATCTTCAATCGGATTGGTAAGAATGTTTGTAAGAAACAGGGTGTTAGCCCTGATGCTATTATGCAGTTGGGATTTCAACTTGGATATTACAAAATGACAGGAAAATTTGTGCCAACCTACGAATCTTGCAGCACTGCGGCCTTTAAACATGGCAGAACTGAGACTGTGAGATCTTGTACTAATGCCACCAAAGTAAGTTTTCTTCATTTTCTTTACTTATTGCTTCTTCTTTTTATGTAGACATGACTGTCTGTTTTTCAATCTACCTCCAGTAAGTTGTCATTCTATTGTTTTTGTGGTCTTCCCATTGATCGTCTTCCTATTAGGGAACCGTCTCTCGCCGTCCTTACTACTCTATTTGTTGTCATTCGGCGTACAGGAAAGGAATGCCAAACGTCTACAACGTTTTAATCAAACGCGATTAATTAACCTCTCGTTAACCTCTCCTTGTTGTTTGATTAAAACGTTCTAGACATTTGGCATTCCTTTCCTCAGGTAGCTAGCTTTCTCCGTGGACGTGTTAGTTGTTGCTCTCGAATCCTGAGGGTCTTCTAACATTACAGCCACGAATTGGTTGCATTGCTTCTGTAGTGATCTTTCCCAAGTTAGCATACACCTATTCTAACTTGGCTATACCATACTGATGACGACTAATAAGTCAGAAACACGTGTCTATGGTTGCATTCCATCTTATGCATATTTTTTTTTTCATCCTTGTTGCGAGCCATGCCGATATCTACTTTTACCTTGAATCTACTATTAACTCGCGTTAACCTCTACTTGTTATACAGGGTGTCCAGAAACTCTACCGACAAATGAAGACAGGAGATTGCTTATATAATTTTAAGATATTTTAACCCAATTCATCTAGTCCGAAAATGCTCTTTGAAGATGGCGTCTTGTAATTAGTTTTTCTTAAATATCTCCAGAACGCTTCTATTTAGAAAAACAAAAATTGATACGCATATTTATCTTCCAGAGATTAATCGATTTCATCCATTGTGAATTTCTAGTACCGGTAATAGGCGTCCGTTTAGGGTAGGGCAACGGTTATTTTATGAAATAACTTTTTTTCTTTAACTTTTAAGCATTTTTGATACTGGATTATTAAATTGTGAGGTATTCTAGTACTAAAAGGTACTCTTGATTTAAGTCGGTAGGACACACCGTTTTCTAGAAAAATCGATTTGAAAATTTTTCGTTTTTTGAATTTGACAAAACATTGAAAATAATTTTCAAAAAAAAATTGGTGCATTTTACCAACGTACATCAAGAGTAACTTTTAGTACTAGAATACATCATAATTTAATAATCTAGAGTCAAAAATTCTCAAAAATTAAAGACAAAAAATTTATGCGATAAAATAACCGTTGACCTACCCAAAACGGACGCATATGACCGATATTAGAAATTTGCAATTAATGAAATCGATTCATCTCTGGAATATAAATAAACGTACCAGTTTTCGTTTTTCTAAATGTTTTTTTTGCAAATTCAAAAAACGAAAAATTTTCAAATCGATTTTTCTAGAAAACTGTGTGTCCTAACGACTTAAAGTAAGAGTATCTTTTAGTACTAAAATACCTCACAATTTAATAATCCAGCGTCAAAAATGCTTAAAAGTTAAAGACATAAAAGTTATGCGATAAAATAACCGTTGCCCTACCCAAAACGGACGCCTATGACCGGTACTAGAAATTCACAATAACTGTAATCGATTTATTTCTGGAAGATAAATATGCGTACCAATTTTCATTTTTTTGAATAAAAGCGTTCTGGAGTTATTTAATAAAAACTAATTAACTAATTTTCGGAGTAGATGAATTGGGTTAAAATGTCTTAAATTTTTCTGAGGAAGCTCCTGTCTTCGTTTGTCGGTAGAGTTTCTGGACACCCTGTATACAGGGTGAGTCACCACTAACGGGACGAAAGATTACAGCGAAATGGTAAAAGATTTGAAAAAAATTTAAATTGAATAGTTTGTAAGTTGATAAAAGCTACATTTTAAAATTATTTTGAAACATACAGGGTGTACCAATAAATGGCGGCGTATCAAAGTTATATTTTTTCTTATGGAACACACTGTATTTTATTGCATTTTTAATTGTCCGCAAAAAATAAGGTATAATTTCATAAGGCTTCCCTATACCTATGTACAGAGTGTTCTGAGTTATGTTGACTTTTCTTAAAATGTAAAGTTTTAAAAGAAGGCTTATTCTCAAGTTATTTAAGAAATTATAAAAACATTACTTTTACATCTAAATAGTTGAATATTGGTTGAATGTATTCCGTGATTAATTATTATACATTTGTCTACAGGGTGTTCAAAATTTACAGTTTCATTATTGGAGTATTCAATGTGTCATATGATGCTTATTTTAAATGGAACACCATGTATATTAATAAATAATTATACTAAACAAATTTACCTCTTTCGAATGGTATATGGATGTCCTATACCTAGGTGTCATAGCTTTTGCGTAATTTACAATAATTATTTAAATTCTTAATCTGTAAATCGATTTTAAAACAAAAGATGTAGTTAATTAATGTCATTGTATGACATTGTCTTGTCAGTTTATGACAGTACGGTCTGGTAATTATCAAAACTATAAACATCCGTGTATGATATTCAATTTTTTTTTTTTTTACTTAAAAATGGCTTTGGCAGAGCCCATTACATTCAAATTTAATTGTTCCTAAAAATGAATATCACGCTATCTATGAAAGAGTAGACGTGCTACTTTGCATTGGGGAATATTTTTAAAATTGTCTCTTAGCTTCTAAAGTTTACGCTTAAAAGTATCCTGATAAAAGACACCCAAAAAAGGACGTTTTTGAGGGATTTCTCGATAGATTTCATTCTACTGGTAATGGTGCATAGGTACGAAAAGTTAAATAAAAATAAACCATTTATTTTTGATGACGTCAACGACCTGCTTTCTGTTACGGAAAACCCAAATACTAGTAAGTGAAAAATTTCGAATCAATTGGAAATCAGTCAAACGAGTGTATGTAGAATACATAAGAAAAACCACTATCATCCGTATAAAACTCAACTACACCAGCATTAGACAGAACAGGAACGTTTAACTTTTAGTTTACAGACTTTAGAATTTGGAGATCCTGATTTTTTTAAGAATGTATTGTGTACAGACGAATCTACCTACTTTTCATAATAATCGTCTAGTTAATAGACATAGCTTTCATTTTATTATGATACAGTAAACAAACATTTTACTGTTGATCGCCAGCACCGATGAAGTGTAAATGTTTGGGGCAGTATTCTGAGCGAGTATGTTATCGACCCATATTTTTGTGACGAAAATCTGAATGGAGTCACTTTTTTAAATTTCTTAAAACAAATTGTTGGATCCTTCTTAAAACCTTCCACTTAGCGTGTGAACAAACATGTGGCTCCAATTGGACGGAGCTCCTGCTTATTTTTGATGTGATGTTAAGAACAACCTCAACATAAAATTTAGAAATAAATGGATAGATAGATTCGGTCAATATATTTGGCAACCTAGGTCACCAGAATTGACCAAGATGAATTTTTTTAAATGGGGTTATATTAAAAATATTGTAAATGCTACACTTGCTACCCTACATTTCAACAAATCATTTAAAAATCGCTTGTTGTATAAACATTTTGAACATGTATTACATAACTGATAATTTTTTACTTATAGTAAGTTGTGGTTCATTTTGTATTATTTATGTATTTGTTTTATTAAGATTCTTTATGTTTCATTATGTATTTAGTTATTTTCAATAACGAAAAAATCTATTTTACAAATCAGCAAATAAAAATATACCTACATATTTATTTACAACTACACTCGATAACAACTATGCCAAGATAATGGGTTTAAAAATCGAGAGTGACTATAAATGTTTTTAAAATCGATGTACCGTTTAAAAAAATTGTAAATTACGCAAAAACTATGACTCCTAGTTATAGAACATCTATATGCCATTCGAAAGAGGAACCTGTGTTTAGTATAATCATTGATTAATATACATGGTGTTCTAATAAAATAACCATCATATTATGCTACATTGAATAATCCAATAATGAAACTGTAAATTTTGAACACCCTGTAAATAAATGTGTAATAATCATTCATGGAATGCATTAATTATAAGATAATTACCAGACCGTATTGTCATAAAATGACAATGTCATACAATGACATTAATTAACTTCATCTTTTGTTTTAAAATCGATTTACAGATTAATAATTTAAATAATTGTAAATTACGCAAAACTATGATACCTAGGTATAGGACATCCATATACCATTCGAAAGAGGTAAATGTGTTAAGCATAATTATTTATTAATATACATGGTGTTCCATTTAAAATAAGCATCATGTGACACATTGAATACTTGAATAATGAAACTGTAAATTTTGAACACCCTGTAGACAAAAATGTGTAATAATTAATCATGGAATACATTCAACCAATATCCAACAATTTAGATGTAAAAAAGTCAATATAACTCAGAACACTCTGTACATAGGTATAGTGAAGCCTTATGAAACTATACCTTATTTTTTAATGTGTTTATTATACAATGTGTTCCATAAGAAAAAATATAACTTTGATACGCCGCCATTTATTGGGACACCCTGTATATTTCAAAATCATTTTAAAATGTAGCTTTTATCAACTTACAAACTATTAATTTAAATTTTTTTTCAAATCTTTTACCATTTCGCTGTAATCTTCCGTCCCGTTAGTGGTGACTCACTCTGTATATACATTGGTATTTAGGCGTCAACGCCCTTCTGGTAGGTATCTATGGGGGAGTATCACTGAGCCGCATATTCCACTGGCAAGATTCCTTGCCGTACTGCTCCCTCATATACCGATCAGACGCCCGCATATTCCAGTCTAAGTTTCAGATTCATATTAGAATTTTATACTGACGTGTTAGCCTTTTCTGTTTTCCGTTCACCTGGCTGGAGATTGAACTCACATTCATCACGGCGAAGTGAAGTTCGGCCAACCGCTCGTCCCATTGAGCTAGCTGATCAACCTCTAATCAAAATGCATTTTATTTCATGCTGTAGATGTTATTGTTCCCAATTTTGCTTTAAATGCGACTTCATATTATCTGCTGTTAGTGTGTTTGTGTTTTATAAATGATGATTTTTTCAGGAATTTTCCTTGGCAATCACCTCACAGAACAAACCCTTAGTTTCTGAGCTTAAAGCTATGATATCTAAATGTTCGGACATGCATAATCAATTAACAAGGGAAGCAGCCATGGGCCAAGGGTTTGATAGGCACTTGTTTGCTTTAAAGAAGTTCGCAGAAAAGACCAACACTATGTGTAATATATTTGAAGATCCTGATTATGCTCATTTAAATCATGTTATTCTTTCCACAAGCACTTTGAACTCTCCAGCTATATTTTCAGGAGGCTTTGGACCAGTAGTTAAAGATGGTTTAGGTGTAGGGTAAGTACTCATTACTAAAATAAGGAAATAACATAAGGCTATTTTTGATAGGGGTTCATAGTAACTACTACAGTAAAAAGAAGTAAAAAGAATGTTAACCCGCTGTACAGCAACAATATTTTGATGAAGAAATTAACCAACTTCTTCAAGGTCAAATTGGACGTGTACAGAATACAATTTTAAATCTAATTTTGCCGTGAATAAAAATAAAATGAAGAAATTTGACGAAATTAAACATGTCCTTTAATAGAACATGTTCTATTTCGTCAAATTGCTTAATTATCTTTTGATTCTCGGTAAAATCACAGAACACTTTAGGTTATCTGCGGGTAAAATTGGATGTCAAATTGTGTTTTGTACCACAAGCAATACTTTTTGTACACGTCACATTTGACCTTGAAGAAGTGTTGGTCAATTTCTTCATCAATTTATTGTTGGTGTAAGTCGGGTTTTATGCTCGATTTCATAATAGTTAAAGTGGACTTTAAATTTTAAGTTGGTACCTTTATCAATGGAATTGTAATACACATTAAAGTGAACTTTAGTTAATGTTCACTTTAAGTTTATACTAGGTTTGTTCCTACAAAGAATCACAAACTAGTTCATGACAGTTTCTGACTGCTGCACAATACGCATGTGCGAATTCAACCAGCCGCGAACTAGTTTGTGATTTTTGTTGGAACAAGGAACAATATTCTACCGAGCTGGCAAGTTGCCTAGTGCCCAGAGAAAAGAAAAGAAAGAAGAAGAAAGCATTCTGGAAAACGAGGGAAACGAAAACTTTAACCTTACTACTTTAAAGTAAAGTACTTTACACTTTACACCACAACACGAGCAACGAGCACACCTTTAACAAATACTATGGACAGTCCATAGTATTTGCTGTCACTCATTGTTTCATAAATTATAAAAAGTATAAAACACTAAGATCACAGATCACTTTTTGGTAAGAGCAGCCTATAGAATAAATGCTAATATAAAGAAAGACAATCAAAGGGACAAAGAAATCAAAAAACAATTCAACACAGCAATACTAAAAGATAATATGACACAGAAGAAGTACGAACAACAAATAACCAGCAGACTAAACGAAGAACCAGAAACACTAGACCCGGAAGAAAAGTGGGAAAGCATAAAAGAAGCAGTTTTAAACACCAGTAAAGAAATATTAATTAAAGGTAATAGAAAACAAAAAGCAAAAGAATGGTATGATGAGGAATGTCAAAAAATAGCAGAAGAAATTAGAAAAATAAGAATAAAAAACTTAAGAAATAATAGTGACATTAGCACACAAGAATATAGAGAATTGAAGAGAATTATGAAGAGAACATGCAGAAATAAAAAAAGAAAATACAACGAAGAAAAACTCAAAGTGATAGAGGAAAAATTCCAAAAAAAGGAAATAAGATCCTTTTACCAGGAAACAAGAAAAATGGAAAGGGGATATCAGAAACATAACCCATATATGAAAAATGAGGAAGGAATATTAATAAATGAACCCGGGGAAATAATGAGAAATTGGCAAACTTATTTTACACAACTTTTAAACAAAAACGAAGAAGAAAGGGGAACAATCCAGGAAATTGAAGATGACCATATAGTAATAGAAACACCTACGAGGGAAGAAATAGAAAATGAAATAAGAGGGCTAAAAAACAATAAAAGCCCAGGAATAACGGAAATATCGGCGGAAATGATAAAGGCAGGAGGAAAAAGACTACACAAGGAGATACATAGCCTGATAAAAAGTATATGGGAAACAGAAAGAATGCCAGGAGAATGGACCAGGGCAAGGATATGCCCCATACATAAAAAAGGTGATAAAATGAGATGTGAAAATTATAGAGGTATCGCGTTGCTAGAAGTCGTGTACAAAATATTGACAAACATTTAAGAAAAAAGCTGAATCAATACACGGAAAAGATATTGGGCGAATATCAGGCAGGATTCAGAAGTAATAGGTCGACGACAGACCAAATATTTGCGTTAAAAGAAATCCAAACTACGTGCTACGAACATAAAATAGCAGTATACGTCCTGTTCGTCGACTTTAAACAGGCCTATGATACGGTAAAGCGGCAACAGATGTACGCACTAATGAAAGAAATGGGCATACCAAGTAAAATCGTCAGGATGGTAAAGATGACTATGGATAACTCCACAAACGAAATAGCATGGAAGGGACATAAATCAAATAATTTTGAAACAAAGGAAGGATTAAGACAAGGAGACCCACTATCAACGACTCTTTTTAATGTAATACTGGAAGGAATAATCAGGAAAAGTAAAATAAGCACACAGGAAACGATTTTTAAAAATGGCCACCAATGTATTGCATTCGCAGATGATCTAACATTATTATCGACAAGTAAGAAAGAGCTAACAAAATTAATGAGCAATATAATAAAACAAGCCAAACCTTTTGGTCTTCTCATAAATAAGGAAAAGACAAAATACATGATAATGGGAGAAACAGATAAAGAAAATGAAGACAATTTCACATTGGAGATAGAAGGAGAAAATGTATGCGCATTTAAAAGAGTTTCAGAATTTACATACCTGGGTGTAAAAGTAGATGAAAAGGGACATGGGGAAGGGGAAATAAAAGCAAGAATAGCAAAAGCAAACAAAAAGTATGGAGCATTGCGTCCATTAATGAAATCCAAAGATGTGTCAAGAAAAACAAAAATAAGAATCTACAAAACAGTTATCAGACCTACAGCTACATATGCATGTGAAACATGGGTGCTTAAAAAATCAGAAATAGACCTTTTAGAAAGATGGGAGAGGAAAATACAACGAGCAATATATGGAGGCGTGAAAATAGACGGTCAATGGAGAAGAAGAAATAATAAGGAACTTGAAGAACTATATAATGAACCAAAAATAACGACGGCAATCAAATCACAGAGAATCCGATACTTAGGACACATAGAAAGAATGGGAAAGGCGAGAATGCCAAAAATGGTTCTATTACGTAAGCCAATACAAAAAAGAAGAATAGGAAGACCAAGAAGGAGATGGAAGGACAGCGTATATGAAGACTTAAAACAAAGTAATATTGTAAACTGGAAAGAAAAAGCTTTGGACAGAAAACAATGGAAGGAAGTGGTGAAGAAATGTATGGAAAGACTATAATGTTAAGTGTAGTATTAAGTGTTTTATACAAACAAATGTAATATTGTATATATTATAGTAGTATAGGATATAGCATTATATATAAATATGTAATAGTAATTGTAAGGAAAAATTAAATCTTTCAGCCCTAGGCCTTCACGGCCTGTTGAGCTTAATAAATAAATAAATAAAACACTAGAATACAATATGTACTTAAATCGACAAAATAACCAAAACAAAGGTAAAGGTACCTATTTGATATAAATATAAATACTTATTTAGTGTGAACATGTGAGTGAATCAAAATTAGACTAATTGCGCATGTCCGTGATTACCAGTTTGCAAAAAGTTCGGAAACTTTTCAAACTGTCAGAAACTAATCTCAAACTGATTAAATATTTCATGGAACAGTGTACTTTGTTGACTAGTAATCTGAGAAAATCTTGTTAGAACGGCGAAATTAATATTTCGCATACGTCTGACAGTCGGTGACAGCTGAAAACTTCTGTAGGAACACACTTTATGAAACCGGGTGAAGAAGAACAAATTAGAAAACACAAGTTTTATACTTTCATACAATTTTATTCAATTTCGAATTTAATCTCATAATTATTAAAGTTGTACTTCTTTAGGCACGAGGGTGAATTTTTACATTGCCTGGCGCATGCGCACATCGACAGTATGGTATTAGTCCCTACATCTTTTAAGTTATGTAGCGCAAATAAGGTGTGCGTGAAAAGGATATATTATTAGTGTTTTTAGTAAATATATTTATTATAATTTTTGTCTGTGGATTTGTCTTCCTCCTAATAAGTATTATTGAAAATGTTTATTTTCAATGAATGTATATGTCACCCAGAGCTACAGACATTGTTGAATAAGATAGCAGACTGCAGCGAAGAATATGAACTATCTTTGAACATAAAGAAAACTAAATTTATGGTAATATCAAAATCAACACGAAATGTCCAAAATTTATATTTACACAATGAAATTATCGATCGAGTTAGCAAATACAAATATTTAGGCACTTTCGTAAATGAAGACAACGATAGCTCAGCAGAAATCAAAATAAGAATAGAAAAAGCCAGATCCATATTCACTAAAATGAAGAGAGTGTTCTGTGGAAGAGATTTGAGTCTTGAAATGAAACTTCGCCTGATGAGATGTTACGTACTTTCTGTGCTGTTCTACGGAATGGAGTCATGGACGCTGAAAAAGATTGATATCAAAAAATTGGAGGCATTTGAACTGTGGATGTATCGCAGAATCTTGAGAATATCATGGACGGAGAGAGTCACAAACGTCGAGGTCTTGAGAAGAATGAATAAAGAAAAGGAAGTCATATTTACGATCAAAAAACGAAAACTGCAATACTTGGGACACATTACAAGAGGCGAAAGATATGAACTGCTTCGAATAATTATGCAGGGGAAGATAGCAGGAAAAAGATCCATAGGAAGAAGACGAAACTCCTGGCTAAAGAATCTACGGGAATGGTATAGCTGTAGCAACAACGAATTGTTTCGGTCAGCAGTTTCGAAAATACGTATAGCCCTGATGATCGCCAATCTTCGGAACGAAGATGGCACTTGAAGAAGAAGAAGAATCTGTCACCGTGATTGTAATTATGTCCGAGAAATGATCGACTGAATACAAAAACGGTGGTAGCTGATCGATAGAGCATTCGCCTAGGGATCGAGAGGTCACCTGTTCGAATCCGGACAAAGTCATACCTATCCTTTTTTTTTTAATTTTTGGTATTCTTTTTGTTCTTTCTAAAATTAGTTTAATATTTAAATACAATACAAAAAAACTGTTTAAAGTAGATAGGTATATTGATTTCGTTGAAATCATAATATGAAGTTATATTATATTATAATAGAAGTATAACTTCTTACGTGCGTACAAAGTACACACAGATTCTTTTTATACTCTTCTTACATTCATTTGCATTTTTGAAACTGCTACACGTAATAATTTGACTGTTGGTACATATTCTGAACCATTCACGAAGGTTTCGCGGCCAAAAAATTCTTCCTCGTGGTCCAACGATCTTTCCTTGCATTATAAGCTAAAGGAACTCATACCTTATACCTCTAGAGACACGACCAAGAAACTCAAATTTTCTCTCTGGCCAATAAACTCAAATAGTAAATATAATTTCAAGTTCAATATTCAAGAATCTTCAAATTCAAATTCAAAATTCAAATTCTTTATTTTCTTTCTGACAAACATAGTTTGTATATAATTAGTCATAAATATACATTGCTAAAAACTAAACACTAAACTAGACTAAACAAGACATAAAATGAAATGAATTTATAAACTAAATGAAATACAGCTAATATCTAAGATCTAAAAAATTCTTCGACTGTATAAAACACTTTTTCACACAAAAACTGCCTAAGATTCCTCTTAAACACATTTATTGAACTTGTGGACTTTACATCTGTGGGCAAATGATTAAACACCTGTAGCCCGTATACCCTAGGCGATTTAAATTTAATGTTACCTTTTGAAAATGGTATATAAAGTTTATTACAATATCTGGTATTTAAATTATGCATATCACCACTCGTTTTAAACTGATGTAAGTTATTAAAAATAAAAACACATAATTCAAAAATGTATAGACACGCCAATGTTAAAATTTTATATTTTTTAAAATATTCTCTACAACTAGTTAGTCGGGAGACACCAGCGACACAACGCAATATTTTCTTTTGTATGACGAAAATACCATTTGCATAACCAGACATACCCCAAAAACATATCCCGTATCTTAGCCTGGACTCCACGAGTGCATAATATATCATAATTAGCTGATTTTCCGTCAAAACATATTTTAAATTTCTAATTAGATAATTAATGGAACTCAACTTCGAAACAACCGCTCCACAATGCAACTTCCAATCAAAACTTTCGTCAATCGTTATTCCCAAAAACTTGACTGACGAGACCGTAGCTATTTGCATGTTGTTAAAAATAAACTGAAGATTTTGAAGGTATTTTTGTTTATTGTGAAAATGTATAACTTGCGTTTTTTCTGCATTAAGATGCAACGAGTTATCACAAAACCAAGAATATAAAGATGAAAGAAAATCATTACATTGATGTTGTAGGATTACGTTGGATTTGTTTGATAGAATAATTGACGTATCATCCGCATATATAGTGAAATTTACCGCTCTGTCCACTTGTACGATGTGGTTAATGTAGACTACAAAGAGAATTGGTCCTATTATAAATCCTTGGGGAACACCCATGTTTGTAGTAACAAGACTAGATCTACAACTGGTCACACAATCCTCGATCCTCATCTGCAGGCTCACATATTGTTGTCTATTGTTTAGAAATGACATAATCCACTGTAAAGAATTTCCTGTAATACCTATCTGTTTTAGTTTTTTAAATAATATTTCATGGTTGACACAGTCAAATGCCCTACTGAGATCACAAAATATTCCAATAGGACATTCGCCTGCATCAATCAAACTGGTTAAAGAGCATAAAATGCATGGACTGCCGTATTAGTAGATTTATTGTCTTGAAAACCATGTTGATTTATAGTTATGATATTAATGGTTTTTAGATATCCATTTAATCTCTTTAAATATCCATACTCAAATACCTTTGAAAATATACTGGGAATTGTTATAGGCCTATAATTGCTGACCAGTGTGGATCTCCTTTTTTTAAAATGGGAACTACTTTGCCTGTCTTTAAGTAATTAGGAAAATCCCCATTGCAAAAAGACAAATTGGTGAGATAAGTTAAAGGATTGATTATAAAAGGTAAAACCTTTTTCACCAAAAATGCAGGTATCTCGTCAAAACCACTAGAGGATTTGTTTTTAAGTTTACACTGCAGGAGTTCGATCAGTTCCTGCTCAGTAAATGGGTACAACTGAAAGAAATTTTCATGATCTGTAATAATTGACTGAATGTCTTTGTCTACTGTATTACATGGAATTTTCGACACGATATCAATGGGTGTATTTTTAAAAAATATGTTAAAAGTGGGGATCTGCCTCTTGGGGATCTGTAATTATATTATTGTCATCATACATTAAACAAGTATTAGCATTGTTATTAGCACTTTTTGAAAAATCATTGACAATTTTCCACGCGATTTTATTAGGATTATCAGACTAAGTAATGATTTTCTGGTAATAATCTTTTCTTGTTTTGGTCAAAAGTTTTCTATGTTTTTTCCTTTGTTGTTGATAAAAATCTCTAAGAATTGGTACTGCTCTTGATAATGCGTGTAAATCTCTTAATTCAAAACTCGATTTTCGCACTTCACTATTAATCCATTTATTTTTAGTTGTTTTGATTTTTTTCCTTGTTGATGGAAAGCTATTATTAAAATGATACAAAAAGATATTTATAAAAGCTTGAAATGCTAGATTAGTGTCTAAGATTCCATAAACACTATTCCAGTTTTCGTTAATGAGGTTAACGATAAAGTGATTTATCGAGTCCTCACCAAATTGTCTTTTTGCATAAAGTATGACAATTCCGTTTCAAAGTCAAGTTCCACCAAAACTGTTCTGTGATCTGATACAGTGTTTCGGAGTTCGAGAAATTTACAAATACATTGTCTAATGCTGTAACGCTGGTATCCGTGACCCTAGTTGGCCAATTAACAAGATTAAAATTAATATTAAAATTCAGTAAAACATTGAGTAGATTAACATGGTCGTTAGTCATATTTCTGGTATCTACATTAAAATCACCACATATTACAAAACGTATATTTGGTTTATATAAATAATTTAAAATACCTTCGAGGTTATTCAAAAAAATACTTAAATCACCAGATTGTAACAATTTAATATAACATATGAGTTATTTTTCTTGTCTTTGAAAGAAATAATACAAAATTCAGAATGTTTATCAACACAATATTGCTTTATCCTAGAGTTGAGTTTGTTATTAAAATTAAGACCTTTTCGAACCCAAATTCCTACGCCTCCTCCTCTTATTGAGTTACCTCCCAAATAACAACTTGCTAGGATAAAACCTTCAATGTTGACGTTCCCAATAGAATCATTTGATTCCCATAATTCCGTTAAACAGATAATATTTATGCACTTATGAGAATTAAGTTCTAAAATAACATCACATATTTTATCACTATTTATGCTTTGAATATTTAACAGCATTAAATTTGGAATAAAACTTACCCCTGATTTTGGGGTTGCCCCCGTAGGTATAAAAAACTATTTACACAAGCGTTCTTAGGCCATACTGCAGGATCCATTGCCTTCGTGAAGTGTTCTTGGTGTATCCGTACTTTGAAGGATGCATATAGTTCAGGATGACGTGAATTTATCCCCTCACAAATGACCTCTGGAAAATGAGGCTTTAGATGCTGTACAATGGAAGCAGCTGTTGCAGTTGGTTCTATTCTGTATACGTGGAGATCCACGAACTTAGGAGTACCTTTTATCGTGGTATCTGTACTTGTACCTACAATAGCTTGTCTCTGTCTTCTGCTTCTATGACGAACTTCTTCCCATCTGCCGTTGTCTGAAGAGCTGCCTTCTCCCAGGGAAACGATTGACGTCATAATTTTTTCTTGTTCCATGATAAGATCATTTTTCTTATTGGACGGTTGAGGAATCGATGTAGAGACGGTAGTTGACTTACATTTCCTGAACAATCTGTTCAGGAAACTCTGAGAATGTGCCTGTAGACCCACATTTCAAATGTCTCTTATCGTTTTAAGAAGTTCCTCATTTAGTGTCTAGATTTCCATACTGTATCATCATCATCATCTTGGTATCATCCAAGTATGGAAAACACATAACACCTTCTTCTTCTAATGGCTCTACCATTGTGAGTCTTGGCCTGCTTAACAATGTTCTTCCATTCTGCCCTGTCGGATACTTTCCTTCGCCACTGCTTGATGTTCCTGGTTTTAAGATCTTCCTCTAAGTCGTCTATCCATCTTTTACCTTCCTCTTGTTCTATTTCCTTGGGGCTTCCATCTCCGGATTACTTTTATAGCTCGATCATCTGGCATTATTTCTAAGTGACCATTCCAGTTTAGTATTGGTGACTTTACAGATCCAACAATATCTGAGCTCTGCATTAGTTCATCCATTTCGTGCTTAATTTTAATTCTCCATGAACCATCGCTGCAATAGGTTGGCCCCCATATATCTTTCTTAGTATTTTGCACTCAAATATTCTCAGTTGATTTTCATCGGTGGTTGAGAGGGTCCACGTTTCACATCCATATGTGGCCACTGGTCTAATTACTGTTTTGTAGATTCTAAGCTTAGACTCACGATTCAGTAAGTCACTTTTCATTAAGTCTTTGTGCGCATAAAAGCACTTATTACCGCTAAGGTAAAGATAACACCTAACTATTTTAATTCTTAGAGTCATAGAAAGGTACAGTTCTGTCAACCATTTTTTTTTTATTTTAACGAACACAGCTCGTGCGTGTTCAATACGTAGACGAATTTCTTCTGAATGTTGGTTAGTCTCGTTGATAATAGTTATAAGATATTCGTACCGCAAAACCGCTCAACGACCTGTCCACTAAAAACTAATTGTCCAAAATTGTTAATTTTTTTAAACGATCATTTTTGTTTTCCTGATTTTGATATATTTTGATATGTTTGGTAAAGAATGAGCCATAGCTTAACCATAGATTCCTGAGGTTAAAATAGGTCGATTTAAGCTAACTTACCTTAGTACAAAAGTTGATAATAACGTAAATACAGGGTGTCAAAGTTAAACTTTTATTTTATTTATTTTTGAATATTTCCTGACAGGCATGGGACAACAACACGAAATTTGGTAAGTGGTGCTGGTATTGTATAATCTACTTAATTATGTGAAACAAACGTTTCTGGCTAGTACCAGAGGCGTACGACAGGGGAACGTGAATGGTTGACCCTTCCCAAATTCTACGCCACTGACGGAATTGCTATTTTAGTGCAATTTTTTTATTTTCCAATACTTTCTATGTAAAAAACATACTCTTTATTCGTAACGATAAAGCCATTTGTTTTCGAGATATTTGAAGCTAAAAACGAAGGAGCATAAAACATTAATCAAAATAAGTGTGCCTTTTCATTTTTAACTTCAGATATCTCGAAAACTAACGACTTTATCGTTACGTATGAAGTTACGAAAATGTTATTATTTGCATAGAAAATATTATATATAATATATATAATAGCCCTACAGGCCTTAGAGGCCCTTGGCTTCGATAGTCTTGACTAATTTCTTCCACTTTTTGCGGTCCTGTACTTGTCCTCTCCAGTCTCTTGTACCCGTTTCTTCTAGGTCAGTTCGGACGGCATCAAACCACTTCCTTCGTGGTCTCCCTCTTCTTTTCTTCCCTTGTTCTCCTGCTGATAAAACTCTTAGGACGTTTCTTTCTTGTGGCATTCGTAAAACGGCCCAACCATCTAACTCTGTGCCTTGATTTTCTGAGTTATTTTAGGTTTCTTATACATCTCCATTATCTCCAGGTTTGTTCTTCTGCTCCATTCCCCATTAGTCTCCTTTATACCCCCAAAAATTTTTCTCAATATTTTTGTCTCCCAAATCTCTAGCTTCTTTTCTACTTTCTGGTTCATTGTCCAAGTTTCACATGCATACAGCACCGTTGGTTTCACTATTGTTTCATACGCTCGGATCTTGGCTGCCCTGGACACGTTTTTTGCCTTCGACAGTGCGTTTAATGAACCTACTGCTTTGCTACCTTTTAACAACCGTTTATCTATCTCTCTCTCGTCTCCTCTATTTGTAACTGTGACTCCAAGGTACTCAAATTCAGTTACTTTCTCAAATTTATAATCTTTGTCATTTGTCCTTAGAGTAATCCACTTATTTTCTTCAGCATTTTCTCCTCTCATTTCCATATACTTGGTTTTTCCTTGGTTTATAGTCAGGCCATATTTTTTTGCTTCTTCTTCAAATTGCTTGAACATTTTTTGAAGTTCTATTCTTGAACGCGTCAGAAACACCAAGTCGTCTGCAAAACCTATACACTGTTGTCTTCTGTTAAGAATCGTGCCGCTTGTGTGGATATTGGCTCCTCTAATTATATTTTCTAGTACTAGATTGAATAAGTCTATTGACGGGGGGTCCCCTTGTTTTAATCCTATGTTGACGTTAAACTGATTTGAAAAACTGCCTTCTATCATGACTTTATTGACTGTGTTGGTTAACGTCATTTTAACTAATCGTATCAGTTTCTCTGATATTCCTAGTGCTCTCATTGCTTCGTATAGCCCGTTTCGTGAGATAGAGTCGTAAGCCTGTTTAAAATCGATAAGAGCATATGTAAGCCTAGATTTTGTTCATAACTATTGTTTTGTAATAACTTTAGCAAAAAAATTTGATCGGTTGTTCCTCTTCCCTGTCTGAAACCAGCCTGGTATTCTCCTATTATCTCTGATTCATAAGCTTTCAATCTAGTTCTTATAATTTTTGCTAATACCTTATACACCACTTCTAACAGTGCGATTCCTCTGTAATTTTCACATATGGTCTTATCACCTTTCTTGTGAATTGGGCAGATGAGTGCTGTGTTCCATTACTCCGGCATTTTTTCGTTGTCCCATATTTTCTTTATAAGTCCAGCTATTTTATGCTGCAGTATATTTCCTCCTACCTTTAATATCTCTGCTGGAACTCCGCTTTCTCCGGCACTTTTATTGTTTTTTAGGTACAATTACCGTTATTATCTCCCTTTCTGTCGGTGCATGTGTTTGTTGTGGTTCCGCTTCTTGTATTTGTTGTTGTTCGATTTCTTGCCCTCGCTGTTGCATTTCTGTTTCTGTTTGGGCTTTATCGTTTAATAATTCTCCGAAGTATTCTGCCCATCTATTCAATTTTTCTGTCTTGTCTCCCAGCAACATACCATCTTTATTTCTGCAAAACATTGTGCATTTATTTTGAGTCCCTCGTGTTTTTTTTACTCCTTGATAAAAATTTTTAACTTCTTTTTGGACATAGTTTTCTTCTATTATTTCTAGTTGCTTTTCCAGTGATTTTCTCTTCTTTTGCCTACATAATCGCTTAGCTTCTCTTCTCTTTTCTTTATAATACTCGTTACTTTTTTCTGTGTTGTTTCTAATATTTTCCATTTTTGTGTTGTTTCTCTGCTCTAGAATTCTTTTGCAGTCCTCATCAAACCATTGTTCTCTCTTTTCTTTTTCTGCTTTCCCAATGCTTAGGTCTGCCGCTTCTATCACAGCTGCTTGTATTAGTTCCCATTCCTCTTCTATGTTCCCAGTTCCTTTTCTTGGTAGCTTGGGAATTTCTTGCTTAAATTTGACTATTGTCAATATATGATCGCTATCCGCGTCTGCTCCTCTGTAACTTCTACAATCAGTCACAGATCTGTTGTGTTTTCTTTCAATGAGGACATGGTCTATTTGGTTTCTCGTTTTCCCATCAGGAGAGATCCAGGTTATTTTGTGTATATCTTTAATAGAAAATATTGGAGAATCTAAAAGTTATGCTAAAATAGCAGTTTCATCACTGGCGTTGAATTTGGGAAGGGTCAACTATTCACTTTCCCCTGTGGTACGCCTCTGGTATTAACCACAAACGATTATTTAACATAATTTAGTAGGGTGTACAGTAGCTACACTTTCTGCCAAGTACCATAAGGATATGTCAAATAGTTTTATAGTACCGGGCACACATAGTGCTTAAAGTTTTAAATAAAGAATAAATTATTAAAACAAAAGAATACTTTAAAATAATTTGACATATCCGTGTCATACTTGGCAGAAAGTGTATGAACTGTACACCCTACTAAATTATGTTAAATAATCGTTTCTGGCTACTACCAGAGGCGTACGACAGGGGAAAGTGAATGGTTGATTTTGCGATGAGGAGCGATGGCTCCTTCGTTTTTAGCTTCAAATATCTCGAAAACTAATGGCTTTATCGTTACGAATGAAGAGTATGTTTTTTACATAGAAAGTATTGGAAAATCAAAAACTTGCACAAAAATAGCAATTCCGCCAGTGGCGTAGAATTTGGGAAGGGTCAACCATTGACGACTCCCCGTCGTACGCCGCTGGTAGTAGCCAGAAACGTTTGTTTAACATAATTTAGTAGATTGTATAATACCAGCACCACTTAGCAAATTTCGTGTTGTTGTCCCATGCCTATCAGGAAATATTCAAAAATAAATAAAATAAAAGTTTAACTTTGACACCCTGTATTTCGGTTATTATCAACTTTTGTACTAAAGTAAGTTAGCTTAAATCTACCTATTTTAAGCTAAGGAATCTACGGTTAGGCTATTGTCCATTCTTTACCAAACACCCTGTATAAACCGCGCGTAATACTAACCATAAATGTTTTATCAAAGGGTCTCTGGAGGTCTTCCAAATTTTTAGCTATTATAGCTGTATCATCAGCATATCTGATGTTGTTGACAAGAACTGCGTTTATCCCTATTCCAGTTGACTCCTCTAATGCTTCACGGAAAAGATATTCAAAGTATAAATTGAATAGCATTGGCGAGAGAATACGTCCCTTCTGAATACTTATTTCTTCTGACCAGGAGCCTAGTTTTTATATAAGATTTCCAGCAGTTGTTACGCTTCACATTGTCAAAGGCCTTAGTGTAGTCAATGAATCAGACATACATAATCTTGGTTGACATCTGTGCATCTCTGTTCCAGTACATTAAAGGCAAACAGGGCTCCTCTGGTTACCAAACCATTGCTGAATCCGAACTGTGTATGTGATGTTTCACTTTGACATTTGTTGTAAATTCCCAGGGTTCTCAGCCCAGTTTAGCCATCGGGTTTACACAATACGCCTAGAAGCTTAGTCCTAGTACCTGGATATTTACTCCATCTATCTCGGATACAACGTTGTCCAGTTTTCCTAGTTGATACAGACTTCTAATATTCTAAGCAGCTATTTGAATATCATTAGGATTTTTAGGACTAGGCGGGATATATAGGGTGGAAGGCAAAATTATTTCTGTCCTTGTTTTAAAAAATTATAAAAAACGCTGAGACCCGTCGGTTTGTATATATCAATGTGAGCTTCATCACACAGCCAAATTTGTCCACTGTCGGACATAGGCCTCCTCAAGATGTCTCCACCCTTCTTTGTCCTGGGCAGCTGCAATCCAGTTTGTCGCTATTCTCTTAATATAGTATATTCTATTAATATAGATAGATGGACCCATCTGGTAGGTGGTCTTCCACGACTTCGTTTGTCCGCCCTTGGCCGCCACCCTAAGATCTTCGTTGTCCATCTGTTGTCTCTCTGTCTTGCGACGTGTCCTGACCATTTCCTGTGCGCTTAAACATATTTAAATGTGCAGAATAATTTAGCAAGCCTATCATAGTCTGTAAGCTTTATTTTTAATGGAATATCCTGTATATTTTGATATCTTTTAAAGCTGCTTAACAACCTGATTTCAACGAAGTGTATCATGTAGGGTGTTTTATCAACAATACAGGGTGAAACTTTGAAATTATAAAGTATAGAAACCACTTATAGAATATAATTATTTGTGTCTTTACTTTAAAAATTTATAAAAAACGCTAGGACACGTTAATTTTTAAATTCAAATGGGTGCTTTATAAACATTTAAATATACGAGGTGATTCACGTAACTCCAGCAATGTCCATGATCTTTAGTTTTAATAAAACACCCTGCATATTTTTATGTTTCTAGAAGCTACTTGACAACCTCATCTTAAAAAAGTGTATTATGTAGAGTCTATTAAGAATAATAATAATATCACACTTTAAATAAGGGTATTATTTTTTTAAATTAGCTAAATAAAAACATCAATTCTCTAAACTAGATGTCAATATAATGGGTTTTGTATTAAATTTAATGTATTGACGAAATTTATAAATAATTTCAAAATTTTACCTTGTATTATTCATAATAGACCCTTATAATACACTTTTTTGAGATGAGGTTGTTAAGTAGGTTCTAAAAACATAAAAATATACAGGATATTTCATTAAGATTAAAGATAATGGACTATGCTAAATTTGCGTGGATCAACCTATATATTTAAATTTATGATTATAAACCTCTCATTTCAATTTAAAAGTGGACGTAACCTAGCGTTTTTTATAATTTTCATACTTTTTACTTGCAAAATATCACCCAATATCATTCATAATACACACTACTAATATAGTTTGTCAAAATCAAATTGTTAAGCAGCTTTTAAAACTGTAAAAATGTACAGGGTATTCCATTAAAAATAAAGCTTATGAACTCTGCTGGACTCGCGTGAATCACCCTGTACATTAAAATTTATGTTTAAAAATCGCCAAATTATATATATCTAAAAATCGACGGGTGTCAGCGTTTTTTTATAATTTTTTAAAACAAGGACAGAAATAATTTTATACCATAAGTGCTTTCCACACTGGACCTAGGGACTGCTTCCTAGGGGAGCTAGAGCTATTTGAAGATGGCGTCTGGTAATTAGTTTTTCTTAAATACCTCCAGAACGCTTCTATTTAGAACAACGAAAATTAATCTCGTATTTATCTTTCAGATATAAATCGATTCCATCCGTTGCGAATTTCTAGTGCCGGTCATAGGCGTCCGTTTTGGGTAGGGCAAGGGTTATTTTATCGCATAACTTTTTTGTCTTTAATTTTTAAGCATTTTTGACTCTGTATTATTAAATTGTGAAGTATTCTAGTACTAAAAGTTACTCTTGTTTTAAGTTGGTAAAATAGACAGTTTTTTTTTTTGAAAATTTATTTTCAATTTTTTTTCTAATTCAAGAAACGAAAAATTTTCTAATCGATTTTTCTAGAAAACGGTGTGTCCTACCGACTTAAAGGAAGAGTACCTTTTAGTCCTAGAATACCTCACGATTCAATAATCCAGAGTCAAAAATGCTTAAAAGTTAGAGACAAAAAAGCTATGCGATAGAAAAACCGTTGCTCTACCCAAAACGGACGCCTATGTACTAGAAATTCGCAATAGATGGAATCGATTTGTCCCTGGAAGATTAATAATCTTACCAAATTTCGTTATTTTTAATAGAAGCGTTCTGGAGGTATGTAAGAAAAACTAATTACCAGACGCCATTTTCCAAGAGCTCTAGCTCCCTTAGGAAGCATTTTCGGACTAAGTGAATTTGATTAAATTGTCTTAAAATTATCTGAGGAATCTCCTGTCTTCGTTTGTCGGTAGAGTTTCTGGACACCCTGTATAGGGTTATGGATCATGAGTTTTACAGCATGGTATGGTAAAATCTCATGAGCTGGCGTGGGGGCAGGGTCGCTAACCCCTGAAGTAGGTCTATTTTTACAGGGATCGTGGCAAGTACCTACCCGCTACCCCAATTATTTATTGAAAGCTTTTATTCCTCTGTTACGACACTGCATTGTCATAAACTATATCATATTATGTTAATTATACAGGGGTCTGCACAAGTCAGGCAAAAGATTAAAACGAAGCATGTTCGTGCTTCAGACAGTTGTGTCGGTGTCATGATAGTACGTGGGCGTCGAACTACGTGGCGTGTGTGCGGGAGTACCTTAATGTTCATTTTGGATAATGGATGTGCAGACGAGGAATCGTTGAGTGGCCCACACGGTCATGTGACCTGACACCCTGGGATTTCTTTCCGTGGGGCCTTCTCAAGAACCGCGTTTTTGCAAGAGGACTGCGCACCATTCCCGACCTACGAATTGCAGTTGAAAAAGAATTTGAAAGTCTTCGCGGACAGCTTGACGTACTTTGCCGAACCTGCCCCTCCGTTGCGAAACGTTTCAATATTAATCAAGATGGGCATCAATTTTAACACTTACAGTAACCTTTTTTCGAATCCCTTTTTTTTGTAAAAATTCATTTTGACGCTACATATTTTTCTCTAAATGCAAATTTGTTGCCTGACTTATGCCGACCTCTGTATCGAGTGGTATCGATGTCTTAGTGTTCGAAAATGACATTTTGGTGGTTTTAGTTTGAAAACCTTGTATCTCACGATTTACAACTGTTATAAAAAATCCAAATACTCTAGACTATTTTCTACAGCCGAAAAAAGAAACCACGTATATCAATTGCTCTCTTGATTTAGTGTGAATACCACGTATATTTATAACCAAGAATTTGGTACTTAATTTGGAGTGTTTGTTTCAGAGATTCGACTTTTTTGTGAACAACAAAAGGTATTCCGGCATATAGAAACATTTTATGAACCTTAAATCAAAAGATTTGTATTGTATCGACCTAGTATTTGGAGGTGTGCAATAAGCTATGAAAAATGAAAACCTCGTAAATAATAATAAACATAACCTCATTTGAGATGAAAAACACGTATATCCAGATATACGAGGTTATCATAGTTACTTGGGCAAATGCTCTATATACTGCAAGGATATTTACGTGTTTTTCATAGTTAATATTTGTATTTCCAATTTAATAGCATTTAACACTTTTAGCTCTGTGCCAATATCAGATATTTGTCTCAATGTGCTCGAATTAGAAATACGTAACGTAATTTTTGTTTTTAGGTTATATTATGCAGAAAATCAGTTTTTTGCCTCTCCTGTAAAATTGTAATTTAATGAGATACGAGGTTTTCACACTAAGCCATCGGTATGCTTCTTTTTGTAATCTAAAATTGATTTTTCAGGTACATAATCAAGGACGATGAACTTGGGGTGCTAGTAACAAGTTACCCTCCATACCATCGCAGCTCGGACTTTATTGAGTCATTAAAGGGAACATTTGATGAACTTGTTTACCTACTTCAGAAAGACTAATATATTTATAATCAGTATTATAGCGGAATGGTGATAAGCAAAATGGTGGAAATTCCGCATGGATATTTTTTATATATTTACAAGTTTTTACCACTTTTACTTTTATATATTATATTAATAATTGAAGCTGGCTGGGAAAATAGTAGTTGCTGTTGAATAAAATAATGAATTTTTCTCTATTAACAGTATTTTTTCATGCCTTCAGAGTTATCATCTATTTTAACATATAGGTTAGCGAAAAAATATGGAAACACGGTAATTACTATTAAACCAATGAATATACAGGGTGGTTCAACTTATTCGCGTCGGTGTCTGTACGGAAAATTTCTTCACAGAAATATACAGGACCATTAATACTACAATCCAAAAATAATATGAATTATACAGGGTGCTCCAAAAAAGAGTGGTATACCAAAGTTATATTTTTTCTTATGGAATACCCTATATCTGATGACATTATTGAATTAACCTTAAAAAATAAACTATACTTTGATAAGGGTTCCCTATACCTAAATACAGGGTGTTTTGATTTATTTCGATTTTTATAAAAATGTAAGGTTTTAGAAAAAAATAAATATCTACGAATCTAAGAATCAGTAACAAATTCTTTCTTGGATCTTAATAATAGACTATTTAGCATACTTAAACAGATGCTTATTGCAACAAAGTTTCTTACAAGGTGGTCAAAATATGAGATTGTTCTATTAACAAATTCAAGCTGTAATAACTTACTTATTTTAAATGGAACACCCTGTATCTTACTAGTCTATCGCGTAGAAAATTTACTTAGCTTTCAATTTGTATTAGGGTTTCCTATACCTATCTTTTTACAGGGTGGTCAAAATATTAGATTGTTCTATAACAAATTCAAGCTGTAATGACTTACTTATTTTAAATAGTACACCCTGTATCTTACTAGTCTATCGCGTAGAAAATTTATTTAGCTTTCAATTTTTACTAGGGTTTCCTATACCTATCTTCCTTCATTTTTTAAATATTTAAAGATTTCCTAATTTGTAAGCTTTAAAAATTAGTAAGTACCTATGTATATCGTGGTTATGTACAACACATCACCAACACCGGCAATATACTTAGACAAGATACTGTCATTAATAAAATTTTCATTGTTATCATGTAATCACACAGAGTGTTTTATTATTTTAGTTGATTTTGGCCTACATGTGACATTGAATAATATGTTTATATTTATATTAAACTGCATACCCTATATTAGATGCCGTATTCTGGAAGATATTTAAATTATTATATTTCATTTCGTGTAAGTATTTTCCATATCTTAAACCGACGGTTATTAATTTAAGAACACCACTTTTTGTTTGAATCTTTGAATCGCAATTACAAACAATTAAATGCAATGGCTACTATGACGAAAACGAGCGTATTGTACAAAAATATGTAAAAATGGGTATTTACAGAATAACATGAGAATTTATATTTACAGAATAACATGTGTATTGAGAGTGTTTACATGGAATTGAAGAGATTTTAAATATCTTCCACTATAAAAATAGAATATCGAGTATGTCATTTAAAATCAGAACACTCTGTGTGATTAAATGATACAAATGTGAATTTGATTAATGAAAGTATCTTGACTAAGATAGTTAAGTATATTGCCGGTGTTGGTGATGTGTTGTAAATAACCATGACATAGGTATCTACTTAATTCTAATTTTTAATGCTTACAAATTAGTAAATCTTTAAATATTTGAAAAATTAAGGGAGATAGGTATACGAAACCCTAACAAGAATTGAAATTTAAGTAAATTTTCTACGCGATAGACTAGTAAGATACAGGGTGTTCCATTTAAAATAAGTAAAAGATAAAAAAGATCAAGGCAGGTTTTGTTTATATTTGATTCAGAGTTGGACCACCATCTCCATATAGCTATTTCAGCATCCTTATGCCTCATCAGTGAAGCTCAGAAGTCTCAACTCTAAAATAAGTAAGTTATTACAGCTTGAATTTTTGTTAATAGAACAATCTAATATTTTTACCACCCTGTAAAAAGATAGGTATAGGAAACCCTAATACAAATTGAAAGCTAAGTAAATTTTCTACGCGATAGACTAGTAAGATACAGGGTGTTCCATTTAAAATAAGTAAGTTATTACAGCTTGAATTTGTTAATAGAACACTCTCATATTTTGACCACCCTGTAAGAAATTTTGTTGCAGTAAGCATCTGGTTAAGTATGCCAAATAGTCTTTTATTAAGATCCAAGAAAGAATTTGTTACTGATTCTTAGATTCGTATTTATTTTTTTCTAAAACCTTACATTTTCATAAAAATCGAAATAAATCAAAACACCCTGTATTTAGGTATAGGGAACCCTTATGAAAGTATAGCTTATTTTTTAAGGTCAATTCAGTAATGTCATCAGATATAGGGCATTCCATAAGAAAAAATATAACTTTGATATACCACTCTTTTTTGGAACACCCTGTATAATTCACATTATTTTTAGATTATAGTATTAAAGGCCCTGTATATTTCTATGAAGAAATTTTTTTTAAATATCAAGTGGTTTTCCGTACAGAGACCGAGGCGAATAAGATGAACCACCCTGTATATTTTTGAAATTCTAGGATCGTGAATGAGATGATATCCTGTATTTTCTAGAGAACATTTAAATGTTGTTCTGAAGCTATTTCCTTGTGGCATTTTTGTAATCAGCTATTCTAAATGGGAAATAGCCGCAATTAGCTAATTTTGGCTTATTTCCCATTTAGAACATTTAAACTTATGTGACGTCAGCGTTTAGCGTATCGCCGTCATCTTGTTTTTGAAGTTATACTTACATTGAGTAAATTTATATGTGCGCGAATTCATCAAAAGTCTTGGTCCTGAGCGCAACTGAAACGTTACAACGTGCTCTGATTGGGTAATTACAATGAACTGTCAATAATTGTTCAATATGTCGGTTATGAGTACATAAACAAATGTGTATATTAGTTTTTATTGTTGTGAGGGCAGAGAAAAAAGTAAGATTAAAATTATAGTGACATTTTAAACAGTTTTTAAAAGCAACAGGTACGTAATTCTAAATGTTTCTAATTCTAAATGTTTCAGTATCGTAATAAAAAATTACATAGTTAGGTGCCTACCTATTTGGAAAATGTAAAATAAACCTACCTAGTATGTAATGCTTTGATTTACATAATTTGATTATCAACAAATTTTCTACCAATATTCATCTAATATTGTTTTCTTACTCTATGTTTTGTTGTATTTTGATATTTAAATTCCACAAAAATCAAACTAATTTGGTTAAATTTAGAACTGTCAAAAGTTTAAAACGTTCAGTTGGTCTATCTTCCAACATGATGCATATGTCTCCGTAGCCAAAATCTAAAGATGCTTGAATTTCAAAACCTACCGTGCCAATGTGCGCGGGTTCAATCCCCAATACAAACTTTTATTTTTTTTTATACATTTTATGATTGTAAATATATTATTAGGTACATAACTTTTTTTCAGAAAATACGTATTTAGTTAAAATTTTTCCATTAATTATTGTTCGGAAATCATTTGTGGCATTTTTCAATGTGTTTGTGTGTGTTTTATTTTTTTAATTTTTGGTATTGTTTTAATAAAAAAATTTTTAAAAGTAGTTAGTATTAAAATTAGTTTAATATTTAAATAAAATATAAATAAACTGTTTAAAGTATATTAATTTTGTTGAAATCATAATAATAGAAGTATAACTTCTTACGTGCGTACAAGGTACACACACATTCTTTTTTTTAAATGGCTGCCTAGGTCGAGTAATATATCAAGAAAAGCTTATTATTTTTTCCTCTTCAGCAATACCAAAATTTAATAGAGTTTATCATATTACTTATGATAAACTCTATTAAATTGCAATTTTATTAATCCATTTTTATTTTTCACTATTCTTGGTACACCACTGATGATAGATAATCTAAAACAAAAACCAGTAGTAGGCACTGAAAAATGTCAAAAACATTTTGTACACAATAAAATGTCAAATTTTAAATTAGTCTTACTTAGTTAAAAGTAATTTAAGAATAATGCCAAAATTATCAGAAAGATAACGAATCCAGGCATGGGCGCCCATATCCATAAGCAGGGGGGGTCATGGCCCCTCTGGCTTTTCGGGTGCTTTCAGGAGCGTCATTTGAAATTTTGATAGGGGGGGCAAGCATTATGTATACAATACATTTATATGCAAACATAATACAAAATTGAACAATTTTTTGTAAATTTCAGTCATTTTCAGGGTCAGGGGGGCAAATGCCCCCCCTGACCCAATCAAATGACGCCCCTGGGTGCTTTAAGCTCTATATCGTTATCCAAAGTATACATAAGGTAATGTGCAACATCTTCACGTCTGCCCCCCCTAAAAATTTTTATATGGGCGCCCGTGAATCCCGATACTAATGTTAATTGGTTATGGTGATATAAAACGTACTAATGAAGAAGTTAACTCTTTAACAATTTAAATATTGGAAGATCTCTTATAAATAGTTCAATGGTTTCCAAACTTTTTGTGGATATTGTGTTCGAATCTCCTCCATCCAGTGTGGAGTGGAATCTGGCCAGTATCAGCAATTGTGTCTGTTAACAGTACCGTTCAAGCAGAATGGCGTTTCATCACTAAGTACAGGGTTATCTTTGTACGCAAGTAAGAAGTTATACTTCTATTATATGATTCCAACGAAATTAATATATGTACTTTAAACAGTTTATTTATATTTTATTTAAATATTAAACTAATATTAATACTTACTACTTTCCAAACATTTTTATTAAAACAATACCAAAAATTTAAAAAAATAAAATAATAAAACACACAAACACATTGAAAAATGCACCAAAGAAATGATTTCTGAACAATAATTGTTGGCAAAAATTTTAACTAAATACGCATTTTCTGAAAAAAAAATTATAAACAAATATATTCACAATCATAAAATGTATAAAAAAAAATTAAAGCACTCATGGGAGTGCCGACAGAAGTGAAAACTTCTTATAGTACCTATATAAATTACGAGTTCAATGCTTTTCCCCATCCAAAAAGAAGTGCTATAGCTATATATACTGACCCTCTGGAAGTTGTCACCTAAACTCTGCCATGTAAGGTTCTACCTACAATTTCCCAACCAATATGGTTGATGTCATGTGATGCCAGGTGTTAATCTGGAAATATTTTTAACATCCTTTAAAATCGGATAATATAATGTAACCCCAACTGTTTAAAATCAATTTAAGGGGTTTTACCCGTACATTTTGGTGGCTTAAAGCATGTAAACCTGTAAGTATAACTACCTATTCACTTTTTTACCTTTGTCAAAATTTAACCTCACGTTTGTTTTACTTATAGAGTTATACTTATTTTAGGTGATAACACTGATGATGGAATATTGATTCCGAAATCGTTTTGTTGTGATACAGCCCTTTTTAGGGATTTTAAATATACCTTTTACAAGATAAGGTTTTTATTTTTTTTTTTATTAAATTACTTTTAAACACTGCATACGGCAGATGTCAAATACAAGTAAGACTAATTTAAAACTTGACATTTTATTGTGTACAAAATGTTTTGAACATTTTTTCAGTGTCTGCTACTGGTTTCAGTTTTAGATTATCTATCTATCAGTGATGTACACTTCGCGTCAAAAAAAAACTGGTACAACTCTTATAACCGAAAATCGTGTTTTTCAAGTTGTGTAAGTTGATCTTGTCACAAGTGTCATTCTAATTTCTAGGGCAACGTTGCTAGTTCAACGAAAATATTATATCAAACTAGGTAAAAACGGGGCTGAGCGATAGACCGCATTTTTTAATATACTAAAAACAAAAACTAAAACAATGGTAATTTTCCGTCATCTCAATTAAGTATCCATACATTGATTCGTGTTTTATTATAATTTATGAAAATATTTCAATTCAAAAATAATGATAGATATAAATCTTGACATGACTTTAAATTATTATGTTTAATGTCAAATCGAGAGGTGTGATTGGTTTCTCGTAAATTGTACGACAAAACTGCATTAAGTTGTGTAGAATAAATAAAACACAGTGGAAAAATTAAAAATTAAATTTGAAATTAATACAAAATGAATAACTTCTACAGTGAACAAGTATGGAATTTAAATATATGTATTACAATTCGAAATATACATTTTGAACGTTATATTTTTGTATTTAGATTTAGTGCAATTCCGTTATCTGTGATGGCAACAACGAAGTGATTCACGAACAATAATTGTCAGTCTGAACACAGGTTTACATTGGGAGAAAAAAAGTGTACCAGTTTTATATGACGCGAAGTGTACCAAGAGTAGTAAAAAATAAAAATGGATTAATAAAATTGCAACTTAATATAGTTTTTCATAAGTAATATGTACTTTTCTGGTATTGCTGAAAAGATGAAAAAATAAGCTTTTCTATTTATGCCTAGGTTGCTATTCTATTCTATTCTGCCTAGGTTGCCATTTAAAATAATAAGATGGCGGCGATATGCTAAACTCTGACGTCACATAAATTTGAAATGTTCTCTAGAAATTGCAGAATATCATCTCATTCATGATCCTAGAATTTCATAAATATATTCATTGGTTTCAGATAAATTACTGTTTCAATACTTTGTCGCTACCCTGTATGTTTTAAGTATATTTTGAAAGTATTTATCACTAACAGGATGTATTGGCCAAAGTAAGTATTTCACATATCATTTTACAGTTTTTGAAGTTATACTTCTTTAGGCGCGGTTGAGATTGAGGGTGAATTTATATTGATCTGCGCGCATGCGCACACCGACAGCATGTTATTAGTCGTTATACGGGCTCTGATTTGGTGTTGAAATGATCTGTCAATAATAAATAATTGTTCAATATGAAGGTAAGCAAATGTATAATATATTAGTTTTATTGTTGTGAGGACAGAAACAAAAAAGTTTATAATTGTAGTGACATTTAAATAGTTTTTAAAAGCAACAGGTACGTAATAATTGTAAATGTATCATAGGTACCTACCTATTTGAACCTACCAAAATACATAGTATGTAATACTTTTATTTACATAATTTGATTACCATCAAAATTTCTATCAATGTTCACCTAATATATTGTTTTCTTACTCTATGTTTTGTTGTATTTTTTCAATTCTAAATCATTTCAATTCAAAATCAAAATAATTTAATTTAATTCAAAAATGTCAAAAGCTTAATCCGTTTAGTTAGTCCATCTTCGCACATAATGACACATTGCCTCCGTGGCGAAGCGTTTAAGGCGAATGAACCCCAATATACCAACCGCGCTGATAGTTGGTTCGAATCCCAATAAAAACTTTCAGTTTTTTATTTTTTTATACATTTTATGATTGTAAGTATATTTATTATATAATTTTATTTTCAGAAAATACGTATTTAGTTAAAAAAAATTTCCGACAATTAATGTTCAGAAATCATTTGTGGCATTTTTAATGTGTTTGTGTGTGTTTTATTCTTTTATTATTTTAATTTTTGGCACTGTTTTAATAAAAATGTTTGAGAAGTAGTAAGTATAAATTAGTTTAATATTTAAATAAAATATAAATAAAAAGTATATTAATTTCGTTTAAATCATATAATAGAAGTATAACTTCTTACGTGCGTACAAAGTACACACACATTCTTTTTTTTTTAGTTCAATGCTGAACATACGTCTGCTCCAGTCTTTCTCTATTTGGAGATTGAGACACATCTATTTTATTGCGATTTTTTAAATCATGTAACTATCATGCATTTTTATTCATATACTACATTATTTGTCCTCTGTAGGTCTCCACCTACAAGATTTATTACGATTTTTATTGTAGTTCTGCTCCTTAGATCTTCTTCTACGAGTTGATCGTCATAATAATCATTTAACTTAAATTAAGTTACTCTCAGAATTGACATATTTTTTCAATGCTTGATGTTTATATTTGGATTAACAGAATGCATTTGCAGTTATTTTTATTTGGTGTGTAAGGTGACGCAAAATGCGTGCCTATTGTTGCATTTATAATACGAACACCACATAAAACTATTAACTATTTTTCCCAGTCAGCATTGATCAATATCCCATTGGTCCCAAGTGCCTTTTTAAAACAAGAGTGCTGTACTTTCTAGTTTTAAGAAGACTGTTATAACTACGAATGTTATATTTAAAATGTTTAAAATACTTTAGGGAGTGTTATTTTTCGTTTAATATAAAATTATATTACAATATCTTGTTTCCTTTTTGTTTTTGTTTCCTTTATTGTACAAAAAAGCAAATGAGAATTAGAGTGTACTTTTGTTTTCAAATTTGCTAAACCCAAGTAGCTGACATATTTCCAAATTGTAATGCTAGTTTTTTTAACACACATAAAAAATTAGAGAATTAACTCAAAACAACAGAAAAAGAAAAACGGGAATACTTAAATGTACAAATTTGAAACTTGTGTTGAATTCTATCGAAAAATTAAAGAGAGGGACAGAATACATAAATGAATTAGTATTCAAATACAATAGAACAGAGCAGATGGTAGTAGAAGATCATAATATGATTTTAAAGGTATTAAAAGAGGAAATTAAAAAAGGCAATATGGTGAAGCAGTGCGTCCAGAAAAATCCCAGTAGAAAACTTAAAATGCATAAATGATGAAACCTTAGCGCTGTTTCACATTATAAGAATTCCAATGGTGGCTCATGTAATCATATGGAGCCTTTCTCACTAGACGGTGGTTGGAACCGTCCCTCGCTTACAACAACAGACGGCAGCTGTGCTGTCTTTACGCACCCAGTAATATAGCGGACTTTGCATCCTTTCATATGATACTGTCGTTAAGTCTCACGAAGGTAGTTTTCTTGGTTGTCTGGTACATTATATTCATTTACACTTTATGACTGTTTGAAGTAGGTGCATATATTTTATATTATGATATCTCAGATTGATAGTTATTAATTGAAGCGAGACCTGTTCTTTGGGACAAAATAGAAATATATGAAGATAGAAATTTGACGAGAAATGCTTGAAATGGTGTATGCCGTGTACTTAATAGTGAATTTGACGAATTAGGTAAAAAACACATTTGGTAAGTACAGCAAAATGATTTATATGTTACTGATAACAACAATAATTAAAACTGCTAAGTATATAGAGGGTGTTCCATCAATATGTGTAAATATAAAAATATATAAATCGTATCTTTTGCGTTATTAGGATGGACCCAATGAATTCGGTTCCTCTTATTTCTCTTTCTTCGACTATAAAGTAACCACTACGCTATAATTTGATTTCGCTCCATATAATATAACTATACCTTTTATTCTACGAAATTATATTTAGTTTTATAGGGTAAACGACTCGGTAAAGACTGAAGTAGGGCGGCGGTCACGTCTTTAAACATTTAAAACTAGGGGAACAACATTTAAAAGTGAGTGGATGACAGAGGGTCTTTTAAATTCTGTTCATGAAAAACATAGATTGTAATGTTGTTCTGAAACTGTTTCCTTGTGGAATTTTTGTAATAAACTATTCTAAATGGGAAATAAGCCACAATTTAACTAAAAAAATAATTTTATTAACGTTTCGACGCCCAAATCGGATGTCGAAAGTCGTGTTCGCAAATTATGCTTGAAAATAATACATGATGACAAATGACAGAATACCTAAATACCTTGGCAATTTTTTTAATATAAAATGAAGTTATAAAAAATATAAATATTACCGAAAACATATATAAAATTCTATATAAATATAAGGAAATGTGAAGAGGTCAGTGGTTGGAGTCAGTTTAATTTCAAAAATGGACTTGGCACGAGAGAACCGATCTTTAGTATGCAAACATTAATACAGAATTGTTTAGACCAAAGAAAGGATGTTTTTATCTGTTTCATCGATTATGAGGAAGCATCCGATAATGTAAAACACGAACTGATGATAAAATACCTACAAGAATTGGGACTGGATGTCAAGGACATAAGAATTATCGCCAATCTGTATTTGAACCAAACACCAACAGTACGTCCTCAAAATTTCAACGAAACAAGACTTCTCAATTAAAAAAGGAGTAAGGCAAGGTTGTATACTGTCTCCAATGTTGTTCAATTTATACGCCGAAAAAAGCCTTCAGAGAAGCAGTGGCAGATTTTAATAAGGGCATTAAAGTTAACGGCATGTTGATTAAATGACGCTGACAGCGATAGTGGCAGATAGCATCGAAAATCTTCAATGCCTTTCAAATGATCTAACTCTCGCAAGTGAAGCTCGGGGTTTGAAAATAAATATCAAGAAGACAAAAACAATGATCATAATAAGTAGAAATAATTACCCCAATGCAAAGATATAAATATGTCTCTGGACAAGAAATCGAACAAGTCAGGCAATTTAAATACTTGGGTTGTCTGCTGAACGACAGTTGGGCCCTGAGAATGAAATAAAGAGCAGAGTAGAACAAGCCAGAAATGCTTTTTTGAGGCTTAATTAAATTTCTAACTGATCGCAAGTTGAATTTTAACCTCCGCTACAAGATGCTAAGTGTTACGTTTAGCCTATGCTCTCGTACGGAATGGAAGCATGGACGTTAAAGGCCAGTTCCATTAATTAACAAACTTGAAATGTGGTACCTGCGTCGAATGCTTAGAATATATCATGGACGGACAGAGTCAGAAATGAGGAAGTACTATGAAGAGCGGGGTTACAGGATAGGGAACTTTTTAATTATATTATAGGTAAGAAAACTGCATTCTTAAGGCATATATTACGAGGAGAACGATACACTTTTCAGCAACTGATACTCGAAGGGAAGATATAGTGGGTTCTGGGACGGGACGTAAAAAGATGTCATGGCTGCCTAATATTCGCCAATAGACAGGAATCCACAGCTATGAAATGCTTCGCAATGCTGCTAGTAGATAGGCTATGTATGTTCTGGCACATCCCCTAAGAACGCATCCCTTAAATACCTCTCAGGTACCCCTCTGTGGTCGTTTGTGCCATTCTTTTAGCGTGTCTCTGATGACGTCTGTACGTCTCTGGTACCCTCTGTGGTCGTCTGTGCCTTATGTAAGCGTTTCTCTGATGACGTCTGTACGTCTCTGGTATCCTCTGTGGTCGTCTGTGTCTTCTGTAAGCGTGCCTCTGATGATGTCTGTACGTCTCTGGTACCCTCTGTGGTCATCTGTGCCTTCTGTAAGCGATTTAAGGGGTGCGTTCTTAGGGGATGTGCAGGCCCGACCAGAGGGGGGGCAGGGGGGCAAAATCCCCGGGGCCCGGGCCCGGCCGTTAGCAAATTTAAAAAAATTCCTTTTATTAAAATATTTTACAACCGATTGAATTTGCTTGCGGTTTTAATTATGAAATTATTATAAGGAATATTATGCATTTGGAAAAGGCAATATGCAAGAAATTATTTCTTTGCATAAGTTACAATTAATAAAAATATATCGCGAATACATTGCGCGTGGGAGCCCCTGATCGGAAGCTCGCTCTATCGGCCACTGCCACACGATTCGCAGAAGCGCTGACCTTGGCGCGACGTCTGTTTGTTTACGAGTTTACGTCCTGACTCACTACCATTCCCATATACCCCCTTCGTCACAGGTTTCAATTGCAATTTTCGGCAGTTCGAGTTTAAATAGGACGTTGCAAACATGTTGCAAATGCTTATGGTATCGAACCGGAACTCTCCACTTCCCGTGCGAGAAAGAGGAAGACTTTTCACGATGAAACAGCTACAGAAGATGTAATGTTAAATTTATCGCCGGAAGAACGCTTCAAAACAGAAGTTTTTTACACAATAATTGATGTTTTGGTGGCCAACCTGAAAACGAGGTTCACAGCACTGAGAGAAATCGAAATGAAATTTTCATTTTTATGGAAGTATATCGAAATGGACGAGAATAAGATCTCAGAAAGTTGTGTAAGATTCGCCGAAGAGTACAATTCAGATGTAAGCAGGGATCTAGTTGATGAAATGATTTACTTGAAAACTGTTAGTAAATCAAACATCTCAGATACGTCGCTGAAACCAGCAAAACTTTTGAACAAGCTCGTGTCCCTTAATGTGACAAATCTTTTCCCCAATGTGTGCATTGCTCTTCGCATATTCTGTTGCCTACCAGTATCCGTTGCTCAGGCCGAGAGATCATTTAGTGTTTTGAGCCGAATTAAGAATTGTTTAAGATCTACTATGGGTCAACAACGATTATCTGATTTGGGACTGTTAAGCATAGAGTCGAAACTTGCAAAAACTCTTGATTTCGACCAAGTGATCCAAAACTTTGCGGATATGAAAGCAAGAAAAGTTATGTTGTAACTAACAGTTCTATTGTAAATAATTAAAAACAAAGTTTAATTGTTAAAACTGTTTTAATTTTCTTCCTTCCTGTGTCAATAGCATGAGTGTTCACTATTACATATCCCAGTTTATGAGTTATCAGATTTTTGGGAATTTTCGTTCAACTGGGCTTGAGGGGGGGGTGGGGGGCCCGGCCGGGTCTCATCCCCGGGGCCCGGCCTGGCTCTGGGCGGCCCTGGGGATGTGCCAGAACATACATAGCCTATCTACTGCTGCTAAATACAGAATTATTTAATCCTTAATATCTAACATCTCACCAGACAAGATAATGTACGTTGGACGCCTACGCAGAAATGACATTTAAGAAGAAGAACATCTTGACAATTTTCATTGATTAAAATTTTCAGACCCTAATATTCCCACTCTTTGTTTAGTTGAAATAAAAGCATGCTTTTAAAGAAGAATAAAACTTCAACTTGAAATAAAAAGAGAAATATATTGCGCCTATGTATTTTGCATCATGTTAGTTGCCTATATATTGGTACTTGAACCAACATGTCATTTGTCAAACAAAGAATTTGTATTTGTTTTGTTTTTGAGTTCTGTCTAGCGGCTGACCCACTACTTTGTGCCGTGTAATTTGGGTTGCCTATATGAACTTTAATCGACGAAATGGGCATATAAAACAATGATTAGATATTAAAAAAAATCACAAATTTTATTAAATTTGAAAGTTTTTAGGTAATTTTTCTCTTAATCAACCACTCTTTTTGCACATTTCACATTTTTAAGTTGGTATCAGAGCTGATGGGCAGTATTTCAAAATTGAAATTCATACTTTGTTCCCACACATATCAATTTCATGTTCTTAGTAGATTCATAGAACATACTTTTCAGAAAAAGTATATACTTAGAATATGCGTAATTACCATTGCGAATATACAGAGCATATACTGAGTATATACTACATTACAGTACTTAAACGTTCTATGTATATACTTAGAATGTACTACCGCACTTCTTTTCAGTAGGTATATGAACATACTTTTTAGAAGATTCTAAGAAGGTGCTATAAACCTTTTATTTATATACTTAGAATGTACTATCGCACATATTTTTAGTATATGGGAAGAATATTCCAAGGATGTGCTGTATTTCTTAGAAGTATGTTTTCAACATCACCCAATCTCATCCTAGGTTCTACTAATATATTACATTTACATATTCTAATTGCATATGAGAATGTAGTTATTACATTCTACAATATTACGTAAAAAGTAAGTTTAATATATAAACTTTAGTTAGTAATATAGGTACCTATATGTATAATAAATATTATATGGGTAAGTAGCCTATATATATATATATACAGGGTGGTTCATCTTATTCGCCTCGGTCTCTGTACGGAAAACCACTTGATATTTTAAAAAATTTTCTTCACAGAAATATACAGGGCCTTTAATACTGCAACCTAAAAATAATGTGAATTATACAGGGTGTTCCAAAAAAGAGTGGTATATCAAAGTTATATTTTTTCTTATGGAATGCCCTATATCTGATGACATTATTGAATTGACCTTAAAAAATAAGCTATACTTTCATAAGGGTTCCCTATACTTAAATACAGGGTGTTTTGATTTATTTCGATTTTTATAAAAATGTAAGATTTTAGAAAAAAATAAATATCTACGAATCTAAGAAGCAGTAACAAATTCTTTCTTGGATCTTAATAATAGACTATTTAGCATACTTAAGCAGATGCTTATTGCAACAAAATTTCTTACAGGGTGGTCAAAATATGAGATTGTTCTATTAACAAATTCAAGCTGTAATAACTTACTTATTTTAAATGGAACACCCTGTATCTTACTAGTCTATCGAGTAGAAAATTTACTTAGCTTTCAATTCTTATTAGGGTTTCCTATACCTATCTAGTTTCATTTTTTAAATATTTAAAGATTTCCTAATTTGTAAGCTTTAAAAATTAGAATTAAGTACCTATATCGTGGTTATGTACAACACATCACCAACACCGGCAATATACTTAAATATCTTAGTCAAGATAGCTTCATTAATAAAATTCACATTTTTATCATTTAATCACACAGAGTGTTCTTATTTTAAATGATATACTCGATATTCTATTCTTTATAATGGAAGATATTTAAAATCTCTTCAATTCCATGTTAACATTCTCAATACACATGTTATTCTGTAAATATAAATTCCCATGTTATTCTGTAAATACCCATTTTTACATATTTTTGTACAATAGGCTTCGTTTTCGTCAAAGTAGCCATTGCATTTAATTGTTTGTAATTGCGATTTAAAGATTCAAACAAAAAGTGGCGTTCTTAAATTTACTTAATAACCGTTGGGTTAAGATATGGAAAATATTTATACGGAATGAAATATAATTTAAATATCTTCCAGAATACGGCATCTAATATAGGGTATGCAGTTTAAAATAAACATAATATTCAATTTCACATGTAGGCCAAAATCAACTAAAATAATACAACACTCTGTGTGATTACATGATAACAATGAAAATTTTATTATTAATGACAGTATCTTATCTAAGTATATTGCCGGTGTTGGTGATGTGTTGTACATAAACACGACATAGGTACTTATGTAATTCTAATTTTTAAAGCTTAGAAATTAGGAAATCTTTAAATATTTAAAAAATGAAGGGAGATAGGTATAGGAAACCCTAATAAGAATTGAAAGCTAAGTAAACTTTCTACTCGATAGACTAGTAAGCTACAGGGTGTTCCATTTAAAATAAGTAAGTTATTACAGCTTGAATTTGTTAATAGAACAATCTAATATTTTGACCACCCTGTAAAAAGATAGGTATAGGAAACCCTAATACAAATTGAAAGCTAAGCAAATTTTCTACGCGATAGACTAGTAAGATACAGGGTGTTCCATTTAAAATAAGTAAGTTATTACAGCTTGAATTTGTTAATAGAACAATCTCATATTTTGACCACCCTGTAAGAAATTTTGTTGCAATAAGCATCTATTTAAGTATGCTAAATAGTCTATTATTAAGATCCAAGAAAGAATTTGTTACTGCTTCTTAGATTCGTAGATATTTATTTTTTTCTAAAACCTTACATTTTTATAAAAATCGAAATAAATCAAAACACCCTGTATTTAGGTATAGGGAACCCTTATGAAAGTATAGCTTATTTTTTAAGGTCAATTCAATAATGTCATCAGATATAGGGCATTCCATAAGAAAAAATATAACTTTGATATACCACTCTTTTTTGGAACACCCTGTATAATTCACATTATTTTTATGTTGCAGTATTAAAGGCCCTGTATATTTCTGTGAAGAAAATTTTTTAAAATATCAAGTGGTTTTCCGTACAGAGACCGAGGCGAATAAGATGAACCACCCTGTATATATATATATATATATATATATATATAAAATATAAGTAATATATTTAGTTATTTGTAATGTCAGCGTTGTAAGTATTTAAAACTTTGTTCTTTAGAGTAAGTATTTAACTGCCATGTATTTGAATAGGTACTCAATAATTATAAATAAGTACTTGGTATTTAATGCTCTAAAGTCCAACGTATTTAAATACATAGAAATAAGTATTTAAATTTTGAAATACGGCCTTAGCTCCGCGCGATCAAGAGTACCCTATATTTCACAATATCGAAAATTATTATTATGAAAAGTTCTTTGGAATTAATTAAAAACTATGTTTTAATATGTAATTACATCCTTTTAATTGAATTTTTTTCTCAAATTACAGATACCCAACGCCCTTTTCATTTATTACGAATAATGCAATAACTCTTTTATTGTTATTGATTAATTAATTAATAATAATAGAAGAGTTATCACATTATTTGTAATAACTGAAAAGGGCTAATTATTAATAATAAAAGACTTATCACATTATTTATAATAAATGAAAAAGGGCGTTGTTGAAAAGTACAATTAATGTACGATAAAAAGTTATTTCTAAAAATCTTTGCATGGTCTAAAATCTAAGATGCCACCATCAACCTATCAATTTTTTTCAATTTTATATGAGATATATACCTAATATGTAAAAAAATATGAGTTTCGATCAAAAGTAAAGTGCCAGTCTAGATCACAATATATTTCAATTAGAAGGATGCAATTGCGCATATACCTACAGTAGGAAAAATGAAAGAATACCCATGAACGAACATATAAAACACGCTGTATTTTCCTGTCGCCGTGTCATACAAAAAATTGGCCAGCGCAAGTACATATAATAAATATTGTGAAAACTAAACGTACTTTGCTCTTGACCGAAATTCATATTTTTTGACATACCTCTATAAGATTCATAAAATTTAATATTTGATGGTTGCATTCTGAGTTCTAGACAATGCAGAACTTTTTATGAAGAATAACTAATTCTCGTAAAATTAATAATAAAACAGTTTCCCATATATGGTTCCTAGTTATCTAGATCTAGACACCCTGTATAAAATTTGTTTGGAAACTTTGAAACGACAAAATATTATTGTGTATTTACTTAAATGTATATTTTTGATTAATTATACAGGACATATACAGGGTGCTTTATTCATTATCTAATGTTGCAAAAAATTTAAGGGGAAATAAGGCGCAAAAGTCGCCTGTCAAAATGTTCAATGTGTTTTAAGTATTCATTTTTTTCGAATCCTGAAAAAACTAATAAGTATTTTTTAAAAATTTAAACGCAGAATGAACGATAACGTATTTGCCGAGGGCCGACAGCCCCTTAAAATAAATAAAAAGTTTTTTTTATTAAATGTTTGCAATTATTAAAAATCACACTAAATTTTCTTTTATTTTCACCCCTGTAACTTATTAAAACAAACATTATAGAAGTTTTCAGGGACTTTCAGCCTCAGCAATAATGTATAGTCTGTCATTCTGGGTTTAAATTTTTCAAATATTTATTTTAAAAAATACTTAAATTAAAATATTTAAAAAATATTTATTAGTTTTATATATGTATAGTAGATTTAAAGGGCGCTAAAATATGTCCCGCACGCGGGCGCCAATCAGCCTTGCGTAGGCCCTGAGCTCCGATACTCTGATACGATACCCTATTCTGTGCCGATACTAGTTCAAAGGTACATAAAGGGTGAATGATAAAGAAAAAAATTTACCCAAGAAACTTGGGTACATTTTTAGTATTTAAATACTTTTGGTTGGTATTTAAATACATTTCAACATTGGTATTTGATACTTTCCCAAATTTACTAAAATTTGTGATTGTTTTTGTTCCAACACGACGAGAAACCGTCCATGTAACGATCACCGTCCTGCGTAGTACCATGGAACGTATTATTTCGTTCATATGGAACCAGGGCCGTAACCACGATGTTGAGGGCCCCGAGGCAAACATGATCTGGGGCCCCCTACCGGGAGGTCTGAGGAATGTACCCTCAGCGGGATGGGGGGGAGGGTTCGGAAAAATGTTTTAATGTCCTGCAATAACTATAAAATTAACATCGCTAATGATTACATCTTCATCTGTATCTGACATTGCGGGCGGATCATCAACGAATGCGTTCGTTCGCTACAATGTAAATGGTCTTACTTTGTAGCGAACGAATAACCAAGCGAACGTAAATGCACCTGTGTGAGCCAAAGACACTCTGTGAAGCTGGTCAGTGTACTGGTGGGACTGATCCTAATGTGCTGATTCTATCTTATCCTTATCTTTCTTTTCAATATGTGGTACCATGTGGTTCCTTTCACGTACCAAGATGTGGTCTGGAGTAAATTCGTTAAGACAAAGCAACTGGCACCTGGGTCCCCTATTCCGGTTGCATTTTAGTTTTTATTTCGCCAAAATAACTAATTTCCTCAGTAACAATTTATATCTTTACGAAAGGTCTCGGGGACCCAGCTCAGCGCCCCCTCCTACAATTGTATTTTAGGTTTTATTACGCCGAAATAACTAATTTCCTAAGTAATAATTTAAATTTTTATGTTAAGGTATCGGGGGCCCCAGTTTAGCTCAGGCCTCAGGGGCCCCTGTTCTATTCCAATTGCATTTTAGTCGAAAAGACTAATTTCCCCAGTGAAAAATTAAAACTTTATGTTGCGTTATTTTTAAAAGGTCTTTTCAAAATTGTGTCATTTGAAAATATTTTGTTGGGATCGGTTTTCAAAATACATATTTTTATTTTCCTGGTTAAAATCTATGTCAATCTCTGTCAATCAATGTAATATCTCGGCCAATCGAAGGGGACTCCTGTGGGGCCCCCCTTGGCCGGGGGCCCCGGTTGCCCCAATGGTAGTTACGGCCCTGTATGGAACACATATGGAACGTTAATTATTTAGTAACTTTGGTAACGTGATTGTTACATGACGGTTCCTGGTTGTGTTGGAACAAACCTCTAATTGTTTTAGTTAAGTCAAGCATAGCCTACAGATCGCTCTTTATAGTACAGTCGAACCCGCTTATTAGAATAGCCTTCGTGCCAAGCAAAAATATTCCTATAACCGGGATATTCTAATAACCGATCACTGGTGACTAATAGTAGAAATAATTGTACCGAATATACGTATCTAATAATAGTACATAATGTACTTTGTACATACTATGTATGTACATACCTACATACGTATATTATGGTTTAATTTCTTTTTGTGTTAATAATAGAGTAGTGTACCTAACTGATACTTATTTTATTAAAAAACTAAATTACATTATATGTATGTTCATGCATACACCAATACGTATGAAATGTGTGCAATATGTAGATAATAATATACATATATTATATTTTCTTATTTAAATACATACAACAAAATTACTTATTTTTTCTGGAAAAATAATCGGTAATCTTAGACGAATTTGTTTTACATAAAAGATTATTCACTTTTTGCTCTAAATTATAATGATTAAAAAATTGACATTGGATTGGCCTTAAAGAAAACTTCTTATAATTTTACAAGCGGTTATGCCCAAATTAACCGTTTTTTAAACTCTATTGACTGGCAACACAATGGGTTAGCAATAAAAATGTTTACAAAAATGAAAAAGTACCTACTTTATGATCTGTGAATATTTTTGTCAGATGTTAGAAATATTGGTGCCCACAACGAAGTAGTAAAATATTACCTGACAGACCCTATAAACCAGAAACCATGTAAATTTTTAGGAATTTGTACATAAAAAGTTTTTGGTCTATCTGAATAGTATTCTATAAAGCGATACTGTTTAACTAAAACGTATTCCTATAAGCGGTTACATTTATTAAGGAGTAAATGAAAACATTTCGGGAAATCAAATTTTTATTCCTTAAACCGGGATATTCCTATAACAGGGATTCTAATAAGCGGGTTCGACTGTAATAAGTTTTCAGTTTCATTTTTAAATACATACTACAAAAAAGGTACAATTATTTATTAATTTATATGCCCATTTCGCCGATTCAAGTTTATATAGGCAACCCAAATTACACGGCACAAAGTAGTGGGTCAGCTGCTAGAATTAAGTCGTTTTTGTTTTTGTTATTCGGTGTTTACCATGTGTTCACCGACTTACCGGTCCCAGCAGAAATGGAGCAGAATCTGAATCACCAGAATAAACTGACTTTGTTTTTTATGCTGTGTCGGCGTTATTGTGGCGTGATTTCTGACCGTTGCGTTGGTTCTGGTTATTTCCAGATTCCAGAGACGCCATAGACTGTAAGTAAGTGGTATGTGTTTCCAGTGTCCAGTTCCAGTAGTGTTATTAATTTGTATTTTCCTGTTAATATGAGTTTAAAACAAAGCTTGAGGAAGCTAGAATTTCCTCTGTGCTCAAAGGAAGCACTGCACAAAATAAGTAAGGAATATGATTTTTTTTAAATAATTATTTTTTTATATAGGCAGTACTGCCTGTTTTTCTTCAACGGTGCCTTTCATTCTGCCCCTAAATTGTTATTCCATCTTTTCCTTGGGCGTCATATACTTCTTCTGCCTAAGGGTTACTTGGCCCTGGCTATTCTTACTATCCTTGATTCAGACATCCTGCTTATGCGTTGATTCCTCTCTTCTTTTCTATTCTTTACCTAGGTATTTATATTGGGCTACCCCACGTATGCATCTGATTTCCTCACTTCTTACCCTGTCCTGTTGGTCTAAGAGCTAGCAACGTTTTTGGGCAACTATTTTAGGACAGCTGATTCTTTAATATATTATTCCCTATGCATCCTAGAACACCTTACCGGCCATCTGGTCACTGAGACAGGTTGCATTCATTACTGCGCAGCGCACCTGTACAGGTAAATATATCGAATTTAAAATTATTTTAAGACGAAAAATTTGTTTGCCATTACTTGTAAAACATTCTTAGAAATATGAATTATAATTGCCAGACATTTCTGTGGTTGCTAAATACGTGCCAGACGCTATAGTCTAAATGGCTATCAACGTTTTCGAGCAACTATTTTAAGACAGCTGATTCTTTAATATATTATTCCCTATGAATCCTCGAACACCTTCCCAGCCATCTGGCTACTGAAACAGGTTGCGTTCATTACCGCACAGCACACCTGTACAGGTAAATATATCGAATTTAAAATTATTTTAAGACGAAAATTTTTTTGCCATTACTTTTTAAACATTATCAGAAACATGAATTACAATTGCCAGACATTTCTGTGGTTGCTAAATGCGCGCCAGGCGCTATTTATTATAAATAATAATAGAAAAATTTTAATCATTTTAGTATGTCTGTAATTTTAATATTATAATATTAACACATAAATAAATGCAAAATTAATTTGCCAGACATTAATTCGGATGCGGTCATCAGCCAGATGGATTTAAAATCGTTTAAAATGATATATATTTTCATCAAATCGTACGCTGGCTATATTTGAAATTAGTTTAAGACGAAAAATTTTTTTGTCATTACTTTTTAAACATTATTAGAAACATGAATTATAATTGCCAGACATTTCTGTGGTTGCTAAATGTGCGCCAGACGCTAGTTATTATAAATAATAATAGAAAAATTTAAATCATTTTAGTATGTCTGTAATTTAGTATTATATTATTAACACATAAATAAATGCAAAATTAATTTGCCAAACATTAATTCGATTGCATTCACCAACCAGATGGATTTACAATCATAAAAATAATGTGTATTTTCAGCAAAACGATCGCTGGCTGTGTTAAGAAATAAGACAAACAAAAGATACAGGTAAATATATTTGAAATTAGTTTAAGATGAACATTTTTTTGTCTACTTTTTAAACATATCAGAAACATGAATTACAAGATCAAATCAGCCAGATCAAATTAAAGTTGTAGGGTATTCCAGTAATATATTAGTTATTACAGAAAGATAGCGGTAGAGTAGACTGGCGGAAAGAGACAGGAATAAATCTACCTAAGGTATTTAAAGAAATTTTTATTTATCTCAACCTATCTAATAATGACAGAATTAAATATGTAAAATGTTAATAAATAAAAATTATTGTCGACATTTTCAACAACATAATAAAAAATAATATTTTTTATTTTGGGAATCATTTTTTCAATTAAATTGTTTAAATTAATGTTTTCAAATTAAATAATCATAGAAAAAAAGGATAAAATGAAATTGAAGTCGTATCAAAATTTATACATACTTGTATTTATGAATATGATATATATTATACATATAATATAACTTGTGTCACTCACACTTGACAGCAAAGAACTTGATGTATGACGAAGATTTGACAAAACTGAATTAATGTCAGATATGTTACGATACTTAGAAATAGAAGAAGAATTTATTCAAAATTAGGTAACCCTAATATACAGTTAAAATTGAGATATTTTATGATATGTATTGTTATATTTCTATTTGATATGAAAATTAAATTTTGATAATTATAAACAGAGTTCAATTTAATATAAAATATTTTCAATTTTCTCAACCACGGGCATATAAATTTAGAACAACCTGTATACAACAAATTGTTATATTTAATTTAAGAAGTGATTAGAAAAAGCTTACGGAACTCGGGACAATGCGCCGAGAATAAACAAAGTGAATGGCGCGTACCATTATCGTTGTTCGCGGAAGGTTGATCATTAGCCTATGCTAAATAAGACTAAGTTGAAAGAGATAATAGGTCATTATCGTTGTTCGCGGAAGGTTCGATCATTAGCCTATGCTAAATAAGACTCAGTTGAAGTAGATAATAGGTCATTAAATTTTGTAAATAGTAGAAAGTAATTTTAGAATGGGAATTAACTATTTTTTTTTTTAAATCCATTAAGCATATTTAGAAAGATTAAAAATTGGTTTTGAGGAAGACTGCGAATGAGAGTTGGTGGTGAAAGTTTGATTTGTGAATTTGGAAGGGATATTTAGAAAGTAGGGGAATGGATGAAAAAGATAGATCAGAATGTTTTGAGCTGTCGAGAAGTGAAGTCCAGTAGTAGACGGTAGTGTACGGAGAGTGAGAAAGCCGGTGTAGTTCCGTGAGTGTGGAGTATCTATCGTGGAACGAGAGGTAGGCCAGGTCGAGAGTAAAGAACCTCCTTGAGCCAAGAGTGTCCCGGTAGCTGATTGAAGTTTCGAAAAAGGTAGAAACACGGCATCACGACAGAAGCAGGAACGGAAGCTATAAGAGCTAGTTTTCAAAGGAGAACATTACTGGAAGCCAGGACGAGGTTTTGATCGCAGCCAAGGATAGCAGGAAACGGGTCTTGTGTGAAGACATTCTCAGTTCACCAGAAAAAGGTCAGTCTCATTTGTTTGGACATGAATGTATGGGTTTTTCGTATTAAATACCACATTTAAAATTGAAGAACAAAATCAATAATATCAGAAAAGCTTCATCAAACTTAAATAGAATTATTGCTAATAAATCCTAATAGTTAAATGTTAATAAAAACTTTCAATTGGAAACCAAAAGGAAATAAGATTCCCATGTGTAAATGTTATGTTTAAGAATAATAAGATATAGCAAATATTAAGCAGTGATTGCCATTTAAATAAAATAAACAATATTTTGATTATAAGTGTAACCCATATCGACACCTGATATGAAAAACATTGTAACTCACTTTTGCTTAGTTTACAGGAGAGTGATTTAAAGAAATTTCCAAAACATTTTATTTTTTTTACTGGGTCAGCTTTTATATTTTTTGTAATGTTCTTAATCCATATTTTATAACTTTTTCTCAGCTTTTCACTTTTACATATCACATTGTTGTCAACATTACTGGTTCTGATTTAGGTCGAGTTACAATAGCAAATTTTTTCAGAATTTTAGGTGAAAATCATTGTAAGTGGTTCATACAATGATATTTCAACACAGTATGTTTCTTTGGTTAGGTGCATATAAATTGTAACTAATCAGTAAATATCCAAATAAAGAGATTATAATTAATTTATTTTATTGGTTTTACTTGAAACGTAATTTTTTTGCTCAGACAAGTAGAATTTAAGAATTTACGTCATACATACTAACAAGAAGCAGGTAAATAAAATAATATCTTTTAGATTTATTTATTACAAAATGAACATTTACAATGTTGTTCTGAAGCTATTTACTTGTGGCATTTTTACAATAACCTATTTTTAATGGGAAATAAGCCACAATTTTACCAAAAAATGATTTTATTAACGTGTCGACGCCCAAATCGGGTTTCGTTGTCAAAATACAAAATACTACTAAAATAAACAAAAATGTTGTTGCTAAGTAAAAAAATTCTTCTAATAATTTATTTAATCTTAATAAAATAAATTTAATGTTAATAAAATCATTTTTTTGGTAAAATTGTGGCTTATTTCCCATTAAAAATAGTTTATTTTAGAATATTTACAAATTATAAAACAGTTTATATTCTATTAAAAAATAAACAAAATTAACCCCATGCAAACTTTTATTCAGAGTCATCATCCGAATATTCCGTTTGTTGAGAGTGGGGAAGATTTAAATAAAAACTGCAATATTGCTCTGGTATAGCTTTACCAGAGCACAAAGCAACAAGATCTTTATATTTTGAAGTGGTTATGGGAAGTAACCCATTATATGCTAAAGGAATTTGTACTTCCCATAAATCGTGTATATTTTTATTCCTGGATTTGGTAGCCCTTTTGCTCGATTTTGGTTTGGATATGTTCTTTATATATTTTTACGTATTGTATTTTCGACCAGAAAACTTGGCGTTTATCTACTTATATCTAAATCCCAATTAGGTATTTTCTTTAACATTGATTTAAAGTCCAAGATGTCATTTTGACTTAGTTCTTTTAAATCGTATGGTTTTCTTGTGACTTTAGCACACCTTATCAGTGTATACCACTGTCGTGGTACATAAACAACTTGGTTCTTTTTTCTTCGCTCAATAAGGGCGTGCATTGAATTACCCTCAGATTGAGAGTGGCCCACGTCAAAAAACGTATGTGTAATATTAATATTCATGATCTTAGCTGCATAAATATACATTAAAAATATTATTCGATTTCGATTTTGTCCTCCAGAACAATCTGAATAAAATCTAAACTCTAATGCTCCACCAGCAACTTTTCTCTTAATAAAATCAAATACCGCACTACTTACTTCATTAGGCCCCTTTTTACTTGTGGTTTCATCCCATGCATAACAATAACCTTCCGCAGATCCAAGATCAAAGATAGTAAAGTTATACACTTTAAACTTCCTTTTATATTAAAACAATGGTACCTCTGATTGGAGCGTAATTAATATTTTTTGCAAATCAAAGCAGGCAGTTAAAACCGTTTCTGTTTTCTTAGTGGTCTTAGATCTTTATCGCGATTTTTCGTTTCACGTGCAACACATTTATTTGCAATAATATGTAAAGCACTTTTTTCGGTGCAAAAAAACCGATATTAAACTCAGTATTGAATATGTTTCTGTACTGACTTTTGGTGGCTGGTTTATCGCATGGGTGATTCTCTAACATCCATTCATTATATAGTGAATACAATTTGGGAAAAATTAAAGACTCATCAAAATACATCTTACTTGTTCTTTGCCTTACGTAATGGGATTCTTTTGCTGGAACAGAGTTTATATGCGCACGAATCTAATTTTTAATACTTTCGTCTGCAGCATTTGCCCTGTTCTTGTGGCGACCACGCATATCTCCAGGTATACGGCCTCCGCCTTCATGACTACCAATTTTTTTGAATAGTGTAGTTAACCACATATCTGTTATGTTAAAAGTGTCCAAAAACGTTTTCTTACAAACTTGAAGTCAGTGTTCTGCCAACTGCAAATTATATTCATATGTCCAGTGTCTTCTGGACTCTTTTAGCTTTGCAACTTTCCTCTCTTGTCTGATAACATAAATATTCGCTTTGTTGGTCATGATCAGACATTGCCCAAAAATTATTAAATAAATTGAGTCTATCATTTTGTGATAATTTCGATTTACATTTTCTGATATATTTATCGTTACATCCAGGTCCCAGTTCTCTAATTTTCCATAATTTTCTAGTTTTGTCAGTAAATTCTTGGCCAGAGTTCCTCAGTTTCTTCAAGACATTCATTTTCCAAACACTAGGATCCCTTTGTCTCTTCCTTCTAAGATTTTTCTTCTTGGGGTATTGTTTTTTCTTAGCAGACGTATCTAATGGTGAACTTGTATCTTCGGTGCATGTAGAAGTTTGCATTGTCGATGTATCTTGAGCGTGAAATCCACTGTGACCATTGATTATCTGAGTTTCATCAGTAGAAGTTAGTTCAGCAGTGAATGATATAGGTGTTATTATTTTTGTTTGAAATTCTAAACTAGTATTTTTATGTGAGATTTTACGATTTGAGGCATTCTTACTATGCTAAGCAGTTAATAATATAGAATTTACCTCCTGACTATATCGAGTTACAATGTTGTTGATCTTAATATTCCACTACCTTGCTTTCTTGTATCACAACGTACAATGCAGTTATAAAAACTTACTCAATAAATGTTTCTAGAAAAACATTGTATCCCATGTTACAATGTTTTAGTAAAAAAGTTTCATCAATAATAAAAATTTTTAATATTGTAACATTGGTTACAATGTTTTTTCCACCCAGTGATCAAAAATTTGCACTTACAATGAGGTTATTTTGTTAAATAACTTTATAATTACATAAGATAGGATAAAAGTTCTTAGACCAAATTGAAGGTTATCGTTTATAGATGCTATTTAAGCCATAGTTGAAAAACATTGTAAGTGGAGATACAATGTTTTTCATATCAGGTGTCGATATGTGTGTATTATTTTACTCTTTTCTTTCCTATCCCGATTAGGAACCATTGAGAAATACTTAGAAGCCACGTAAGTAAGTAATTAATTTTATAAAAAGCCCTGAGATTGAAAACATATTGATATGTGATCTGGTAAATTAATTAGATTATTATAAATGCATTGATTAAATTAAATGACATATAAGAATATTATCTCATATCAATAATCAAGATCACATCAGTATATACAATTTAAATTTAAAGTCATAATAATAAAAATAATAGCCATTAAGGCTGCAAAAGAATTGTAACATTTTTTATGGTATCCATATCCATCAGTGGTATTCACTTGGTCCGGTAACTGTACATACATTATTATATTTTAAATTGTATTTAATATGCGCACTCAAAACGTCTTTACACTTTAACAGTTTGTTTTTCATCCACAAAAGTTATTACTTTCTCGTTTTTTTTCCTTGCAAAACACACATTGTATTTTATTTGCCATTATATTGTATCACAATTACTTTTCACTAAATAGAAACTCGACAAGAATCGTTAACAAACTGTGAATTTATTGTGACTGACCCATCTTAATAACATGTGCGGACAACATTTACCCCTAAAATTGTCGTATCTTTTGTTTGTCTAGTTTCTTAACCCAACAAGCGATCGTTTTGCTGAAAATACACATTATTTTTATGATTTTAAATCCATCTGGCTGGTGAATGCAACCGAATTGATGCCTGGCAAATTAATTTTGCATTTATTTATGTGTAAATAATATAATACTAAAATTTCAGCCATACTAAAATGATTTAAATTTTTCAATTATTATTTATAAAAAATAGCGTCTGGCGCATATTTAGCAACCACAGAAATGCTTGGCAATTATAATTCATATTTCTAATAATGTTTAAAAAGTAATGGCAAAAAAATTTTTCGTCTTAAAATAATTTTAAATTCGATATATGTACCTGTACAGGTGCGCTGCGCAGTGATGAATGCAACCTGTCTCAGTAGCCAGATGGCCGGGAAAGTGTTCAAGGAAGCATAGGGAATAATATATGAAAAAACCAAGTGTCTTAAAATCACTGTTTTCCTGACGTTGGTACTTTTGGTCCATGTAGTCCTTTTCCAGCAATCCTTCTTAAGATCTTCACATTGTTGGTCTCCAGATGTCTTCCTGTTTTGCTTGTATTGTATCTGGTCTTGTTTAGGCTGTGTAAGTCATAACTGGCCTAATAACTGACATATATTCGGACCTTTGTTTCCAATCTTAGGTGTTCGTTTTACCAAATTGTGTCATTGTACTACACACAATACGGTCACAATCCGAATGATGTTATGTTATTCTAGAACAGTGGTGACTACTAAGACCATTGTTTAAAAAAGAATTTTTTAAATTGTCTTTTAGTCTTTTTTAAACAATGCCAAGACAGTTCGAAATAAATAAAGGAATAACAGGTGCCTGTTGTTTCCGATAATCCGAGACAATGAATGTCACTGTGCTGCTGTGTGCCATGAGTCATTTGACTATTGTATAGTTCAAATTACACAAATACCCATTATATCTCAAATATTATACCTATTATATGCATTTTTATTGTTGAAATGTTTGTCTGATGAAAATCAGTCCGGGTTAGCCAGACTTCCGGGTTATCGGGGGCCAACTTATCGGGGTTCCACTGTACTTGTTGTATAATTTGATTGTCTAACTCCAATTTGCATCTTATTGGTTCTTTGGCTATTACTAAGCTTTTTGTTTTTGGGCTGATATTTTCATATTCATTTCTTTTGCGTCAATATTGAATTTGTGCAGTAATCTTTCTAGGTCATCTTCGCACTCTGCTACTAACACAGTGTCATCAGCGTAATAGAGTATTTTTTATCTCTCTATCGCCCATTTTGTACCCTCTTTTTTTCTTCACTTATTTTATTATTGCATCCAACAATATCGACTCATCCGTAGAACAAAGTCTTATCTGCAAGATGCATAGTTCTCAGCAGAGCGTTTTAAAGGCATTATTTTACGGAAACTTAAAAAGAATACTTCGTCTTATATGCATTTAGTACATTTTTGTCCGGAATTACGTATTTCGTTTTGGTCATATGTGAGTATCTTATGTACTATAATTTGACAAATTTTCTGTAGATAATTACTTGATTTATACGGACTAGGTAATACGTATTCACTATTTTACTGAATTAAGTTACTTAAGTTGATTGAATTCCATTAAAACCAAGATTTTAATATTTTTCCAAATAATTATTATTATTCATAATGATTATTATTCAAAACTGTCCTTAATTAGGCAAACCCTTAATTTACCTTTAATTAGGTGACTTATCAAGGAACTAGTAATAAATGAAACTAGGTAGGTAAGTATATTTTTATAAAGGTGTAAAATTATTTGTTTATTTATTTTTACTAAATTTTTAAGTAATACACTTTAACGTAGCATTAGCTATCACAGGAATTCCTATTATAGTATTTAGATTGCAATTTTGGCCAGCGCAATTGTCTGACCAAAAACGGAACTCTTTGGCACCTTTTTTAACTTTCGTTTTAACATTGGTTATTTTCAATAAAATCAAATAAACAACTGCTCACTTCATTGGCCCCACGTTTTGCCACTGATTCATCCCACATGTAGCATGTGGACTTTTTCTTTCCCATATCGAAAACAGTAAAATTTAAACAAGACAGCTTCCGTTTATAGTAATAGATACTGACATTTCCTTGTGGGCAAGTCAGCACCTTCTCGAAATTTTTCTCTCATCTCTGCTTATATCTCTTAAGGCTTTCGCTTTCTGTTGCTCTCTTTTTGTGAGGTTCTGTAATCCATATTTTCTTATGGCTTTACTTCTTTTAGCTTGCTTTTATTTCGCAGTATGGCTACTTTTTCTTCTTCATTTCCTAATTCAACTAGGCAGGTTTCTGTGCCAATTTTTTGTGCTCTCTTGATATCGGTCCTAATTCCTCATATTCTTGTATATCTTCTGTAACTAAAAAGAAATAACGTCATACCTATGGAATAATCATAAAATTATATGATGAAAGGGTTGCCAATGCGAGTCCATTATAGAATTGGATATAGTAATTGAGTCAATACTCGCAATATTTAGTTTGTATTTTTATTAGTTGTTATATAATCATGGGGCAACCGGTTTCGAGTCTTACAATATAGGACTCATCATCAGGCCCAGTACAAAAAGTCTTCTCAATACAAACTACAAGATAACAGCCATTGAAACTGTTCCACAGCTAAAGATGTACTTGGAAGTCACCAGCCCCATAAGAAGAGTTAACCAATCAAACAGCCCTTAGTCTCTTAAATTGTTAGTTATGTTCAATTTGGAACCTGGCAAAAAATTTTTTTCTGTGTTCCCAGTGGTGTATGTTATTTATCACCAACAGTTGTTTTTGTCTGATTTAGCAGTTGTTTTTGTATGTTTTATTTTGAAGAAGTGTAAAAACATTTAATAATTTAATAATGGGACATCACTCACAAAATTTCACATGCACAAATTTTAAAAAATTGTTTTTTTACAATTTTTTAAAACAATTTTTTAAAATTTGTGCATGTGAAATTTTGTGAGTGATGTCCGTCCCATTATTAAATTATTAAATGTTTTTACACTTCTTCAAAATAAAACATACAAAAACAACTGCTAAATCAGACAAAAACAACTGTTGATGATAAATAACATACACCACTGGGAACACAGAAAATTTTTTTTTGCCTGGTTCCAAATTGAACATAACTAACAATTTAAGAGACTAAGGGCTGTTTGATTGGTCAACTCTTCTTATGGGGCTGGTGACTTCCAGGTACATCTTTAGCTGTGGAACAGTTTCAATGGCTGTTATCTTGTAGTTTGTATTGAGAAGACTTTTTGTACTGGGCCTGATGATGAGTCATATATTGTAAGACTCAAAACCGGTTGCCCCATGATTATATAACAACTAATAAAAATACAAACTAAAGATTGCGAGTATTGACTCAATTACTATATCCAATTGCATAAAATTATAATTTGGTCAGTGTGGTAGCAATTAATTACATTTATTTATCTATCCAGTATTTAATAAGCAAGCATTTTCTTTAAATTTGGAATATTTTAAAGCGAAAAACGTCATTAACTTATTTAATCTCCGAGTAAAAAGTCCGGATGTTACATAGAACTAATAATTTTACTTAGAACTTTCAGTGAAAAATGTCCTATGTAAATATGAATCATTTAATATTTCATCACAATCTATAGAAAAATGTTCTATATTTTTAATTCTTCAACATTTTGCATAGAACGTTAATCTTGTAAAAAGCAAATAATAAGGTTATAGTTAACTACGAAACAGAATTTTTAGTATTTTAATGCATGCAAAAATTATTATCACAACTATATCGAATAACGTCCTATGTGGATATAGTTCAACAAAAAACTATTTTTTGAAAAGCACTATTGTAATTATCCTCTTTCTGTTTTTTTTTATTTAAATGTTAATGTTTGGCTTTAAATAGATTATTTAGTACAAACACTTACCATCAGTCATATTTGTTCTTGTAGTAATTGGCGAAATATTTAAAGTTTGTGCACAAGACGGGCAAAACTATGTTTTCGTTTAGCATATTAAGTATTCTACGTGATCGTGACATTTTACACAATGATAGATATTATTATTCACTATTATCAGTTTAGATTCACTTCTATAACATTAAAGAATTATTGTGGACTAGAACTCAGTTAAACACAATCACTCTCCAACCAAAAACGTCTGGAATGAGAATCAGATGGAGCGCGCGCTTACCTCTATTCCTCGGCACGACGTCTTATGTTCACTAAGTTCCTTTTACTTCGTAGTGAACAAGACATGGGACGTTATTCGATTTTATATCTTGCAATCCAAATGCAATAGAAAAATTTTAAAAACACAGTTAGATAGAGCTTGCATTGCTGATTTATTTAAACTATTTACCTAATTTTTGTTCTATTATCACATCAGACTCTATTCTACGGACAAGTCGATATGTTAAGGTGCTTGTACACTTTAACACTAGAAAGTCGGAGGGGCCAATTTGGCCCCTGTTGCGATTTGAAGTTATTGTAGTTTTTTTATTTGAGGCAATAATAATTTCATATTTTATGACTTTTAATATTTTGATACAAAGACTTATTTAGCACAAAAAAATATTGTTTACTAAATTTATTAAACGGTTTTTCTAACAAATCTACCATAGAAGTCTAAAGGGGCCAAATTGGCCCTGTATAAGTTATTATGGTTTTCTGGAAAATTCGACGAGCCTTTCTTTCAAATTCCTATTGGATGGGTAAAATTATATTTATGTATGTTTATTGTAAATGGTTACCCTTATACTGATACTGATCATCTACGTAATAAAGATAAAATTGTTGGTGAACACAAAGATACAATTGTGGGTGTAGAGGACCAAATGACGCATCTTTATTTATACTATAAAAGTAACTTCAAGACGATGGCCTATGTAATGTACGTGTTTTATAATACTCTTGACTTGGAAGCAATAAATGCATGGATTATTTATAAAGAAATAACTGGAAGTAGACTCAGTCTTTGTAAATTTATTCTTCGGCTGT